>NC_088388.1:55296875-56046250 GCF_037993035.2 Macaca fascicularis
CCAACCACCTTTTGTTAGGATTTATTTTAAAGTAATTTTCTTGCTTTAGTTTAGAAGTTTTGCTACAAAATAGAACTTAAAGATATTTAAGAAAGTACTTGTTTGAGTTGTAGAATCTCATGCGGTTGTTGGATTCAAATGAATCCTTTGGTTAAGAAATTCTTTAAGAAATTAAAGTGAAAGAATTGTTAATACTGATCTCTACAATTTATTTCTTAACTCTGAGAAAGTCACTTTACCCATCAATAGGATAATGCCTAATTAATCTTAAAGGGTTATTTTGAGTATTAGATAAATTTGTATAAGAACTTTGAACCCCACAAATGTAGGGGACATGGTATTATTTATTCAGACTCTTGCTTTCTTATGTAATTTGCAAATCCTGAAAACTCCTATTTCCTAGGATGTTTGACTAAATATTTGTTCCTGCTTTTTGGGAAAAATTGGTCAGAGAAATTATCAACTTTTCTTTTTTTCATGTGCTTTGTATTTTTAGATTAACAAAAGCAGTGGCATTGTGGAGGCATCACGGATCATGAATTTATACCAGTTTATTCAACTTTATAAAGATATCACAAGTCAAGCAGCAGGAGTGTTGGCACAGAGCTCCACTTCTGAAGAACCCGATGAAAACTCATCCTCTGTAACATCTTGTCAGGCTAGTCTTTGGATGGGAAGGTATATAATGCATAAGTACTGTATTTCACCTATTTTCTAATATGAAAACAACTAAAATCTTATTAATATTTTTGCTGGTGTTCATTGTAGCATCTTAAATCTTTTTTTTTTCTCAGTTGGTATTGTATCTGAGATCAGTTTTGGGGTTATTTTGTGCTTCGGATGTTGTTACAGTGCTAAATTAAAGTGGCTGGGTGGGGCCACTTTAATGTTACTGTTTCTGTCACACTGGTCTCTAGGAATCCACTCTATATGCATGCATTTGTTGACAAAGGAGATAGTTAACACCTTCCTTATAATAGGTATTTAGGTTCTTAAACAGTCAAAGCTTTTTAGGGAATTAGGTCCAAGAATTTGGCAAAATTATCCAAGTTTTTCTTAAAAATATCTAATTGAAGCATTAAAATTTTAAATATTGGCTTCAGGACTTGGCAGTCCATTCAGGAACGAACTGAATGCATATACTGAGTTACCAGAAGGAAATGAAGTCAGCCAGAGTTTTCTCTGATGATGCTTGTTTACCCAGGCCTAATACATTATTGTTCTATCTAAACTTTCTTTTCCTTCTCTGTTATGCTTTTGGCACATGAAAGCTCCTACCTCTTGACATTTGACAATCATGATCATAATTTAAATTTGTAAATGTCTCATTGGAAAAAGATTTACGTGGGTCCAAACATGTTGACCTCCTGTCTTACTGTCATACTGGGTAGATAGCAGAAATCTATGTTCACCGTGTCCTTTACCTTAAAGTTAAGAATGTATGTAACAGTGATTTCTTTTCTTTTTTTTTTTTTCTTTTTTTTTTTTTGGTTGAGACAGAGTCTTGCTCTGTCACCCAGGCTGGAGTAGTGCAGTGGTGCGATCTTGGCTCACTGCCAACTCCACCTCCCGGGTTCACGCCATTCTCCTGCCTCAGCCTCCCCAGTAGCTGGGACTACAGGCGCCTGCCACCATGCCCAGCTGATTTTTTGTATTTTTAGTAGAGACGGGGTTTCACCGTGTTAACCAGGATGATTTCAGTCTCCCAACCTCATGATCCTGCCCTCCTGGGCCTCCCAAAGTGCTGAGATTACAGGCATGAGCCACCACGCCCAGCCAGTGATTTCTTTTTTTTTTTTACTGCTCTATTTACAGTTGCAATTTCTGGTTCATTCTTAACCAACTGGGTTTCAAGTACTATGTTACAGTTAAACTGTATTTTCCATTTTTTATTTCCTGATTAATAGAATTACTTGGTTTTCTAGGTTTGGTCTATACAAGTGTTACTGATACGCCAAGTGACTTTTAGAACATGGTAGGCAGTGTTTAGGCTTGTCTTTCCTGTATTCTGTAATCTTTCAAAGATGGATCTGATTTTTCTGCTTTTCCTCTCCCTCTTCAGAATGGTGGTGGTGGTTTTAATTGTTTTAAAAGCTGAGGATGGTGTTTGCCAGTGTATTCAAGCTATATGGTAGCACATGAAAAGGAAGTATTGTTTTTTCTTGTTGCAATCTTCTTAATGAAGAAGGTAAAGGTGTTATCCATTTTCATGTGCCCTCAAAACTGGAAGTTCAGTTCCTGGTTAGTTTGTTAGGAGTGCTTCTTGTTTTTGTGTATTTTTCAGTTTATAATAATACCCTTATACACTAGTTCATAGAAGGAGACTTTCTAAATTGAAGGAGGTCTTAAGGGATATTTATGTAGTTGAACTTTACATCTGATGCATAATTCCATTGATGGTTTTCATTTATTGATTACTTACAGGGTGTAGAATTGTGATGAGTGTTGTACAAGTATAAACTCATTAAATTCTCACAACCCCATATGGGAGTACAATTATCAGCCCATTTCAGCCGAAGAATTTGAGATTTAGCTAAGTAAGTGTCATGATTAGAAATTGTCCTAGCCAAGACTCACATTCAGACCTGTCTGGCAATACAGCTGTGCTAACCTCTGCATTATTATTACTTTATGGTGCATAAAGATCTTGCTCACAGAGCTTCTCAAACTTTAATACTCAGTGGTTTTGAGGAGGAGCCTGAGAGTCTGTTAAGCTCCCAGGTGGGGCCAATGCTGCTGATCCTCAGATAACACTTTGAATAGCAAGACTCTGCTTACCCACATTTTGCCAAGTCCGACTTGCAAGTACAAGTAACACTTGCAGTTATGTGAGACTCACTGCCTCAAAAAACCAAGCCTTTTCATACTCAGATGGCTGTAATCACTATGAAGTTTTTCCTATTCATTTTCCTCAGAGTATCCAAAATCTTTCTTAAGGCAGCACAGCACAGACTCTCGCAGCAAATTGCCTGTGTTTAAATCCTGGCTCTACTGTGTGATTATTTTGACAAATCAAACTGTGTCTTCAGTTTCCTCATCTTCTAACAGAGGTTGATAACTATAGTGTATGCTTTATAGGATTTCTGAGAGAATTAAAAGACATGAGATGCTTAGAACAGTGCTTGGCACATAATAATTTGTCTATAAGAGTTAACTGTCATTATTATTGTTACTATATTATATTTATTGTTTTCAATGGCTGTGCCCTCTGGAATTCTTCCAAACAAATCTGTTCTCTCTTCCAGCCTTTCAAATATTTGAAAACAGTCATCAGATTCTCACTGAGCCTTCTGTTCTCAAGGATAAACACCCCCAGTTCCTTTGGCCTTTGTTTATGTGGGTCTCGTCTACATACTGGAGACTTTCCCAGATGATCTTTTCTCTGTCAGTATGTGTGCCTTTCAGAGTATGAGGCATAGAACCAAATACTCCAATCTACAAGTGATCTAACAGGAACAAACAGCACAAGACTGTCCTTCCTTCTGGTCACTGTGCTGCTAAGAAGGTAGCAAAAAATTAAGAGAACTTTGTACTGGTTCCACTGGCTATTTCTGTGTCTCCCATTCTTTTATCTCTCTTCACAATGCTCTTCTTGGTAGTCTGCTGCTTCTCACTTTTAAACTCCAGCCTTCAGAATATTCTGTCACTCTGTATGGATTCAGTTATATCTCTGCTACTGAGAAACTCAGGTACATTAGACCCATATCCATCTAGGTTTCTATTCAGTTTTCCCATTCCAATTCAGTGGCTTCCCTCTTTTCCCTGTTACTAAAGCATAACACTTAATCTATTACCACATAAAAGATTTGTCTTTTATAATGCTTCTTAGACGTAATTATCTCTCAGATGAATTACTGAAATAAGGTCCTAACCAGTTTTCCTCTCTCTAGACTGTCCCTCATACTGCACTCCCAATTAATCTTCCTAAAGTACTATATCAGTGGGAGTTCACTTCCCCTTGATTATACCTGATTGTAGGTTGCTTGTCAGAACACATTCAAACTTAATATTTTGACATTTAAGCATGAGATTATCTCCACTTTCATCAATTTTTTCCCTCAGTTTTCCATACCGAAGCATCATGCCAGCTTCCTGGTTGCATATACACAGACATAAACACACATGATTTTGCTTTTTACCTCTACAACTTTGTTTATGCATCTAGAATGTCCTCTATTAAAATCCTATTATTTTTCTTTCTAATCTTTTCAACAAGTTTGAGATATATTCATCTCTTCCTTCTTTACTTAGCACTTACTATATTAAATATACATTTGACATTTTTTTTATGTTCAAATCAAAATTTTAAGTACTATCTCAGTATCTTATATACAGTGCTAAAAACACAGCAGGGAATGGAAAACATAGTAGTGATAGCTCCTATCCTTAAGAAGTTTATAGTCTAGTGGCTGTACTTTGGAACATTCTGTTTTTATATGATTACAAAAGTAATACATGTCTGATGAAGAAAACCTTAAAAATTACAAAAAAGCACAAAGGTTAAAAGAAATTAAAATCACTTCAAGAAGTATTTATTGAGAATCTAAGACAAACATCCTGTATTCAAAGAGTTTACAGTTTATGGAAAGGCCAGCCAATCGATATGCAGTATTTAAATCCTTTCATTGAGGCAAATGTTGATTTTGAGAGATGATGATGTTTTGAGCTGAGTTACCAAGGTTGGAGCTTACTAAACTCACAAGGGCAGTTTCAGGAAAGGAAAATACCATATGCAAAGGCATATGGCTCATTCAGGGGCTCTCTGAATTGTGACCGGGGCAAAAGGTTTGAAATCTTTTTTCTTCCCAAGAAGATAAAAGAGCTCCTGGAGGACAGAAACTGCTTTTTATGCCCTTTATGTCTCTCATAGCACCTGATACTTAAGACCAAACTATTCTTTCACTTATATGCACATTATCAGTGTCAGCATTGTAAGGCCCTGATGGCAGGATCTGTATGTTAGGGAGATTTGTGTTACACATAGTGAATAAATTATATAGTCATGCATCACCTAACAATGTTTTGGTTAATGACAGACTGCATATGTGATGGTGGTCCCATAAGATTATAATGGAGCTAAAAAAATTCCTGTTGCCTACGGACGTCATAGCCATCCTAATGTTGTAATGCAATGCATTACTCAAATGTTCGTGGTGATGCTGGTGTAAACAAACCTACTGTGCTGCTCATAGTATAAAAGTATAGCACTTACAATTATGTACAGTAATATTCGATAATTATGTTACTGGTTTATGCATTTATTATACTATACTTTTAAATCATTATTTGAGAGTATACTCCTTCTACTTATTAAAAAAAAGGTAGCTGTAAAACAGCCTCAGGCAGGCCCTTCAGCAGGTATTCCAGAAGAAGGCATTGTTATCAAAAGAGATGACAGCTCCGTGCATGTTACTGCCCTGAAGACCTTCCAGTGGGACAAGAGGTAGAGGTGGAAGACAGTGATGGTGATGATCCTGACCCTGTTTAGGCCTAGGCTAATGTGTGTGTTTATGTTTTAGTTTTTAAGAAAAAAGTTTAGAAAGTAAAAAAGTAAATAAAACTTAAAAATAGAAAAAAGCTTATAAAATATTTCAATACAACTGTACAATGTGTGTTTTAAGGTAAGTGTTATTACAAAAAGAGTCAAAAGTTAAAAAAGTAAAAAGTTTGTAAAGTTAAAAAATCTATAGTAAGTTAAGATTAATTTATCATTGAAGAAAGAAATATATTTTTATAAATTTAGTGTAGCCTAAATGTACAGTGTTCATAAACTCTGTACACTACTGTGCAAGTGCTATATAGTAATGTCCTAGGCCAAGCTTGTTCAACTCACGGCCCACGGGCTGCATGCAGTCCAGGATTGCTTTAATGTGGCCCAACACAAAATCATAAACCTTCTTAAAACATGAGATTTTTTTTTTGCATTTTTTTTTTAGCTCATCAGATATTGTTAGTGTTAGTGTATGTTATATGTGGCCCAAGAAAGACAATTCTTCCAATGTGGCCCAGGGAAGCCAAAAGATTGGACACTCCTGTCCTAGGCCTTCACATCCACTACTCACTCACTGACTCACCTAGAGCAACTTCCAGGCCTGCATGCTCCATTTGGTAAGAGCCCTATACAGGTGTACCATTTTTAATCTTGTATACCATATTTACACAGTACCTTCTCTGTGTTCAGATATATTTAGACACACAGGTACCTACCATTGTGTTACAGTTGCCTACAGTGTTCCATACAGTAACATGCTGTATGTTACTGTAGCCTAGGAGCAACAGGCTATGCCATATAGCCTAGGTATGTAGTAGGCTAAAGCATCTAGGTTTGTATAAGTACACTGTGATATTTACACAGCAGTGAAATCACGTAACAATGAGTTTCTCAGACCGTATCCCTGTCTTTCAGTAATGCAATAACTATATCGGTTAAATTTGTTTATATAAGTCCAATATGATTAAAATGGGCTAAGTTATTTCCAGAAAGATTTGACTATTTACACTTTTGCCTGTTTTATCACAAAATGTATCTTTTATCTAGTCTTTCTTTATGAAATGTACCCCTCTTAATACTTTTTCCCTAATATTTTTGCTATCCCTAAAAGATAATGTTAACTTTAGTCTGATTTTGCACATGAGTCATACTGTGCTTTATACTGTGGGCATATAGATGTTTAATAATGCTTTTTAAAGCAACAAAAACAAAGTATAGAGCATAATGACAGAGAATATAATTGTTTCAGCTCAGTTTTCACATTGCAGGGTGAAGCAGCTGACCGATGAGGAGGAGTGTTGTATCTGCATGGACGGGCGGGCTGACCTCATCCTGCCTTGTGCTCACAGCTTTTGTCAGAAGTGTATTGATAAATGGTAAGTTACCTACTGCATTCATGGGCTAGGCCAAGGTCAGTGGGATAGTGTACACGAATAAACTTTGAAAAGTGCAAAAATACTGTGGTTAAGTATGAGAGAGATTTTATTCTTTAGTACTTTGAATTTTATGGCATGTCTTCTGCTGGTTAAAACTATTTTTATTTTTACACCTAACATTTATTAAATGTGGGGGTGTACCTTAGTTTTGACACTTTTCTTTTGCTGTATGAAAATTTGTGCCTGACTTAAGTCTAAAACATTTCCCTTTTTCCTCCTTTTTTCTCCTCATTTCTACTTTTATTCTGTATATGTGTTTAGAAGGAATAAATTCTTGAATACTGGACCTGAGGGAACTTTAGAGATCAACTAGTCAAGTTCATTATTTTACAAAATAAGACTTGAGCGTTTAGGAGAATTTATAAAATACATGCAATAAACTACCTGTGTTTAATATACAATTTAATATGTTTCAACATATATACACACCCATAAAAATTATGAATTTTTATAAATGGAATCATATGTGCTTTTTTGTCTGGCTTCTTTCATTCAGTCTAATTGTCTTGGTATTTATCCATGTTGTAGCATGTATCAATAGTTCATGCCTTTTTATTGCTGAGTAATGTCTGTTATGTGGATACCATAGCTTGTTTATCCATTCACCTATTGAGGGAAATTAGATTGTTTTCCATTTTTAGCTATTACAAAATCAAGGTACTAGATACATTCATGGACAAGTCATTTTATGGATGTATTTTGGTTTTTATCTTGGGTGAATACCTAGATGTGGAATGGCTAGATCATATGGTAGGTGTGTGTTTAACTTTTTAAAAAGCTGCGAGCTATTTTCCCAAGCAGTCTTGTGCCATTTTACACCCTCACTAGCAGCATATGAGATTACATTGAATAAATATATCAATTTAGGGAGAGTGAATTTCTTACTAATAGTCTTCCCATCCACATACACCGTATATTTCTCCATTTATTTAGGCCTTAATTTCTCTCACCAATTTCTGTAGTTTTCAATGTTGCATATCTTTGACATCTATCCCCAAATATTTCATATTTTTATGCTATTTTAAACGGTATTTAAAATTTCAATTTATGATTGATACTAGTGTATGGAAATACAATAGATGTTTGTATATCAACCTTGTATCCTGCACCTTTATTAAAATCATGTATCAGTTCTGGTAGTATTTTTGTAGATTCCATAGGCTCTTCTTGAATGTCTGAATATCATTTTTCAAAGACTTTTTTTCTGATTCAGAATTCTAGACTTGAGAGTATTTTTTCTTTCAGTATGTTAATAATGTTGCTTCACACTCATCTTGCTTGCATTGTTTTTAATGAGAACTCTGTCATCCTTTTTTCCTCTGTAGGTAATGTGCCATTTTTTCCCTCTGTTTTTAAGGTTATTTTCTTCTCGTTGGTTTTGAGCACTTTGATTATGATGTGCCTTAGAGTAGTTTTTTCATGTTTCTTGTGCTTGGGGTTTATTGAGCTTCTTGGATTTGTAGATTTATAGTGTCATCAAATTTGGAAATTTTTCAGCCATTTTTTTTCAGATATTTTTCTATCTTCTCTCCCATCTCCTGTGATTCCAATTACCATATATTAGCCCACTTGAAGTAGTCCCACAGCTCACTGATGCTACTTTTTTTCTTTCTTTTTTGAGTCTTTCTCTGGGTTTCATCTTGGATAGTTACTATTGCTATCTCTTTTCATATTCACCAGTCTTTTTTTTCTTTAGTGTCTAACTTGCCATTAATTCTATCCAGTGTATTTTTTTAACCTCAGATAATTTTCATTTCTAGAAGTTTGATTTGAGTTTTTATTATCTTTCATGTCTCTTCTTAGTATCTTTGAGTTTCCTCTAGTTTTTTAACTATATAGAATATAGCTATAATCACTTTCCATTTTGCCTGCTAATTCTAGTATCTGTGTTAGTTCTGGGTGGTTGTGATTGATTTTTCTCTTTATTAAAGGTTATATTTTTCTGCTGCTTTTTTGTGTGTCTGGTAATTCTCAACTGGATGCCAGACTTTGTGAATTTTACCTTTTCGGGTATTGGATATTTTTGTATTCCTATGAATATTCTTGAGCTTATTTCTGGAATATAGTTAAGTGACTTGGAAACAAGTCACTTAACTTTTGATTCTTTTGGATCTTGCTTTTGTGATTTGTTAGGCAGGACCAGAGCAGTATTTAGTTTAGAACTAATTATGTCCCACTAATAGCAAGACCCTTTAGAGAACTGTACTAATGCCCCAAGAGTTATGAGGCTTTCCAATCTGGCTGGTGAAACAGGCAGTTTCCCAGG
The DNA here is from genome assembly GCF_037993035.2 of Macaca fascicularis. Lineage (NCBI taxonomy): Eukaryota > Metazoa > Chordata > Mammalia > Primates > Cercopithecidae > Macaca > Macaca fascicularis. Next base: position 55,306,069 of record NC_088388.1, read on the forward strand.
CCCGGTGAGCTTTAAGGGACTATCCCCTCAAAGCCCTTTGATTGATTGTTTAGCCTCAGGTAGTGTCCTCACATGCACACACTGCTCAGTACTCTGCTGAGTATTCAGCACTCTGCTGAGTATTCTGGCGGGGACACTTGCGTGGACCTCTGGAATTTTCCCTCTGTGCAGCTTTCCATTACCCTGCCCTGTAAACCCTAGCTGTTTGGCCCCCCAAGATTCTCAGCTCTGTGTGTTCAGCTCAGGAAGTTTGTCATGTTCCATCAAGGTTCCCCCTTCTTGATCAGGGGCTAGAAACTCTCGAGGCTGTAAGCTGGGGCAAGTATAGGTCTCACCTTCTTTGACCCCCATGTCCCAGGGATCACTGTCCTTTGTTGTCTGATGGCCAGTGCTTTATTTGAAAGATTATATGAAACCATTGTTTTAGTAATTTTAGGTGGGAAGATAAATCTAGCCTCTGTTGGTTGGAAGCAGAAGTTGACTATTTTTAAATTGTGATGTTTTGTGCACAGAAGAGCACACATATAATTATCTTGTAAAATATCTCTGAGGAACCAGAAATCAACCTAAATAATATATGCCAGCTCTAGCTTTCACATTTAGTTTTTGGAACAGAGTTCGAAATTTTTGTGTAAAAGCCAAAGAGCAGTTGATATAAATAATTACTTTGGTCCCAGATTTCACTGAGAAATGAATAGAAAAACGTTTTTTCCTGCATGATATGTGTCTGGCTCAAATATGGTATTTTTTAAATTACCAAAATAATGTTTGACAAGAAAAAAATCCTTTTTGAAAACATAATCTTAAAGTGATCATATATGAGTTCTTTCCCTGTCAGAAAAATTATTGTGCATGTAAAGTTTGTCTTTTATTTTAACTTTGTATGCTCCATTTTTATATAAGTCTTCCTGTTGCTTATGAGCCATAGGAATTTTTTCAGACCTTTAAGCAAGCAACAGGTACATATAGTGTTGAAAGTCATGTAGATGTTATTTAGAAAAATAATTAATAATATTCTTTCCTCTTGTCATATTCCCCTGCCACTGCCAAGAAGTTATTCCTAGAGTAATGGCTTCCATTTAAATAATCACAAATAAACATTTATACTTCACACTTTGACCAACTCTTCCATTGGTAGGAGGGAATTTCCTCTTAGGACTCAGAAGGAATTTTTATTATAAAGGAAAACTTTACCTGTTTAGGTATGGGAATGTGAATTGCTGCATTGTTGGTAGCAACAAAAGACGGAAAAAAAAAAACCTAAATGTCCTTCTGTGAGAGACTAGTTAAACAAATTATGGCATAGCGATACAGTGTATGTTAAAAAGAATAAACAGCTCTAACAGGTGCTGATACATAATAGTCTATAAGATATATTGACAAGTGGAGCAGTGATGTCTGTGTACGTGCATGCTTGTGTGTACACATAAAGCTTAATCAAGCTTAGTCTATCTCTAGAGGAATATATAAGAAACTGGTAACTGTGGTTGCCCCTGGGAAAGAGAATTGAAGATTGAGATAGGAGGGAGAGATTTATTTTTCACTGTATACTTCTATGCTATTTCCTTTTTTAAAGCCACGTGCATGTATTAGTTTAAATAAAATCCTGTTTTTAAAAAAGAAGAAAAAGCAAACTGTTCTTGTTTTGACTTCTCTAATAGGAGTGATCGACACAGGAATTGCCCTATTTGTCGCCTACAGATGACTGGAGCAAATGAATCTTGGGTGGTATCAGATGCACCTACTGAAGATGATATGGCTAACTATATTCTTAACATGGCTGATGAGGCAGGCCAGCCCCACAGGCCATGACCTTGGAGTGAAAGTCTTCTGTTGCTATTGTGCGCTACAAATATTTGGTCATGGGGGAAGAATGCAGGGTTATGGCACAGACACAGAAAAAATCCATTTTGCCCACTCTTTTATTTTTGCTATTCTGATCATTTGTGCCCCTTTTAAAAATAAACTTCCCATGTCTTCCATTTGTGGTACTAAAATTTGCTACTGTTTTAGACCATATTTTCCTGTTATTCATCTGTTCAAATTTGTATTATTACAACTAATAGCTCTTGAATTCTTTGCTAAAGGTAACAGCAGCACTTCCAGAGGCTTCTGAAACACTACTGTTTTGCAGGGCAGGAGTATTCTGGAATCTTTTTACTTAGATATAAAATAAACCTCAAACATTAAAAAGTTGTAGCCATCGGAGAGAGGAAATTTTAAGTGACTGAAAATGTAGAATACTTCAAAGTGCATGTTACTACTTAAAACTAGTCTTTCTGCTGGAATCTAAGGAGTATATATGCCCCCTTGTGGTTAATTATTGCTCCTTTAATAATTTTTACTTGAAATGATCCACAATTATTTCATAACTTTAACAGCGTGTTTTGGAACTACTGTGCTTAAAGATTTGTTTGTTTGTTTTTGCCATACTGTATAATTTGAGTGAGGTCTACAAAGTTGGGTGTGACTTTCCTTTGCAAATGGATTTCTCCTGGGAAATTTTCTTGGCTGTTCTGGAAGTGCTTTCCCACAGCTGGGTAACTGTTCTAAATGGCTTTGATAATGCTCACACATCTTGGAGTTTCAAAAGGAAATTCTTCTGCATCACAAATACTAAATTTTATATTTCTAAATTATTATAAGTCATTTAATATTGGTTTATGGTGCTTTTATTTCCTTAACTTGAAAACATCTTTCTGAGATTTCAGAGTCCTCAAATTTCTTAGATTAAGAGACAAGAGGCCAGTGCAGTGGTTCACACCTGTAATCCCAGCACTTTGGGAGGCCAAGGTGGGCGGATCATTTGAGGTTAGGAGTTTGAGACCAACCTGGCCAACATGGCGAAACCCTGTCTCTACTAAAATAACAAAAATTTAGCTCTACTAAAATACAAAAATCGTGGTGGCAGGCGCCTGTAATCTCAGCTACTCGGGACGCTGAGGCAGGAGAATCACTTGAACCCAGGAGGTGGAGGTTGCAGTGAGCTGAGGTCACACCACTGTACTCCAGCCTGGGAGACAGAACAAGACTCCGTCTCAAAAAAAAAAAGACATGAAAATAGAGTGAGGCTTTTTTGCCATATATACATAAAATACTTATGAAAATTAGAAGATAATTTGGCATTCTTACTGTTTCACAGTACTTCCATTGAAATACTCTTTCCATTAAAATATTCTGATAGAATATAGTAATAATGGAATTGTGATCTTCAGTCGCACCTCAACCATTTTTTTTGCTTATGAACTAAAATTTCTAAAATTAACATTTCAGCATGTAATAAAGCAAGGGCCTGTCTCCTTTAAAATTTAACATTCCATATATTTTTTGACTTATTCATAAGTTGCAAATATTACTATTTTCCTAAACCAGGGTACACAATTTAAGTTGCCACTTATTGATGACAGAATTTCTGGATAATAGGATTTTAATAGGCAAGCAAATAAAATTAATTTCAAGGAAAAACATCTGGCCAGAGGTAGCTTGATTTTGCCCCCCAAAATACTGAAGACTAATCCATTGACATTCATAATGGGACAGCTAAATACCAAATAGCTAACTACTCCCCGTGGAGGTTTATGCAAGCGGAGTACCAGGGGCTCCATCATATCAACCTGGCAATGCACTTGGTGGTTGTGCGACCTTGAGAAAGTCTCTTACTCTTGTTTGTAGGTTCCTACTTTAGAAACTGAGACTTTATTTGTGGTTTTCACACTATTTCAGCAGCAAAAACTTTTTCAAGGAAAATCTTACAGAACCCTTAAACACACGTGCATACACACATACCCTGCACCCCACTATATAAAAGTCAAATTAATATAAATGTCCTTATTTATTGTATAAACTTTATATACTATAAATGTGATTAAGTCAATGAATAAAAACATATTAATGCATTGGTGATATCCAGCATGTTTGAATTTGGTGAGTAACACATATAGTGGGAGTTGTTTTTTTAAAAAAAAATTTAATTAAATTCAAGTCAAATGTGCAGAATCCTGTATCTCCTCCATAGATTCTTAGTATTCCATGGAACGTATTTTGAAAACCTTGGGATAGATGATCCACTGAAACCTTTTCCAGCTCTAAGATTTTAAATTGTCCTTTTAGATTAGACTTGCTGAGTTTAATTCAGTTTGCATAATTTTAAAATGTTTCTGGAAAGTGAACAAAGTTACCTTACAGAGTTTTGGATCTTTCCAAGGATAGCCAATGATTTTATCCCCCAGAATCCTTCACCTTTCAAGGAATTATTTAACATTGAGCCCAGTGACTCAATAGGGCCCAAACCTTTTTATTTTACAATGTGAGCTCCAAGACACTTACTGATCTACTGTGAATATAAAATGTTATTATAGCCTTAGCAAATAAATGAGCACAGCTCTTTGTTCGCTCTATTAAACTGGGTGATAATTATTTAGATGTGAATGTTAGGTCAGTTCTACTGTAATAACTAATCGTAGAAGTTGTAAATTTGTTTAATGGATGAAATGTACACTTTTTGTATTCTGTACAGCTTTGTCTTTTTTAAATATGAAGTACTTAAATGTACTTACCATGATAGGAAATATAATGTGTGCCTTCTAGGATTTGTGAAGTGGTTTCATGAACTCAAGGAATTTGTTTTCCCTATCCTAACTCAATAACAGGGTTTACTCTGATTATGTATAGAACCTTAGTTTGAGAAAATGAATTTTACTATGTACTGAATTTAGAGGTTGAGAATAATAGTATCTGTGTTATTCTTAGTACCCACTGATAAATTGTGCAATAAATAATCTTTCGCAAGTAATTTTAGCTAATTGAAGAGATTCTTTTCTTACGTAATTTCACATTCTAATATACTAAATGTTTATATTCCGTAGAGAACTATTTTATATTGTGTGCTGGGGGCTTGTAATGTTTGTGTGCTGTTTTAAAATTCATTTCAAAATGGACTTGATTTCCTTATATCTAATATATATCTGGGAGAAAAGGCTGCTTGAAAATATCTTTTGATTTGGTGATTTTTAACATTGGGAAGTTGAGTTTATTAAAAGATAGTCTAAAGAATTTCCATTTTAACTTTTATTGTCTGAAGTCAAGTCCAGGAATAAGAAAACTACTTGGAGATTAGGGAAGTCAACAGGTCACTCACATTTATGCTGGGCCACGCAATGACAATATAATATAAACATAAGCAGCTGACAACAGACTCAATCTTATGTCTTTTCACCTCCCATAGTGGTCCTCAACCTTTTTGGCCCCAGGGACTGCATTCATGGAAGACCATTTTTCCACAGACCAGGGGTGGGGTGGGAATAGTTTCGGGATGAAACTGTTCCACCTCAGATCATCAGGCATTAGAGTCTCATAAGGTGCATGCAACCTAGATCCCTTGTATGTGCAGTTCACAACAGAGTTCACGCTCCTTGAGAATCTGATAGCGCTGCTGATCTGGCAGCAGGTGGAGCTCAGGCGGTAATGCTCACTCGCCTGCCGCTCAACTCCTGCTGTGCAGCCTGGTTCCTAACAGGCAGCAGACCAGTACTGTCCACAGCCTAGGGGTTGTGGACCCCTACCCCAACAGACAGTAAAAATAAAATGCTCAACCCTATTGTAGTTTGTTTACCATGTAAAATTGTTTACAAAATATAAGAATGTAATTAGAGAAACATCGTAGAATCTCAGTGCTGAAAAGTGCAAAGACATAAGAATGAGTGGCAGTTGGTAGTTAAATTGACTGTATCATCATACTGTGGAGAAATGCACTTTTTACTGTCAAAAGACATAAAAGCCTTTGCAGAGATAGGTTTTGACACTCTTGCAGCTCTGTCATCTTCTACCTTACTAATTGCAAAAATTTCCAAGGAACTATGTTTATCTGGTTAGTATTCCTTTTACTGGAATTAGTTACACTTGTTCTTTATAACGGTCATAGTTTAGGCAGAGAGTATTTGGGTATATCACCTTCAGTCATGTCTCAAACCCAGGAAATGAAGAATATTGTTTCACCAACACTCAGAAGTAAAGAGAAAGCAGGAGAAATGTGCTTTCAGCTCTTTTTTAATCCAAGAGGCCATGAGAAATATCAACCCAGGAACTGTGATTTGTTTCCATGAGGCAAAGAGCAATGATGGCGATCGTTTCAACGGTACAATTTGAAGTAACACATAAAGGGAACTTGAGCCCTTAAGGATAAGGAAGGGAAAACTGCCTCAAAAACTGTTCCTCTCGAAACCTGAGCCAGTATGCTATTAATTACCTTTTATTCCAATTGCAAACACAAAGGAAAGTAGGGATTTGTCCCCCAAAAGGCCAATTAAGTATAACAATGTAATAAAAGCACAAAGTGCTATAGAAAAGATGTCGGAAAAGCTTGCAGGACAGGTAAAATCCAACATGGTGTTAGCTGGACAGACTAAAATAATATCCCGGGAAATGGAAATGAACGTGTGTAGTTTGCTCATGAACTATAACAGGGTAGAAGTTAGAGAAGATAATAAAAGATTTATCTTCCAGGTCTAGTGAGCTTCAGTTTGAAAATTTTGAGTTTTCCTAGTGAATGTCATTCATGTCTGAGTCTTAGTAAAAGATAAATTAGCTATTATTATTGATAGCTTTTCATGGTGCCCAATCTTAAGAGTAAAAAAACTTTAACATATGCTTTAAATATGATTATCTTTAGTTTTAAATTATTAAGCCACAGTCCTATTAGACTTTAACAATTAAAAGATACTTGATACAGATAAAATGACAATGAGAAACTACACAATACTTCCTATGTTAGGGCAAATGTATATAAATAGGGGCTTTTCACAACTAATCCCTAAGATAACAATGGATTTTCACTCAATTTCATAATTAGCTGCAAGATAGCATATATATCTGCCAAATAAAAAGACTGCATTTGTAGTTCCATATGCTGAATTGACCAGGCATTGTAAAGTCACAAGATGAGACAGTCTAAAGTCAGATAAGTTCACAGGCAGAAATCGGGTTCTTCTAAATATAATGATTCAAAAAGACCTCCTGTAGTCTGAATTTGACCACAGAAATACATAGGAAGGTCCTTGAGCAGCCTCTTGGGTACTAAGAGCACATGTCCTTAAAAGGTTGCCAAAAGAAATTCACTTAGTCATTCAAGATGCATTTATTGAGCACCTACTACATACCAGGCACTAGTAACACAGATGAAGAGCACATTGATAAAGCTTAATTCAGATTGGTCTTTAAAATGCTTTCTACCTGGCCCCTGGGACCATTGTATCTTCTGAAGTCATCATAGTAGGTAAGGGAGAAATTTTGCCTTAAAAAAATGTACCCGGTTACAGTGATTTAAAAAAAACACACGCACACACACACAACTAACATTTGTGGGGTCTAATGCAATAGTGGGGAAAAGACAGGATTTGGAGTAAGAAAATCCAGTTGTAGGCCTATTACTTAATAGCTGTGTGACCTTCAGTTAAATTTCACTTGTCTGGCCTAACTCTTAACTGGTAAAGTGATAATTGGCCTACAGTTGTAGCATATTAGAGCCGAAAGGAACAGAGGTCATCCAGTCCTGTGCTTTTTGAAGTTCTTCATTCAGACAAAAGTATTATGTAGCAGTCCCAGTGTGAAACTGATGAACCAGAGTCAGTTTGACAGCCCCTGAGCATCACTTACTCCCTTCCGTCCCCCACCCTAAAGTATTCATGAGGGGATTCACAGAACACCCTGAAAGCCACTTGTCTAGTCCAAACCCTCACTTTCTAGGTGAAGAAACCAAGACTCAGAATAGGAGTGGCTGCTTTGGGAGGCCAAGGTGGGCAGATCATGAGGTCAGGAGATCGAGACCATCTTGGCTAACACGGTGAAACCCCATCTCTACTAAAAATACAAAAAATTAGCCAGGCGTGGTGGCGGGCGCCTGTAGTCCCAGCTACTCGGGAGGCTGAGGCAGGAGAATGGCGTGAACCCAGGAGGCGGAGCTTGCAGTGAGCCAAGACCACGCCACTGCACTCCAGCCTGGGCAACAGAGCGAGACTTCAACTCAAAAAAAAAAAAGAATAGGAGTGGCTGTTTTCATGAGTACATTTGGCTTCCAACTAGAAATGGGGGAAGAGGGCTAAATAAAACGGTTTAAGAAATTCACTAAAAACAGAAATTATCAAGAAGGAAGTCTTCCATCTTAACTCCCTCAAAGTAGCCCTTTTATGAAATGGAGCTTTGAAACTGATTGTGTTTAAGGCAGCCAGCCATCCAGAGGCTGAAATGAACAACTACCAATAAGCCTACTTGGGCCAATGGAGAAAAGTATGGCAGAAAACCTCACAGACCTCATGTTACTTGGCATCTGACCATGGAAAATCCTGGCCCCAACAGTTCAGGCACTGGCAGTTTCAAGAGAAATAATTGGAAAATTGGGAACAAGTATAGACAAGTGCTCAGCTCCCAGATCCCCAAGGAGAAGTCACCATCTTGTTACTCAGAAATACAAGTGAGCATGTTAAATCTTAAAGTGAGCAGTGCCACCAAAATCACCAGTTTAAAATTTCTTCAGAGGCATCCTCTTAACAGAGGAAAGTCCTAGTTTAGAATCTTGACCACTATTAGCCACAGCAGACTTGAAATTGAACCAAAAAGTTAAAATGCATGTCAAATGCTGGACCTATTTGGTCAAGGCAGTGATCTCTTCCGATTTCATAGCATCAGACAGGAAGCTGAGCTCATTGCATAAGGTCTCATATCGGAATGCCATCCGGATCTGAGCCACATTTGTCTTTCGAATATCATTTCCTTCAGGTCCTTCTTTATAATAATTTTGTCCCAGAAACTTTTGCTTTTCCTGTGTAACAAGAGAAATACAAATGAAACGATGTACTTTTGATTCACTTTCTATAGCCATGTAGGCAGCTTTGACATCAGTCACAGCAAATCAGACTAGTCCCCCTGAAGCAGATCTTTAGTCAGGACATCTTATCCCCACAGAACTCATAAAATTCCTTCTGGCCTCTGTGTCCTCAAGGATGTCACCCTGACAACCTCAGTCATCCTCAGACAACCCTTCATTCCTGGCTGTGCTTTCCTTGATCAGAGAGGAAAGATAAGGTCTGCAGCAGCTGCTGGGGATGGGAAAGGCAAGGGGAAGGAGGTAAGACTAATTAAGAAGTCCCTCCTGGCTGGACGTGGTGGCTCACACCTGTAATCCCAACACTTTGGGAGGCTGAGGCAGGCAGATCACGAGGTCGGGAGATTAAGACCATCCTGGCTAACATGGTGAAACCCCATCTCTACAAAAAATACAAAAAATCAGCTGAGCATGGTAGCAGGTGCCTGTAGTCCCAGCTACTCGGGAGGCTGAGGCAGGAGAATGGCGTGAACCCGGGAGGCGGAGCTTGCAGTGAGCCGAGATCGCACCACTGCACTCCAGCCTGGGTGACAGAGTGAGACTCCGTCTCAAAAAAAAAAAAAGAAGTCCCTCCTGAGAGCTGACAAGGACAGACAATGTTTCTGGGGAGGGCCAATCCAAGGCACCACACTGCACATGAAAAGAATCTTAAGCCTTTAACTCTGCTGCATCATCATCTGACAAGCACAGGCCCTAATGCAACCTCTCCCTAACCAGTGACATCACCCAGGGAGGTGTCGGGGGACCTAAGATACATCAGAACATGGGTCTCAGTGCTAGCTCCACATCAGAATTACTTACGGGGCTTTTTTAAAAATGACGATGTCTAGGTCCCATAGTCTAGATTTTTATTCAGTCTAGATACTGTTCATCTATTCAAGAAATATTGAATGCCTGCTATGTGCCAGGGACTATCTAGGGCTCAGGGATATAATTCTGAACAAGCTTCTGCTCTCACAGAGCTTACATTCTAGAGGGAAAGACAGAAAAACACATAACTAAATATCTGCAGGAATAAATGGTATGGAGAAAAACAGATTAAGGGGATAGAGAATAATAGCAAGTGTGTGACTACTTTAGAACGGGCAATCAGGGAAGGCCTCTCCAAGGAGGCGTAGAGGTCTGAGAAGGGTGAGGAAGCAACTATGAAAACGCAGGAGGCTGCCACGTTTTCTCTCCCTGTGCCTGAGTGTCTCAGAGGCCCTGCCTGCTGTGTTCATCACAGATCCCCAGTGCCTGGAAGGCTCCTGGCACACAGCAGGCAGCCTTCCCAGGAGGGACACAGGCAGCACCGTCACACTCCATACCTGATGCGAGAGGCCGCTCTGCAGCACGCTGTTCCTGGCAATCTCACACAGGTCGCAGGTGCTCAGCTTCCACACTTGAGCTGCAATGGCATATTCTTCCATAAGTGCTTCCTAGACCCCCCAACAAAGCATGTGGATTAGACAGGAGGATTTCCATGTCAATCGTTCACACATGTCCGAAGCTAACAACATCAGACACTGCAGGTTTAACTTTTCCTCACCGAATGACACCTGGATCATCAAACATCACACCTTCAACACCTAAGATCTTTTCTTCTGTGAAATCATGGGTTGTCAAAGAGAAATCTGAACTCACGCCTCCACATTTGTTCATTGACCAGCACTGAGAGCTCATGTTGAAGCCCTGTGCCAGTCATCAGGGATGGCAGTCTCTGCTGTCCTGTGACAAGCCTCTAGTCATACCACTTTTAGCACTTGCCCTCTAGCTTTTCTTTCTAACACACTATTTTCTCAAGTTCGCCATAGATAGATAGATAGATAGATAGATAGATAGATAGATAGATAGATAGATAGAGTACTAAAAGCAGAGATAGAACATCAAAAAAAAAAAAAGAGAGAGAAGTGATCATAGGATAAGCGGTAAAATGGTGTAATCCCAGAAGGATCTGGGTTTGAGCTGTGGTTTTGCTTCCCTTCTGGGATGTGAAGTGTCTATTCATCACAAACCCTCTGTGACCCCTTCCCCGCCCCACTGCCGCTGTAGCCTACAGCAATGGTTCTCGAAGTACAGGTCAAGGATCCCTGAGGGTCCTAAGACTTTTTGAAAGGTCTTCTCTTTTCCAATTATGTATTTTCATGAGGCAAGATTTCTATTTTTACATATTTTGATTAAAAACAAATTGAATGCAAAAGTGGCTAGGAGAGTCCTGCTGACTTCCATTAAGACATTAAAGAGGCTTAAAAATGCAACACAAAGGCAGGGGAAACTTACTTTTCAGGAAAAAAAAATTGTTATTATGTAACATTTCATTGGTTTATTGATGTGGTTTTTAAATGAGATAATAAATATTTTTAAATTTCTTATTCATTTCTAACATGGTAAATATCAGTAGATATAACCCACATAAACAACAGGTATTTGAAAGCTTCAATTCTTAAGAGTATAAAGGGGTCTAGAGACCAAGAGGTTGGAGAACCTCTGTCCTGAAAGACTCTGGTGCTTCTGTTTTTGTTAAGCAATGGCTGGTCTTGTCAACACTATCAAAACATGCTGGGTGCACTTGCGGCTGGTACCTATGCATGACACCACTTTTACCTTCCTCTTTTCTTTTCCCAGAGACCCAAAGTGTAGAAATTATAATAGCATTGACTTAAAAGGTAGCAACTATTTTGAATATATGCAAACACTATATTAAATCCTTTGATTCATTATCTTCATGAATCCTCACAGGGTAGGGATAGAGACAATTTTATCTCCATTTTACAGATGAAGAGAAACTTGATCCAGAGGTCTAATAACTTTACCAAGGTCACAGAGCTCACAAATGTCAAAGAAAGGAAAAATAGAGGAAGGCAAAGATACTAAATTGTGCCTTTGAGGGTTCAAGAACCCCAAAGAAAGGGCTCCTGGAAGGCAAAATTTTCCCCCAACAGTGGCTTCCTTTTTGCCTTCACTGGGCCACCAGCCCCACCCCAAAAGCAGAACTGAGCCAAGGGCTCGGGTCCCTAAAATGGGAAGACAGGCTAGGACTGGTGCCTACTGAGGCACTACTGTCCTCACCCCAAAGTCCTCACCTTTGTGTAGTGGAACTGCATAGGGTCATCGGTGGAAAGAGAAACGTGCAGTCCCTTGTGCAGGAATTCCCTCAGAGGGTTCTTGGAATATTCGAGGAACAAACTGTTATTGCTAAGAGGAGACATAGCAATGGGGATCTGAGCAAGGTAGTAGAGATACTGCAATACCGGACTCTGCAAAAGAACCACCAAACTCATGTGACAAGTGCCAGAGAGGGGAGAAGGGAAAAGGGAAGGGAGAAAGGGAGGGAAGAAGCATTCACCAGTGGAAACCAGGGGTCTGAACAGTGTCTGCCCAAGTCCTCAACCCGAGTTCCTGGAAGCAAGGACACTCAGACCCACTCTCCCTCTTCCCCACTGTTCATCTCGTTCCTGCATTGCATGCCAGCCCTCCCTGGTGCCTCTACCTATTTTTGGAAGCGCTCACTCTTGCTCTAAACTGGAGGCAAGGCTCAGGGCAGGAAGGGCAGCCCACTCCAGCCTATACCTTCAGCTCCTTGCCTCTAGGCATGGACCTAGTCTAGAAGATGCCCCACTTTAGTTGTTTTGTTGCTTTGACTGCAAACAGCCAGGCTGAGACTATAAACACTCCAGCTCCCGGGAGATGATCCCTGGAGGGATGGGAAGGGCGGACCTGCCCAGGACAGAGTGGTGTTCTACCGTAGCACCCACCCTACCCAAACACGTGACCCATGGTTACACCTCACCGGCATCAGGGAAAGGGAGCATTTTGATCAAACATCGTGCCAGTGGAAGGTGATCCAAAATATGGAGAAGACTGCATGCACAGAGCTCAAGGGTACACCAGTGAAAAGGTGGATGGACTCTGTGTCCAACTAGTGTGGACTGGTTGAGTCAATTACAGATAAAGTGGCAGACCCTTCATCCTACAACAGCCTTTGGAAGGAAAAGCATAGGGCTTAGCGAAAGGCTTCTTGAGGGGAAAGCTGTAACTCTGTGAGATAGACATTATGTTGCAGCGTCAAAAAATGCTTGTCGTACAACAATAAGGGACAAGGCAGGAACTAAATTCTGTGTTCATTATGATAATAAACACATTAAAAATATGCTGTGGATAAAAGATGGAAATTAGATATACTAAAAAGCTAATAATGGCTATTTCTATTAAAGTAATAGCAACGAGGGCTGGCTTTTTTTCATTTCTCCAGTTTCTGGAAAATCGAAATTGCAATGAGTTTGATTACATTACTCTCATAATTAAAAATAAAACCAAGATAAGGACAGACATCCCAGCCCAGAAGAGGGCCCAGCCTTCTGGCCTCACTGGCCGAGCCTCCCAGAAGCCCAAGGCAGGGCAGTCACTCAGGGCAGACTCCCGGGAGTGGCCTGTTTACCTTCTTAAGGAGCAGCCCATGGGAAATGTTGTCAGCAGTGAGGAAGGCAGACACCAGGTGGGTGATGGAGCCGGCCTCCCCACAGTGCGGCCGGAACAGGAACGTGCTCAGGCCGCGCTCCCTGTAAGAGAAGGGGCCCCGAATCAGGAAGGCCCCCCCAGTTGGCTCTGCCTGGGGCCTGCAGCCTCAGCTCAGGGTCAGCTCCAGGGGGAATGACCACCTACGGTCAGCTGTGCTGACCCAGTGCACCCTGGAAACTACCTCTCCTAAAATGCAGAGGCCCAGGCCCCAGGACCCCTTAGAAGCAAGAAGCATCACCTCTACCGGCAGAGAGTGGGCCTCGCGGTAGAAAGGGACCCTGCTGTGCCCTCCAGCCACTCTCCTGTCTTCCTCTCCTGGCCTTGTGTCCCGCATTCGCAGAACTCCAGGGCAGGGAAGGCCATGAGAAACCATGGAGTCTGACCTCTGTGTTATGGAAATGAGCAAACCAAGGCCCGGAGAGTGAAGTCTATGCTCCATGCCACTGAACAGGTCAGTGGCAAAGCCAGAACCAGAGCCCCAATCTCCAAAAGCTCAGCCCAGGACTGCCTCCACCCTGCCAGGCCATTTCTTTCAGTCAGGACCCCATTCAAAACCTCCACACCCAGCAACTAGCACCAGTTTAGGCTGAGCTAGAGAGGCCCCAGGGCCCAGCAGGGGAAAGTGGAATGCAAGACTTGTAGGGAAGGGAATGGCTTGGTGTCCTGCTGCCCTGGGTAGCTAACTCCTGGCCAAATGTGCCTCGTCTGTGTGCATATTGGTGGGAGCCTCTGCCTGTAAGACCTCTGCCTGTAAGGGCGTGCATGGATTTAGTCTGTTTTTTTCCCTGTTATTTGTCCAGTGCCCAGGGTAGTGCCTATCGCATGCCAGTGATTTGCTGAACGAAAATATGCACATGTGGATATTGTTGGTGTGGCAGTAAGTGAACACGCATGTGTGTGATAGCATGTCCTATGCTTCTGTTATCTCAGGGATGTACAGGTACACACGGAGTGTGCACTGGTGTGTGTACATATAAACGTGTAGACACGTGTGGACTGTGGCTGCATTGCATACTGTACATGACATATGTCTGTACTGGTATGTGTGTTATGGTGGGCATGTTTGCATGTGTGTGATCATGTGGAGACACGCCTCATATAGCAGGCTGGAAAGTGCTGTGTGTTTTGAGGTATGTGGGCACATGGACACGCGTGTTGGTTCAGGTGCACATGGACACAAGGATCACATGCATGAGTGTGTGCATGTGTGCACATGCTAACACATGAACCCAAGCGTGTGCGAGGGCAGGCCTCACGCACCTGCGGAGGTTGTTGAGCACCATGATGTTGGCATACATGTAGTACAGGTAGTAGCTGTAGGGTGGGTTCTGCTCGCTGGTCCAGACATCCGGGCTCGGGCTCTTGTCAGAAAACATGTGGTCGCTGTGCTTGGACTCATCATCCACGCTGTCGAACCCCGTCACCTGGGCAGGAGGAGAGGTCCTGAGCACCAAGGACTCAGTCTCGGCTCAGCCTCCCGGGGCTCATAACTGCCAGAGGCCTGGGGGTCTGGGCCCCTCAGGTTCACACCTCAGCTGGGGACCCCTTAGCCTAGCTGAGGCCACATTCCTCCCAGGGATGAAAAGTGAATACAACACCAAGTTCTGCCCCTTCGGAGCATCCATAGGTACTCTGGAGGTGAGACAGGAGAGTGCCAAGCCCCTGTGTGGTGATGGTTGACAGTGGGGGAAACTGCCAAGCCAGGTAAAGGGTGAGCCAGCCATGCCCACCACCTGCCCCTCTGCTGTGCCGAGGTCAGCCTGCAGGGAGCAGCAGTCACTGCCATCAGCAGCAGCGACAAGCTGTGAGGGGGAAGGGTCCTAGTACACATCACGCATCAGGCCCTGCTCGAAGCACTTCACTCACATCAGTTAATTCATACTCAGAGCAACCGGGGAGGGAGGGCTTGGCTGCCAGCCCCATTTTACAGTTGAGCAAACCAGGGCCAAGGCAACTAAGAAAGTCGCTCAAGAAACCAGGTTCGGCCAGGCACAGTGACTCACACCTGTAATCCCAGCACTTTGGGAGGCTGAGGCAGGCAGATCACGAGGTCAGGAGTTCAAGGCCAGCCCGCCCAACATGGTGAAACCCAGTCTCTACTAAAAAAAAACACAAAAATTAGCCAGGCATGGTGGCACACATCTGTAATCCCAGCTACTAGGAGGCTGAGGCAGAAGAATTGCTTGAACCCAGGAGGTGGAGGTTGCAGTGAGCTGAGATTGCACCACTGCATTCCAGACTGGGTGACAGAGCAAGACTCCGTCTGAAAAAAAAAAATTGGTTCTGGTCTCTGGGTCTGCACTCCTTGGGGCTGTAGTTGGAGGATACGCTAGCGCATGTCCAGGTGAACCCAGGAGAAACCACCCAGCTGCCTCACAGACAGACAAGAGGGTCCTTGCTGGGCTAAGCCGTGGCTCCTGGGAGGCAGCTCTGCTCTCCGATCCCCACTGGGAGCTGCCCTCTGAGATGGGTCTGAGTAGCCTCAGGAAACCCCCACCCTTCCACTGCAGTTCTACCTTAGCTGAGACCCCTGGGGGCCCCTCCCGAGTCACTGGAGCCTTCTGGCTGATCCCAGAGGTCATCCCCAACCAAGACCACATTCATGGAGCGTGCGGGCTGTCAGCGCAGAGGGGAGGCTTGCTACCAGGCCACGGCAGTGCTTTGCAAAGGGGCCTCTGAATAGCAGAAGGGAGAAAGAGACTGTCCCTCTTAATCCACAACTGGCCCAAACTGGGGGGCTCCCAGCCCAGGCCCCAGGCCCCAGCCAGGTCTGCCGGCTTCTCCTGTTCCTGCTGGGGGCAGCAAGGGCCCAGAGGAGCAAGGCAGCATGAGGGTCTTGGCCAGAATCTTCCGTGTCACAGAGCCCTGTGTGTCAAAGGAAATGACAGGGTCCCTGCTATGACCCTAAGCACGCCCTAGACGGGTTTGGGGGGCCAGGGAGGACCGTGAACTCTGCTCTATGCTTACTAGCCCCATACTTCACCCAAACTTTCTGGGGCCTGACATGGGGATAACTTTAGCCTCTTTTCTGAGCTCTATCCAGCTGAAGCAGGGCCTCACCACTGCATCTCCCACAGCCTTGGGCGCAAAATACGTTGTCTCCTCCTCCTGCTCCTCCTCCTCCCCACACCTGCTCTTCTTCCACTGCTGGCAGCAACCTTCGAACAGTGCGTCATCCATGCTCCTGCAAAGCCAGGCACCTGGGAGGCATCCTAGACTCCCCCCAATGCCTCCTTCAGTCTCTGTCCAGGTCCTGCCAGGTCTACACCCACCCCTTCTCACCAAACCCCACACTCTGTGCAGAGTCCCTGCACTGCCACACCTCAGAGACACAAACTGGTAGCTGCTGTGCACCTCACTGTTCTCACTTGGGAGGCAACATAGAATAGGGGTTCGGGGCACATCGCTGGAGTCAGCCTGCCTGGACACGCATTCCAGCTCTGCCACTTTTAGCTTTATGATCTGTTTTAATTTCCTTGTGTGTCAATTGGAGCTAGCAGCTTCACAGGGCTTTGGCGAGGATTAAATGAGATAATCCAGGGAGAGCACTTAACACCATGTCCAACACACACCAAGCACATAATAATTCTTCTTATTGTTAACAACAAAATGGTGATAGTAATGGGGTAATTGTGAGGCTTAGGTGAGATCACATCGTGGCGTCTGACCAGGCCAGGCAGCACACACGAGTGTGAGCTGTTTCCACTGGGTCAAGCTCCCCTCCTGTCCCCAGGCAGGCCCCTGACTCTCACCCTTGCCCCCACCTCCAGCTACCTTCTCTTCTGGGCCATCTCCACACAACAGCCAGAATATGTTTGTCTAAAACATAAATTCGATGATGTCCCTCAGCTTGTCCAATCACTTTCTGGGCACACAGACTCAATCCTTCCCCCTGTGCCCCAGCCCTCGGGCTCCCCCCTGCACCTCTCCCTGTAGAAAGTCATCCATCACCGGGCACTGGCCTGTATCACCATCTGATACCCCCTGGATGCCAGGCATCAGAGGGAGGGACTGGCTCCCTCCCCCTCTCCCTCCCTCCCTGGTTAAGTCTCTCCCAGACTGCTCCTCTCCTTCTCCTACAACTAACTGAATCTGGAAAGGAAATACGTTTTGGGGGTTTGTACTTAATCACACATGGTGTGAGGACCTTTGTTGCTGGTAAAGCAGGTGAATTAAAGTGTTTGCATTTCTAAAAAAAAAAAAAAAAAAAAAAAAAAAAAAAAAACCTGAGGCTGCTGCTTGGTGCTGTCGGGGGCTAGATCCAGCCTTTCCAGCCCCACCTGGCAGGAACCAAGTTCCCAGTCTTTGTCCACTGTTGCCTTCCTCTCTGGAAAGGCCTGCCCCAAGACCCCCCCCACCCCGCCACCCACGACTCCCAGAGCTGCCCCTGAGGGGAAAGGGACTTTTTAGAAATCCAGCTTCTTGGGGCTGGTGACCCCATGCCTGGATCACAGGTGGCAGGACCTGAGATACCTCGGTGAAGGGCGGGAGCAAACCTGACCCAGCTCACAGTGAATCCATTCCTGCCACTATGAGCCCTGCCTGGGGCACCACCCACACTTACATATTTAAGGAAGAGGTGAAGCTCTCGATGATCTTGGGGGTTGATCGTAGCCTCGAAAAGGGGCAGGAAGATGTTCTCCAGCATCTTCCCAAAGTTTGGCAGCAGCTTCTTCGACCTAAATATGTCGCTGGGGGACAGCAAAGACTCGCTTATCAGGTGGATCCAACAGCCCGCTGCCCTGTCAGAGAGCAGCCCCAGTCACTTCCTCAGGCACCCTGTGTCCCCATCAAACACCCAGAGTCAAGTCAGATGTGGCCTGAACACAGATCCCTCCTCTCTCCTCCTCTCCCAGCAATGTCTGCAATACTCTGCCTTGGTTTGCAAGCTCCACACTTACCCACGCCCATC
Source organism: Macaca fascicularis (assembly GCF_037993035.2). Classification (NCBI taxonomy): domain Eukaryota; kingdom Metazoa; phylum Chordata; class Mammalia; order Primates; family Cercopithecidae; genus Macaca; species Macaca fascicularis. The sequence continues at coordinate 55,324,353 of NC_088388.1, forward strand.
AGAGCACTTTCTCAAGCCGGAGGCCACTGGGAGTGGGATGTTGGCATTCTGGCTGACCAATAGGCTGAGATATGAGTCCTCAAACTCCCAGTGACCCAAACATTCTGTTACTCAGCTCTGTTTCCCTAAACCACATACCCCAGTCCATCCTGGAGCCATGGGCTCCACCCTGGCCAGCCACCTGGAGAGGACAGCAGTCATCTGAGTGACATCCAGGGAGAGGGCCAGCAATGTAGACCACTACCAGCTCTCCCCATACTCTGGGTCTCACCAAAAGGACAATCCATCCTCAACCCACAATGAGAAGAAGGTGAGGATGGTTGTTTCCCCAAGGCTTTTGCACTGCTATATTTTTCAAAGATCAAGAGTTCTAGTGTCGGCCGGACGCGGTGGCTCACACCTGTAATCCCAGCATTTTGGGAAGCTGAAGCAGGTGGATCACGAGATCAGGAGTTCAAGACCAGCCTGGCCAAGATGGTGAAACCCCATCTCTACTAAAAATACAAAAATTAGCCAGACGCGGTGGCGGGTGTCTGTAATCCCTGCTACTCGGGAGGCTGAGGCAAAGAATTGCTTGAACCAGGGAGGTGGAGGTTGCAGTGAGCCAAGATCACACCACTACACTCAGAGCCTGGGTGACAGAGTGAGACTCTGTTTCAAAAAAAAAAAAAAAAAGAGTTCTAGTATCATGCAGACATCTTTGCTTATCACTCCTTCCATGGAAAAATCCCTGGAAAGGACAAGCCTAAGCTGGCACCAGAACAGGCCCTACCTCTCAGGAGTGCAGATTCAGCAGCCCACGAGGGACAGACTGTCACCTCCGTAGGGCACAGGGCAGACAGCGGGGCCACCTGACTTACTAGATCCGGGGCACCTGGATGATCCAGCGCATGTTGGGAGAGTAGACCTTGTGCTGGATGAACCAGCGGGCCAGGTTGGGCCACTCCTCAGGACTGCGGCCGTAGATGGAGAGCCGTGGCTCTGAGTACTGGTACTTGCTCTCCTCCAGCTCCCGGGCAACCTCCTGGCATAAGAAGAGCTTGGGTCAGCCCCAGTGCATCCCAGCTACATAGGAGACCCTCACTCTCCATCACCAGCAGGGTCCTGTGGCTCCCCCAGCCACCTTGTTCCCACTCTGGAAGCACTGATCTAAATCCCCAGGGCTGCCTGCTCCTGTAAGCTCTTGTTCCACTTTAGCAGAAGCTCCCTCTGGGGAGGAAGGCCTTGGGTCTGCAGAACCAGGCCACAGCAGAAGCGTCTCCACACGGAGCTCATCTGCTCCCAGCTGGGTTCATGCTGCAGAGACAGGAAAGCCAGGCCAGGTGCTGTGAGCTCGTCCAAGGTGGATACCCTTCCCTCCTCTTCCCTGCAGTTGGCACATGCAGCACTGCCTGGAGCAGGCAGCCAGGCCACAGCACTGGGCACCTGGGCACCTCACCCTTGCCTGAGTTGATGGTGGACAGAGGGAGGGGAAGGGGCCAGGGGCACACAGGGCCCCCACCCTCTGAAGGCCACAGCACTGGGCACCTGGGCACCTCACCCTTCCCTGAGCTGATGGTGAACAAAGGGAGGGAAAGGAGCCAGGGGCACACAGGGCCCCCACTCTCTGAAGGCAGATGTTGGCAGGCACCTGAGAGGCCTTAGAGAGACTGAGGGTTCACTCACCTTGACCATCCGAGCAAAGTACTCTCCTCCCAGATAGTTTTCAGTTTTCAAATACAGGTCACGCAGCTCACTGGCCCCCACAGGGTTGTATTTGGAGTTGAACTTGTCGAAGCGGTGGAATGTCTGCCGGCCCTGCGGGAGGAGACCACACCAATCGGCGCATCATTCTGCAGCCACCACGCACATTCCCCTCTCTAGACCTTTACGAGACGGCCTTCTGTATGGCCACACCGAAAGACATCTTCTATGTCAATTCTTGCATGAAACCTTAGAAACTCCTGGGAACCAGGACCATGGATCCTTACTCGGTCAGCCTGGGATCCTTTGGCAAGGCCCCCTGTGAAGGAACAGCAGGGGCCCCATCTGCAAGTCACCACAGCTCAGCTTGGGACACGGCTGGCTTAGTGAGCAGAGAGGCTGGACCACTGAATAATAGAGCATTCCCTATCACTGCTCACATTTTGTAAAGCACTTTCTCCATATCATATCATTCAATGTTCTGTTTAACAAAGGTTTTTTTTGTTCTAATAAAGCATGCACAACACAACACTTACCATTTCAACCATTTTTAACTGTACAGTTCCAGTGGCTTTAAGTACATTGACACTGGTGTGCAACCATCACCACTAACCATTTCCAGAACTTTTTTATCATCCCAAAGTCTATACCCACTAAACTAACTCCCCATGCCTTCCTCTCGCCTGCCCCTGGTAACTTCTATTCTCCTTTCTATTTCTATGAATTTGCCTATTCTAGGTACCTTATATCAGTGGAATCACATGATATTTGTCCTTTTGAGTCTGGCTTCGATTTAGTGTAATCTTTTGAAAAGTCCATTGATGGTTGTTGCATGTATCAGTACTTTACTCCTTCTTATGGCTGAACGATATTCCATGGTATGGATATACCACATTTTGTTTACCCATTCATCTGTTGATGAACACGGGCTGTTTCTATCTGTTGGCTGCTATGAATAATACTGCTATGAATATTGGTATGTGAGTATCTGTTCTTCAAGTTCCTGCTTTCAGTTCTTTTGGGTATATACCTAGAAGTGAATTGCTGAGGCATAGGTAATTCTATACATAACTTTCTTAGGAACTACCATACTGTTTTCCATAGCAGTTACACTATCATTTAGTGTTTCAATATTTTTTTTTTAAGTGAATAAGGCACATGGCTGTCACCATTTTATAGGCAAGGAAATAAAAGCTTCTGTGAGTTGCCTAAGGGCACAAAACTCCTAAGTGGCAGGAGTGGGATTAGTGCTTAGACCTGTCGGGCCCCAAGCCACACACTCTCTTTCCCTGTCCTATGGCTGCCCCAGACCTGTTATTCTCTGAGGCCACATGATCTCTTAGTCAGATAGAAGAGAAAGAGTTGCTTCCATAGCGCCTCCCCGCAAGCACAATCACGGTGGCTTTCCAGGGGGCTGAGTCCCCAGCCAGGGCTGCTGTCTGCTGGGGGCACTGGAGCGGAAGCTCACTCACCGCGTGGACATCCAGCGAGTCCACAGTGAGGTCGTAGGGGTCCATGTGCAGGCTGTCAAACACCTGCCGCAGGGTGATCTTCTGGCCCCGCTTCTCCGCCACAGTCCTGTCAGGCTCCGTCTGGTACGTGTGCTTGATGAAGCGCAGCAGATGTTTTTGGTTCATGCAGGCAGCCGCATGGATGTGCGTGTCCACCTGGAACACAGCACCCACCAGGCCCTGAGTCAGGCCACCTCCCCCAGCAACAAGAGTTAAGACATCCAACCCTTAATGTGCACAGAACCCCAGCACCTCATGGGCCATCGGGGCGGCCCCACCAATGCCTGGATCCCACTCCGCATCTCTCCTCAGACTTCGAAAACGGCATCCCTCCCTTTCAGCCTTGCTGCCCATTCCACCTCCTTACAGCACCAGGAAATCTTTTTAAAATGCAGATTGGATCAGGCCATTCCCCAGTCAACAAACGACCAGTGGGCCCATCAGCCTCACAATACAGTCCAAGTGCCTTGGCCTGGGATTCAAGGCTTATTTCAAGCCTTAACTCTCGCCTTGCCACTGCCCCATTCTGTGCTACAGCCGTGACAAACCACTTATGGGCACACAAGACACCGAGGTACAGCACACTGTGTCACTTTGCCCATGTGTTTCTTCAGTCTGGAATGCCCTACTTTCTCTCCACCATCTCATCCACCTAGAAATTTCCCACAACCTCCTCCATTTGGGAGCCAACCTTGTTCCTCCAAACACAACTGAATGTTCTTTCGCTCGCCCAACCTCAAAACCTGGCACAGGCATCCCATTGCTGTGCAGACCCTCCTGATCACTCTCATGTCTGGGTGTCTACTCTTTCACTAGACTGGGAGCTCCTCAAGGACAAAGGCCATGTTTGATGCCTCTAAGTCTTCAGACCTACCCGAGAGTACAAAGTTGAACCAATGGATGAATGAATGAACAAATTAAGAGGTGTGACAGGTTCTCATGGTTTCAGTGATAACTCTGAGGGCCCATCAAATCCCACTCTTCCCATTGATCCCTCTCAGAACCCTCAGAGCATTCCCAAAGCAAACCTCCAAGTGGGAATGAATGAGAACAGACACTAGAGGCCAACCCCCGAAACATACCCTTCCTTGACTAGTCACACCTCACCCAAACTCCAGGGCATCCAAGTTCCAAGAAGAAGCCACTCTACTGGAAGCCGCTCTAGTGACCCTAAGCCAACATATGGACTCAAGCCATGGGGCCCAAGGCCAAAGATCTTAGAGCAAATCCTAAAAAGCAGAAATGAACAGTCAGCTTAGACTTCTCCCCACATTGCAGGAAAAGGCAGTTTTTTGCAGAAGGCACCTTTGCAGAAGGAGCCCAGCAAGATCTCGAAATATGTCCTCTATATCGTGCTAAGTCCTGTGATACCAGACTGACCCCTTGCATCTCTGTCCTCTCCTTTTCAGCCTCCTTAGCCAGCTCATCCTCACTACCAGACCTCTTAATAATGGAATTTCTTGATGCCTGGTCCTGGGCTCTCTTGTCCTCTCACTATAAACTCTCTCCAAAGGTGATCTGTTCCATTTCTGTGTATTTAATTATTTTACTTATACCAATTCCCAAATTTATGTCACCAGCCAAAAGCTCCAGAACTGTACATACTACTGCCTACTTGACACCTCTATCTGGATAACCCAAAGGCAGTTCAAACTTAATATATCCAAAAGCGGACTCTTCATCTCTGACCCCAGCCCAAGCCTGATGATTATCTCCCAGATTCTGGAATCCTAGGAAATGGAGTGTCCTGAATCCAGTTGGTCACGCTGAAAAACTGGGAGTCATCCTTGGCTTTCCTACTACTCCCTTCCCTCAGTGAGTCTCATCAATTCTGCCTTCCAAATGGATGTCAAATCCATACAATATTCTCCAACCCCACTGCCACCACAGGAGTTCAAGCCTGCATGTTCTCAGGCCTGAATTCACAGTGACCTCCTAACTGGTCTTGTTCCTTTTTCTTGTGCTCTGGTTCAATTCATTCTCCATACACAGAAGCTAGAAGGGATTTTTTAAATGTAATTTGTTTGTTACTGAACCCTCTTCATTAATCTTAGGATGAGGGCTCTGCTAATATTACCTGGATCCTACCCATCTCCCCATCCCTCATCCCCACTTGCCCTTTTCACTGTGCTTCACTCACAGGACAGCCATAAGCCCTGAGAAATGAAGCCCCAGCTAAGCTGAGGGATGGCCTGAAGTCACTGTGGGCAAACTGGCTCCCCCTCCCTGAGCCCAAGGGACCTACGGGAGCTCCCGGGGAGGATGACAGCAGCCTCACAGGCCAGGCTGCTGACAGCCATTAGACCACACTCTGGAGCTACTGTTGCGGCCGACTGGGCGCTCAGCCTGGGCTGGGGTGAGGAGGCGGCTGACCTCAGGGCAGGGAATGCTGTCCATGGCTGGCTGAGCATCTCCAAGTCATGCCAAACCAGATATTTGATCCACTGGACCTCTGTGAGCATTATGCCAGCCAGCCCATGTCATTAGCCACAGCCCTCACTCATCAGGGTCCTTCCTGCCATTAATCTTGCCATTCTTACCAGAAAGACAGACCACTGGACATTGGGGAAACAAAACAAAGCAGAAAACTAAAACATCCCCAAAATCCAGGCTCCTCAGAGATGAGGCTGGGCTCACGTGGGATGCACAAGAGAAGGTCAGCCTGGCTCAGCTCAGCTGGACACAGCTTGGTGCAACGAACTCAGCATGACTCAGCGGATTCTGGGCTTTCTGATCCTGTTCTCTAGCTTACCAATGACACACCACAGGGGGGTCAGCCTATCCTTACCCCCGTGAGTCACAAGATAAATGAGGAAAACAACTGGACAATCCAGGAAGCACCCCATCCAAACTTCAGAATCTCAAGGGTGATTATTTTAGGAACAAAATAATTGAAGGTCATTGGAGGTCAGTGTTTTCAATTCACCAGAGGATCTAAGTGCATTCCCCATGTTCACCTAAGATTCAGATGTAAACAAAAAGCAGAGTTTCCAAACCTGTGACCTAAGCCAACACTGACCATTTCCATACCCATGGCAGGCATTGATAATCGAGGACAGCACTCTTTTCACTAAGCTTTAGGAGTGGCCTCTGGTAACTACCCCTAATTGGTCAGGTTTAGTACAGAAGATAAAACCTATTTGCTATTCTTAATATGACACTTAAACCACAGTAGACCTCACCTATTTCTACCCAATTCCCAAGCAGCAAACACACTCAGCCCTTCTATCTTGCTTCTGCATAGAAAACAAGTGTCTCGGTCACACAGTCCTGCTGGCTGGGCTTCGGGGTATCTCAGCCCTTCACCTGCTGCAATGTGACGGGTCCCTCCACAGACACCACCCACACAGATCCATGGCCACGTCACAGCTCCTGCCTCAGACCACAGCCCTGTTCTGCCCCCGGGACACCAACAGCACTTTAGACAGATGGAGGCCACCATCCAGCCCATTCTGGATTTTAGAAAGCAGCTCTCCTCCCCATAGTAGAGGCTATGAGAGTGCTATCAAGGCCAAGTGTGGTGGCTCATGCCTGTAATCTCAGCACTTTGGGAGGCCAAGGCAGGCAGATCACCTGAGGCTAGGAGTTCGGGACCAGCCTGGGCAATATGGCAAAACCCCATTTCTACTAAAAATACAAAAATTAGCCAGGCGTGGTGCCAGGCACCTATAATCCCAGCTACTTGGGAGGCTGAGGCAGGAGAATCGCTTGAACCCAGGAGGCGGAGGTTGCAGTGAGCCGAGATTGCACCACTGCACTCCAGCGACAAGAGCAAAACTTCATCTCAAAAAAACCAAAAAAAGAGAGTGCTATCCAGTAGGCAGCACCCAGGGGCGGGCACAGGCCTGGCTCATAGCAGCCCTGCACCCATGTTTATGGACTGACAATGTGCCTAAGAACAGGCCACTGTGTCATAGGTATCAAGGTCATCTCTGTCCAGAGAAAACATTAACCCCAAGACTGCAGGAGAACCCTGGGGATAGGCTCTGATTTGTTACCCTAGCCCCACGCCAGGACTCGTTCTCATGTTGGGACCAGAGAGCAGTTGGTAGACCCAGGAACACCCACGGGGGCCCCACCTTAGAAGCAAACAGTGTCAGTGCCAGCACAGTCAGTAAGGACACTTTGGCCCCAGGCAGCAGGAAGCAGGTAAGCCCAGGGCATTCACGTATGCGCGGGACAGGACTGCAACGGGCTGGGAGAGGCGTTTCTTTGGACATGGGCCTGGGCATGTGCTAGGCATGTGAAGTTCTTTGGGCAGGGCTGAGAGGCATTCACATAGTGATAGAGACATCCACCTGTCTGAACACCTAAGGCTCACAGAGAAGGAACAAATGGTGCTTGAAGGTAAAAATGCCAGGGTGCCCACGTAAGTGGTGTCTAAAACACCTTTCACTTCTGCCTGGAAATCGCCAAGACACTTCCGCAAGCCTCTCAGGGCACATGAGCTAAAGCCAAACACTTCTTAAAGCTCTTGATCCCATCCAAGTGGGAGTCTGTGTTGGATCCCCTGACGTGTAACAGAAGTGGGCTTAGGGCCTCCAGATATGGTCTTCCATCTGCATTGCTGAGTGCTCCCAGTCAGGAGGTCAGGGAGCCTAGAGCTGGGCTTTCCCAGAGGAGCCACATCCTCCCCTGGCCTACCTTCCCTTATCAAAGCTGACCCCAAAAAGAGGAAGTCCCCAGGAGGTCCCAGCTGGGACAGAGCTCCTGTGGAGATGACAACCCCACTGTGACTCCATTCAGCTTTGGCCATCCCTCCTCCAAGCAAAGCCTGATGCCCGCTCTTCCCCAAGGAGCTTCTCTCCCAGCTCACCACACACCCCAGCCCACCTCCCTGCCTTCTGTGGGAAACCCATAGCCCCCGCATGATCCAGGACCTCCCCACATATCTGCAGCCTTACTCTCCCCACAACCCACTGCTCCCTGCTCCTGATGACTGCGCTCCAGCCACACTGCACTGCTTGCAGTTACGTCAACGCACTGTTTTGACTCTCTCATATCATCCCTCCCTCCTGACATTTGCACATCACGTGCCTCTACCTGGAATGCCACCACTTCCATTCCCCTACCACACCCTCTGCCTGGCAAGCTCCTACTCACTCTAAGCCAGCTTAGTTCTGGCCTCTCCCTCAAACCACCTGGTTGACAGGAAGTGACTCTTGCTCACCATCAAACGCCCCTTGCCTAGCACTGACCCTGTGCCTCACTGCACAGCGCTTCAGCAGAAGAGAATAGAAAGGCTGGAGCCACGATCATTTAACCTTCACTCCTACCACAGCTGCAGCCCCTGCAGGCGAAGACTGCCAGGAGCCCCAGGCAAGGCTGCCATCCCCTCGGTGGGAGAAGAGAGGCAGAGATCTGAGCATATCGGAGACTTTTCTTTAAATCCACATGATCCTGAAGGATGCAAAACCACAAACTTCCAACTCCAGAGAGATTTTTTTTCAGGGAATTTAAATTTTATTTTATTAACTTATTTATTTTACTTTAAGTTCCAGGATACATGTGCAGAACGTGCCAGTTTGTTACATAGGTAAATGTGTGCCATGGTAGTTTGTTGCACCTATCAACCCATCACCTAGGTATTAAGCCCAGCTGGAAGCCATCATCCTCAGCAAACTAACACAGGAACAGAGAAACCAAACACCGCATGTTCTCACTCATAAGGGAGCTGAACAATGAGAACACATGGACACAAGGAGGGGACCAAAGAGATCTTTACAGCTGTGTCTTTCCTTGATGACTCTCATACATCCCCTACCTTAAAAGTAGGCTGTGCTCAACTTTTATGACCAATTAATAGGCTGTGCCCTATTTTCCAAGGAAGAGGGCACATCCCAACAGATATACAATGAGGACAAAGGTTTCCACCTAGAGTGATTCAAGTGCTGTCTGAGACCCAGCCTGACACAAACATAGCTCACCCATCTTCCTTCTGCATGTATGCTTCATACCCCTCTGGCCACAAAGGCGGCCCTTAGCCAGGAGCCCTGACATTCTCACAGGGGACAAACCTCAGACTGGCTCAGGGCATCCCATGGGCTGGGAGGGGGACCGGGAGGGGCAGCTGTGAACACTGGCCCCTAACGCACCTTTCTCACGTTATAGAAGTCCCGGTGGGGGTTACTCTTCAACTCTTTGAACTCAGACATTTCGTTTAACATCTCATGAAGGCTGAACTTGGATTCCAGAAAGTTCAGTCGTCGGTGACAATAGGTTTTCCTGCAAGTTGGAGATGGGGAGAGACCATAGTTGAGCAGAAGTCACATCGAGCTCTCCAGTTTGGAGGCCCCCAGCATCTGCAGGGGCCAACCCTGGCTGGAAGGGTCAGGATGGAGCAGGGTAGAATGAGGAGGTTCCGGCTTTCTGCAGACCCTGCTGAACTGTTGAGTCACACCACAGACTCTGTAAAGTCAGTGGAGAGTCAGGAGATGGGGCAATAGCAGGCCAGCTCTGGGACCTCATACAGGTGTTTTGACTTCTAGTTTACGTGTTTAGGGAATTAACCGCAAGCCTCCATTTCCCATAAGTAAATATCAGGTGGTAACACCCAAGGCTGAAGTAAGGGTTAAACTGGTTTACGCCTGGGAAAGGGCCTGGCTCCAAGCACAGTGGACACTCAGTGGAGGTCTCCCTCCTTCATCCCCTCCTTTCCTTCCTCTTTTCTATCCTCAGCCACTTGTCATTCCTTGAAGAAGGAATTTGTTGCCCGGAGGACTGATAACACAGTCAAACTCCAAGGCATGACCTGCCCACCTTGGGTTGCAGAGGAACCAGCCCCCCGACCTAATGGCCATGGCCCAAGGACCTCTCAACTCTGAGGCTTCACGACAAGAGGAGGATGTTTTGCATCATGGGCAGGTTGGGACTGTAGGGATATTTGTTACCAAGACAGAAATCTCTGTAAGGACTGATGCCCCCAGATTCCCACCAACTCAGAGAAGGGGTTTTTATGATTTATCAGCCAGTAAAGGCCACTGGGGATGGGGATGCTCACTGCTGTGGCCAACCACCAGCCCACACCCAGCCCAGGTGCCTAGCCACACACCTGCATCCACAGCGACACAGAACCTTTGACCACAATTCATGCTACCCTGCTTCCTTGTGCCACCAGAACAAACAGCAGCTTCCTTGGCATCTAATCACCTAGACTTCCATAAGAGCATCTGTCAGTGCTGCAACAGCACAGTCATCCATCTGCCCAGACAAGCCCCAGAGTGGACAGAGCACAGGACAGCCTCAGAGTCGGAAGGGAGTTTAAACGCCGCCTCACTCAGTCTCTCTCCCCAGGCAGGATCCTCACAACCTCCCAGATGGGACAGCCACTGCCTGCACACCTGGCTGAGGACAGCCTCTGAGGAACCGCCCCTGCCCTTCCCATGCCTGAGTTCTGCCCTCAGATCAGGGAGGACTAAGAGTCATGCTGCCCATCAACCTTGGGCTCACTATGCCACTTTGGAGACTGGCATCACAGGATTCCCAGAAAACCAGAGAGAAGGTCCTCAGGAGTGACCAGCACCTCCCCTCACCCAGACTCCCACTCCCAGCACAGCCACTCTGAGGCTCACAGGGTCCGGGCATTACTGATCAGCCTAAGTGCCCACCAAGAAGTGAGGGGGCCAAATTCAGAAAGATGGCTGCCCACCAGGTTAGCTGGAGCCAAGCCCACAAGCATCATGGGGCATCATGCCCGTGAGCAAAGTTCCCCAGGCTCGCTGCATGCTCCTCTCCAGAAACCCAGAAAATCCAAGGCCTGAAGCAATGTTTTCATCACTCCTCACCAAATACAGTTATGCTCTGGGCTGGTAACTCTCTACAAGGCTGCTGTCCTGCCTGGGGAGAGGAATGACAGCCATTCAGAGGCGCCCGGGTGGCCACCAGCAAGCAGAGGCTCCACATTATGCATGCAGAAGGGACAAGGAGGCCGGGCATGGTGGCTTACACCCGTAATCCCAGCACTTTGGGAGGCTGAGTTGGGTATATTACCTGAGCTCTGGAGTTTGAGACCAGCCTAGGCAACATGGCGAAACTCCTGTCTCTACTAAAAATATAAAAATTAGCCATGGTGGCACATGCCTGTAGTCCCAGCTACTCGGGAGGCTGAGGCAAGAGAATCACTTCAACCCGGGAGGCAGAGGCTGCAGTGAGCCAAGATCATACCACTGCACCCCAGCCTGGGCAACAGAGCAAGACGCTGTCTCAAAAAGAAAAGGAGGCGGGGACAGGGAGTACCAAGTCTAAGGCTATGCCAGCCTGTGAAGGAAAACTGTTGCAGAAACCCACAAAGCACTGAGGAAAGGAGAAACCGCACTCTTTCTGGGATGCTTTAAGTACAGAGGACCCCAGGGCAGAGGGGTAAGGCCTTTCTTATCTCCTTCCTACAGAACAGCACCTGTGCAAAGAAAGGCAGCTGCAGAGAAGCTGGCTTACGTGGGGCCATCGGTGATGAGAGCCAGGACGTGGCTCATGTCCACTGTGTACGTCTCCAGGTCGGGGTAGGGCAGGCTGTGCGGCTCCTGGCGCTCCAGCATCTTCTTGTTATCATACACGAAGAGAATGCCCCCCTGCATGTGGACCAAGTAATCCAGGTTGGGGGGTGCATCATCCAGGCAGTAGGGGTCTTCCTGGGGCAGTGGAGGAGGGTGGAAGTCTGCAAAACAGGATTGAGGGATGGCAAAGTGCCCCCCATGGGCTCAAAAGACACGGAGGCCTGCCTTGGTCTTCCCGCCCAAAATCCAACCCCACATCGGCCCCGCATCTGATGTGCTCTTCCCTGCTTCCTTCCCAGCACTTACCACCATGTCAAACCATGTCACTTCTTTATCTCAGATGTGACATCTTCTCCACTCCAATAGAAACTCCATGCAGGCAGAGACTGATTTGTGCTGTTTACTGCTACGTGTCTAGAACAGTCCCTGGCACATGGCTAGCACTTCAACAATTTTTTAAAATTTAACTGAAATGGGCTTCATTTTCCTCAGCACTTCAGAGATCCCAGGAATATTAAGAAGGGCAGCAGTGTCTTCTCCCAGGAAGAGAACAGATTGCACCTGGACTGCCCAGTGGAAATAATTGTCCTGGGCCCAGGCCAGCTGAGGGGCTAACGAAGCTACTCCCTCCCCAAAGGAGCAAAGGATAGGGAACTTGTCTCCCTCAGAGCGGGGAATGCCAATGATAAAGCCATCTGCTCCCCACCACTATACGTTAAGGTTAGAATTAGCCAACAGGAGGCAGAAAACTCCTCTATGCAATTTCCCTGCTGTGAGACTTTCAGCAAACTCCTTTACCTCTCTGAGCCTATCTCCTCATCTGAAGATAACACCCCTTGCCTTAACAGGCTGCTGTGAGGGTTGCAATAGTATGTATAGAAAATTCTTCATAAAGAGTAATGTACTACGAATAATGAATTATAGGATATTATTCTTATTATTCTCATAATTAGTTTTCCTGACTCTTGATAAACTCTGTCCCTAAGGAATGTATTGATGCTAACTATCAGTAGAGCTGGAGGCTTCAACTCCACGCAGCTCAGTCGGCACCATCCAGGATCAGCTGCTCAGCTGCCGGCATAGACAGGAGCAAACCTCAAGATCTGCATCAAAGGAAGTTGCCAAGGCAGAGTGACCTGCCTGGGCCTCCTCCATCCATGCTTGGAAGGAACAGGCCATCCCTAGAGCACATGTAAGGAGCCACAAAGGGGCTGATGCAGGCAGAGGTGGAGAGGGACGTGCCCCATCAGCTATGGTCACAGGCCAGCTCAGGAGGCCCTAATGCGTGTAGCGGTCTGCGAGATGCAGGCAGTTCAAGCTCCAGGGAAAGCTACAGCCTGCACACTCGGAAGTTGCTCCTCTTCCCCATACTCATGCCCGGAACACGGGGGTCCTCTGTCCACGTAAAGTACACATTTGACGGTTATTTCTGTCTTTGCCAAAACCGAGATGGTAGGATCCACTTCCCTCAGATAGGGAAATGGACCCAAAGGGCTGAAATTTACCTCAGGCCCCAGATGCTCAAAATACAGGACTTGAAATTCAAGGAAGCCAGAGACTGGGGCAACTTGGCACCACCAGCTACCCCCAGAGGCAGCCAGGGTCCCAGGCACTGATGGAGACCACCAGGGCCCTTATGTGTCCCCCCACCACCAACTTTCAGGAGTGGGGTTTCCTATTGTCCTCATTACCGCCCCTGCTGCTGTTAGGTCCTTCACGGCAAGGCTTCATGAGGAAACCACCCAGCCCTCTCCGATCTCCCCTTCCCTGAACTCGGCAGCATAAATGCAGCTACCACTTACTGAACACTCACTAGATGCCAGAACTGAACTAAGTACTTGACATGCATTCTCTTGTTTAATCCTCACGACAGCTCTTGGAGACAGATATTATTTGCATTTCCATTTTATAGATTACATTTTACAAAGTGAGGCTTGGAGAAATATCTTTCCCCAAATCCCAAGAAATTGATGGAGGCCAGATACAAATGCAGCTGTGTTTGACACCAGAGCCTACATCATCTTCCCAGGGAACATGCCCTCTGTTCCTACTCCCTCCCCAATCCACCCTACCACCAATTTGGCATTTACTGTGTGATTGTGTTCTTTTAAATATGCCACATGAGGCCGGGCACAGTGGCTCACATCTATAATCCCAGCACTTTGGGAGGCCAGGGCAGGAGGATCACTTGAGTCCAGGAGTTTGAGACCAGCCTGGGCAACATGGTAAGACCCCCATCTCTACAAAACATAATAATATTTTTTTTAATTAGGTGGGTGTGGTAGTGTGTGCCTTTGGATACCAGCTACTCGAGAGGCTGAGGTGGTAGGATTGCTTGATCCCAGGAGATTAAGGCTGCAGTGAACAGTGATTGTACCACTGCATGCCAGCCTGAGCAACAGAGCAAGACCCTATCTCAAAAAAAAAAAAAAAAAAAAAAATCCCACATGAGACTGCCTGTCTCCCTGATGGACTCCCAAGAACAAGGACTGTCTTTTACTTCTCTCTCTTAACTTCAACAGTTCAGCTCTGCACAGGTGAGGCATACAGTACACATACAATCAATCCTTGGGGGAACCATCAAACATCAGTGTGGGAGAAGTCAATGCAAGAACACTGTCCTCTTAAAATACCATCAGGGGAAATAGATCAAGCCAGCAAAAAGCCCTGAGTAGCTCTCGGTCCACCCACACTTGGGACCCAACCTCCAGCCAGAGCTCTGTACCTGGAAGGCCCTCTTCCGGAGGTGCAGTATCTGCCCGCGGATGACCCAGGTACTGGGATGTGATCCGCGGGAAGCGGTGGTAGGCGAGCCTTGCATACTTCTCCCGGATCATTAGGGCCTTGGCCAGGCTCTTGGCTGCCTGCTCGTAGTCCTCCAAAGTGATCTGCAGAAGGGAGGCAGGCAGGAAAGGGTTCACGCAGCAGGCCTGAGACTGCCATCCTTGGAAAGACGTGCTTGTAAGACTGGCCCTTGCCTGGTATCTGGGAACCTGGATTTCAGGAGGGTTCTCACCACTCCCTGACCAGTAAGAGTGGTTCACTGCACCTAAACTGTTTGTGCAAACAATATGGTTCACGTTGGACACCTGCCTTCCTTCTGGGAGCCTGGAACTTGAGATCTGCTATGCAGATGTGTGACCAGCCTCAGTGAAAACCCTGGGCACGGAATCTCTAATGAGCTTCCCTGGTAAACAACACTTCCCACATGTGCTGTCACAATGTGATGCTGAAGGTATCCGGTATGTTCTGATGACTCCGCTGGGAGAGGACCTTGGAAGCTTGCACCTCGTATCTTCCAAGTATCTCTCCCTTTGCTGATTTGCTCTGTATCCTTTACTGTAATAAATGAAAGCTGTAAGTACAGCTATATGCACAGTCCTGTGAGTCCTCCTGGTGAATCATCCAACCTGGGAATGGTCTTGGAGACCCCCAACACAGGAGACACAGGAGGAGTGAGGGTCGTTGGAAGAGAGACAAGTGCTCCAGCCTGCACACCCAGAAGCTGGCTTCACATTCAGCTAATTAAGCCAAAAGTCTGTTTTTGCACCAGGCCCATGAAGGGACAAAGCCTGAGTCCTACCCCTGAAGGCGATGAGCGCCATCATTTTCAGTTGATAAAATTCATGTGTCCTTCATATGTCGAAACAAAACAAAAAGCAAAAGCAAATTCTGCATGCTCAGCCTGCTTCTTTGCCAACCCCACACTTCTGATTAAATCTGTTAATCACCCAACTCATCCAGGCCACAAGACCCATTGTCATGTGTTATGTGCCAGACCTTTCCATAGATTTCATTTTGCTCCTTACTGCAACCCATTTTGCAAATGGGAAAACTAAGGCCCAGGGAGGATAAATCACTTGTGAAGCTACAAAGTCAAATTTCAGACTCTAACCTGATTGAGTCCCAAAGTCTAAGGATGTTCTGCTTTACCAGAGCAGCCTCATATTCAAAGATGAATGAGATAAATTCCCACCTTCCAATGGGCTCATTAATCTTAATCTGTTTGGGAAGGATGAGAATCACAGAAAAATGCTTGGGGAGACAAGTGGCCATACAGACATAATGCGGGGTAAGGGGTGCAGCAGAGGGAAGCACCACATGCTGGCATAGCCCAGAGTGGGGAGGGCTGGGGCCTGAAAGTGTTCCCCTCTGCTTTAATAAAATCATCATTTTCAATTTTGCAATATTTTAAACATACACACAGGCACCAAAGATAATATAATCTACCTTCTAGAGCTGACAATATTAATATTTAGCATAATTCTTTCAAATTTCTCACAAGTTTAAAGAAATAAATCATCACAGATACAGCTAAAACTCTATCCTCCTCCCTACCCCATCCTCAGAGGGAAGAAGTCTGAATATATTTTTCCTATGCATGTTTTTATACTTTTACTAAATACTACTTCTTGCTTTTTGTTACGGTGGTAGATTCTCCTTTCCTGCCTCTAAATGTCCCCATAGGGTATGTTAATTCCTTTTATACCTCCCAGTGGATGGCTTCTGAGAGCAGCAGGAATAGGTGAGCAGACACAGACATCTTAGACAAAATTACGTCCCAGCCAACAACAAAGCCAAACACTTTCTCTGGGCAACCAATGGACTCAGCATGACAGGGGCTCAGGCCATGGCTAAGGACATCAGAGAGGATGCTCAGGACCCCTGTGGACTAGTGGCCACCCGCCAAACTTACAGGCATCACAGGACCCATGGCTGGCAGCAGACCTACTGCTGCCAGGAGATCTGCAAGATCAGCCTGCCTCTCATGGACACTTAGCTTTCTGAGGACCAATTGCCCAGTTCAGGTGCTCCATGTACTACTCTGTGCCAGCCAGGAGACTAGGAGAAAGAAGCTAGTACATGTTAGTACATGGTACGGGCTGATGTCCTCCCGTTCAGCTGGTGGTCGGCCCACCTCGACTCTTGCTTTCCAATGCTCTGCCCACCTGCCTGAGGCTGGGTGAACACCAAAGACTCATGGTCAAGACACTAATCTCCAGACAAGGCCTGCATTTTTCTCAATCCAATCTAAACTCCCAACCATGGGAACTTAATTAAAATAAACTATGATACATCCTCACAAAGGAATACTATGTACATATTTTTTAAAAGGACAAAGAAGTTATGTACATATTGATATGGCATTATCTTTAAGATGTATTGTTAAGTGGAAAATGCAAGATGCAGTATAATGTATATTGTAAACTACGATTTTTATAAAAATAAGTAAATAAACTATGTATGCATAAATAATTGTAGGTACATAAACCATATATGTGAGAATACATAAAAAACCAAAACTAATGGTTGCCTCTGAGGAGGAGAATGGG
Source organism: Macaca fascicularis (assembly GCF_037993035.2). NCBI lineage: Eukaryota > Metazoa > Chordata > Mammalia > Primates > Cercopithecidae > Macaca > Macaca fascicularis. The sequence continues at coordinate 55,341,372 of NC_088388.1, forward strand.
TGAATTGATACCATTTTTGTATCTTTTAAATTTTGTACCATATGCAAGTGTTCTCCATTACATATAACCAAAAAACTTTTGAAAGCTAGGGGAAATTTTATAGGAAGAGCAATAAGCTGCATTGCTGTCTCAGATTCACCATATTTTCTCAGCTACTGTTAAAAAGAGAGACTAATGAAGCCAACTGAGGCGTAAGTAGTGAGCTGGGGCCAGGGCACTGGAGCCAAACTTAACCCTGGCACTAACTCAGTGATATTTCTCTCCAAGAAGTAGGCATGCATAAAAAATGCATCATCCAATCCGGTGAAATTAGCACATTTTCAGTGACTGCATTAACTCACTTAGTGTAAACCAATTTGCTCAATTTCTAAACAAGATTCTCTCTTCCCAGCTGAGGGGATCTAGCCTATATTTAAGGGTACTGAACCTACATGTAAGAAGAGATGATTTAGCAACAACTAATTTCACACAAACCATTCAGTACCATGACTTTGAATCTACTAAACATTTGGCAACACTGAAAGGCCCAAGCTGGCACCTTTCTCATCGGGCTACAGGGACCAATTCCAGCTTTCTAGACTTAGAGAACATGTGGAAGTTACAAGCCACAGACACAGTGTGCCAGCCTGCACCCCGGGGCCCTCCTCACAGGGAACAGGCAGCCACTGAGACACCACACCCACACCCCACAACCTCTGCTAGGACCCTCCTTGCCTCCTGTGCCTCCTCTTTACCTTCTCCCAGACACCCACGGACAGGACCAGGCTCCAGAGGTGGGCACGACCCTGTGGCCCATGGGGCCCCTGGCCTCTGCACGCAAGGCACATTCAACACTCCCACCGACGCCTTACCCCGGCACAGTAATCTCCGCTGATGGTGACCCGCTGGAACTCAGGCATGGCATAGGGTGCTGGCGTGGGCTGGGAAGTGGCTCCAGTGACCACAGGGGTTGTGGGAGACATGACCGGACTGGCTGCCGGGGGGCCCTTCCAATCTTGCTGTGTCGGCATTTGCAGAGACAGGGACTGGGACCGAATCATCTTGAAACTTTTCTTTCTAAGAGCCAAGGACAAGGAAAAGTGGGAGACATCAGCAGCTAATTGGGGCGAGTGATAAAGACTCTTTGCTATGTGTATGGCAGGAGAATTTTGCTATGATTAATCACTGGTGCTGGCCCTACCATTAAGAAGTTTCTAATTATTCATGCCTTCCTCTTACACATGTCTGCATGAGATAGAACACAGCCCTCCAGACACCCCTACCTGTGGTCACCATGCACCACTCAGGGCTGTTTGCACAGCCCACAGAAGATTAAAGCAGGCAAATGCCTCAGGAGACAGACAGACAAATGGCAGACCACACTGCATGGGCTCTAAAACCACAGGGCACTAGAGGGGAGGACAATAGCAAATCATGTGGGCTTTCCCCACAGTGTGGACAGCATGCTAGCTTCAGATAACACAAACTCTCAGTCCCAACATATGAACAGTCTCAGAAAGGACCAGGAATAGGGTCACAGAGAGACAAGCACACTGCATTTCACACAGTTAGACATTTGGGGCACTGGAGCCAGAAGAGACAGGGATGGTCAATGAGTCCGATCTCCTTGTTTTACGAAGAAGGAGTAGAGAGAGTGCTCAGGACCCCCGTGGACTAGCGACCGCCATCCAAGCTTACAGGCATCATAGGCCCCATGGCGGGCAGCAGACCTACTGGGTGCCAAGGAGATCTACAAGATCAGCCTGCTTCTCACAGACACTTTCCCAGAGATAGGAAAGGGCTGGCACAAAGTCACACGGCACAGTGGCTGCTCCATCCAGCCTCCACCCCTGCTGCTCCCTCCTCTAGCCTGCCATGTGCCATCCTGGCTGCCGCTGCTGGAGCAAGCACAGATATGTACCTCTGTTTGGGGAGAGGGATTGATCAGCACCAAATGCAGGTCCCTCTGGACCTGTTGCCTTGGCACCAAAAGATGAGTACACTGGCTCTTGGGCCCAAGGTTGGTTTAAAATGCCACAAGCCCATGCTTATTTGCAAGGCTGATTTGTGATGACTCCACCTTCCTCATTCATGAAATAGACATCACATGATGTCACCGCAAGTCTCTTCTGCAGGAAGAGAATTACCCAGCATTAAGATGAGGCCATCAGTACTCTTCTCCCACCTCGTGTTTCTTTCTGCTTCCAGTGGAACCCGGCCTCCCCACGGTGTCAGCGCACAGTGCCCAATGCCAGAAACCAGTTAACTACCTGCCCTACCTTGTGCCATGGGCCCAGTAGCTTCCTAAGTGCTTATTCTACCACAACCACAGCCACTAGCAAGGACTCAGTAACAACTGTGACCCACCAGAGCCCTTCTCCTCCCCAGGTACTAGTGTGATACCCACAGGCCTGGAGAAATCGGTTGATCCCCAAATAGGTTTCAGGGCTCACCTGGAAGCAGCTCTCCTCCTCTTGGCCTGTGGCCAGGTCTCCTCACTGACGAGTTTTCAAGAACCACAGTTTTCCTCCTGTGTTTACACACCCAGTGCTTGCCATGGTCCTCTGGTTCCCACCTGCCTACACCGTGTTATCACATCTTTGGGACAAGGCTATTTTAACCTGAAAGACAGAGGTGGCTCCTTTTCAGGAATTTACCTTCCCCTTGCCTCTGGTCTTGCTAAGAGACGCACTGGGCTGCTTCGGGAAACTCAACCTGAGCCCTGGGATCCCCCAGCCTCAGCTTTCGCTGGTCTGTCCTCCATCAAATGGAGCTCAGTCAAGCATCCTGCCCCAGGGATGCCACCTTGTCAGTCACTCCTCACAGGCGGATTCACCTTGAGGATGAGGTTCTCCCTTTGGCATCTTTTGGATGTTCACACCCAGAGAAAGAGCCATTACTTCGGGCTCCCCAAAACATTCTGACCTCAGCTGAGACGCATGAGATTCTGGTTTCTGTGTCACTCAAATGCCTGCCAGATCACTGTTTTTATTTCCATGCAACCTCACCCCCAAATGCCTTAGCCAAGGCTGCCTGAGGTCTGGCCCTACCAACAAGAAGCAACAGGTGACATCTAAGGTGAGCAACAGCTAAGAAAGGTTAAAACACACACACACACAAACACTACAACCCAAATGCTGGGAGGCTGCCTAAGCCAACGGCCTGCCAGGCTTATCCTGGGAATGTTCTTCTGCCACAGTGAGGAAGTTAGGCCCCACAAACTGGTGCCCAAAGAATTCTCCTTCCTGGGGATATCCATTATGGCGACAACCTTGGTCTTCAGATGAGCTCCAGATTGTCACGTATGAGCATCTGCAGGCCGGGAGCTCAGACTTTGCAGGCACGAGGGATAGGTTTAGCCACAGATGGGCTAACTCCTCAGGGCTCACTCCCCTTGGGCTTGGAAGAACTGGAAGTTAACCACAGCTTGTATCTCAGAAAATTGGAAAAGCTGTGTGGAGCCCAAGGATGACCCTGGATTTGTTTTCTATTGCTGCAGAACAAATTGCCACAAACTTGATGGCTTAAAACAACAGCCATTTATTAGCTCACAGTTCTATAGGTGAGAAGTCTGGGTGGGCTTGGCTGGGCTCTATGCTCAGGGTATCAAAAGGCCAAAATCAAGATGTTAGCCACACTGTGCTCTTGTCTGGAGGTTCTGGGAAAGAATTCACTTCCAAGTTCATTCCAGTTGTTGGCAGAAGTCAGGTCTAGTGGCCATAAGGCTGAAGTCCCAGGCTGCTTGCTGGCTTTGACCAGGGGTCACTCTCAACTCCTACTGACCTCATGCCAATCCCTGCACATAGCCCCCTTCATCTCCAAAGCCAAGAGTGGTCATTGTGCTGTTGCTTTGACTCTCTCTGCCCTCCCCTCCTACTCTCAGAAAGCTCTCTATCTTTAAGGGCTTATGGGATTAAATCAGGCCTACCAATAAACCCCCATCTTAAGGTCAGTTGTGCCATGTTCCATAACATCATCACAGGAGTGATGATATTCACTCATCTTATTCACCGCATCTGGAGTTTAAGGAGGGACATCTGTGTGGGCCATTTTAGAAATTCTACCTCCCCTAGGCCCAAATCTAGCATCCATTCTATACAACCAAGGCCCAGCCAGTAAAGGCAGAGGGTTGGAGCTGAGTGACTGGGTGTGTGGGTGTAAGTGTCAGAGGGTGTGTGCGTGACATGGTTTGCATCCATGTCTCTGCCCAAATCTCATGTGCAATTGTAATCCCCAGTGTTGGAGGTGGGGCCTGGTGGGAGGTGATTGGATCATGGGGGTGGATCCTTCATGAATGGTTTAGCACCATCTCCTTGGTGCTGTTCTAGTGATAGAGTTTTCATGAGATCTGGGCATTTAAAAGTGTGCAGCACCTTCCCCTACCCACCCTCGCTGCCTCTTCCTCCTGCTCCCACCATGTAAGACAGCTGCTTCTAGTTTGCCTTCACCATGAGTCAAAGTTCCCCGAGGCTTTCTCAGAAGCAGATGCTGCCATGCTTCCTGTACGGCCTGCAGAACTATGAGCCAATTATACCTCATTTCTTTATAAATTACCAGTCTCAGGTATTTGTATAGAAGTGCAAACTAATACAGTGAGTGAGTGTGTCTATGAGTGTGTGTGTGAACAAAACTGATCTGGTGCCCCTGTTAGAAAGTACTTCCTTCTGATGGGCCAAGGTCTGTCTGTCCACTGTCTCACCTGCTGCACCTTGCACTAGCCCCTGGGGCACCAGCATTTGCTGGGCCACAGCTGGCACACCCCCTCCTGCCCCCACCCACACTTGCACCTGGCAGAAGCACACTCCTGCCAAGGAGCCGGCAGAGTGTGGGGCTGTGAGGACACCAGCTCCAGGCCAAGCCTGAGGGCTCAAAGGGCCAGAAGCAGTTTTGTCATCCCTGAAATAGATGATCCTCCTGACGCACAAGCACATTCTTGCTAACCAGGTCCACAAGACAAAGAGTTGATCAGGTCACCTGGGCTGTTGTTACAGCATCTCGCCTCCCAGCACCTGTCTGGTGCTCCACCTGCTCTATGGCCCTTGGTTGCCCCTGACAGTCACTAAGTCCCCTCCCTTACTCTGCTCCACTCCCCAGCCGTCCTCCACTCTGGGTAATCAGGCTCCCAGGGTCTTCCCTATATAGCACTCATATGCTAAAGTGAGGAGCCTTTCTGGCCCTCCTTGCTCTCCTAGAGAATATCCAGCATCTTCCCAGGGGCCATCTGAAGCCCACTGCCCTGTGTGGTCTGTCCAGATGACCAACAGGCAGGGAGGGGCACTGAAGCCAACCTTTCACCAGGCTCTCATATGTGCACTATGAGCCGGGGGCCACACCTGGACCCCACTTCATTCAATAAACTACTGTGTGCCAGGCCCTGGGGGTAGAGGAGTAGATAAAATATAACTCCTGCCTCCAGGGGCTGACTGATGGCCGAGATGAACCCAGACCCTTCCACAGATTATCATACAATGTGGTTGGGGTAATGAGATGGCCTGGATATTTTGGGACCCCAGAGGAGGCACTTAATCCAGACTGGGGTGGGAGCAGTGGAGCAACGGGGTCAGAGGGGGGACATTTCAGAACATGGAGGCTGGTTTGAACTCCTCCCCCACGCACACTCAGCCCATTCTGGCAGCCCCTCCACATGAGAATTGTTACGCTAAAGGTTGGAATCAGGAGTCACAAACCAGCACAGGGTTTTGCGAATACTGGGAATCTGAATGCCATTAGGTGGGACAGGCATCCTCCACTTCCACAGGCTCACACTGCTACTGCTGTCCCTGCATGGGCTCACTTGGAATTGGGACCCCCATCTAAGGAGGGAACTAAGAGGAGGTGGCACCACCTCTGTACTTGAGACCAGAGGTCCCAGCCTATCTGGAGAATATGCTGCACGATGGGTACTATAAGAGGGGTCCCTACAGAGAGAGCAGGGGCCCACAGAGACCCCTCACTCTGCATGTGCAGCCAGATGACCAGCATCCTGGCCAGGTGGGTGTAACTTTGATTTTCACACTTTGCAGCCAGTCAGGTGTGGACACCCACAGCCCCACCCTGTCTCTCTCCCTGAGCTCCGCTCTGGAAACCTACCCTGTCCTTCTCCATCCTCCCTTCCCCCCAACCCCTCCTGGCCCACTGTAATCTCCACTCATCTTCTGCCACTCACCTTTGCTTCTCCCTTCCTCAATCCTTCCCAGCTGCCCTTCCTCCCTAAAGACACGGAGATCAAAATGAAGTATAATCTGTACTATCTGTTAACTTAAGTGTTACAATCTCTCTCCCCAACTTTACTTTTATTTTTGCTTTTTTTTTGACACAGGCTCTGGCTCTGTCACCCAAGCTGGAATGGAGTGGTATGATCTCAGCTCACTGCAACCTCCACCTCCTGGGTTCAAGCAATTCTCGTGCCTCAGCCTACCAAAAAGCTGGACCATAGGCGCACATCACCACGCCCAGCTAATTTTTGTATTTTTTGTACAGACGGGGTTTTGCCATGTTGGCCAGGCTGGTCTCAAACTCCTGGCCTCAAGTGATCCACCCACCTTGGCTTCCCAATCTCCCTGTTTTTTTTTGTTGTTGTTTTTGTTTTGTTTGTTTCTTTTGTTTTTTTTTTTTTTGTTTTTTGAGACCGAGTCTCCCTCCCTCAGCCAGGCTGGAGTGCAGTGGGGTGATCCTGGCTCACAGAAACCTTTGCCTCTCAGGTTCAAGCGATTCTCCTGCCTCAACCTCCCGAGTTACTGGAATTACAGACGTGTGCCACCACACCCAGCTAACTTTTATATTTTTAGTAGAGACAGGGTTTCTCCATGTTGGCCAGGCTGGTCTCCAACTCCTGACCTCAGGTGATCCACCTGCCTCGGCCTCCCAAGGTGCTGGGATTACAGGCGTGAGCCACTGTGCCCAGCCCAATCTCTCCCTAACTTTAAAAGGGGATAAACTGACTATTTCAAATGAAGCTCCTTTGTCAATGACCCTGAATTTTTAAAAAGTTCCCCATTCTTATTTTCACAAGTGTCATAAAATGAAGTGACTTAGCAACGCTTTAGCTGTGCTATGCTCAGTTCATAATGCACATATGTTTCTCAATTTCACTCAAAACATTCTAGGGAAGTGGCTGTCCTAGATAGCCAAATTTTTCAATGATGTTTGTTCCCTCTATATCCTAATTTTTTTTCTTTTTTTTTTAATTATACTTTAAGTTCTGGGGTACATGTAAAGAACGTGCAGGTTTGTTACACATGCCATGGTGGTTTGCTGCCTCCCATCAACCCATCACCTACATAGGTATTTTTCCTAATGCTATTCCTCCCCTAGCCCTCCACTCCCAAACAGGCCCCAGTGTGTGATGTTCCCCTCCCTGGGTATATGTGTTCTCATTGTTCAACTCCCACTTATGAGTGAGAACATGCAGTGTTTGGTTTTCTCTTCTTGTGTTAGTTTGCTGAGAATGATGGTTTCCAGCGTAATCCATGTCCCTATAAAGGACATGAACCCATCCTTTTTTATGGCTGCATAGTATTCCATGGTGTGTATGTGCCATATTTTCTTTATCCAGTCTATCATTGATGGACATTTGGGTGGGTTCCAAGTCTTTGCTATTGTGGATAGTGCCGCAATAAACACACATGTGCATGTGTCTTTATAGAATGATTTATAATCCTTTGGGTATATACCCAGTAATGGGATTGCTGGGTCAAATGGCATTTCTAGTTCTAGATCCTTGAGGAATCGCCACACTGCCTTCCACAATGGTTGAACTAATTTACACTCCCACCAACAGTGTAAAAGTGTTCCTATTTCTCCACATCCTCTCCAGCATCTGTTGTTTCCTGTCTTTTTAATAATTGCCAATCTAACCGGCATGAGATGGTATCTCATTGTGGTTTTGATTTGCATTTATCTAATGACCAGTGATGATGAGCCTTTTTTCATATGTTTGTTGGCTGCATAAATGTTTTCTTTCAAGAAGTGTCTGTTCATATCCTTTGCCCACTTTTTGATGGGGTTGTTTTTTTCTTGTAAATTTGTTTAAGTTCTTTGTAGATTCTGGACATTAGCCCTTTGTCAGATGGATAGATTGCAAAAATTTTCTCCCATTCTGTAGGTTGCCTATTCACTCTGATGATAATTTATTTTGCTGTGCAGAAGCTTTTTAGTTTAATTAGATCCCATTTCTCAATTTTGGCTTTTGTTGCCATGGCTTTTGATGTTTTATACATGAAGTTCTTTGCCCATGCCTATGTCCTGAATGTCTTAGGTTTTCTTCTAGGGTTTTTATGGTTTTAGGTCTTATGTTTAAGTCTTTAATCCATCTTGAGTTAATTTTTGTATAAGGTGTAAGGAAGGAGTCCAGTTTCAGTTTTTTGCATATGGCTAGCCAGTTTTCCCAACACCATTTATTAAATAGGGAATCCTTTCCCCATTGCTTGTTTGTGCCAGGTTTGTCAAAGATCAGATGATTGTAGACGTGTGGTGTTATTTCTGAGGCCTCTGTTCTGTTCCATTGGTCTATATATCTGTTTTGATACCAGTACCATGCTTTTTTGGTTACTGTAGCCTTGTAGTATAGTTTGAAGTCAGGTAGCGTGATGCCTCCAGCATTGTTCTTTTTGCTTAGAATTGTCTTGGCTATACAGGCTCTTTTTTGGTTCCATATGAAATTTAAAGTAGTTTTTTTTTCGAATTCTGTGAGGAAAGTTAATGGTAGCTTGATGGGGATAGCATTGAACCTATAAATTACTTTGGGCTGTATAGCCATTTTCATGATATTGATTCTTACTATCCATGAGCATGGAATGTTTTTCCATTTGCTTTTGTCCTCTCTTATTTCCTTGAGCAGTGGTTTGTAGTTCTCCTTGAAAAGGTCCTTCACATCCCTTGTAAGTTGGATTCCTAGCTATTTTACTCTCTTAGTAGCAGTTGTGCATGGGAGTTCACTCATGATTTGGTTCTCTGTTTGTCCGTTATTGGTATACAGGAATGCTTGTGATTTTTGCACATCGATTTTGTCTCCTGAGACTTTGCTGAAGTTGCTTATTAGCATAAGGAAATTTGGGGCTGAGATGGTGGGGTTTTCTAAATATACAATCATGTCATCTGCAGAGACAATTTGCTTTCCTCTTTTCCTGTTTGAATATACTTTATTTCTTTCTCTTGCCTGATTGCCCTAGCCTGAACTTCCAATACTACGTTGAATAGGAGTGGTGAGAGAGGGCATCTTTGTCTTGTGCTGGTTTTCAAGGGGAATGCTTCCAGTTTTTGCCCATTCAGTATGATATTACCTGTGGGTTTGTCATAAATAGCTCTTTTTATTTTGAGATATTTCCATCAATACCTAGTTTATTAAGAGTTTTTAACATGAAGGGGTGTTGAATTTTATCGAAGGCCTTCTCTGCATCTATTGAGATAATCGTGTGGTTTTTGTCATTGGTTCTATTTATGTGATGGATCACGTTGATTTATTTGCGTATGTTGAACCAGCCTTGCATCTCAGATATGAAGCTGACTTGATCATGGTGGATAAGCTTTTTGATGTGCTGCTGGATTTGGTTTGCCAGTATTTTACTGAGGATTTTTACATCAATGTTCATCAGGGATATTGGCCCGAAATTTTCTTTTTCTGTTATGTCTCTGCCATGTTTTGGTATCAGGATGATGCTGGCCTCATAAAATGAGTTAGGGAGGAGTCCCTCTTCTTCTATTGTTTGGAATAATTTTAGAAGGAATGGTAGCAGCTCTTCTTTGTACCTCTGGTAGAATTCGGCTGTGAATCCTTCTGGTCCTGGACTCTTTTTGGTTGGTAGGCTATTCGTTACTTCCTCAATTTCAGAACTTGTTATTGGTCTATTCGGGGATTCAACTTCTTCCTGGTTTAGACTTGGGAGAGTGCATGTGTCCAGGAATTTATACATTTCTTCTAGATTGTCTAGTGTATTTGCATAGAGGTGTTTATAGTATTCTCTGATGGTAGTCTGTATTTCTGTGGGATCAGCGGTGATACCCCGTTTATTATTTTTGATTGTGTCTATTTCATTCTCCTCTCTTTGTCTCTCTTTATTAGTCTTGCTAGCAGTCTATTTATTTTGTTGATCTTTTCAAAAAAAAAACCCAGCTCCTGGATTCATTGATTTTTTGAAAAGTTTTTCGTGTCTCTATCTCCTTCAGTTCTGCTCTGATCTTAGTTATTCTGCTTGTCTTGTCTTCTGCTAGCTTTTGAATTTGTTTGATCCTGCTTCTCTAGCTCTTTTAATTGTGATGTTAGGGTGTCAATTTTAGATCTTTCCTGCTTTCTCTTGTGGGCATTTAGTGCTATAAATTTCCCTCTACACACTGCTTTAAATGTGTCCCAGAGATTCTGGTATGTTGTGTCTTTGTTCTCACTGGTTTCAAAGAACATCTTTATTTCTGCCTTCATTTCATTATTTACCCAGTAGTCATTCAGGAGCAGAGTGTTCAGTTTCCACGTAGATGTGTGGTTTTGAGGGAGTTTCTTAATCCTGAGTTCTAATTTGATTGCACTGTGGTCTGAGAGACTGTTTATTATGATTTCCATTCTTTTGCGTTTGCTGAGGAGTGTTTTACTTCCAATTATGTGGTTAATTTTAGAGTAAGGGCAATGAGGTGCTGAGAAGAATGTATATTCTGTTGATTTGGGTTGGAGCTTGGTCCAGAGCTGAGTTCAAGTCCTGAATATCCTTGTTAATTTTCTGTCTCGTTGATCTGTCTAATATTGACAATGGGGTGTTAAAGTCTCCCACTATTGTTGTGTGTGAGCCTAAGTCTCTTTGTAGGTCTCTAAGACTTGCTTTATGAATCTGGGTGCTCCTGTATTGGGTGCATATGTATATTTAGGACAGTTAGCTCTTATTGTTGCATTGATCCCTTTACCATTATGTAATGCCCTTCCTGGTCTCTTTTGATCTTCGTTGGTTTAAAGTCTGTTTTATCAGAGGTTAAAATTGTAACTTCTGCCTTTTTTTTCTTTCCATTTGCTTGGTGGATTTTCCTCCATCCCTTGATTTTGAGCCTATGTGTGTCTTTGCACGTGAGATGAGTCTCCTGAATATAGCACACTGATGGGTCTTGACTCTTCATCAAATTTGCCAGTCTGTGTGCTTTAATTGGGGCATTTAGCCCATTTACATTTAAGGCTAATATGGTTATGTGTGAATTTGATCCTGTCATTATGATGCTAGCTGGTTATTTTGCCCATTATGCAAAATGCAGTTTCCTACTTATTGATGCAGTTTCTCATAGTGTTGATAGTCTTTACAATTTGGTATGTTTTTGCAGTGGCTGGTACCAGCTGTTCCTTTCCATGTTTAGGGCTTCCTTCAGGAGCTCTTGTAAGGCAGGCCTGGTGGTGACAAAATCTCTCAGCATTTGCTTGTCTGTAAAGAATTTTATTTCTCCTTCACTTATGAATTTTAGTTTGGCTGGATATGAAATTCTGGGTTGAAAATTCTTTTAAGAACGCTGAATATTGCCCCCCACTCTCTTCTGGCTTGTAGGGTTTCTGCAGAGAGATCCACTGTTAGTCCGATGGGCTTCTCTTTGAGGGTAACCTGACCTTTCTCTGTGGCTGCCCTTAACATTTTTTCCATCATTTCAACCTTGGTGAATCTGATGATTATGTGTCTTGGGGTTGCTCTTCTCGAGGAATATCTTTGTGGTGTTCTCTGTATCTCCTGAATTCGAATGTTGGCTTGTCTTGCTAGGTTGGAGAAGTTTTCCTGGATAATATCCTGAAGAGTGTTTTCCAGCTTGGTTCCATTCTCCCCATCACTTTCAGGTACACCAATCAAACGTAGGTTTGGTCTTTGCACATAGCCCCATATTTCTTGGAGGCTTTGTTCATTCCTTTTCATTCTTTTTCCTCTAATCTTGTCTTCTCATTTTACTTCATTAAGTTGATCTTCAATCTCTGATATCCTTTCTTCCATTTGATCGATTCAGCTATTCATACTTGTGTATGCTTCATGAAGTTCTCATGCTGTGTTTTTCAGCTCCATCAAGTCATTTATGTTCTTCTCTAAACTGGTTTTTCTAGTTAGCAATTCATCTATCCTTTTTTCAAGGTTCTTATCTTCCTTGCATTGGGCTAGAACATGTTTCTTTAGCTCAGAGGAGTTTGTTATTATCCACCTTCTGAAGCCTGCTTCTGTCAATTGGTCAAACTCATTCTCTGTCCAGTTTTGTTCCCTTGCTTGCAAGGAGTTATATCATTTGGAAGAGAAGAGGCATTCTGGTTTTTGGAATTTTCAGCCTTTTTGCACTCGTTTACCTCCCCATCTTCGTGGATTTATCTATCTTTGGTCTCTGATGCTGGTGACCTTCAGATGTGGTCTCTGATTGGACTGCTATTCCTTTCTGTTTGTTAGATTTCCTTTTAACAGTCAGGCCCCTATGCTAGAGTTTGCTGGAGGTCCACTCCAGACCCTGTTTGGCTGGGTATCACTAGCAGAGGCTGCAGAACAGCAAAGACTGCCGCCTGTTCTTTCCTCTGGAAGCTTCATCCCAGAGGAGCACTTGCCTGATGACAGCCAGAGCTCTCCTGTATGAGGTGCCTGTCAGCCCCTACTGGGAGGTGTCTCTCAGTCAGGAATACACGGGGGTTAGGGACTCACTTGAGGAGGCAGTCTGACACTTAGCAGAGCTTGAACGCTGTGCTGGGAGGACTGCTGGTCTCTTCAGAGCTGTCAGGCAGGAACGTTTAAGTCTGCTGAAGCTGTGCCCACAGCTGCTCTTTCCCCTGGGTGCTCTGTCCCAGGGAGATGGGGGTTTTATCTATAAGTCCCTGATTGGGGCTGCTGCCTTTTTTTCAGAGATGCCCTGCCCAGAGAGAAGAAATCTAGAGAGGCAGTCTGGCCACAGCGGCCTTGCTGAGCTGCTGTGAGCTCCACCCGGTTTGAACTTCCTGGTGGCTTTGTTTACACTGTGAAGGTAAAACCTCCTACTCAAGCCTCAGCAATGGCTGACGCCCCTCCCCACACCAAGCTCGAGTGTCCCAGGTTGATCTCAGACTGCTGCTGTGCTGGCAGTGAGAATTTCAAGCCAGTGGATCTTTTTTTTTGAGACTTGTTTTGCTCTTGTTACCCAGGCTCAGTGCAATGGTGCAATCTCAGCTCACTGCAACCTCCTTCTCCTGGGTTCAAGCGATTCTCCTGCCTCAGCCTCCTGAGTAACTGGGATTACAGGAACCTGTCACCACACCCAGCTAATTTTTGTATTTTTAGTAGAGACAGGGTTTCACCATGTTGGCCAGGCTGATCTCAAACTCTTGACATCAGGTGATCCACTCGCCTCGGCCTCCCTAAGTGCTGAGATTACAGGCATGAGCCACCACATCTGGCCACCAGTGGATCTTAGTTTGCTGGGCTCCATGGGGGTGGGACCTGCTGAGCCAGACCACTTGGCTCCCTGGCTTCAGCCCCCTTTCCAGGGGAGTGAATGATTCTATCTCACTCATGTTCCAGGCACCACTGGAGTACAGGAAAAAAAAAAAAACACACACACACACACACAACTCCTGCAGCTAGTTCGGTGTTTGCCCAAACAGCTGCCCTGTTTTGTGCTTGAAACCCAGGGCCCTGGTGGTGTAGGCACCAGAGGGAATCTCCTGGTCTGCAGGTTGCAAGGACCGTGGGAAAAGCACAGTATCTGGGCCAGAGTGCACAGTTCCTCAGGCTCAGTCCCTCATGACTTCCCTCGGGTAAGGAAGAAAATTCCTCCATCCCTTGTGCTTCCCGGGTGAGGCAATGCCTCACCTTGCTTTGACTCACCCTCCATGGGCTGCACCCACTGTCCAACTAGTCCCAGTGAGATGAACCTGTACCTCAGTTGGAAATGCAGAAATCATCCAGCTTCTGCATTGATATCGCTGGGAGCTGCAGACCACAGCTGTTCCTATCTGGCCATCTTGCCAGCCTTAACTATATCCTAATTTTTTTTAAATCAATTTTGGTCTGGCTTCTTCAAAAAATACGTAATTCCTGCATTCTTCCTCAAAGCATGCTGAACATAATTTAAAGTTTTCTCAATGACTCAGGATTATCACTGTATTATCCAGTTATGATCTCATAGGTGTGTTATCCCTAAACTACTGTGCTTCAAATTCTTGTGTCTGCTTTTTGTAATTGTTTCCTCTCTCACTGTTGACTGTCAAATAACAACAATAACAAAACAGGAACATTAATGGTGCTCCAAGCACTGTGCTAAGGATTTTTTGTGTATTAGCTCATTTAATTCTCACAAGGTACGTCCTTTTATTATTCCAATTTTGCAGTTTAGGAAACCAGCTCAGGCAATCAAGAGCTTTGACCAAGGCCATTCGTAGTAAGTGACAGGGCTGCCACTTGAACCCAATAAGTCTGACCCCAAAGCCCAGGCTTATAATCACCACACATCATCTCTGTGACCCTGCCTATAGGCGTCTCTCTCTCTACTTCTAATTTGCTTCTTTAAATCTGTCACAGGATAAGAAACAAGATAGCCAGATTATAGAACTCTGTGTAAAGTAAGAATAAATAGGAGATGGGATGGGAGGTGCCACGAACAGAGAGGGAGCTGGGGAGAGGGTGTCCTCCATGAAAATGTTAACTTTTGAACATTTACATATAAAGGCACCTCTAGTGAGAAGAGAAACTAAAAGACAAAATTGGGTGTGCATGGACCCCAGAAGAGGATGCTGGGGCGTCTGACAGTCCAGGCACCAGGCTTTCTTTCAGGAAAGAAGCTAATGGACAGAGCAGGAGCTTTGGCCAGTTTCCCTCCATTTCATTTAGAAGCAACAACTACTTTCTAGGGAGCAGCACCTAGTGTCATTCCAGGGTCTACAGACCAGGGAACCGAAGACTCCACCCCTGCCTGAAGAGGGGATAGCCTTGTGGTTGAAGTGTGGGGTCTAGATTCAAAAGATGTGGGCTGTAGTTCTTGCTCTGTCATTTACTCACTATGTGTCTTTGTGAAAGTAAATTCAACTTCTCTGAGCCTTCATTTCCTAATCTGCAAAATCAGAATACTAAGAATATCCACTTGATAAGCTTGATATGAGAATTAAGGAATGAATCCAACCTACACAGGCCAGTACTTAGTCCACAGTAAGTATTCAATGGCAGGAGTTGCTATTGCTCCCTGTCTCAGCAGCAGGAACTCAGAGAAATCGCTTACATTTACTCGGGATCGACTGTAACCAGACACCGTCCTAAGCCTTTTACCTGTGGATTCCCTCATTCCTCACAACACCCCATAAAGTGGACAGCTGTTAGCATCTCCACTTTATAGATGAAGACGGGGCCGAGGCCCAGAGAGGTTTCCTAATTTGCCCAAGATCACAGGGCATGCCAGTGAGTGGCAGAACACAGAGGTCCAAGAAATTGCAGCCACTCTGATGTAGTGTCTGTGGTGGCAATGAGGAGGCAGGATGTCTTCCTCTGCCGGATATCCACTGCCCACCAACAACTAAGTTTCACGCTGGATCTAGTCCTCAAGAAGCTTCTAGTCAAATGGGGCAGACAGATACAAACTAAGACAGCATAGCCTAGGCAAGGACAGAACAAAGTTTTTGGAGAGAAGTTTGCAGGGGAATTTCTGGAAACCACAGAGCACCATTCGGACTTAGAGTAAGAAAGCTTTCATTTCGCCCTGAGTCTGGGCATTGAAAAGAACATGGTCTCTTCAGCAGATGTCAGGCCCAGTGTCACTCTGTAGTGGAAACTGGTCCTAGAAACTTACTGTTCCTGGAAATAAAAAATGCCAGGATTCCTTTTCCTCTCATTGTTAAGGGTCTGAAATGCTCAATTCGTAACACACAGAAGGCCCTGCAGACCATTCAGCTGATGAAGTCAGCCCTTCTGTTCCACCCATGGAGTGTGACTGAGAGTCTCTACAGTCATACTCTTCTTGACCCTCCAGGGATGAGCACACTGCTGGGGCCGGGGCCACCCCACCCTCTCCAACACAAGGCTGGCACTCAGAGGTTGACCAATGGCACCAATGACTCCTGCCTTTATGGGCTCACCGTCCTTCCAAGGAAGGAAAGCACTGGTCTTATGAGTGGTGAAGCTCTGTTCTTGCCTTTACACCAGTAGTCAGCTTTTTACTTCTTTCCAAACGAGTTAAGGAAATGCTCAGCTTCTGCTTCTACATAACCAAGACAGGAAAAGACTTGCCTTTAAAACTGAGGCAGTATCTACTGTGATCACGGACTAGGTCCGAGAGGGTTCAAAGGTCTACCATGTCAACTATTGATGTTTGCAGGGTGGAAGACCAGGCGGAAACTTAGATAGAGCCCGGGGTGAGATAAACTGTGAAAGGATGAGGGCTTCTCATTACACTTAGACTCCAATCCAAACTTCTTATCAGGGAGCACAAGGCCAGTCTGATCTGGGCCCCACAAGTCCTCCAACCCTGGCCGCAGCACTTCTTCCTTTAACAGACGTCTAACCACATGAGCCTCCTCGAAGAAACTGGGAGGCCTTTGCCCTAGCTGACTCTTCTACCTGGAAGCCCAGATAGCTAGCTCCTTTATACCCTGAAGCATCCACTAAGATGTCACCTCCTTGGAGAGACCTTCCCTGACTTTCCAGTCTAAAAAAGGATTTTCTCTCTCTCTTTCCCCACCTCTCTCTCCCCCAACCCCTTTTCCTCCTTATTCATCCCTTTCATAGCACTTGCACTGCTCCTGGGCCTGTATGCCCTCAGATCCATTCCTTATCCTCTCCTGTGTTTCCCAAGGGTGCCAGCAGGATTCTGGCTAGGTTTGGCCCATGGCAGCCACTGGGAGAACCTCGAACGTGCAGGAAGGGTCAGGCTAGGTATTGCCTGCCTCCATCTCTGCCTTGAGAGGCATCTCTGCAGCTGCCACCTCTTCCCCTTGGCTCCAGTTTCCACTGGAAAGGCCACCACAGTTCTACCTTCTCCAGTGCGATCCCACCTTGCCACCAGCAACACTACTGCTTTCCTTGTCACTCCGGTCCGGGGTAGTAGCTGCTCCTTACTGTGTCTAATCTCTGAGCTGCCTCTCTCTCCCCTGTTTGGTTTCTCAGCTCTTTATCACCTGTGTAACCAATTCCCTGCATTAAAATTCTAATACTTCATTGGTTTCTGATCTTCTGATTGGACCCTGACTGATACAGCACTTATCATAACTTGTAATTTTTAAGTTAATTTGTCCAGTTACTTAATTATTGTCTAGACCCAGGGACTTTATCTATCTTGTTCATTATAACATATCCAGTCCCAGCAGAGCACCCGGCAAATAGTAAGCTGCGTTCATTAGTAATGCAAAATGCTTGTCAAGTGATGAGAAGAAGTACAATTGCTGTCTCCTAAGAAATCCTCACATTTCCAAAAAGGAAAGAGAAATGCCATTTGGAAATGGTGTGTATTTTTACACATCAGCAGCAAAGTGGGTTTTGATCTTTTCAGTGTAACAGAGGCACCGAGACATCCCTCAACAAATAAGAGGTGAGTTAAGTGGTCTTGGTTAAGAAACCAACACAGCTCCAGGGACATACCAGTCTCCATGAGGTGCCTCATATCAGGACACACACCCACAGCCTGCCTGTGGTCTGCATGACTCTGTGTACATGAAAACCAAGCCTTGGGAACAAACCTTTTTGCGGTCTCCACAGACTTCTGCTCCGCCAGCTCCTTCTGCAGCTCCCTCTCCTTGGCTTCCTTTTGCCCGATGGGGCAGTCCTCTGGGACAGTGAACAGGGACAGTGCATCTTTGCTGTCCTCTTCTCGGAGCACTTTAGCAAACACCTTCTCCGCCAGGAGCCGGACTTGCTCATCCACTTCAGAGATGTTCAACTTGGGAAACTGCCGCGGCATCTCGGCTAGCAAAGAAAGAACAAGCATTAACTTAATGAATAGCGGGATGCCCTGAGTCAACAGCACCGGGGAGGAGAAGGCACTGAAGTTAGGGCCAGGCCTACCTGGTACTTGGGGTCAACTGTCTACTTAGGAATTGCCCAGACCAAACCCAGCATGCCAGTTTCAAAATTAGCTCAGTAAGTAACTGGATGTGAAGCATGTAGGGCCACTTACGCGTCAGGAGACAGCAAGTGTTCAAAATTCAAAGAATGAACTGTTCAACTAGGTGGGCTTCCATTTTCCCAAACTCAGGGAACCTGCAGCACCTGGCAGCCCTGCCCTCTGACTTTGTTCCCATGTTTGAGAAGGGACAAGAGAGCGTTCAGCTCTCCCTCCTCCAGACTATGAGGATACTGTTATAGCTGCAACAATAATCAAACCTCACTCCCCAACTTCACAGAGGGGAAGTCCAAAGGCTTTAATAGCTAAGGTCCCACAAGATTACAGCAGAGCCCTGGGAAATCCAAAGCTGCATTCTTCATTACATAAAACAAGGCCTTTTGCTGAAGAGAAAGAATCTGCTGTTGCAGTTTCAAACCCTCTGGAACCCCCTAACGAGACACAGCAAATAAAGGTTTTAGGACAGGAACACTCTTTAACCAGCTGAAAACTCACTCTCTCAAAAGAGCTTTCTCTATCTACCTCCTCGCATACTGATTCCTTACTAACAGTCACTGGCCTTAATCACCTGCTTGGTTGGTTGGGTTTCATTCTTGCTTGCTTGCTTTCTTCATTTCCTTATTTCTTTTCTTTTTTGCAATTACTTATATAGCAGTTAATATGTACGCTCTGGCCAGGCACAGTGGCTCACGCCTGTAATCCCAGCATTTTGGGAGACCGAGGCGGGCAGATCACCTGAGGTCAGGAGTTTGAGACCATCCTGGCCAACATGGTGAAACCCTGTCTGTACTAAAAATACAAAAAAAAATTAGCTGGGCGTGGTGGTGGGCACCTGTAATACCAGCTGTTTGGGAGGTTGAGGCAAGAGAATCGCTTGAACCCGGGAGGTGGTGGTTGCAATGAGCCAAGATTGAGCCACTTCACTCCAGCCTGGGTAACAGAGTGGGACTCTGTCTCAAAAAGAAAAAAAAAAAAAGTACACTCTGGGGCCAGGTGTGGTGGCTCACGCCTGTAATCCCAGCACTTTGGGAGGTCAAGGCGAGAGGACTTCTTGAGCCTAGAAGTTTGAGACCAGCCTGGAAAACATGACAAAACCTCATCTCTAAAAAAAATTTTAAAAATTAGCCAAGTATGGTGATGCATGCCTGTAATCCCAGCTGCTAGGGAGGCTGAGGCAGGAGGATCTCTTGAGCCAGGGAGGTTGAGGCTGCAGTGAGTTATGATCGTACTACTGTACTCCAGCCTGGGAGACAGGGTGAGACTTCATCTCAATTTTAAAAATAATATATATATATGTGTGTATACTCTGCAAAGAACTTCATACTTAATAACTCAGTTAATCTTATTATTCCCACTTGACAGATGAGAAAATGAAGGCATAGAGAGCTAACACACCCAGGGTCACACTTTTAATAAGTTAGCAGAGGTTTGTGCTGTTCTCAGCCTTTCTTCCTCATCCCTTTCCTCTCCGATCCTCAGCTCAGGGATCTGAACCCAGGCACCTGGTTCCCACCTCTGTGCCCTCACCCCCCATGCTGTGCTGCTTCTCTTTGTCCATGTACATGTCCAGGCAGGGGCTCCTCACAGTCCCTAGCATAACACTCGTGGAATGGATTAATACGGCACACTTTTCGACAAGCCACCCTCGCTGGAAGCAGCTCTGGAAGAGGAGTTTCCCATCTACCTATGACCACAGTTTCTTTAAGGTTGATTTAAAGAGAGAAGTGGTTTTGTGGACCAAACAGACAAGGATGAAGGTGAGACAGATCTCCGCTGCCGTCTGGCAGGGAGAAGTGCAACTACAGGGGAGAGGAACATACTAGGCCATCTTGGGGCATTCTCCGGCCTCACAATGTTCTCATCTGTGAGATAAAGGGATTGAGCTAAGTGGTCTCTAAGGCCCTCTCAGCTCTAAGTGGCATAATTCTAGGTACCAGAGAGATTTCCGGTGCCTGAGGAGGGCTTGCTGCTCTGAGTCTGAGTGGCTTGTGGGACTAAGTCATGACACAGACAGGAAGGAGGAAAGCAGGCTAGTAACAGGCAATCAGAGCGAGGTCTGTGGCTCCCTTAACTCTGACACCCAAGGACCTGCCACTCCCTGATGAGGGGAGTGGGAGGGAGCTGGTGGGGAAGAACCTCTCAGCACACAACTGTCTGGGGAGCAGACACCAAGACAGTGAGGCCTGGCCTCTGCAAAGAGGAAGAGGAACAGAGCTGACTGTGGAGATTTTCATGTCTTGATAGCAGAGAGTGGGGAAGCTGGAGGCCATCAAAGGAGGTGACAGGGGAGAGAAAGTCTGTAACAGCACAAAGAACCAGACCCAGGAGGCTCCATCAGGCTGAAATGAAGATGGATCCTCACCTCTCCCTCTTATGCCAAGGCCACAAGTCAAGAGCATTGTCCCAAAACCTCACATTGCATCTCAGAAGACGACATCCAACAGGCCCAGGCAAAAGGCCGCAAATGCCATAAAGCACCACACGATTTGACTAAGCAACTCCACTTCTAGAAATTTCTTTTAAAAAAAGAATCCTAGGAATGAAAAGCACAAGGATATTTACCTGCATTCTTTACATAAATAGCTTTAAAATGCCCAAATTAGAGCATACTCACTTGAAAAAGATGTTAAGTAATGAGAATTATAATTATGAGGATGGTGCAATCACATTAAAAAACATAAAAATACAGTAAATGAAAAAATTAATACATAGAACTGTACCCATACTTTATTTATAGTGATAGGAAAATGCATCCCTTTATGGGCAAGACCTGCAAGAGATTCACGCACTCAAAATGACCAGGTGGCAGGGCTGCCTGTGTGCGAGAGGATATTTTATTTTCATGATGAGTGCTATTATAATGCCATTTTTAACAAACACAAAGAGAATAGAAAGAAAATGAGTAGACTTAAGACTCTATGAAATGAGAGAAAAATAGGAAAGCAAATCAAACTTCTTTTTCTGGCAGGTTTTGGCAATTAGGGCTCCCTTCTTAATTGCCAAAGGGAGGGAGGGAGCATCACCATACCTGGCTAATTTTTTTTTTTTTTTTTTTTAGAGATGAGGTTTTGCCACGTTGTCCAGGCAATTTGGGAGGCCAAGGAGGAAGGATCACCTGAGGCCAGGAGTTTGAGATCAGCCTAACCCACACTATTGAGAGACCAGGCCAAAGAGAGTTTAACCATTGAGACCTATCTCTGCGTTAGCTCCTACCCTGGACAGAAGCCGTCCACCACCACCAGCACCTTCCTACCTCCTCCATGACCTCAGACACACACAGGCCTGACTCAGACACCCCCAATCAGGTTCCCTTGGCAATGGGTATTTGGAGGGGGAAGCAAGTCCTTGATGTCTGAGGGCTCTTACGCCAGATCTTGCCATGTTTGTTCACGACGCATTTATCTATTATTTATTTATTTAGAGACAGGGTCTCTGTTGCCCAGGCTGGAGTGCAGTGGCATAATCCCAGCTTACTGCAGCCTGGACCTCATGGGCTCAGGTGATTCTCCCGCCTCAGCCTCCTGAGTAGCTGGGACCACAGGCACACACCACCCCGCCCGGCTAATTTTTGTATTTTTAGTAGAGATGGGGTTTTACCATGTTGGCCAGACTGGTCTTGAACTTCTGGTCTCAAGTGATCTGCCCGCCTTGGCCTCCCAAAGGTCTAGGATTATAGGTGGGAGCCATCACATCGGCGCACAAAGCATTTCTAGCTTGCTCCAATCAACTAAATATACTTTTCAGGACACAGCTTTCTATAAAAGATCTTCCTTTCTCTTTAGCTTAAATCAACCTTTCCCGAACTGGATGCCATAAGAAATTGATACCTGTTGCTAGTAAAACAGGTCCTGTAGTCAGTTATTGGGAGATGCTGCATTCCACAGCCCCTCAACTCACATTCACAAGGCTCATTAAAAATCAAGGATCAGAGAATAGTATTACCATACAGAACGCTTTTTGTTTTACAGAACCCTTTTTGTTTTACAGAACCCGTAAAAGTCTTCTGCAGAACTACGACCAGTGTCTTAAATAGTTGGTAGATAATTCATTCCAAGGCCGGGCACAGTGGCTCATGCCTATAATCCAAGCAATTTGGGAGGCCGAAGAGGATCGCTTGAGGCCAGGAGTTCGAGATCAGCCTGGGCAACATGTTGGAACCTCGTCTCTACAAAAAGTAGAAAAGAAAAAAATAGCCAGGTGTGGTGGTACGCACCTGTAGTCTCAGCTATTTGGAAGGCTGAGTTGGGAGGACTGCTCGAGCCCTGGAGGTGGAGGCTGCAGTGAACCATGATGGCACCGCTGTACTCCAGCCTGGGTGACAGAGCAAGACCTTTTCTCAAAAAAGCAAAACAAAGCAAAAAACAACGGCAACAACAACAGAAGAATTAATTCCATATCTTAGCATGGACCAAGTAATCCCCTTGGGGTGCTGCAGGCCTTAGCAGCTGCCCACATATCTGCTGCCTTCTGGATGTCCTTGGCAGACAGGTACCACCTGCCAACCTGTCCCCCCAGAGTATCTCTCCTCTCAGACCCTCCAGACACCTGCCAGGCCAGGCATGACAAGGAAAGCCCACTCTGCAGATGCCAAGCAGAGCTTCAGCTCCAGCTGCCTGTTCGCGCCTGGCTTCCAACCATTTGTCAGCTAAAGCCAGCAGGCTTGGGAGGCTCAGCTGTGAATTTACCAGCATCAGTCAGCCAGTGATACAGCTTATCTCACTGTTACATGAAACACATTCTGATGAACTTGAAGAAGAGTCCCAAAGTTAGAAAGTTCTAAAACACTGCCAGTTTCAACAAACAGTAACTTTTCATGGTGCCACACTCCCTCCAGAAAGGAAACCCAGTGCCACTGAAATTCCCTCCTTATACAAAGGAAGCTGGTTGCTACTCTTGCCAGACTCCCCTCGCAGAAGCCCCGACACAGACCTGAGCCTGGCTCCATGACTGGTCCTGAAGATGCCACTCAAGCGATGCACCCGGGCCAGGTGCTGCCTGCCGCCCAGGAGGCTCAGCTGAGTCAGTGCGTGCGTGCGTGCAGCTGGCTAGGTCCTGTCTGCCGGCTGGAGTGGGAGGTCTCTGTTTTGCATATCTGTGAGCAGCAGTGAGCCAGAGCAGGAAAAGCCTGGGCTGGAAATTCTTTCGTGAAAATGGAATATGAGTGGAAAATTTCCAAGACTCCTGAAGTCCCCAGGTAATGCCAGTTATCTAAGGCAAAATGGCTGTGGTATCCCAAATGTAGTGTTCTGGCCCTCTTCACAGCCCTCATAAGAAGAAACTAAAGTGGCGGCTTCCTCATTACAACAGTAAACTCAGCCGTCCTGCCCAGCTGCAGGAGATAAGCCACAGCCTCCCTCTAACGCCCGGCCTCCTCCTGAAAGCTGAGTAGCAACGAGCGATATAATCACCTTTGCTGCTTCCGTTCTGAATGTGCTTCAGGCCTTGCCAGACAACTGGGTCCATTTTATCAAGGGGATTTGTCTCAGGTACAGCCCGCCTTGCCTCTTCTCAGAAAGCCCCCCCAAAAGCAACCCTCCCGAGGGCACCCCAGAACTGGCAGGGGGAGCTTCATTCCCAGGTGCTAATACAATTTTCTCCATCCCCTCCTCCTCTGGAAGGGAAACACCATGAACTGCTTCCACCTTTCCCAGGAAAGCACTGCAGGGAGACTCAGGGAGCGGGAACTGCCTCAGCAGAGAGGCAGACAGCAGACAGGGGCAGGCTAGGATGAAAAGCTGACAGCCCCATCCCACTCCTTCCTTTCTTCCCAGAAAGAAGCCCACATCACAGGTGACTGCGAAGCCCGACAAGCTTTACCAGAACCCCCACCCCCATCCACACACACAGAAAAGGAGTACACCCCAACTGACCCACCGGAACCCACCCCAAACCCTCCCCTGCTTACAGCTGCTCACGGCTCCCACATGGGCCTCCAGCTCGGAGTGCTGGCTGGACTCTGCCACTCCTCCTAGAGAAGGTGGAGCCTGCCTCAAGTGACCCACAGGAGTAGTCCTCTAAAACCAAGCAGGGTTCATTAAAATGGCATCACAGGGTGCAAAGCTCTGATCTTCATCTGCCCTTTAGAAGAGTGAGAAGGCTCAGAACAGACACACAGCCTCCCAGTGACTTAGGCAAATCGCGTGGGTCTGGGAAATAACCATGAGCAAAATGGCTATTTCTGTGGTGCTGTTGAAATCCTGGGGAGAAGAGCCCAGGAAGGATGGGTCAGTTGTTTACCAGGAGGCTAGCTGTAACCCTGACTTAGGCCTGAGTCACCTCTGCATGTCCAATCGTGAGGCTGTGTCTTACTGAGCTCACATCATAATTCCTTGGTGCACAGAGCAGTATTACAGGGTTGACACATGATCCTCGGGCTGCTGCTGGGCTTTAGCTACCCAGAGATTATGACCCACCTGTCCTCACAGCTGTTTCATAAACAGTGCAATCAGCAGGCTACAAGCAACCTAGAGGGAAGGTAATGTTTATTCATTAAACAATTAAATGAACTTACAGTATGAGAAAAAAATTCAAGCCCTTAGTACTATTCTGCCAGAAGGAGGAGGGGCAGATGATTTTTTTCTGCTCGTGTTTTGGGGAAGGGGGAGGTAGAGTGGGGACTGCAATGGAAGGATTCCAGCCCAAGGATTTAAGTCCAACACGTTCAGGGAATTTTATTCTGCACCTTTAACCAGATCCCAACTAGCCTTAGTCTAAACAAGCATTTTTCAAAGTGCAGTCTGCAGAACATGAAAGGTCAGAAGACTTCGAAAATACTGCATCCCGTAGTCCCTTATGGGTATTCATGCACAATTTCTACTAGCAGATTCAACACCTGAGAATTTCTGCAGTAAAGAAAGCTGCTTAACGTTGTTTAACCCGGCCCACTTATTTGACCATCCTAGAACTGCTATCATAGGAAAGAAACACCTATTAATATCTTGTGGCATGGGCTTTGGGAAACACCCTCCACCTTGAGTCTTCATTTTCCAACTTAGAGAAAGCTGCCTTCCTGGAGCCCAGTTTACAGGTATGAGACCCATTGCATCAGGTTCAGACAGAAACCAGCAGCAGCTCCACTAAGATGACACAGGTTGTAACAATGGCCAAGGGTCCTGCTGAAGCCAAAAGGAGGGAAGACTCTCCAGAACATGAGCAGTTTAGAAGAAAAATACAGTTCTGTCCCAGAAGAGCAAGCTCTTCTCAGGACCTCGCAATTCCACCTTGAGCGTAACTTGTTGCTGCTCCTTGCAGCCACGATGTCTCCGTGGACTGAAGACCACTGATCCCAAGCTAAAGCCTTATTTCCATTTCGAACAAACATCAAGACAATTTATGATAACCAGACACAGGGCCTGCTTCTCCTGCCCAAGAGACTAGATTGCATCCCCTTTTATCACTTAAGCACCCCTTACAAACTCTAAAAGACAGAAGAGGATGGAATCAAATCGTGTCTCATCAAGAAAGATAATGGCCGGGCATGGTGGCTCATGCATGTAATCCCAGCACTTTGGGAGGCCGAGGCAAGAGGATCACGAGGTCAGGAGATTGAGACCATCCTGGCCAACATGGGGAAACCCCATCTCTACTAAAAACACAAAAATTAGCCCGGTGTGGCAGTGGGTGCCTATAATCCCAGCTACTTGGGAAGCTGAGGCAGGAGAATCGCTTGAACCCAGGCGGTGGAGGTTGCAGTGAGCTGAGATTGTGCCACTGCACTCCAGCCTGGGTGACAGAGTGAGATGCCATCTCAAACAAATAAACTCCAGCTAGACTCCCTGCATTTGAATCCTGTTCCACCACTTAGTTGCATGACCTTGGGCAAGTTAAATAACTTTTCTGTGGCTCAGTTTTATTCCCTATAAAGTGGGGATAATAAAAAGCCAATCTCATAGGTTACCATGACAACAAGCATACGTAAAGTGTTTAGACTGGTACCTGGCATAGAGTATGTGTTTTATAAGCATTATCTGCCAGCATCATTGTCATTATCATTATATCAGATACGAGAGAGTATAACTAGGAAAATGAACATGAAGTTTTATCTAGACACTGAATCCTTTTATTCAACCTTATTTATTGAGCACCACCATGTGCCTGGCACTCTCCATTTCTATTACCTGGGTGCAGGAAGAAAGAAAACATATTTAAATGTGAAGCCAGATCAGCAGAAGGAACATCCTTCTCCCCTATGAATGGTACTTCTCAGTGACTATACACAGCCAGGACTCCAGCATGAGCTCATCTTCCCATGCCCCAGTCAGTTCCTTACAAATCAAAAGCCCAAAGCAATTGTCTGTTGTCCTAGATATGCAACCAGCATACAGAAGAACTAAGAGATTATTATATCTGGTGGAAGAATCATGGAGGCCAATGGGCAGCTTTAGGGGAGAAAGGGTATCTCCCTGTTAACCTGAAGGCTACATATTATCTGCCCATGACATTTTCAACACCTGAGGCAGATTTTGAGGTCATTTGAAGAGTGATCCAGTCAGTGTAGAGGCAAAAAACTAAAAACTAAAAAATAAAAAAAAAGCCTTATCTCTCAAAGAGCTTCTCGACCTAGCTGAGAGCTAGGAGAACCTTAGAAGACTGAGGCTGAGCTAAGGATGGGGCTGAGAGGTGAAAGAGTCTCCCAGCCACCACCTATGCAAGAGTCATCATTCCTAGAGAGGGCAGTCCCATACCATCATCTTCAGAGCAAGCCAGGCCCCATGGAGCTGCAGCCAGGCCAGGTCAACTACCCCCAGACCTGCTGTCAACAGTCCCAGAGGTGTGAAGTGACAGAGGCTCTGTCTGCCTGGCTCAACGGCTCCACTAACACTCGGCCTTAATGCTGCACAGCCAAGGAAAGAATTTCTCTTCTGCAGGTTCCAGCTGCAGGCAGCTTTTCCATGACGATGGCCAAATGTTGGTCACCACATCCAGAGGAAAGCCAGCAAGGGCTCAAGACCATGCTAAAATCCTTCCTTGTTCTGCCTGCTTTGGCCCCGCTCCTTTTTTGATGTGTCAACATCAAGCTTTCAGCCACATACAGTTTGAGGAAATGATACTCTAGTTAGCAAGCCTCTCCTATTCCAAGGCCTCTCAAAACTCTCCCCAACGACCTCTGCCAGCCTAGACCAGCCATTAGCAGCTCTGCTGGCAAAGCAGCTACCAGAAGATCAAGGGCAGAAAGCAGACTGCCAGAGCCCAAGGCTGTACACCTCCCTTGCCAGGAGACAGCCAAAGAGGTAAGGATGAAGGCCTCAAATGACCTCATCACCCTATCATCCAGTCTATCCTCCGCCTCCAGGTAGAAGTCCACCTCAGCTGTCCACATCCAGCCAGCCCTCAAGCACCTAGAAACTTGTCCAGGCGCTTAAGGGGCGGCAAGTCCCAGGTCCCTTTATTTCTCTAAACCTTGCGATTCCATTCTAGGCCGCCAGGGAATCGGGATGCTGCCGGCTCACCTGAGGCTGCTGGGGCTCGGGCCACCGCAGAGGCAGGGGCAGGGACAGGGACAGGAATAGGGGACAGGGCAAAGGATGAGACCGGGGTCGGCGCCACCGCCTCTGCGAGCAGGGAAGGCGGAAGCCGCGGTTCAGACCCCAGGGTGCTGCCGATTCCCGCCTGGGCCGCAGGGTCCGCGGGGCTGGCCCAAGGTCAGCCGCGCAGCCGCGCGCGCACTCACCCGGTTCTGAAGACAGGGCCATGCCGCGGGCCGAAGGGGACGGCCGCAGGGCTGGAGCAAAGGGGATGCGCTGGGCACGACGGAGCGGGGCTGCTGGGCACTGACGCCAGCTAGGGCCGGGGCCGGACCAGGCCGCGCCCCGCAGCAGGCGCGGGGGCCGGGCGTTCAGAGGGTGCAGCGCTGCGGATCGCCGGCCGGGCGGGCCCCGCGGGAGCCGGGAGGGCCGCCTCCGCAGGGAGGAAGCCGGCCGGCCGCGTGCAGCCCCCGTCGGTGCCCTACCTGGGCGCGGAGCAGAGCAGAGAGAGCCGAGGGGGTACCTGAAGCGCCCGGGCCGCGCGGCCAACGGGAAACTTGAGAGCAGCAGGGGCGCGGCGGCCGCCAGGGCCCTTGGCCGGAAGCACCCGCCGTCTCCTGGGCTCCGCCGGGCCGCGCCGCAGCCCGGGGCAGATGCCAGCCGGGCTCCCAGACCTCAACTGCGCTGGGCTCCCACACAGCTCCCCGTGCCGCCCGGGCTTACCCGACGTCCTCCCCTCCCCACACAACTTTTCCCGGGGCGAGACTCTGGGGGTCTCGGCCCCCCACAGGTGACTTACTCCCTGTAGCTGCAGCAACCCGCAAGCATCGGTTTCTTCCAGGCGTTCTTCTGGTCACTTAGACACACACACACACACACACACACACACACACACACACACACACACACGCACACGCACACGCTCCCTCTCCAACCCTCCGCGCTCTGCCTTCACCCGCCCCTCAAAGTCTGAATGACCTCCTAGTTGCCAAAGCCACTGGGTGCCGTGCAGCCTCCCTCGCTCACCTCTTCCTGGCATCTGAGCCTGCTGACCACGTTTTCCTTCCTGAAACTCTTGGAGTGCAGTTTCCAGAGTTGGCACCCGCGGCCCCCACCTCCGAATTTTTCACATACCTGGGTACCTACAGCTTCTCCGCCTCCGCGGTCTGGCTTTTCTTTGTGGTCCCACCCCAGGGTCCCACTGTGCCAGCCCCCTCTCCCACTCCGAGGCCCACTCTGGGCATCTCAGCCACTCCCATGGTTTTAACAACCTCCTGCCTGATGATGACTCTTGAACTTCATCTCCAGTCCAGAATGCCCCCGAGCTGCTGAAGATGGTGAATTTAACTGTCTAGGGAACATCTCTAGCGCTTCCTAGCCTCGAGGAAGCTGTCCAGACCCAAACTCCTAATTGCTTCCCAGGAAAACGCCAGAGCCTGCTTCTGTGTTTCCAATCTTAGTCCAATCGGCTTCTGTGTTTCCAGTCGGCACCACCGCGGGGCCACAGTTGGGAGCCATTCTTGACTCGGTCTCCCTTTCCTCTCTCACCAAGTAAGTCACCAAGCTCGGAGAGGAAACTTCATTAGTGAGCCCCCATATATATATATATATATCACAAAGATTAAATAAGATTAAATAGGCCTGAATGGAGAACTGTATCTTTGCACTTATTAAATCAAAATTCTTACTGTTTAAATTTGATCTATCAATTTTGCAAATGTGAAAACTCTTCTTTGTCCATGAAAACAACATTCTCAATGTGTTTTCCTCAGCTGTTATTGCAAATCGTTTTAACAAATGGGACTTTTAAAACACTTGAAATTCTGCATTTGGAATATTGTAAAATGGATTTAGAAGTATGCTTCTACATTTTGCAGATTGTGACTGTGAGAGTATAGGTGACACTGGGGCATGCTTCATTTTGGCATTAAAATCACATGATAACAGAAACAGTTCCAAATGTCAATTTTCAAAGTGCCTTCCCTGTAACACAATTCTTCTAAAGCACATTTGTTATGTCAGTTCATTGCTGAAATATCACGTTTACCCAAAAGGGCACTGTGTGTATGTGTGTGTATATATGTGTGTGTGTGTGTTTCTTTCTGCTATGTATCACACTTGTGACAATCGCAGGCCAGCACATCGGAGGTCAGCAAATTTGGAGCACTTGTTCTTTGTTAAAGAAACTCATCTTTAAATTCACAACGTTCAAGTTGTTTGCCTTTAGATAATCAGTAAACCTTTGAATCGTAAGAAAGATTTTTAGTCTCATTCCACGTCTCAATACAAGGTGCTATAAAGATTCTGCTATATTTTAATTTTTAATTAACCATATTATTGACATCCTATAGTATTTTGTGCTCTTCTTGCTTCAACTTCTTGTTGTACTTTGTAAATGAATAATGTAATTGCTGAATTTCACATGTAGTCCCCATGGACCAGAACACGAACCACCCCCCAGTTTTGGAGGAGAGATTGGTGGTGCTGCTACTGCTTGGAGTTGGATGAGGGTGACAGCGGCAGTGAGAGATGGAGGGGGTGAGGGATAGAGGAGGTGGTTGTACTGGCAGAAGACTAGTTAGGTGGTATTCATGTTGAACTGAGGCAATGGAAGGGTTACATTAAATCAATAGTCTTCAAAGTAGAATGTGTAGAATGATCCACTGAAATGTAAAAGAAAAATTTAGCCGGGCGCGGTGGCTCAAGCCTGTAATCCCAGCACTTTGGGAGGCCGAGGCGGGTGGATCACGAGGTCAGGAGATCGAGACCATACTGGCTAACACAGTGAAACCCCGTCTCTACTAAAAATACAAAACATTAGCCGGGCGAGGTGGCGGCGCCTGTAGTCCCAGCTACTTGGGAGGCTGAGGCAGGAGAATGGCGGGAACCCGGGAGGCGGAGCTTGCA
Organism: Macaca fascicularis; assembly: GCF_037993035.2. Lineage (NCBI taxonomy): Eukaryota > Metazoa > Chordata > Mammalia > Primates > Cercopithecidae > Macaca > Macaca fascicularis. The sequence continues at coordinate 55,371,719 of NC_088388.1, forward strand.
GTGAGCCGAGATCGCGCCACTGCACTCCAGCCTGGGTGACAGAGCAACACTCCGTCTCAAAAAAAAAAAAAAAGAAAAATTTAAACTTTTATTTCTACTTATTTTTTAGTCTAAAAATAGAAAAAAACAATTAACATTCACCAATGTTAACTACATGGAACTCTTATTCAACTCATGCGTCAGGTGACCATGCCATGTGTCATATCAGAGGCATAGTCAGGGACGAGAGGAGGTTGTGCAACATGGGGGACAGAGAATGGTACCATGACACCCTTGCCTTCAAAGTCTATTACTAGGCCTTATGAACTATTTGTATCCTGGACAGTAGATAGACAGATTATGTTATCTGGTTTTCACTAAACTCTTCTCACAAAAGAGACAAGTGGTAGAACAAAACATTTACATGTCTTGCTGAGTTTATAGCATTTACATGTCTTGCTGGTCATACAAAACATGAACCACCCCTCACTTTGTATTCCAGAGAGGGCAGCCACTCCCTCAGTGGTTTACTTTTACCCATAAAACCACAGCATGTTTTACTAAGTTGTTCGCTGTTGTGAACATATCTATCTTTCCTTTAGTAGGTCACAAAAATATTTCTTTATGCATGTCATTATCAAAAAGCATAGCAAAGACTCAAGATGAAACATGTTAGCAACTTGCATCCAACCATATAGCTAACCTCCACAACACACCATGTGTTCTAAAACCTATTCTTCAAACTTAAAGTCTGTGTGTCTTCCAACAGAATACATTTTTATGTATTGCCATCTTCTCTCTGTATTAACTCAGTCACTTTAACCACAGCAAATGCCACAGCTGTTTTTTCCAGTGATATTGACTGATATTTTGTCTTTTACTGTTAAGTAAGAAGCCTCAAAAGAGATTTCTGAGCATTTTTATGCACTCAGTAATAGTTCACAAAAGCACGCAACTAAGTATTCAGGCGCAGTGAAGTGTGACTACACTCCCAGCTATTTGGGAGGCTGAGGCAGAACCTAGGAGTTCAAGTCCAGCCTGGGCAAATGACATATTTAAAATAATTTTTTTTGAGACAGAATCTCGCTCTGTCACCCAGGCTGGAGTGCAGTGGCGTGATCTCAGCTCACTGCAATCTCCGCTTCCTGGGTTCAAGTGAGTCTCCTGCCTCAGCCTCCCAAGTAGCTGAGATTACAGGCATGTGCCACTATGCCCGGCTAATTTTTTTTGTATTTTTAGGAGGGACAGAGTTTCACCATGTTGGCCAGGCTGGTCTCCAACTCCTGACCTCACGTGATCTGCCCACCTCCGCCTCCCAAAGTGCTGGGATTATAGGCATAAGCCACCACGCCTGGCCAAAAAATAATTTTTTAAAAGTACACAACTAAGTATTGCATGACTTGGAATATCCCTGAAAAAAAAAATTGTAGAGGTTTGTCTTCTTGCCCTGAGTTTAGAGCATTTACATGTCTTGCTGATCATGATGTCATATTTATATTATTATTAGCTAATACCTCAAGGGCCAATATATGGTGGTGTAAATCCATATTTCAAGTAGTCTTTTTTATAAAGGTGAACTTCTTAATTGTCAGAGCTGACTACTACTGAGCTGACTAATCACAATGGATATCATATTAGTAGTACGAAATTGTCAGCTTTGCCATTTTCTGAGTTTGCTTTTGCTTGCATTATTCATATTATTTTCAGTCTATGGGTTCCTTTGAGGAACGTCTTCAAACCACTTGTCTCTTTTGTGAGAAGAGTTTAGTGAAAACCAGATAATATGTCTATCCACTGCCCAGGACGCAAATAGTTCTTAAGAACTAGCAATACATTTTGAAGGCAGCTGGGCTGGGGAGGGTGCCATGGTCCCCTTCTCCATCCCCCATGTTGTAGAACTTCCTCTCTTCCCTGACTTGCCTCTGATATGATGCATGACATGGACACCCGATGCATGAGTTGAGTGAGGGTAAAATGTATAGTAGTAAACATTGGTGAAGGTTAATTTTTTATTTTTAGACTAAAAAATAAGTAAAAATAAAAGTTTTAGTTTTTCTTTTACATTTTAATGCATCATTTTACACCTCCTGTGAAGACCACTGATTTACTGTAACCCTTCCATTGCCTCAGTTCAACATGAATACCACCTAACTAGTCTGCCAATACGACCACCTCCCCGACCCCTCACCCCCTCCAGCTCTCACTCCCACTGTCACCCTCACCTCACCCCAAGGAGTACCACCAGTCTCTCCTCCAGCTTCACACCAGGGACAGACATTCTGTGCCATCGGCTCCTCTCCTCCAATCGGCTTGATGCTCCACTCATTCAGACCTTTGAACACCTAGGAAAGCACTTGGACCAGAGCTTCAGGTTACCTCCAACAATACTCTGACTTCTAATGTACTGGGGGATGCATTTTTGGAAGCCAATATCCGTTTGGGGTCTCTGTTCGCATGCCCTGACTTATGCTCCCTTCTGAATAATGGTTGCACAATGCACACATATATACAAGATGGGCATGGCAGCCTCCGAAAACCCAGTTTCTCTATCACCTTTACAGTGTTCTCTGCTACAGAGGTCCAAATCTCCCCCCAGGAGGCAACAAGAGAAGGACTCTGCTTCTGAGAGTGCTTAGCAAAGCCTCATCAGATATAGCCAGTTTTCAAACCAAAGTGCCCTGGGGCCTTCTGCTAATTGAGTGGACAGAAATCATGGCATATGGCCTGACCCTAGGATAGAAATAGGTCACCACTATCTTGTTTCCATGTTTGTGTATCTTTCATAGTCTCCAAAATGCCACCAGCAGCCTCAACATTACATTATTCTGGTGAGACTCTGCAGCTGAACATCCATAGGTGAGAGTCACAGCTTCAAACAGAATTTCCCAAGCTCGCTGCCCTCAATCTGCTTCAACTCTTTTGCCTTATCATCTGAAATTCAGACTTCAAATTCTAGCCTGACCATAGCTCTCTAAAATTTTTGGAAGCAGGGAGAGGGAGGTGAGTAGAGTGGAACTCAGGTGAGGCTATGACCTCTGTCTCCCAGAGATGCAGTCTTCCCCATTGCCGCCCACCTGCCCACCACACACACTTTCCCCTTAGGCCATACTCTTTCCCAAGAGTGCTCCCTGACTGTAGTTTCCAGTTTTCCTAGTCTCAGGCTACCTTCCTCCCGGTGCCTTGTTCAGAACTGCTCACCCAACCATTCAATGGGCAATAGGGTCAAAAGCTGAATCTGAAGTGAGGGTCTGTAGACTTCCTGTCCCATGGTGTTTTCTTCCCAGTTGAATGTCAGACTCCAGGGGCTGGCCACCATCAGCCTTCCACAGTACCATCAACACTCAATACATCCACAACTCTGTGCATTCTACCACGGACATCTGGAGGAAGGGGTGGCTTAAATTATACCAGAGAAAAGCATGGGGATTTTTCAAGTTCCTGAATTCCTGTTATTTAAAAAGGAGCCTAACTATGACCTCACTGGGGCTACTACATCTCTGGGTCAGGAAAGAGGACTCTACTTAAGAATTTAATTTGGTAGAAGCCTAAACCTCAGCATTACACAATGTGCCGATGTAACACACCTGCACATGTACCCCCTGAATCTAAAATAAACGAAAATAACACAAATTTTTTTAAATGTTTAAACATTTTTTAAAGAATTTAAGAAATCAAAAAATTGTGATGATTATATGACATTGTGAATGCAATTAATGCTGCTGAATTGAAAATGGTTAAAATGGTAACTTTTATATTTATATATATTTTGACTACAGTAAAAAATTATCAAAAGAACAACAAAAATTAAAACTTGAATTTTTTTTAGAAACTGTTATTTCAGAACTCTACTATTTCTTTGGAACATTAAGTATGAACAGGGCAGGGCATGTGGGTCTCTATCCACCATCCAGTATTCCCAAGCCTTCAGGCAAAGTGGTTTAGCTGTGTTCTAGGGGAACACAGAAGAAAGAGTCATGTTCCACACTCGCAAGGCTCAGAAGAGGAAAGGAGGGCAGCAGCCAGAGAAAGAATATAAACACCAAACAAGGACTGAGGCTCCATAGTCAGAATGAGGACTCCGACACAGAAGCTCCAGCCAGGTCCTCAGAACTCTTGAGAAGAACACAAGCCCCAAACAGCTCAGGGTGAGCAATCGCTTCCATAGCTCACAATTCATTCAAAGGATGAATCTTTAAGAAACAGGAATAAATCAGCTAGAAATCATCGGTATCTATCACCTGTCAACTGCTCCCAAAAGGTAAGCCCCCGTCACTGGCCCATCTGCACATTTCATGTCTCGATCACATTCCAGACAATCCCCACTGAAGCCAGATCACTACCAGTCACCTATGGCAAAGTTCAGATCCCTATCTAAATGAACATGGTGAAAGCTTATGATGCACCAGTAATTTAGTATTCACAAATATATTCACAGGAATTAAGTTCAGCTGATAGTCACAGAGACCCACAATAAACAAGAGAAAAGTTTCTTTCTCATCTCCTTTCCCTAAATAATGCAGAGTTGGACATTACAGGCTGTTCCACAAAATCCCCACACTTCTTCCAGCCATCACTCTACCATCCCTCGAGTGTGGCCCTCATGCTTTGTGGTGGGGGGGTGGGGAATTAGCTCTTCCTTTGTTATGAAGAGGCGGAGGCTAGAGCTTCAGCCGTTACACCCATGTTTCATGGAGCAGAAAGGAGGAAGTGATGAAGAGTAACAGGCAGAGGGCACAGGCCAGAGGCCTTTTAATTAAGCCACCATATCACACCTCCCACTGGCCTTACTAAGCTGCTCTCTAACATCACTGACCAGTGACATCAGTATTTTTTGTGTCTCACATATAATTTCACCAGGGCATAGTCTTCCTTTCCAAATATAACCGCCATTGGTTTTTGTGGTTAACTTGAGTATACCAGGCCTAGAAGCTTGCATCAAAGAGAGCAGATAAAAATATCAACACAGCACAGTTTAGATATCCTCATAACCTCAGAATCTCCAGCTTGGTCTTGGTGCACCACGATATTTGCATAGTTGTAGCAGCCACTGAAAGGTCCAAAGACCTATGAGTTCAGCAAGCACCTTTTGGCAGTTTCAGGGAGATCAAAGAGAAGTATGCCTCTCCTGCTGTAAAGGTAAGATTTTATCTGATTAAAATTTTCACCCCTCTTCCTCATGAATTCCTGACATCAGCAGGACTCCCTCCTGGTAACGTGTCAGAAAAAGGTCTTTACCCAGAGTAATGGAGGCAACATAGGCCTGAGGTTACCAGGATTATATTAATATAGTATGTGTCACCTTCTCTAATTTGGGAAGCTAGTCTCAACTTGACATGCTTTAAAAGTCCTTCATGCAGTCATCCATGAAATATCTATTGGGCATCTAGGTGTCAGCCACTGGGTCCTAGAGCAAGAATGGTGAGCAGAGCACCATTCTTGTCTTCATGGAGGTCATCAGCTAATGGGTCACATGGGACATTAATCAAATGACTTCCAACTATGATAGAACTGTGAAGAAAAAATACAAGAACCATACCAGAGCATAACAAGAAAACTCAAACTTCTTCAGGATATCAGGAAGGAGACATTGGGAATGGCATGTGCAAAGGCCCTGGGAGAATTGAGGGGAATAATACCTGAGTCATTTCTTCCCCTACTTTACTTCTATCACATACTTGTGATTGGACATTCTGTTAAGTTTACACATTAAAGTTTGGTTTTCAATGTGTATAAATTCCTTACTTTACCAAAGGGAAATACCAGATGGCCTGGGTAAATAAAACCAGATTCAGTGCTCCAGGGTGGTGCTGTTTTTCTGTTAACTTTTCCAAATCCTGTCACTTTTCCAGCATTTATTAAATATATAACAAACCTATTTTAAGATTCCTCAGGCCAAAGCCCTTGTGTTTGCTCAACATTTCCAGCTGTGTGTCTCATGCATTCCTTCCACATGAGTATGTTCTGAACGTCAGAGGGGAAGAAAGTCCATCTCCCCACAGCTACTCTGTAAGCACCTTGCTTGCTTCCATCAAAGTTGCAGAGGTGCCCACTCATGCCACTCCCTGTGCAGACACTCTAGTGCCAGGTCCCACTCATTCCACCCTACCCCTTCTTCAGGGAACACTTCAACTTTAATGCCTCTCTTCCAGGGTCTGGCCTTCTGTTCAGCTCCTCTCCATAGAGCAAGAGTGATGATCATGGCCCTGGGCTGAGGTCTGACTGTAGCTTTCCTGTCCCCTAATGCCACCACCCCATTCCTGCCTCAAATCAGATCTCTTTAATCTCTACTCATCCTGATGAGTTAGGCTGCCATGTATTACCGAATTTCTACCAGGGATCTCTGAATTATGTCAGTGAAGTCACAATCTGTATCCTTAGTTTTATGTGATATAAGGGGTCCACCATTTCAACTCCAGTCCCTGTCTTTTATCTCCAGAGCTGGTTACTGAGGGTCTCTCTGGAGCCATCAACAGAATGGCTTCTGCATCAGTAGAGTCCCAGCAGCAGGCAGATGGTGCATTCATATTAGGCTAATTGATTTAACAGGTCATTTAATAGAAGGACTATTTTCAAAGGTGTGGCAAGTGTGTAGGGAAACAATGAGAGTCTGTGCAAGATTCAAGAGCTAATATCAGGGCTGTTACTTTCTGGGCCTAAAGGGCCAAGGTGAGAGAGCAGCTACAGTGATTATGCAGCAAGCTTCCAATGAAGCCAGATTCCAAGTTATTTATTTGTATCGTGTTCCCTGGCTAACTCCTGTGGTCCTGATAGGCCTTTTTAATCACTACCCTATCCTGTATCTTCAGATCCCTTGCAAGATCTCACAAGGCCCCTCTCCAAGTTTTACTCTTCAGCACAGGATCTTCCTGCCTCAGACCTGACCTCAAGGCCTCCTGTGAACCTGATGGCTACAAGTACCTGGCCAAGCCCACCTGTCCCTCTAGCTTTTCTTTCCTCCTCAGTGAGGATCTGTAAACAGTGCTAAGGGTCACAACCTTTGCCCCCTGACCTTCCTTGCCTTTTTTGTAACTGGTGACTTGCACTCAGTCAGGCCGTATGGCTTATGGCCTTAAGGCTCAGCAGTTGTGTCCCAGGGTTTTCACCATGAAGGGGAGAGATCCCTCCCACTATCACCTCCCTGTCCCCTGTGAATCACTATTACTGAGAACACAAAACACGGTGACCCTGTGCTCTCACAGCAATTTCAGTGAACTGCCCTGTTTTTATTCACTTTCTACTACGGCCCCTCCCTCTGAGGCTGGGCCAGAGTGAACAACATTCGCAGGCTAGACTCTTTCCCAAGAGGTTTCCAGATCCTTCTGCAAATAGACTTCTGCCACCACAATTGCTCTGGACCATCCAAATGCACGTGAATCCGACAGCCCTGGTGCTCAGAACACTAGGCTGTCCCACTAAGACCATGCCTCTGGCATAGTCTTGCAAGGGACAGCTCTGTCCAAGCAGTCTCTCCACAGACACATTTAGAAATATTCTTTCTGTCTAGCTGTCAGCAGCTGAAATCATGCAGCCCAATTTGTTAAATGTTTTCTGCCCAGGGGGTAGGATTTTGGAGAGTTGCATGTTCTTCTCATATCCTTTAGGACTGAAAATTATATTTTTAAATAGGAAAAAATGTGAATATAAAACAGATGTTTCCCAATATTAGTCAGTAATATGGTAAATGCTTATGATAGAACATTAAGTTAGAAAAGCAGGCCACAAGAACATGATTTCAACTATGTAAAAAATAAAGCAAATGAAATAAAATCAATAAAAACCTGAGCATAGAAGTAAGTAAGTAGCAGTACAATAAAGAAAAATACCACTCTAGATTCTGGGGGAAAACCCTCTCAGCTCAGGAGGGCCTGCCCTGTTTTTCCAACAGTCTTCCCACTGCTCCACTGTTGCCTCACAGACATCTGAGTATGCATTGGTCAGCAGAAAAGAGACCCTGAGTAAGAATCTGATTTGATCCAAGGTAAAGAAAAGCCATAACAGCAAAGCTGGAGAGCTTCGGGTTGCTTTGGAATAGGACAGATGGGAAGAAGCGAGAATATGGAATGTGAGGAAAGAATTTAAATAGAGAAGGAGATCTTAAAACTTGACAATAGGTCAGGGCCAAACCTGAAAGACAGGTAATGAAAAATTCCCTGGGAGAAAGAGGGGAATGTATATTAAGTTAAAATTGTTTTGTCTCGTATGCAATGCTGTAATACCCCTCTGTTAACTCCACATCTTCAGGAAAAACACTTACAACAACAATCTCCTAATATTGATGTTTGGGGAATCAATGGGCAGTCTTGGCAAACTGCAATATGGACAGATAAAAGAGCTGATGTAAAACAAGCCCTCTTGGCCTATCCTATCCTAGCAAGCCTCTTAAGAAAGAAACAAAGCAGTTCAACACATCAAAGTTATGTTTCTTGCACATATTACAAGCCAGTGCATGTGAGGTAACTCTCCTGCACAGCTGTCCTCCAGAGAGTGACTCAGAGATTCATGCAGATTCATTCTGCATTTCCATCATATCCAGAAGTCTTTCACTACTGGATATGAGTGGAAAAGAGAAGTAATGTGGTCAGTAACACTACTAAAGCAGTGTCTAGAAGGAAATATATATCACTAAGTCCATATATTAAAAAATAAGAAAGGTTAAAAACCAATGATCAGGCCGGACGTGGTGGCTCATGCCTGTAATCCCAGCACTTTGGGAGGCTGAGGCCGGCAGATCATCTGCAGTAGGGAGTCTGAGACCAGCCTGGCCAAAATGTTGAAACCCCATCTCTACCAAAACTACAAAAATTAGCCGGGCATGGTAGTGGGTGCCTGTAATCACAGGTACTCGGGAGGCTAAGGCAGGAGAACTGCTTGAACCCAGGAAGTGGAGGTTGCAGTGAGCCGAGATCGTGCCACTGCACTCCAGCCTGGGCAACAGAGCAAAACTCTATCTCAAAACAAACAAACAAGCAAACAAACAAAAAACAACCAATCATCTAAGTTCTCAACTCAAAAAGCGAGAAAAGTTGCCAGGCATGGTGGTTCACACTTGCAATCCCAGCACTTTGGGAAGCCAAAGCTGGAGGATTGCTTAAGCCCAGGAGTTTGAGACAAGTCTGGGCAACACAGTGAGACCCTGTCTCTATGTAAGAAAAATCTTTCTTAAAAATATATTTTAAAATAATAGGAAAAGTGCTAAAAAAAAAAAAAAAAAAAAAAAAAACAGAAAATTAACCCCCTCAAAAAGTAGAAGAGAGGAATACAGAGCAGGATCAATGAAATAGAAAACAGACATTTAATAGAGAAAATCAACAAAGTCAAAAGTTTATTCTTTGAATAGATTAGTACACTTAATAAACTCCTAGCAAGACCATTCAAGAAAAGAGAGAGCAAGAGAAAGAAAAAAACATAAATACAAAAACCAGACTTGAAAAAGAGAGTATCACTACCAGCCTTACAGACATTAAAAAGATAATGAGAGGATGTTAGAAAACACTTTATGCCAATAGATCTAGGCATTCTATACACCAATATTTATGCCAGTAAATTAGAAAATCTAAGTGAAACATATATTTCTTAAAATACAATTTGCCAAAATTGCCACAAGAAGAAATTTTAAAATACCAATAGCCCTATATCTACCAAAGAAATCAAATCTGAAATTAACACTGTTTCCAAAAAAAAACTATATGCCCAGATGGCTTCACAAAAATTTAGGGGATAATTAATACTGGCATGCAGAGGTGTGTCCAGAAAATAGAAGAAGGGAAACATTCAAACTCATTTTATAAGGCCCACAAAACACTGATACCAAAAGCTCAGAAAGATACTACAAGAAAGGAAAGTTACTGGACAACATCTTATGCTGGGAAATTTAGAGAAGCACATGGTGAGTCAACTTGGTGAGCAACAACAGTCTCCACTGCGGTTCACTCTTCTGGCCATGAAATATCCCTTTGTTCCCTTCTTCCCGAAGGTAGAGCATCTTCCACCACCCCTCACGGAAGACAATCCAAGGTCCAATCTATTATAGCATTGCATTTCTTAGTCCTCTCTATCAGGAAAAGACATGGCTTCTCGGCCGGGCGCGGTGGCTCAAGCCTGTAATCCCAGCACTTTGGGAGGCCGAGACGGGCGGATCACGAGGTCGGGAGATCGAGACCATCCTGGCTAACACGGTGAAACCCCGTCTCTACTAAAAAAATACAAAAAATTAGCCGGGTGAGGTGGCTGGCGCCTGTAGTCCCAGCTACTCAGGAGGCTGAGGCAGGAGAATGGCGGGAACCCGGGAGGCGGAGCTTGCAGTGAGCTGAGATCCGGCCACTGCACTCCAGCCTGGGAGACAGAGCGAGACTCCGTCTCAAAAAAAAAAAAAAAAAAAAAAAAAGACATGGCTTCTCTTACATCTGTGAACTGAAAAGGCAAGATGTCTGCCTCATATCCATGTGATATGGTTTGGCTGTGTTCCCACCCAAATCTCATCTTGAATTATAGCTCCCGTAATTCCCACGTGTCATGGGAGGGGCTTGGTGAGAGCTAATTGAATCATGGGGTTGGGTCTTTTCTCAGGCTGTTCTCATAATAGTGAATAAGTCTCACAAGATCTGATGGTTTTATAAAGAGGAATTCCCCTGCACAAGCTCTCTTGCCTGCTGACATGTAAGATGTCAGTTTGCTCTTCCTCTGTCTTCCACCATGATTGTAAGGCCTCCCCAGCCATGTGGAACTGTGAGTCCATTAAGCCTCTTTTCTTGTAAATTACCCAGTCTCTGGTATGTCTTTATTAGCAGCATGAGAACAGACTAACACACCATGCCAGCATACAAATATACTATAATAGAACAAGAATAGGATAACAGTAACAGGAACAGGATAACTCCCATTCAGAAAGGGGAAGACTGTGAGACCCACAGTAGTCACTGCCTGTGACAGTGCTGAAATACCAATGGGCAGATGTTATAAAGACTACCTACCCTAGAGCAGGAACTCCCTCCTCCACTATTGTTTGTGATCCTTGGCACCACACTCTAAGGGGCTTCCTCCTGGACCCTGATTCTGCTTGACCACATGTAAAGAGGGAGTTAGGGAGAATACTCCCTTTAGGGGATGTGCAACTTCCTACCAGAGGTTGCTTTAAGGCTTAGCTAACGGACTGGTGCTTTTTATACAGCCTTGTGGTTTCTTTAACAATACTGTTTCCTCAAAAATTTGGTAAGTATCTGATCTATTTGCCAATATCCACATTCAAGGTTGCTTTTGTAAGATACAGTTTTTTGTAAGATACAGTTTTTTGGTAAGTATCTGATCTATTTGCCAATATCCACATTCAAGATTGCTTTTTGTAAGATACAGTTGCTTTATCTTTCACCTTCTTGTCTCCCTGCTCACTCTCTCTTTCAATGTGATAGAGTCTAGAAGCTAGCTAGAACAAAGGAATGCACCTTTAATCAGATATTTTCTTTTTTCTTTTTCTTTTTTTTTCTGAGACAGGATCTCGCTCTGTCGTCCAGGGTGGAGTGCAGTGGCACGATCATGGCTCACTGCAATTTCAACTTCCCGGGCTCAAACAATCCTCCCACCTACACCTCCCAAGTAGCTGAGACTACAGGTGTGCACCACCTTGCCCAGCTAGTTTTTTAATTTTTTTTGTAGAGACGGGGTTTCACTATATTGCCCAGGCTGGTCTTGAACTCCTGGACTCAAACAATCCTCCCATTTCAGCCTCCCAAAGTTCTGGGATTATAGGCATGAGCTGGGATTTTAATCAACTGAGGCATTTTCTTGGGCCTTATTATGCAAAGCCTTTTAAATTTCCATCTCTTACTCTCCGGACACTAGAAACAGTCAACTTTTTCAATTCTACAGGTCTCAATATTCTGGATTTTCTCTATTTTAGTTAATTTCTACTGGCAAAACAGGCAACTCTTTTTTAATTTTTAAAAATTTACACATAATTCACATACCATGATATTCACTGTTTTTGAAGTGTACAACTCAGTGGTATTTACTATATTCACAAAGTTGTGCAACCATCACCACTATCTAATTTCAGAATATTATCACCAGCCCCAAAAGAAACCTTAGAACCATTAACAGTCACTCTCTATTTACCACTTCTCCTGTCTCCTAGAAACCATTAATCTACTATCTATAGATCTGGATATGGATTTGCACATCCTAGACATTTCGGATAAATGAGATAATATAATACACAGCCTTTTGTGTCCAATTTCTTTCAGTTAATGTTTTCAAGGTTCAGCCATGTTGTAACGAGGATTAGTACTTTGTTTCTTTATATGAATGAATCATATTCCATTGTATAGATATACTATTTTTTAATCTGTTCATCTGTGGATGGACATGTAGATTGTTTCCACTTTTGAGCTATTATAAATAATTGTGCCATGAAAAATTATATACAGATTTTTATGGGGATGTGTTGTTTTATTGCTCTTAGATACCTAAGAGTGGAATTGATGGGTCATATAGAAATTCTGTGTTTAACATTTTGAGGAACTTTCAAACTGTTTTCCAAACTGACAACACCATATGACTTCCCACCAGCAGTGTATAAGGGTTCCAGTTTCTCCACATCCTCACCAGCACTTGTCATTGTCTCTATTTAATTACAGTCATGTTAGAGAGCAGGAAGTGGTATCTCATTTTAGGTTTAATTTGCATTTCCCTAATGACTAATGATTTTGAGCATCTTTTCATGTGGTTCTTGTCTATTTGTATATCTTATTTGGGAAAAACATCTGCCAAATCCTTTGTGCCTTTAAAAATTAGGTTATTTCTTTTTATTATTGAGTTATATAGTTCTTTTTATATTCTGGATACTAGATGTTTATCAGATATACATGACTTGCAAATATTTTCTCATGTTCTGAGTTGTCTTTTCACTTTCTTTATAGTGTTCTTTGAAACACTGAATGGTGTCCTTTAATTTTGATGAAGTCTACTTTTTCTTTTGTTGCTTGTGCTTTTGGTATCATATGTAAGAAATCATTGCATAATCCAAGGCCAGGTATACCTAAGATTTCTTCTAAGAGTATTATAGTTTTAGCTCTTAAGTTTAAATCTTTGGTAAATTTTGAGTTAATTTTTGTGTACAGTGTGAGTAGTAGTCCAACTTCATTATTTTGCATGGATATCGTTTTCTCAGCTCCATTTGTTGAAGAGACTATTCACTCCCTATTGAATGGTCTTGGCACCTTCCTCGAAAATCAATTGACTATAAATATGTGGGCTAATTTCTGGACTCTCTGTTGATTGATGTATGTATCTATCCTTATGCTAGTCCCACACTATCTTTATTATTACACTTTGTAGTAAGTTTTGAATCTGAAAGTGTGAATGCCCCAACTTTGTTCTTCTTTCACAAGATGATTTTGGCTATTCTGGATCCCTTGCATTGCCACATGAATTTTATTATCAGCTTGTCAATTTCTGCAAAAACCTGGCTGGGATTTTCTAATTTCGTTCTGTTATGGTTAGGGAACTTTTTTTTTTTTTTTTTTTTTGAGACGGAGTCTCGCTGTGTCTCCCAGGCTGGAGTGCAGTGGCGTGATCTCGGCTCACTGCAAGCTCCGCCTCCCGGGTTCACACCATTCTCCCGCCTCAGCCTCCCAAGTAGCTGAGACTACAGGCGCCCGCGACCACGCCCGGCTAGTTTTTTGTATTTTTAGTAGAGACGGGGTTTCACCATGTTAGCCAGGATAGTCTCGATCTCCTGACCTCGTGATCCACCCGCCTCGGCCTCCCAAAGTGCTGGGATTACAGGCTTGAGCCACCGCGCCCGGCCAGGGAACATATTTTATATTATTCAAAACTATACATCAGTTTGGGGAATACTGCCATCTTACAATATTGAGTCTTCAAATTTGTGAATATGAGATGTCTTTTCGTTTATTTAGGTCTTCTTTAAATTCCTTTACCAGTGTTTCATCTTTTTTTAGTGTACAAATATTGCAATTCTTTTGTTAAGTTTGTCTCTACATGTATGATTCTTTTTGATGCTACTGTAAATGGAATTATTTTCTTAATTTCATTTTTGGATTGTTCATTATCAGTGTACAGAAATACAACCAATTTCTGTATATTAACCTTATATTCTGCAGCCTTGCTGAACTCATTGTTAGCTCTAAGAGCTTTTTTGTGGATTCCCTTGATATTCTATATTCAATAAGATGTTATCTGCAAGTAAAGATCATTCTACTTCTTCCTTTCAAATATGGATGCCAATTTTTTTCTTGATTAAGTTCCCTAACTAGAACCTCCAGTGCAATGTTGAATAGAAGTAACAAGAGTGGACATCCTTGTTTTGTTCCTATCTTAGGGGGAAAGCTTTTATTCTTTCACCTTTAGGTATGATATTAGCTGTGAGGTTTTCATATATGCTTTTTAGAAGATTGAGAAAGTTTCCTTCTAATTCCTACTTTATTGTGTGTTTTGACCATGAAAAGGTGCTGGTTTTTGTCAAATGCTTTTTCGTCATCTATTGAGATGATAATGTGGTTTTTGCCCCTTATACTATTAATATGGCATATTACATTTATTTTTTTTATGTTGAATCAATCTTGCATTCCTGCCATAAGTCCTACTTTGTCATGGTATAAAATACTTTTTATATGTTGCCGATTCAGTTTCCTGATATTTTTATGAAGATTTTGCATCTATATTTATAAGGAATATTGGTTTCTGCTTGTGATATTTTGTTCTGCCCTTGGTATCAAAGTAATACTGCCTCATAGAATGACTTGGAAAATGTTCTCTCCTCTTATAATTTTTGGAAGTATTTGTGAAGTATTGGGCTTAACTCTTTAAATACTAGGTATTATAAAATTCCCCAGTGAGGCCATTTGTCATCTACTTTTCTTTGTGGCAAGTATTTTTAATCACTAATTCAATCTCTTTACTTGTTACAGGTCTGTTCCAATTTTCTATTTCTTCTTGAGTCAACTTTATCTAGATTATCTAACTCATTAACACACAAACATTCATAATATTTCCTTATATTCCTTTCTATTTTTGCAAAGTCGGTAGCAACATCGCCTCTTTCATTCTTGATTTTAGTAATTTGATTCTCTTTCTCTCTCTCTCTCTCTCTCTCTCTCTCTCTCTCTCTCTCTCCATCAGTCAAAGTAAAGGTCTGTTAATTTTGTTGAACTTTTCAAAGAACCAGCTTTTGGTTTTGTTGATTTTCCCTATTCTTTTTTATTTACATTTGATTTCTTTCTGCTTTAATCTTTATTAGTTTCCTCCTTCTGCTTGTTCTGTGTTTAGTTTTTCTAGTTCCTTAAAGTAGAAGTTTAGATTACTAATTTGAGGTCTTTGTCCTTTTTTTCAATTTGGGTATTTATAGCTATAATATTCTCTAAGCACTGCTTTGGTTGCATCCCATAAGTTTTGGTATGTTATGTTTTCATTTTTATTCATCTCAAGGTATTTTCTAGTTTTGTTTGTGATTTCTTCTTTGACTCATTGATTATTCAGAAATGTTGTTTAATTTCCATATATTTGTGAATTTACCTCTGTTATTGATTTCTAATTTCATTCTTTGTGGTTAGGAAACATACTTTATATTATTTCAAAACTTTTAGATTTATTGAAACTTGTTTAATGACGTGACATACAGTCTAAACTGGAGAATGCTCCTTGTGCACTTAAGAAGAATGTATATTCTGCTGTTTTTGAGTGAAGGGTTCTATTGCTATTAGGTCTAGTATGTTTATATTGTTATTTAGTCTCTATTCCCGTACTGATTTTCTGTGTAGTTGCTCTATCCATTGTTGAAAGTGGAGTATTGGAGTCTTCAAGTATTGTCATATCAATTCTGTCAGTTTTTGCTTCATGTGTTTTGGGTCTCTGTTATTAGGTGCATATATGTTTATAATTTTTATATCTTCTTGACAAATTAATTTATTTATAATTATAAAACTGTTATTTGTCTCTGATAACAATTTTTGCCTTAAAGTCTATTTTGTCTGATATTAGTATAGCCACTCCAGCTTTCTTTTGGTTACTGTTTGCCTGATATATCTTTTTCCATTCTTTTACCTTGAACCTATTTCTGTTTTCGAATCAAACATATGTCTCTTATACGTAACATATAGTTGGATCATGTATTATCCATTCTGCAAGTCTATGGCCAGTCCTATTCTGAGGTTTTCTTTTAATACTTGCCAAATGCAGAAATAGTAGCCAACACATCTACTAATGTTCTGTTTTTCAGTCTTTTTTCCTAGAGATGCCATATAAGTAAACACGAAGCTTGCCTCCCAAGTTAGATTGGTTAATAATATTTTGGCACAACATAACATGCATTGACATATTTCTGGTCTCCAACATCAGTCTTCCTCTCAGCACACCATCAACTATTATAGCAGTGCCTTATTTCAATGTACCTATATCTGTCTTAGTATGATATTTATATTAGCATAGTATGATAAACTATACCCTAGTAAAAAATTAACTCAAAAATCTTAGTGTCTATTCACAATAGCCAAGATTTGGAAACAACCTAAGTGTCCATCAATAGACAAAGGGATAAAGAAAATGTAATACACATACACAATGGAGTACTATTCAGCCATAAAAAAGATGAGATCCTGTCATTTGCAAAAATGTGGATAGAACTGGAGGTCATTATGTTAAGGGAAATAAGCCAGACACAGTTAGACAAATTTCACATGCTCTCACTTATTTGTGCGAGTTAAAAACTAAAACAATTGAATTCATGGAGATAGAGAGCAGAATGATGGTTACTGAAGGCTGGGAAGAGTAGTTGGTGGGGTGAGGGGGAAGAGAGATTGATCAGTGGGCACAAAAAAATAGAAATAAGATCTAGTATCTGACAGTAGAACAGGGTGGCTATCATTAATGATAATTTAATTATATAGTTTAAGTTACTAAAACTGTATAATTGAATTGTTTGTAACATAAAGAAAGAATAAATGCTTGAGGTGATGATACTCCATTTACCCTGATGTGACTATTATACGTGGTATGCACATATCAAAAGATTCTATATATCCCATAAATATATACACCTACTATACAGTCATGAAAATTAAACATTAAAAAAACATTTTTAAGTTTAAATATTAGCAGTCTAACACAACAAAGGTTTATTTCTCACTCATGTCACCATTCAAGGCAGGTCAGGTAACTCTTGTGTGGCTTTCTCCAAGCAGTAAAGGATGCTCACATCTGGCAATTTAGGCATTTCAGAGCTCTTCATTTCTGGAGCCATAGAAAGGAGTGAAGAGGAGTGGTTGATAATGCGGCGGGGCCAGGGGTCGGGGGTGTTATTTCCAGGATAGAAAATGGCACAAATTTTTCTGCTCACTTCTGATGGGCTACACATAATCACATAACTCCAAATCAACTACAACAGAAATAGGACTTTATAGGAACACATTGGTATTTGGTGATCACTAGTAGTCTCCACCACACCTCTATTCCATAAACAAATCAAAATTTCGCCTTTGAAAGGGGAGAAGACTGTCTAGAGTCAACTATTTTATGAATACAGGCCATGTAGAGTTCTAAGAAGCATCATGATTAAGTGGTATTAGCTCTAGAGCCAGTCCATCTGGGTTCAAATCTTGGATCTGCTGTCTATTAATTATGTCACCTTAGGCATACTTAAGCCCTATAAGCTTCAGTTTCTTCATCTGTAAAGTGGGGATTAAATATTACCTACCTCCTAGGTTTATTGTCAACATGAAATGAGACATTCCAGTGCAGTACCTAGCACACATTAAATGTATAACAGATATACCTATTATTAGCTAAAGAGCTAGAAAATAATGGGACATGAAATAAAACCATACAGATAATATTATAATTGTTAATGATATTTCCCTCTGCATGCCTGATTGGAAGTGCTCTTGTCTGGGGGCTCTAAGCAGTGGCAGGAAACAGGAGGCAAGACAGCTGAGGCGCTAATAGGCCTACTTATATGAGAAGAACAGGCATCTGATAACGGTATTAGCTCTCAGAAGTGCATTAGTCCAGGCCTGAGAATGCCCCCCTGAGGACTAAGAGAGGAGAGACTTAATTGAAGTTCAATTTAAATCTCAATCACATCCCTCCTCACAGGAGAGTAGAGCTGCCTGCCTGGTGGCGAGAAGCTTGGACTCTACTTAGGCTGCCTCTGATATTTCTAACCACTCTGTAGATCTGTGAATCCCAGTGGGAGAGCCTAGAGGGAAAACAGCAAGTGTGAATCTTGCAGCACCATTCTGGGCAGCAGGACTAGGAGCTCTTGTTGCTGCCACAGCTAAGAGGTGATACTATAAGGGGATCTGTGAGATAACATAATTCATCTGAGCTGTGCACAGTCAATCTGCTGTCTGATTTCAGGGTCTCCACCTGAGAGGTGATAGAGCCTGGTGGTTAAGAACACAGGTTCCAGAGTCAGACTTACTGACTTCAAGTACTAGCTCTTCCCTTGAGTTGACTGTGTGAATCTAAAGAAGTCACTAAGTCCTTCGAGCCTTAGATTATTCATCTGTAAACTGGGATTTGCATTATTGTCTCGGTTGTCTTCTATTTGCCCTTCCATATGTGCTCTCATCCCTCTCTACCCTGACCTGTGTCCCAGGAGGCTGACTTATACGAACCATATCCAGGGACTCCTTTGCTTTCTGGCTTCCAGTTGCACCCATGAAACGGGAGGGTGAGAGGAGAGTGACATCTTGGTGCTTATTCCCCTGGTACCCACACCACTGGGTTGGTTGAGGGTTGCTTATGACTCTCTCCCAAAGACTGAAGCTACTTTCAGGCAGCCTTTTGACAGCTCTTTCCATAGGTTCCAGAAGCCACTACCTCCTCTTTCCCCTTCAGGCCTGGGATGGTAACAGCTCCCACACTCACTAGCCCCAAGATACTTCAATATCCTTTGTTGCTTTCCCTAAACTCTTCTTACTTAATCCCCTTATTAAATGCTCTTCAATTACCTACTTTTGAGTGTGCCAAAACCCTGACTGATACAACTATGTGCTTGCAGTTATCACTCTTTGAGTGACCAATCAGCTCACAGGGATTCCATTTCTCTGAGCACAGCTCCTATATAAAGCTGAGAGCGCCTGGTGGCCATGCCTATGCTACAGGGTCCTTCAACCTGGTTGGTCCAGGAATATATACCTGACCCAAGATAGGCCAATCAGATTCTCCCATCCTGAAATGTGGTATTTGTAACAGAGCGATAATAGGGACTAGGAGCCAGTAGTGCTGCACCAGGTTTATTCCCAAATCCGCCTTCTAAGGAGACAAGATCAGGAAAGAATGGGTTCTTGTCCTTCCAAGTTTTGATTGTTCAATCCTTCCTCTGACAGGGTATCCATTAGATACTCTATCATCCTTTCAATTCATTTCTTCTTTTCCTAGCTAGATTTGGTTTCTGTTGCTTACAATCTAAAGAACCTCAACAGACTCAGCACCTCATGAAATTTTTATTAGATATGTGTAGGGCAAAGTGTTTAGTTTATGGCAAGCTCTCATTAATGTTTTGCATTTATTATCTTTAGAAGTAGAGCTAATAATTGCCTTACAGGTTTTGTGAAAATTAAGTGAGTCTGTACAGTCTCTACTAAAACCTGATGGGCACCCACAGAACTCAGGTCTGGACAATTAAGTAGAGGTTCTGAACGAATCTCAATTGGTTCTAACGTTCTTCAAGAGTAATAATATTAACAATGCCTCTCAGACTGATACAGCCTTGGAATGGACATGTTATTTGGTCTGCTTGTGTTTCTTCATTTAGAAACTGTTCTGTCCGTGCTTCCAAGGGAGACTTGTGGGACTACCACTCAAGTAATAAGGAGGAAGTGGGGCAAATATGATAAGCTGGCCAGACATAAGACCCATCCCCTGGACACAGGGATGCCCAAGACACCCGAGCAAGGAGCAGTTGGAGTCCTCTGAGGAACAGGCTGGGTCTCTAGGAGGAGTCTCTTCTTCTGAGGTCACAAGCTTAAGGATTCTGAAAACCTGGAGTCTTTGAGATTCTTTCAACATGTGGGAAAAGTATGCTAGGGAAGAAATTCATCATAGAGAGAAGCAGGCCCACAAGACAGGAAAAGAGAGAAACAGATTCCTGGCAAAATTTTTGGGTTTCCTGAGCCAGCTACACTTAAAGCTGAAAACTAGAGTTTTCAGTTATGACCACCAATATATTTCCTTTCTTTCTATGTTGATTTAGATGGATACCTGTTATGTGCAATTGAAATAGTCCTATTATATAAGCCTGTCTTCTGAAAAGTTTAGACACTTTCAGAGTTATTTCCTTTGTCTTAACAAAAGCCCTGGGAAATGAACACGTACAGAAATTTTTCTTCTCATTTTTCTGGCAGAAAAAAAAACTCTTATGTTAAGAAATGTATCCAAATTTACACAGCAAGTCAATGCACCAAAATGACCAATGAGTCAGGGTCCTATCAGGGCCACATTATTTATGGCTTTCGTGACCCCCCAATACTTTTGTCTTCCTGAGGTCCTTCCTCCATAAAATAATACTTAAAATTATATTTTATGAGGTCATGAGTATAAAGACACATATAATCCAGTTTGGGTTCATTGTTACATAGTTTATATTCATTTTTCTATATTTAAAAGAAATTAAAATTAATACTTTTGTATAGGCCTTGGTCCCTAATGTGCCTAATGGATAAGCTTTCAGTCTTCTTTGCAAAAGAAATTAGAAGAGAATATGGGGAAGTGGTGTTTTGGAGGGAATCAGGGGCAAGCCCAACTGCAGTTCCACTGGAAAGACATGAGGCTTGCAGTCCTGGGCCTGGGCAGGTTGCAGCGGCTGAGCTGGAGGTTAAGGATGCACTCCAGTAGAGTTCCATAAAAATATATCATCAGCTCCAACCTGATGTTTGACCAAACCGTGGAAAACCTCATTGGCTCCTTACTAGATCAAAGCATAGCTGGCACTCTTAAAAACTCTTCCCATGAAAAAGTATCAGGAATGAAAACTTAAGATACATTCCTACCACTTCAAGATGTTCTTATACAAGTCAACAGTCTAGCAGATCAGCTAGTCTCTTTCATCAAGCTGACATACTCGAGGCACCAACACAGCAAAGGGCACAATATGTCTCTCTGTGAGTATTTTTTATACTATATGTGTGACCCATTAGTGAGGCATGAAATCAATTCTGTGAGTCACAATAAACTTTAAAAAAAAAAAAAACATGTAGGTGGCTGGCAAGATGGTTGACGGTTGAATAGGAACAGCTCCAGGCTGCAGCTCCCAGCTAGATCAACACAGAAGGCAGGTGATTTCTCCATTTCCAACTGAGGTATCCAGCTCATCTCATTGGGACTGGTTAGACAGTGGGTGCAGCCCACCGAGGGTGAGTTGAAGCAGGGTGGGGTGTCACCTCACCTGGGAAGCACAAGGGGTCAGGAAACTCCTTCCCCTAGTCAAGAGAAGCCATGAGGGACTATGCCATGAGGAGTGGTACACTCCAACCCAGATACTACACTTTTCCCACAGTCTTCGCAACCCAGGTGAGATTCCTTCAGGTGCCTACACCACCAGGGCCCTGGGATTCAAGCACAAAACTGGGCAGCCATTTGGGAAGACACCGAGCTAGCTGCAGGAGTTTTTTTCATATCCCAGTGGCACCTGGAATGCCAGTGAAACAGAACCGTTCACTCCCCTGGAAAGGGGGCTGAAGCCAGGGGGCCAAGTTGTCTAGCTTAGCAGATCCCACCTCCTTGGAGCCCAGCAAGCTAAGATCCACTGCCTTGAAATTCTCACTGCCAGCCCAGCAGTCTGAAGTCCACCTGGGATGCTTGAGCTTGGTGTGGGGAGGGGCATCCACCATTACGGAAGCTTGAGTAGGCAGTTTTCCCCTCACCACGTGTACAAAGCCACGGGGAAGTTCAAACTGGATAGAGCCCACCACAGCTCAGCAAAGCTGCTGTAGCCAGATTGTCTCTCTAGATTCCTCCTCTCTGGGCAGGGCATCTCTGAAAGAAAGACAGCAGAACCAGTCAAAGGCTTAGAGATAAAACTCCCATCTCCCTGGTACAGAGCATCTGGGGGAAGGGGCAGCTGTGGGCGCAGCTTCAGCAGACTTAAACGTTCCTGCCTGCCAGCTCTGAAGAGAGCAGCAGATCTCCCAGCACAGCACTTGAGCTCTGCTAAGGGACAGACTGCCTCCTCACATGGGTCCCTGACCCCTGTGCCTCCTGACTGGGAGACACCTCCTAGCAGGATGGACAGAGACTTCCTACAGGAGAGCTCCAGCTGACATTTGGCAGGTGCCCCTCTGGCACAAAGCTCCCAGAGGAAGAAACAGGCAGCAATCTTTCTTGTGCTGCAGCCTCCATTGGTGATAACCAGGCAAACAGGGTCTGGAGTGGACCTCCAGCAAATTCCAGCAGATTTGCAGCAGAGGGGCCTGACCGTTACAAGGAAAAGTAACAAACAGAAAGGAATACCATCAACATAAAAAAAGGACGTCCACACCAAAACCCCATCCGAAGGTCACCAACATCAAAGACTAAAGGTAGATAAACCCACAAAGATGAAGAAAAATCAGTGCAAAAAAGCTGAAAATTCCAAAAACTAGAATGCCTCTTCTCCTCCAAAGGATCACAACTCCTCTCCAGCAAGCGAATAAAACTGGATGGAGAATGAGTTCGACCAATTGACAGAAGTAGGCTTCAGAAGGTATGCAATAACAAACTCCTCTGAGCTAAAGGAGCATGTTCTAACCCAATGCAAGGAAGCTAAGAATCTTGAAGAAAGGTTAGACGAATTGCTAACTACAGCAATCAGTTTAGAGAAGAACATAAATGACCTGATGGAGTTGAAAAACACAGCACAAGAACTTCGTGAAGCATATACAAGTAACAATACCAGAATCGATCAAGCAGAAGAAAGGATATCAGTGATTGAAGGTCAAATGAATGAAATGAAGTCTGAAGATAAGATTAGAGAAAAAAAGAATGAAAAGGAAAGAACAAAGCCTCCAAGAAATATGGGACTATGTGAAAAGACCAAACCTATGTTTGATTGATGTACCTGAAAATGATGGGGAGAATGGAACCAAGCTGGAAAACACTCATCAGGATATTATCCAGGAGAACTTCTCCAACCTAGCAAGACAGGCCAACATTCAAATTCAGGAAATACAGAGAACACCACAAAGATATTCCTCGAGAAGAGCAACCCCAAGACACATAATCGTCAGATTCACCAAGGTTGAAATGAAGGAAAAAATGTTAAGGGCAGCCAGAGAGAAAGGTCAGGTTACCCACAAAGAGAAGCCCATCAGACTAACAGCAGATCTATCTGCAGAAACCCTACAAGCCAGAAGAGAGAGGGGGCAATATTCAACCTTCTTAAAGAAAAGAATTTTCAACCCAGAATTTCATATCCAGCCAAACTAAACTTCATAAACAAAGGAGAAACAAAATCCTTTACAGACATGCAAATGCTGAGAGATTTTGTCACCACCAGGCCTGTCTTACCAGAGCTCCTGAAGGAAGTAATAAATATGGAAAGGAACAACCAGTACCAGCTACTGCAAACATACCAAATTGTAAAGACCATTGACACTATGAAGAAACTGCATCAAGTGATAGGCAAAATAACCAGCTAGCATCATAATGACAGGATCAAATTCACACATAACAATATTAACCTTAAATGTAAACAGGCTAAATGCCCCAATTAAAAGACACAGACTGGCAAATTGGATGAAGAGTCAAGACCCATCAGTGTGCTGTATTCAGGAGACCCATCTCACTTGCAAAGACACACATAGGCTCAAAATAAAGGGATGGAGGAATATTTACCAAGAAAATGGAAAGCAAAAAAGCAGGGGTTGTAATCCTAGTCTCTGATAAAACAGGCTTTAAACCAAAAAAGATCAAAAGAGATAAAGAAAGGCATTACTTAATGTTAAAGGTATCAACGCAACAATAAGAGCTAACTATCCTAAATATATATACACCCAATACAGGAGCACCCAGATTCATAAAGTTCTTAGAGACCTACAAAGAAACTTAGACTCCCACACAATAATAATGGGAGATTTTAACACCCCACTGTCAGTATTAGACAGATCAACAAGACAGAAAATTAACAAGGATATTCAGGACTTGAACTTAGCTCTGGACCAAGCAGACCTAATAGACATCTACAGAACTCTCCACCCCAAATCAATAGAATATACATTCTTCTCAGCACCACATCACACTTATTCTAAAATAGACCACATCACAATTTAAAAAAATAGTGAAGCAAGAGCAACAAATTCAAAAGCTAGCAGAAGAGAAGAAATAACTAAGATCAGAGCAGAAATGAAGGAGATAGAGACACGAAAACCCCTTCAAAAAAATCAGTGTATCTAGGAGCTGTTTTTTTTTTAAATCAACAAACTAGACCACTAGCCAGACTAATGAAGAAGAAGACAGAAGAATCAAATAGATACAATAAAAAATGATAAAGAGGATATCACCATTAATCCCACAGAAATATAAACTACCATCAGAGAATACTATAAACACCTCTATGCAAATACACTAGACAATCTAGAAGAAATGGATACATTCCTGGACACATACACCCTCCCAAGACTAGGAAAAAGTCAAATCCCTGAATAGACCAATAACAAGTTCTGAAATTGAGGCAGTAATGAATAGCCTATCAACCAAAAAAAGGCCAGAAACAGATAGATTCACAGCTGAATTCTACCAGAGGTACAAAGAGGAGCTGGTATCATTCCTTCTGAAACTATTCCAAACAATAGAAGAAGAGGGACTCCTCCCTAACTCCTTTTATGAGGCCAGCATCATCCTGATGCCAAAACATGGCAGAGACACAACAGAAAAAGAAAATTTCAGGCCAATATCCCTGATGAACATTGATGTGAAAATCCTCAATAAAATACTGGCAAACCAAATTCAGCAGCACATCAAAAAGCTTATTCACCACGATCAAGTCAGCTTCATCCCTGAGATGCAAGGCTGGTTCAACACATGCAAATCAATAAATGTAATCCATCACATAAACAGAACCAATGACAAAAACCACATGATTATTTCAATAGATGCAGAAAAGGCCTTTGACAAGATTCAACACCACTTCATGCTAACAACTCTCAATAAACTAGGTATTGATGGAACGTATCTCAACATAATAAGAGCTATTTATGACAAACCTACAGGCAATATCATACTGAATGGGCAAAAGCTGGAAGCATTCCCTTTGAAAACCGGCACAAGACAAGGATGTCGTCTCTCACCACTCCTATTCAACATAGTATTGGAAGTTCTAGTCAGGGCAATCAGGCAAGAGAAAAAAATAAAGGGTATTCAAATAACAAGAGAGGAAGTCAAATTGTCTCTCTTTGCAGATGACATGATTGTATATTTAGAAAACCCCATCATCTCAGTGCAAAATCTCCTTAACTGATAAGGAACTTCAGCAAAGTCTCAGGATACAAAATCAGTGTGCAAAAATCACAAACAAATAGAAAAACATTCCATGCTCATGAATAGGAAGAATCAATACCATGAAAATGGCCATACTGCCCAAAGTAATTTATAAGTTCAATGCTATCCCTATCAAGTTACCATTGACTTTCTTCACAGAATTAGAAAAAACTACTTTAAATTTCATATGGAACCAAAAAAGGGCCCGTATAGCCAAGACAATCCTAACCAAAAAGAACAAAGCTGGAGGCATCACGCTACCTGACTTCAAACTATACTACAAAGCTACAGTAATCAAAACAGCATGGTACTGGTACCAAAACAGACATATAGACCAATGGAACAGAACAGAGGCCTCAGAAATAGTGCCACACATCTACAGGCATCTGCTTTTTGACAAACTTGACAAAAGCAAGCAATGGGGAAAGGATTCCCTATTTAATAAATGGTGTTGGGAAAACTGGCTAGCCATACGCAGAAAACTGAAACTAGGCCCCTTCCTTACACCTTATACAAAAATTAACTCAAGATGGATTAAAGACTTAAATGTAAGACCTAAAACCATAAAAACCCTAGAAGAAAACCTAGGCAATACCATTCAAGACATAGGCATGGGTGAAGACTTCATGTCTAAAACACCAAAAGCAATGGCAACAAAAGTCAAAATTGACAAATGGGATCTAATTAAACTAAAGAGCTTCTGCACAGCAAAAAAAAAAAAAAAAAAAAAAAAAAAAAAAAAAATCCTATCATCAGAGTGAACAGGCAACCTACAGAATGGGAGAAAATTTTTGCAATCTATCCATTTGACAAAGGGTTAATATCCAGAATCTACAAAGAACTTAAACAAATTTACAAGAAAAAAAACAAACAACCCCATCAAAAAGTCAGCAAAGGATATAAACAGACACGTCTCAATAGAAAACGTTTATGTGGCCAATAAACATATGAAAAAAATGCTCATCATCACTGGTCATTAGAGAAATGCAAATCAAAACCACAATGAGATACCATCTCTCACCAGTTAGAATGGTGATCATTAAAAAGTCAGGAAACAACAGATGCTGGAGAGGATGTGGAGAAATAGGAATGCTTTTACACTGTTGGTGGGAGTGTAAATTAATTCAACCATTATGGAAGACAGTGTGGCAATTCTTTAAGGATCTAGAACTAGAAATACCATTTGACCCAGCAATCCCATTACTGGGTATATACCCAAAGGATTATAAATCATTCTACTATAAAGACACTTGCACACATATGTTTATTGCTGCACTGTTCACAATAGCAAAGACTTGGAACCTATCCAAATTCCCATCAATAATAGACTGGATAAAGAAAATGTGGTACATATATACCATGGAATACTACGCAACCATAAAAAAGCTTGAGTTTATGTCCTTTGCAGGAACATGGATGAAGCTGGAAACCATCATTCTCAGCAAACTAACACAAGAACTGAAAACCAAACACCGCAGGTTCTCACTCATAAGTGGGAGTTGAACAATGAGAACACATGGACACAGGGAGGAGAACATCACACACTGGGGCCTGTTGAGAGGTGGGGGCCTGGGGCAGGGATAGCATTAGGAGAAATACCTAATGTAGACGATGGGTTGGTGGGTGCAGCAAACTACCATGGCACGTGTATACCTATGTAACAAACCTGCATGTTTTGCACATGTATCCCAGAACTTAAAGTATAATTTTAAAAATGTAAAATATCAATGTGCTTTGCATGGATCCTTTGTCTGAATTGTGCATGTTGCAAGGAATACTGAGGTCAATTTCAATATGTGGGAACGGTATTTGATGGAGGGGATATGATGAATAGAATGTATACTGGCTAAGAAGTGGTTTTCAGTCATTTGCTCTTGGATGTCTTGCTTGGTTTTCATATTAGCAAAGTTAATGTTGTGCAGTTAAGTTTTATATTACAATGACTTGAAACTAGAGATATTCAACTGAGATTCAATTGCAAACTTGGAGTGTAGTTTTGAAAAGATGTCATTTAAACTATATATATATGTGTGTATGTGTATTTTGTCTTCTTTTTTGAGTTAGTACCAATTATACCATTTTAATCAAACTGGAACAAATTGCTATTAAAATGCATAATTTCTTTATTAAAAGAAAGAGGAATCATGAGATGAAATATACAGAAGCATGTTCAAGTTCATCCGTTGTATTTGGAAGTGTGAGTAGTGACAATACGGAGAAAAACACAGACTCTAATCTGCAAACGTAAACTTCATTTGAGCCTCATTTCAAAAAGAAAAACTTAAGTGCAAGACACTATTATGAAGATTACTTAAAGTATGGCTTTATCAAATGTGAAAAACCCATTGAAAACGACAGACCTCAGTGTGTTATTTGTGATAATATTCTTGCAAATGAAATCTTAAAACCTAAATTTAAAAGGCACTTAGAAATTCAGCATGCTAAACTTATTGATAAGTAATATTTTCAAAGAAATAAAAAAGACATAAAATTATCAACACAATTTCTTAGTTGCTCTACTACTGTTAGTGAGAAAGTCTTATCATCATATCTAGTTGCATATCATGTGGCAAAAAGAACATAGCTAACACAGCTGCTGAAAAAATTATTCTTCCAGCATGTTTGGATACGATGCATATGATTTTTGATGAGAAATCAGCTGATAAATTAAAAACTATACCTAATGATAACACAATTATCTCTTTGGGTTTGTACTACTGCAGAGCATTTAGAAACAATGCTTATTACTCGGTAACAGTCTGGTATAGATTTTGCAATCCAGTGTGATGAAAGCACTGATGATATTGGGAGCTGCACAAGACATTC
Source organism: Macaca fascicularis (assembly GCF_037993035.2). NCBI lineage: Eukaryota > Metazoa > Chordata > Mammalia > Primates > Cercopithecidae > Macaca > Macaca fascicularis. The sequence continues at coordinate 55,399,988 of NC_088388.1, forward strand.
AGTTTATGTCAGATATGCGTGGAAAGATGATTTTATGAAGGGTCTTTTGTGTTTTTTAAATTTAACCTCACATCCAAGTAGATTAGATATTTTTACAGGATTAGAAAGGCACATAGTTGGTCAATATAAATTAAACTGGAAAAACTGTAAAGGAATTGCAGGTGACAGCACAGCAAACAGAACTGGAAAACATAGCAGAGTAATTTAAAAATTACTAGAAGTGACTAATAGTTGTACTGTGTGGAATCATTGTTTTCTACGTCATGAAGATTAGCATCCAGAGAAATTCCACAGAATCTCATGGAAGTATTGAAAAATGTAGTGAAAGTTGTCAGTTTTATTAAAGGAAACTCACTGAACAACCAGCTTCTTGAAACATTTTGTTCAGAGATTGGAACTAATTGTACCCACTTTCTGTGTCATACCAAAGTTCATTGGTTGTCTCAATGGAAAATACTAAGCAGGGTTTATGAGCTCAGAAATCAGATTTACTTTTTTTCTCATTGAAAAATATCTCATTTGACAAATATTTTTGAAGATGACATTTGGATTAAAAAATTGGCATATTTAACTGATACTTTTGGTATTCTTAATGAACTGAGTTTAAAACCACAGGGAAAAAATGTATTGTGTTCCCCTGTGATGTATTCCAACATGTCAAACATATCCAGGGATTTTGAAAGACATCATTGTTATGGCAAGCAAGACTTAAAAGTAACTGTCCTAGCTACTACATGTTTCCAAGATTTTTGCAACATATTGAAGAGAATATTATTAATGAAAACATTTGAAAGAAATAAAATTAGAGATGTTGTTGAATCTCACTTCTCTATCTCAAAGTTTTAAACATCTCTTTCCAGAAGAAAAATTTGAAACATTAAGGGAAAACGGTTGGGTAAAAGATCCACTTGTGGCAAGATGTGGTGGCTCACGCCTGTAATCCCAGCACTTTGGGAGGCTGAGGCGGGCAGATCACGAGGTCAGGAGATCAAGACCATCCTGGCCAACAAGGTGAAACCCCGTCTCTACTAAAAATACAAAAATTAGCTGGGCTTATGGTGCACGCCTATAGTCCCAGCTACTCGGAAAGCTGAGGCAGGCGAATTGCTTGAACCTGGGAGGAGGAGGTTGCAGTGAGCCGATATTGTGCCACTGCACCCCAGCCTGGTGACCGTCTCAAAAAAAAAAAAAAAAAAAATTCACTTGCTTTTTGAAACCCAGAATCAATAATTGGCTTAATTAATAACTGGCGCCTGAAGAAGAGAATGAATTATCTCAGCTTAGTCATTCATATACATTGAAGAATGATTATGAGACCTTAAGTTTATCAGCATTTTGGATTAAGGTAAAGGAAGACTTTGCTTTGTTACGTAGAAAGAGTGTCCTGGCCGGGCGCGGTGGCTCAAGCCTGTAGTCCCAGCACTTTGGGAGGCCGAGACGGGCGGATCACGAGGTCAGGAGATCAAGACCATCTTGGCTAACACGGTGAAACCCCGTCTCTACTAAAAAATACAAAAAACTAGCCGGGCGAGGTGGCTGGCGCCTGTAGTCCCAGCTACTCGGGAGGCTGAGGCAGGAGAATGGCGGGAACCCGGGAGGCAGAGCTTGCAGTGAGCCGAGATCCAGCACTCCAACCTTGGTGACAGAGCAAGACTCCGTCTCAAAAAAAAAGAAAAGAAAGAGTGTCCTACTATTACTACCATTCACAACTAGTTTGTGTGAACTAGGGTGTTCTATGTTAACTCAGTTAAAAGCAACAGAAAGAAATGTGTTGAATGGTGCAGCAGCTGTGTGGGTAGCATTACCTTCCTGTGTCCAGACTGGAAGGAACTTACGAACAGGCAAGCACACCCATCATAATTGAGAAAATCTTATCTAGGTTTTGGCCAGACAGATCTAGGCCAAGGAAGAGCTTTAGAAACAAGGCTGGAAATAGAGTTTTTATTCCAGTTGCCATAGGTGGAATAGAACCAGCAGCATGGATCAAATGTCAGGTGCAAAAGACAAGGTGAAGCCAAACATGGAACAATGCCAGGTCAGGAACGGGCAGGATTAGGAACAAGCCAGAACACAGTGTGTGGAGCTGTCAGCTGAGGTTCAGGTCCAAAGCTATCAAGCAAAGAATATTGAGACCCATGTTAGTGTCATGCTGGCTTTGTGACCCAAAAGCAGTCCTTGGTATCTTAAGGAACCCATGCAGAGCCAAACATACTGGATAAAAGTAAACTTCCTCAAAAACATGACTACTGGGCCTGGAGCAGTGGCTCACGCCTATAATCCCAGCAACTTAGGAGGCTAAGATGGAGGGATTGCTCGAGGCCAGGAGTTTGAGACCAGCCTGAGCAACATAGCGAGATGTCTATAAAATATTAAAAATTACCTGGGTGTGGTGGCACACACCTGTAGTCCTAGCTACTTGGGAGGCTGACACGGGAAGATCACTTGACCCAGGGAGGTCGAAGCTGCAGTGAGCCATGATCACCACACTACTGCATCCGCCCTGAGTGACAGAAAAAGACCCCCTCTCTTTAAAAAAAAAATAGCTATTGAAGATTTTCTCCTTTACTGTGAGCTTTCAGCACCTGCTGATGGAGAGACTGAGAATTCCCTACTATTGATATTAAGACACTTTTTATTTGAGATGGAGTCTCACTCTGTCTTACCCAGGCTGAAGTGCAGTGGCACAACCTCGGCTCACTGCAACCTCTGTATCCTGGGTTCAAGCAATTCTCCTGTCTTAGCTGGGATTACAGGCATGTGGCACCACACATGGCTAATTTTGTATTTTTAGTAGAGATGAGATTTCACCATGTTGACCAGGCTGGTCTCGAACTCTTGACCTCAGGAGTCCTTGGCCTCTCGAAGTGCTGGGATTACAGGCATGAGCCACTGCGCCTGGCCAAGACCCATTTTAAGAAAGCAGATCATTTCAATGCAGACAGTATGGCATGCAGACAGCTTGAAATGCAGAAAAGGACTTAGAAGCAAAACCAGACAATAAATGAAGAGGATGCTGACAGAATCAGGACAGGGATAATCTCCTGGCCACATCTGGCTACAGCTGTCACAGTCCCCTAGAGAAGAGGGACTGGCATCAATAACTGAACAGCACTTCACCCTTTTTGTGATGATTTTGTGTCTATACATTTGCTTAATTCCGCTTGTATAGTTCTCATCTCCTGGTGCCAGTATAGTCATTCTGGACTGACCTCTGTGTTGCCATGGTCTTTACAGAGTTCAGGAGAAAACAAAACTCCTCTCTGGGTATGGTAATAAGAAATGCTTGTTGTTATTTAAAAAAAAAAAAAAAAAAGATCCCTAGGCCAGGTGGATTCCAACAGGTAGTCATTGTTTAGGTCCTGCTGCCCGAATGGAGCCAACCAGGTAACTGCTGTCCTTGCCCCCTTAGCAAATGTAGGACAAGCCAGAACATTAAAAAACACAGCCTAAACATGCCTCATGGCTATGTGGGTGTGCCACATATTACACAAGGACATAAATTAATTAAGAAGCAAGGAAGGGACTAAGGACTGGGTAAGACATGAAGGAGTCCAAGAAACAGCAAGAACTCCAATCACTGAGAACATGACCTGGGAACCTGCCAGCCAACTGTGCCATCAAGTTAATAAGAACGTGCCAGGCGCGGTGGCTCACGCCTGTAATCCCAGTACTTTGGGAGGCCAAGGCGGGTCGATTACAAGGTCAAGAGAAAGAGGCCATTCTGGCCAACATGGTGAAACCCCGTCTCTACCAAAACTACAAAAATTGGGTGGGTATGGTGGTGTGCGCCTGTAGTCCCAGCTACTCTGGAGGCTGAGGCAGGAGAATCGCTTGAACCCAGGAGGCAGAGGTTGCAGTGAACTGAGATGGCGCCACTGCACTCCAGCCTGGCAGCAGAAGGAGACCCCGTCTCAGAGGAAAAAAAAAAGAGAGAGAGAGAGAACATGTCGCTGAGAGATGCCAAGTCTCTGCAAGATGAGTGAGCGTTTTTCTCATGCCGCCTCTTTTCTAAGAAGCTAAAGAAGAGGCGATCACAGCTCCAGGACTGCAGGCACATCAGGAAGGAGATGGGAGGTCCTGGGGAAGCCGCCGCCAGGGCTCGGTCGGCTCATGCTCTTCTCAGGGCAGCAGGAGTTGAGGTTTAGCATGCTGAGGTTTCAAAAGTTTGGCTGACTCCAGTCTTCCTTAGTTCTGTAAAAATTCCACAGGAGTGCTGTGATCCCCCTGGAGCCTCCAGTCACTTCTAAAGGCAATATTTTCAGGTGCCTGACTCCCCTCTTTCCTCTCTTCCAGATGTTAAGTTTTAGCTCTCTTCTTTGTTCATAAATATGTTGCTATTTTTGTTTTTGTTGTTTTTCCCCAAGCCAAAAACTTCAATAACACAAAGGAAAGGAAACTGTGATAAATCACCATTGCCCACATTCCAGTCCAAACTCTTAGGGAGAGTGTGCTCTTAACATCTGCTCCGAGCTATAAACCACAGATATTAGTTTTAACATGGAGGAAAAATATGCTTCTTTAAAAAGAGCCACAAAGGAACATCCTGTATGTCACAGTCCAGTAGCCTCCTACACAAAGGGGAGCTGGGAGTCAGTGCCGGGTGCAAATGACACGCGTCTTCCCTGTCTGATGGTCTCGGGGCCTCCCAGCCATTGTGAGTCCCACTCCTCACCATTGCACTTGATGGAGCTGGCTGACCACGTGGAAAATTACCCAAAAGCTGTAAAAAAACAATTCACAGAAAGTTACAGAATGTCACAATGAAAATGCTGTGCCGCTTGGGACAAAAGAATGGAAAAAAATCTTTGCAGAGCAACACCTACTGCACCTTCACTGAGCCGTGCCACGCTCCCCACACCCACTGCCCCTGCCCTCACCTTTCCCTTCAATTTGTGCTTGCTGACCCTTTATAAAATTAGAAGACTTTGTGTCATACTGTGGCCTAGAATGAAGCAAGAGTTCAAGAGACACACTGTGGAATGCCTGTTCTACCCACATCCCCCTCTCCAGGGACTGTCTCTGCTCCTAGTCCCTTTAGCTTAACTGGTCATTCATTCATTTAGAGTACAAGTATGTACTGAGCACCTATTGTGTTTCGAGCACTGTGGTAGATAAAGATATGAAAAATGAACAATACAGACAAGGACCCTTTCTCACAGAGTCCATTTTTTAATGGGGAGAGTTAGCTGGTATGCAAGTAAACAAATAAACAAAATAATTTTGGACAATGATACCTACTATGAATTTTTTAAGACAAGCAAAACAAAGTGATGTTCTAGAGCACAGATCCCCAGGGCTATGAACCAGTACCTGTCCATGGCCTGTTAGGAACTGGGCTGCACAGCGGAGGTGAACCGTGGGCCGGCAAGCAAGTGAAGCTTCATCTGTATTTACAGCCTCTCCTCATTGCTCACATTAGCACCAGAGCTCCACCTCCTGTCAGATCAGTGGTGGCATTAGATTCTCATAAGAGTGCGAACCCTATTGTGAACTGCAAATGGAGGAATCTAGGTTGTACGCTCCTTATGAGAATCTAATCCCTGATGATCTGAGGTGGAGCAGTTTCATCCCAAAACCATTCCTGGAAAAATTGTCTTCCACGAAACCAGTCCCTGGTGCCAAAAAGGTTGGGGACCACTGTTCTAGCAAATGATTTGGGAGAAGGGGTTCCTACTTTAGATAAAATAGACTAAGAGAGCCTCTCTGAGAATGTATGAGCTTGCACCTGAGTGATGAGGCGTTGTGGCTGCAGTGAGAGTCAAGATTGTGGCTGCAGTCTTCCTTCTTGGACAGAAGGAAGAACAAGTATAAAGGTCCTGGGGTAGGAATCGGAAAGGACCAGAAAGGCCAGAGTGGCTTAAGCCTGTAAAAAAAAAAAAAAAAGTTTAGGCTGGGCACAGTGGCTCACACCCATAATCCCAGCACTTTGGGAGGCCAGGAGTTCAAGACCAGCCTGGGCAACATAGTAAGACCCAACCTCTTTTTTAAAAAAAATTAAAATTAGCCAGGTAAGCTGGTGTACGCCTGTTGTCTTAGTTACTTGGGAAGCTGAGACAGGAGGATCACTTGGGCCTGGGAGTTTGAGGCTACAGTGAAACATGATGAAGCTGCTGCACCCCAGCCTGGGCAATAGTAAGACCTCATCTCTAAAAAGAAAAGAGAATGAATTTGCAGAGTAGCAGAGGCCTTGGTAAGAAGTGTGAAATTTATTTTAAGGGCAACAGGAAATCACTGGAAATTTTTAAACAAAGGAGTGGCATAACCTGATAGACATGTTCAATGGAATCATTTGGGTACTATGCGGAAGGTGGATCCTTGGAGGGCCATAGTGGAAGCCAGGAAACCACTCAGGTGTCAATTGCAATAGCCCAGGCAAGACATGACGGTGGCTTTGACAGGAGCAGTCAGTCAGCAGTGGCAATGGAGAAGTAGACTCACTAATCATATATCATGGAGGCACTGACAGGGCTTGCTGATACAGTAAATGGGAAAGGAGAAGGGAAGAGCTGAGTGAAGCATGATCCTTAGTTTTGGCCTTCAGCCACTCAGTGTATGAGCATGACTTTGATGGAAAATACTAAGAAGGAACTGGTTTGGAGGTGAAAATCAAGAGTTCAAGTTTACCCAGTTAAGTTTAAGATTAGGCATCCAAATGAAGATGTCTGGGAGGAGCAGGTAGTTGAGATTCAGGGAAGCTATCAAGGCTGCAGATAAATATGTGAGAGTCATTGGTATATAGAAGGTGTTTAAAGCCCTAGGACTAGATGAGATCAACTAGGGAAAGTGTATAGATAGAGAAAAGAAGAGGACCAAAGAAAGAGTCCATGGGAATTCCCAAAAGAGGGTGAAGCATGCCCAAAGGATGTAGCAGACAAATCAGAAGCATGTGTTATCATGAAGGTCAAAAGAAGCAAGTTTTTCAAGAACGGGGTGGTCAAGTGTGTGGAATGCTGCTGAGAGACTGAGTATTATGAAGACAGACAGCAAAGTGACCATGAGATTTGGCAACATGGAAATGATGGTTTCCTTGACAAGAATAGCTTCAAAGGACTGATGGAGCCGAGAGAATGTACTGAACAGTGACTAGAACTTCTAATGAAACATAGGGGTGTAAACATATGTGGTATGTCCATTCCATCCTGACACCCATTAAAGTAAAAGTAATGAAAGTTTGTTAAAAAGAAAAAAAGCGAGCCCACAAGAGCAAAGAGAATGGCATGAACATGACAGAGGACAAGAGAAGTCAATAATTATTGGAAGAGGTAAAAAGCTAGATGAAAACCAACTTAGCAAAGCAGAGAGAGCTGAAACCAAGGTGAATGCAAAGAAAAATGTTAGCAAGAAGCAAGCAAGCTCCAACCACCAACCCCACAAAGCCTCATACATTGGAGCCAGGGTGAGAAATGGGGCTGAAAACAGGTGGATAGGGCAGAAGTGTTTATAAGAAAGTGTTCCTACCCCAGTCCTCCTCCCAACCCTGCACGGCCTGGAAACTACCCTGGTAGGCTATAGATGATTTCATCTCCAGATAAATTGATCTAGAGAGACTCAAGGATAAGCAATACCTGGCAAAGAGGAAGTTAAAGAAGCACCTTCCTGAAAGCAGGGAGATTAAGTGAAATCTACATATGGGATGGTAAGACCCTCCCATCTTCCCCAGTTCAGCAGCCAGCCCTGTTGACAGTCCTCTCTGGAGGGGACTGAGGGGCTGTGGGTTACTCCCACTCTAGCTGGTAGCCAAGTTGGCCATGTACAGGCAGAGGAAGCCAATCAAGATGAGAGGAGAGAGAAAGCAGTAAAGAAGAAAGATGCTGCTGTCCCTGGGAGATGTGGACAGCTTTGGGTGCTGGCCTCAGGCCAGGAGCAGATAGCTCTTCCAATCTCATGACCTGGTGCATGCTCACAACACCTTTTCCTTGAGCCGCTTGAGTAGCTTCCAACCTCCTAGGCAGATGATCTATAGCAAAGGCTGGAAGCATCCAGAAGAAGGCTGATTTTCCAGACCTTGTCCAAGCTCCACTTGCAGTGCTCTCGGTATTTGTTATGCAGAGGTGGCCAACTGAGCTGCAGACTTCCCTTTCCCCCAGGGACTCCAGAATGTCCAAGAAGAGCCTATCTACAGGTCTGAAGGTTCTAGAAAGGCAAGCAGTGGTCCCACATCATAGAAGGCCAGGCTGTTAGGCAATATCTTGTGTAGCTACCAGATGTTACAGATAGGGAAGGTAAACCCAGAGGCATTAAGCCATTTGTCTAAAGTCACAGAGCTTTATTATCCAAAGAACTGGTTAAAGGTAAATTCCAGTCTCTTGACTTTCAGCCCCTAACTCTTTCCACTACCCCATATTGCCTCCCACTAGACTTGATTAATTTGAAACATGGGCTGTGCCCAAAGACTACTTGGACAGGTGAGATTTGCTTATTTCCATGGCACTACTGATATCAAAATACTAAAGCATGAAGCTCTAGATTCACTATTGTGTAGCAGGTAACATGCTGAATGCAGAGCCCAGCAATGTGGGTTCCGGTCTTACCCTTACCTCCTTGTTCTGTGTTATCACATAGGCAAGTTGCTGACGCACCCCTCCAGACCTTGTTTTTCTCATTCGTAAAATATAGACATAGTGACAGTGCTAAGGGCAGAGGAAAGAACATGAATTCCAAGGGTCTGAGAGCATCGCCTAAATATGCCTCTAAAACTCGAAATTTCTCTCCAGGCTCCCTATTTCCTTAAATATATATCTATGCAAATTCAGTATTTTTGTTTTATGTATTTTTTTGTGTATTTTGTTTTATGTATATTTAGTATATTTGTTTTAATATAAATACAGGTGGGGGTGCTATTCCTCTCCAATGTTCACATCAAATTGATGCTCCAGGAAGATGACCCAAATTTGTCCGAACTTTGCTTGTCCTTCATATAACCTGATGCTAAAAGGCCTCCTTTTAATGTCCTTTGTGAAGAAAAGAATAAACGTGTTAAAGACTCAAGTAGCAGTGTCAGCTCAGGCCAGGGCCACGCTGTTATGGTCCAGTCCACCATTTCTCCAAGGCTTCAAGGGTGCCTCATACTATCCACAAAACAATGGGGCCCAGAGAGATCCCCTTCCTTCCACCTAAAATTGCCCTTTCCCACAGCAGGTATCCTCTGGCACCCACAGCAGACAAAATCTGAGAGTTGAAATCCCCTCTTATAAGAACCCAGGAGAGTTGTGAGTTTGAGTCTCCAGTGCTCCGTGATCAGTCCCCAGGGATGCCAAGGAAGCTCTCACATGCCTGTAAGACATAGCTCTCCCTGCGAGGCATGGGAGGCATCCAGCTTCTCTCCATCCTTCCCGGGAAGGGAAGGCCCCACAGGAAACCCACATCTCACTCCCCCTGCCCTCTGCTTCCTGCTGTCTCTGCCCCTGCCCCATGTCAATGCTCCTACCAAAGTCCCTTTCTGTAACCTGACCTTGTCCCCAAGTCCATCTCCATCCCTCTCTGCCCTGTGGTGTTACAGGACTCCCTCCTTGGTCCCCATTCCACTCCACCCCTCAGATTCCTTGTTAGTAAACATGACAAAATGTTCTGCAGTGTAGCAACAGGCAGGCATTCTCGGTGGCTGAGGCCCCCTGAGGACAGGGCAGGAGGGACTGGCTACAGCTCCCAGTTTCTAGCCAGGCCTGGGCAGATTCCAGTAGTGAGCTGCTGATTCAATTCCAGACAACAAATGTTATCAAGGCCCACTCTGGGCCCAGCCCTGCACTGGGTTCAAGAGGGGCAGCTATGAAGCACACACAGCATGGCACAGCCCCTGGGTTGGGGTGCAGGCTTGAGAACCCATAATTACAATCTGTGGGTTACACAGACAAGATGCCTGCTGAATGGAGAAGGGCAGAGCGGGTGAGGGAAGGGAGCAGAGAAGAAATCAGGGAGGCCAGCCCTCCCATAGCCACAGCACACCAGCAGCAGGACTCTGATGGCCAGCTCCCAAGAGGCCACTGTAACACACAGACCAGCAGTCAGGGCTGCCTGGGCTGGGGCAGGGGAGGATGTGAAAGGAACCAGGGCTGTTATCCAGCTTAGCTAGTCCTGGTTTTTTTTTGTTTCTTGTTTTGTTTTGTTTTGTTTTGTTTCTTTTTTTTTTTTTTTTTTTGTAACTTTTTTTTGTTTGTTTTTTGAGACAGAGTCTCACTCTGTCACCCAGGCTGGAGTACAGTGGAGCAATCTCGGCTCACTGCAACCTCCGCCTCTGCCTCCCAGGTTCAAGCAATTCTCATGCCTTAGCCTCCCGAGTAGCTGGGGTTACAGGTGTGAGCCACCACACCTGACTAATTTTTGTATTTTTAATAGAGGCAGGGTTTCACCATGTTGTCCAGTCTGGTCTAGAACTCCTGACTGTGACTCAGCCTCCCAAAGTGCTGGGATTATAGGCGTGAGCCACTACACCCAGCCAGCTTACTATTCCTGAGCCAAACTGCCATTTTCCCTCACTCAATTCACAGACATTGGGCCCAGGAGAGCCCCACCAAGTGACCAGAGTGGGAGGGCTGGGAGCTGTCCAACAGCACCACTCTGAGGTACCAACTCCTGATTTCAGCAAAAGCCTCCAAGATCAAGACCAAAAAGACAGTGTGTGTTGTAACAAGGAGGAGGAAAAGGGAATCATAGAAGGAAGGATCCAGGGATGCAGAATGAGAGTGAGACGTGGGACTCAGGAGGGAGAAGACAGCAAGCAAAAAGCAGAGTTGGCCATGGGTAGCCGCAAGTGCAGTCAGAGCTAAAGCACACCTGCTGAAGATGTGCAGGTGTTCAGCATCACGCAAGGCCAGAGAGAAGCCCAATCCCACCCCTTCCCACAGGGCGTGCCTGCCCCGGTACCAGAGGAAGTGACTGCAATGCACCCTTGTTCCACTGTCAAATTAGCTACTGCTAGTGGTACCTCGAGGGGCTCCCACCCTGGACTTTATCCAGGTAGTCACCCCACACACATCTTTTTTTTTAAGCTCTCAAAAACACAGAATTTGACTATTCATAACCATTAGTTGCAGGCATTCCATTGTATGACCCTCTTTTATTATTTCACTTATGTCATGCCTAATGATTTCTGAAAACTTCTTTGAAGGTCAAATTCAAATGACTGAAGGTCAAAAAATACATCTGTATTATGGATGGGAGTTTTAGAACTGAAATATATTAGTGCCTCCAGGGGCTAAGAGAACTTCTGGGTTCCATACAAAACACACAGGAACTGAAAACATCCTAGAAAAGCTAAATGTGATTGCTTCTTTAGCAATGCTGACACTCAGAATTCCAAGAGCCACACCTTTCCCTAAGTCCTCCACCCTCAGGACCCCCCACACTACATACACAACTCTAAACCAGGAGTTGGCAAGCGATGCCCCAACAGCCAAATTAGGCCCACCACCCGCTTTATGTGCATGATGAGCTAAGAATTATCTTTACATTTTTTATGCCGGGTGTAGTGGCTCCCAGCCTAAAAACCCCGTCTCTACTAAAAATACAAAAATTAGCCAGGTGTGGCGGTGTGTGCCTGTAATCCCAACTACTCAGGAGGCTGAGGCAGGAGAATCGCTTGAACTGGGAGGCGGAGGTTGCTTGCCACTGTGCTCCAGCCTGGGCAACAGAGCAAAACTCTGTCTCAAAAAAAAAAAAAAATTGTCTTTACATTTTTAATTGTTGAGAAAAAAATCTAAAGAAGAGTATTTTGTGACACATGAAAATTACATGAATTCCAATTTCACCATCCATAAATAAAGTTTTCTTGAAATACATGACCACATTTATTCATTTACCCATTGTCTTTGGCTGCTTTTCCACTGCAATGGCAGAGTTGAGTAGTTGTGACAGACACTATATGAACCCATGAGCCTCAGACATTTACTATCTAGCCCTTTACAGGAAAGTTTGCCAACACTTGCTCTAGACCAAAGCCCAGAAAGAGAATTTAAGACCCATCTGGCTGACCACTCTCACTTCTCTTCCCCTCCCACTCCAATTCTCCTTGCATTGCCCCCGCCACCGCCCTCCACTCTCCACCATCTCCCGTCCTCCCTCCTTCTTCCTCCCACAATTCCCTGGGACCAAGAAATGGGTGCTTATTTGCTTCCTTTATGTCAGATCCTCCCCCTTTCTACTCTAACCTCACAAGTAAGCCTTAGGGACAGGCACAGGTACCTTCCCTAGGCCAGAGCTTCCCCATGGAAGTGCTTCAGATGGGCCACAGGTGTGCAGCACAATGGTGATGCCTTGGGTCCTCAGGTGAGAGAGCAGCCGGAGTGCACAGGTTGGGTATCTCTAGGGAGAACCTCACCTACAGCTCTTTGGAGGGCAGCCAAGAGTGGGCCCCATCAAACAGCAAGGACAGTGATCTCATCCCAAGCAGCGAGGGAGGCGGCCCCCCGGGACACGTCCTTTGGCAGCTTGCTGCGTAGTGTGCCACCCCCACATGGACAGGGCCAGAAACCCACTGGAGGAGTGTGTGTCCCTTGTGTCGAGTGAGCACAGAGCACAGGCCAGGAGGGATGGGGCCGGGGTCAAGGAGAGAAGGAGGGAGCTCCTGGCGGCCACAGTAGCAATGGCAGGCCTGAATCCGTCTTCACGCATGTGTACAGAAACCATATCATTCATGGTCCAAAATAGTACAGTTTCTTTTTTCAAATTGACTTTAATGAAGTATAATTTACATACAATAAAATGCATCTAGTTTAACTATATATTGGTATGAGTTTCTGCAAATGTATACAAGGGTGATCCACCAGTGTCACCACTCCATGATCAAGATACACAATGTTGTCACTACCCCCCAAAAGCCCCATGTTCCCCACTGCGGTCACTCACCCCCACCACTGCCTGAGACGACTACTCATCTGTCTTCCATCACTACAAATTAGTTTTGCCTGTTCTGGAATTTCAAATAAATGGAATCATACAGCATGTACTGTTTTGTGTCTGGCTTCTTTCATTCAGGGCAATGTTTCGAGATTCATCCACACTGTGTATCGACACCAAGCTGGCATACTTCTTGTTTGTTTTTGAGCAAAAGGAAGTGCTCTGAATAGTCATGTCATGTCAGAAGAATGAATCAGAGCCCTTCGGGACAAATCAGGACAACAGTCACTAGATGTATATGGGCTATTCCTGTCTTTCTCGGCAGGTGAGCCTCTTTAGTCACATCCACACTGGCTGCAGGATATCTGATGAAAAGCGCATGTGTATTCTGCAGATTAGGGCTTCACCACTACCCAAGTGCACTTGAATCCAAAAGGTTTGAAGGGTGCTAAATCCAACGCACATCCAAGAAAGTTCAACACCACATTTGTTGTTGAAAAAAAAGAAAATGCCGTTACAGTCTTTATATAGTGTCAACTGGTATATATTTTTTAGTAGGTGCAAAATTGTTTTTAACTTTTTACCACCAATCTGTACAAACAAAATTTCCTGTTAATGATGATTATGGGTACAATGTACACTATTCACGTGATAGTTACAGGAAAAGCCCAGACTTCACCACTTTGCAATATATCCATGTAACAAAATGGCACTTGTACTCACTAAATCTATAAACATTTAAAAATTAGAAACATAAAATTTGAAACAAGAATTTGAAGAAACTCTTAAAAATCTTGATCAGAAATTCCATGTAGCCATTTCAAGCCTAAAACTACATTAAAAAAAGCATATGCCAATTTGAAGCAAGCTCATGTTTAACAATACAATATTTAAATGATTTTATTTAGAATGTTATATAAATTCAATATTTAATATTTTGTTTCGTATATTATTGTAATATAACATGAAGAAAATGTGAATCTTTTTCACTAGCTCCCATGTAGGTGTTCCCAAATGCCCTTTAGCTAACCCCAGTGCGCCATACGCATATTCTCACTTTCTAAGTGTGTTGTGAACAGGGAAGCACTAGTCAGCACTGCCCCCACACTACGGGAGAAGCCAGTACCCTGGGCTAAGACACATGTTTTCTTGCTAAAGAGACCTCTCCTGCCCTCTAGTGATAATTTTTGTAGCTGGGTCTCAGAGGGAAAACAGTGATGTATTGAGTAATTAAATATACCTGTTTTATATTTGCAAAACTGCCATCTCTGTCACATGCATTATACCTATCTTGGGTCCTGACAGATAAAAGCTTTCACAAGTATCCTCCTGTTGCTCCATGGGGCCTGAGAGGTCGAGCCTGTGGCTTCTCTTCCATGATTCCGCCACTTCTCTCTGCCCTCATCTTCTCCACTTCTGTGATGTGGCAAAGCCTCCACCATCCCCAGCCAGCGACACCACCCTTGCCATCACCTAGGACCATTGGCCCCTGAACCCCCTTCCCACCCTTACCAGACGCAAGGACTGTAGTGGTGGAGAGGGGAGCATGGGCCTGGGAAGCAAACACCCAATTGTTCATTGTACAACAATTTGTTATCAACGGACAACTCCAGGCATTCAGAGAATTTGGGATTCTCTTGGCACACAGAGGAAAGGGGGGCAGCTCTACCATAAATGCTTCCCATACCCCCTTGTCTCTGTAGAAACCCAGCCTTTTATCCCCAAGCAGCAGCACGTAGCAAGTGGCCACACAAGAGTGAAGGCAAAATCACCATCCGTCAACTAAAGGATGAAGTATCTGTTTGAGTTATCAGTATATAGTTACAGAAGTGAAAGATATATGAATGAAAATTATGTGAAAATTGGAACATATCAAAGTTGAGGATCACCTGTGCAAACAACAAAAAAGTTATTGAGAACAGCTGAATTTCCATCTGAAATGAGAACTATAGAATATTTTGTATTGAGGTAATTTCTGTTCTGTTGAGTAGAAATCCAGCAAACAACAATTTTTTTTTTTTTTTTTTGAGATGGAGTTTCACTCTCGTTGCCCAGGCTGGAGTGCAATGGTGAGATCTCGGCTCACTGCAACCTCCACTTCCCAGGTTCAAGCCATTCTCCTGCCTCAGCCTCCCGAGCAGCTGGGATTACAGGTGCCTGCCACCATGCCCAGTTAATTTTTGTATTTTTCGTAGAGACAAAGTTTCACCATGTTGATCAGGCTGGTCTCGAACTCCTGACCTTAGGTAATCCATCCGCCTTGGCCTCCCAAAGTGCTGAGATTACAGGCATGAGCCACTGCGCCTGACCACAAACTACAATTCTATATCTACTTGGCCCTACATATCCAAGAGTTCCATAGCCATGGCTTCAACCAAATGTGGATGGGAAATGTTCGAAAAAAAAGTGGCATCCATCCTAAACACATACAGACTTTTATTCTCTTCATTATTTCCAAGAAGTAGAGTATAACAACTATTTACACAGTATCTACATTTTATTAGCTATTATCACTACGGTTAAGCATCCATTAACAACAGGGATATGGTCTCAGAGATGTGTCATTAGGTGATTTTGTTGTGCAAACATCACAGAGTGTACTTCCATAAACCTAGATTGTATAGCCTACCACATACCTAGGCTATATGGGGCAGCCTGTGGCTCCCAGTCTGCAAACCTCTACAGCATGTTCTCTACTGAATACTGTAGGCAACTGTAACACAATAGTAAGGATTTGTGTATTTAAACATATGTAAACAAAGAAAAGATACAGTAAAAATACAGTATAAAATATTTAAAAATGAACAAATGGAGCTTGCAGGACTGGAAGTTGCTCTGGGTGAGTCAGTGAGTGATCGGTGAGGGAATGTGAAGGCCTAGGACATCACTGTACACTACTGTAGACTTCACAAATGCTGTACAATTAGGCCACACTAAATTTATTTTAAAAGTTTTATCTTTCTTCAATAATAGATTAATCTTAACTTACTGCAACTTTTTTACTTTGTAAACTTGTTAATTTTTGCAAATTGTGACTCTTTTGTAATAACATTTAGCTTGAAACACATAGTATAACTGTACAAAAATTCTTTATATCTTTATTCTATGAGCTTTCATCTATTTTTTATAAACTTTTTTTTTTTTTACTCTCTAAAACTTTAAACTTTTTTGTTAAAAACAGAGACACAAACACACACATTAGCCTAGGCCTGCACAGGGTCAGGATCATCCATATCACTGTTTTCCACCTCCACATCTTGTCCCACTGGAAGGTCTTCAGTAACATGCATGGAGCTGTCATCCTAGGATAGGAGCTGTCATCCTATCCTAACAGTGTCTTCTTCTGGAATACCTTCTGGAGGACCTCCTGAGGCTATTTTACAGTTAACAATTTGTTATAATTAGAAGGAGTAAACTCTAATGATAAAATGTATAGTATAATATAGTAAACACATAAACCAGTAACATAGTCATTTATTATCTTATCAAGTATTATGCACTGCACATAATTGTATGTGCTATACTTTTATGCAACTGGCAGTGCAGTAGGTTTGTTTACACCAGAAACAATGTGAATGGTTGTTTATCATCACAACACATAAATGATGCATTGCACTATGACTTTATGAGGGCTACGATGTCACTAGGCAATAATAATTTTTCAGTTCCATTTTAATCTTATGGGACCCATTGTATATGTAGCCCATCGTTGACTTAATCATCATTGTGTGGCACATGACTGTAATCAAGAGATGATTAAAGTATACAGAGGATGTGCATAGCTTATAGGCAAATACTGTGCCATTTTATACCGGGGACTTGAGCATCCTCAGATTTTGGTATCTGTGGGAGGTCCTGGAACCAATCCCCCATGGAAATCCAGGGACAATTGTAGTATGTTCCAGTGTTCAGTTCCATCTAATCTTCATTCTGCTCTGCTACATTTTCAACCTCTGCAGGCCAAAAGCCCTGAATTCTCTGCCTAGCCCTCTTTTGTCCAGGTAGAGGCCCAGAAG
This sequence comes from Macaca fascicularis, assembly GCF_037993035.2. NCBI lineage: Eukaryota > Metazoa > Chordata > Mammalia > Primates > Cercopithecidae > Macaca > Macaca fascicularis. Next base: position 55,416,835 of record NC_088388.1, read on the forward strand.
TCCATTTGGGGAAGAGCTGTCAGAAGGGTAAGTCATAGACAGGAGTGGCAGCTTGTATGACTATGATGGACATCAGAGGGATACAGGATTTCTCTCCTAGCCTTTATTTCTAAGTAGACCCCTTTCAGAAGCACCCTCTGCCCCAGATGGGTTTGCCAAGTCCTAGTCCTGATGTCTAACTAATCCCTTTCCCTGGACTACGTGAGCCTACTGGGCTATAGAGCTAGGCAGTAACCAGCCAAATCTCTTCTTAGTCACAGATACATGGGGCACAACAAGGCAGGTGCCTCAGTGTCCAGGTGGACAGGCTCTGATCATAGCTCATTTGGAATCAAAGAGCAGCTGTCTTGGGCCCCCAGACTGTTGGTCTCTAGATCGGTGGGGCCCCCATTAGATCCCACACAAGATGGCAGTCATCAACAATTGAGCTCCACCGAGTCCCTGTGGGACTGAGGTCTGACGATCTCTTGAGGACTCTTCCCCGATCACACTGATCTTTCTGAAGACAAATTTTATCATCAGATATGTGTCAGGTAGGACTCTTCTGGTTGCAAGTGAATTTTTAAAAATTCTAATTGGCGTAAGCAAAAAAGAGTATATGAAACTAAAAAAGACCAGGGTCAGCTGGCTTCAGGCAAAGCTTCACACTAGGTTCAAAGAATGGCATCGCCCAGTTTAGCTGTGCCTCTGCTCTGCTGTCTCTGTTGGTTTCAATCTCAGACTTCACATCTATGGAAAAATGGCTACCAGCAATTCCAAGCTTCACCTTCCCAGATACATGTCCAATGAGAAAAGAACAAGCCTCTTCCCCAGTGCTCAGGATCAATTCCTGGAATTCACTCAGAAAGAGCACTCTTGGGCCGCGCGTCTGTCCCTGAACTAACCACTACAGTCATAGCGATGGAACAGGACACATGCCCAACACATCCAAGCTGTGCTCTCCTCTAAAGTCTGGCCACCAAGGCAGCAGCAACCTCAAGTCCCAATTTCTCAGTCAAACCAATCTGCCCATGTCCACTTCCAGGTCTCAGCTTCTACAGAAATCTTTGTCCTCCCATCTTTTTTTTCCCCTGGGCTGTCCACCCAGAGGCTACCTCACTGAGCCTGTTGGCCAGCTGGCCCTCCCTGGTTCTTGATATAACCTACTCCTCGGTGCCCTCTCTTCCACCTCCAAGTTTAGGCCTGAACTCAGGAACTGGAAAATCGTCTTTCAAAACCCTAAATCTGTTAGCACCAGGCAGCCAGAGTTCCTAGAGAAAGACAGAGCTTCCCTGTGCTCAGGTGCCCAGAGTGTGCCCCTGCCCGGTTGCCTGGCACAGGAGACCAGCTGTGGTTCCAGATGAGGCGTGTGAAGAACTGGTAAGACAGAGGGCAGAACAAGAGCCATTCAGGAAACAAAACCTCTAATCCAGCTTCCTCCTAGATGGTACAGACTGTGAAGGGCCTTAAATGCTGTGTCAAGGAGCTGAGACTTGATCCAACAGGAGGTGAAGGGTAGTCAAAAGGCTTGCTGGACAGGTGAATGGGTGGATGAACACACAAACAAGTAACCTTAGCTCAGAGATGGAAAGCGACTTGCCCCATATCACATAGGAAGCAAGTGGCAGAAACAGGACCAAACTCCAGGCCTACCTGTGCCCATCCTAGGGCTCTAGTATCAGCCCAGGCTGCCTCCATCTCAACAGGGCAGCCTGGGAAACTTGGAGATTGTCAGGCACTTCTCAGAGGCACCAGACCTGGGCTTCTGAGCTTGGAGCAAAAACAGAGGCCTAGGCATTAGAAATGTGGACACTGGGAAAATTCAGGAAGGCTTGAGCTGGTGCCTAAAGTTGAGGCTGGGGAATTTGAGTAAGACTGAATTCTCTAAGAGTGAGGTAGAAGAGGGGCAGAGGGAGCCTGCCTGAAGCTCTGCTATGCTTTGCTCTGGGAGAGTCTGGCCAGATCCCCAGAGGGTAGCCCATCCCTGACAAAGCCCAGAACTCAGCAGGAGGGGACCACGACTCCTAGGGAAGAGTTGGGTGGAGATGAGGGGTGTTATCTTTGGTTTCCAAAGGCCTTGCCAGTGTTCCTGCTGAGCCTGGCACTTTGCCCCAGGGCACAGAGCTGTAATTTAGAGACAGCAGGGACTGGGATCCAGGGCGGAGGGGAAGAAGCCTTCTGGCCCTTGGTTTAGGGGAGGCTGAAACTAGTTTAGGACAGGATACGTCAGGATATCAGAGGTGAAGAAAGATCTAGGATTTTCATGAGAGCAAGAACTTTGCTGTCTGGCTCACCATTGTATCTCCAGAGCCTGGAACAAACCCTGACACATAATAGGTCCTCAATAAATATTTGTCGAATTAATATTTTTCACTCCCTTTTGCTGCCCACAATTTCCTCTCTACTGGATCTCCAGCATATAATAAAAAGTCTGCATGGAGTCAAGCCAGCACATTTACAGTGGTTGGCTGACGACTTTCTGTGCCCAGAGTGGCTGCATATCCCAACTAGAACGGTTTGCCCTTAGCTCCATCAAACATATTTGATGGATACAAAAAGTATGAGGCTGGAAATCAAGAAATTTAGGTCCTAGGTACAGCCCACTGTTTATCAATGACAGATGTGAAAAAACTTTCAGAACATCTTCACAATTAATTCTCCTCTTGTTATGCCCATTTCATAGATGTGAAAACTAAGTTGAGGCTGGCACTAGATCACACAGCCTCGGAGTGGCAGAGCAAGCCTGACATCCCAGGAACTTGCTGTGCAACTATCAGTAGCTTCTTTCCCCTCTCTGTGCCTGTTTTCTCACCTGCATTATTGAGGTTTCCAAAGACAGTCCCAGATCTCCTATGGTAAAGGCAGGAGGCAACTGTCCGAGTACCCCACCACCCCCGCTAAAGGCTGGTCCAGCTTAAATGTACTGCAGAGAGGGGTCCACAGGGCAAGATCAGGCCACAGTGGATGTCTGGGCCTGCTTGGGCCCAGCATGTCTGAGGCCATCTTTCGTTTGGATCTTTCTATTACCTCTTCCTAGAACAGAGTAGAAGACCGGAAAGGACTTTTCAGGAGAAGTGAGAGGTGAGGTTAGAAAGGCAGGAAAGAAAGAAAAGGGAAAACAAAAGTAAAGAAAGATACACTAGTGCCCAACAGGTAAAATAAAAGATAAATCAAAACCACAATGCAAATCAAAACCACAGTGAGTGATCACCTCATACCTGTTAGGCTGACTATTATCAAAAAGACAAGAGATGACAAGGGCTGGCAAGGATGTAGATAAAAGGTAACCCTTGTATACTGTTGGTGAGAATGTAAATTGGTACAACCATTATGGAAAACAGTATGGAGGTTCCTCAAAAAGTTACAACGATCTGGTAATCCTACTATTGGGTATACACCCTAAAGGAAATGAAATCACCACCTTGTAACGATAGCTGCACTCCCATGTTCATTGCAGCATTATTCAAAACCACCAAGATATGAAAATGACCAAAGTGTCCATCAAGAGATAAATGGATAAAGAAATCATGATATATATGTATAAAGATATGTGTATATATATATTTCTTTGTGTATATATAAACATATATATGTGTTACATATATTTATATATAAATGTAAACACACATGAAGAAATATTATTCAGCCTTGAAAAGAAAGTTATCCTGCCATTTGTAACAACGTAGATGAACCTAAAGGACATTATGCTAAGTAAAATAAACCAGACACAGGAAGAAAGAAAAATACTGCATGATTTCACTTATACATGAATCTAAAAAAAAATTGAATACATAAAAACAGAAGAATGATGATTGATGGGAGGGACTGGACAGATGTAGGTCAAAGGGTTGAAAGGTGTAGTTGTATAGGATGAATAAGACTAGAGATTAAATGGACAGCATGAGGACTATAGTTAATAACATTGTATTGCATACTGGAAATTTGCTAAGAGAGTGAATTTTAGGCTCTCTCACCAAAAAAAGAAAGAAAGGTAACTATGTGAGATAATGGATATGTCAATTTCCTCGGCCATAGTAACTGCTTCGGCTACTGATAGAAAGAAGCTACTGATAGTTGCACAGCAAGTTCCTGCCTATGTACATTATGCATACAAATGTACATTAAAACATCATGTTGCATGTTTTAAGAAAGGAGGGAAAGTCAGCACTCCTCTTGACAATGACAGAAAAGGCCCTGCAGCCTGACAACATGCATACAGTTAAGGTATCGCCACCTACTTCAAGGCATCAACTACTTCCACTAACCATCCTTTTTAAAAACGCAAAAGGTTTGCTTTGGGGGAGCTTCCTGGTAGCTGAACACCTGGAGGCTCCTGGAAGGTGGTGCATCCAGAGAGGGCATGGAGCCCCTCCCTCTTCACACATCTCTTGCCCTAGGCATCTGTTCCATCCATCTGGCTGTTGTTCATCTGCATTCTTTGTAATATCCTTTATAGTAAATTGGTAAACTTTTTTTAAAATTATGTCCTTCACTGGCTCCTTTGTAAACCCACTGGCAGGAGTGTCCCACTCAGAACCTAACAGTTCAACCTCCATAGCAAGGCTGCAATCAGCTGTACCATGCTCAGGGGACCCATGGATGAGAGACAAGCCTGTCCCCCAGGAAGTCCAGTCTCTGGTTGGGGGTGGGGGTAGCAAGCACACACAGTCACCAGCAATCCAGCCTGCAAAGTGCTTTGAGGAGGCAAGCCCTGGGGCTGTGAGAGCAGGGAGGAGGAAGTGACTGGTTCTGCTCTTGAGGTCACAGAAGGACAACAGCCTGGGGCATGACGCCAAGCACGTGTATGAAGGAGGATGGAGTGTTCTAGCCCCAGGGAAGAGCATAAACAGAGGCACTGGGCATGGTCACCGTGAGGAAGCAACTGTTCCTATGGAATCCCCCTTAGTGATCACAGCCTCCGCCCTTCCCCTGATTTCCCTGCTTTGGCTTAGCCTACCCTTGACACTCGGCATGCCCTCAACCTCTGACCTCTCCCAGTTCTCCTCCTGCAGGGGAGACTTTCAGTCCCCTGACTTTCAGTCCCTGACTTTCAGTCCCCTCTTCCCTGATCCCAAACCATTTGCCCACGAGGACTTCAGGAGAGTATCTTCCGAGAGAAGCCTGGCCCCACTGCAGAGTCAGGCTGTCCATCTTCCAGGGAGTCTTCCTGCAGACCCTCATTCAACATAGGTGTCTCCCCAATCTCTGGCCAACAAGCTACCCTTCTTTTCTCCCCTCAGACCCCAAAGCCTCTTTTGCCAAGCTAAGCATTTGCAGAATAGCCTCCCCCTGTAGCAACAGGCAGTGGTCATTTAGCTGCCACTCCCTCCATTTCTCTTCCTTCCACTCCAAATCCACACTCTCTCATCTCCCATTCTTTCCTCCTGACTCCCCCTCTCCAGCCTTACCCATCTCCTGTCCACGCTCCACCTAACTATCTGATATACAAAGACGACTATCTGATATACAAAGTTGTCCATGTCACCCATGCTTAAAATGTTTTCTAACTCCCTATCATTCGCAGGAGTAAATCCAGACTCCTCAGTTGGCATTTGAAGCCCCCCACACTCTCTCCAGGTGAATTCTGTACCGGTCCCTCACACACCCTAAGATCCAGCTTCTTGGCCTATCCCGACCTGCCCTGCATTTTATCATACCTGTCACATCTTGAAGCAGCTGCAAGGTTGGGAAAGGCTGGATGCTGGTGGTAACTCAAGACTGGAGGGAGAGGGATTAAGCATTGGGCACCTCATCCACAGAATAGCGGTCTTGGCATTTTGGGGGTCACCTACCTTTTTTTAGTGTCTCTTAGAAGCCATAGGTCCCCTTCCTACAAAAATTAATATATAATGTACCTAAACACAAATTTTATACCACATGTCTGGGAAGTTACAGACCTTTCCCTTACAGTCTGATATGGTTTGACTGTGTTCTCCCCATCAAATCTCATCTTGAATTATAGTTCCCATAATCCCCACGTGTCATGAGAGGGACCAGGTGGAGATAATTGAATCATGGGGGCAGTTCCCCCCTACTGTTCTTGTGATAATGAGTGAGTTCTCATGAGATCTGATGGTTTTATAGACAGCTTTTACCCCTTTTGCTCGGCACTTCTCCTTGTTACTGCCATGTGAAGAAGGATGTGTTTGCTTCCCTTTCTGCCATAACTGTAAGTTTCCTGAGGCCTCCCCAGCCCTGCAGAACTATGAGTCAATTAAACCTCTTTTCTTTATAAATTACCCAGTCTCAGGTATGCCCTTATAGTGGCGTGAAAACGGACTATGCAGTCCATCCACGAACCCAGGTTTTAAAAGTCTCGCTCCAGAGAGCAGGCAGGAACTGTGAAAGCTGACCTAGCCATGCCTTGCAGGTCCTTGTGCCACCAACATCCAGCAAGGATCTGAAACTGAGTTGGTGTCCATAAGAACTTGTGGGACTATGCTGAATTCAACAGAAGGCAGGAGCTGCCTCAGAGAGAGAGAAGGCTGGGGCTCAAGATACAAGGAGAGCTGAGAGGCTCAGGTAGAACTTCCCACAGGTATAGCTCATGGGGTTACCATCCCATAGGTGGACTTGCTGATAAAGGAAAGCAGGTGAATTCCAGGCAGCCACTGGGAAAAAGTTGCCCTGTCCAGGTTTCAGCTCAGGTCTGCCTCTTTGAAGCTGGCACCAGATAGGTGACCAGGCCTGACCACATCCCTGCATACCTAAGAGGCATTACAAACCTGATTGCCCACTTCTACCCTCCACCAGCCATTGCTTCTCCCATCTCAGTTAATGAAAGCACCATTCAACAAATTGCTTAGACAAAAACCCAGGAATCTTCCTTCATTCCTCTTTCCTTCATCTGCCACATCCAATTCATCAAAAATGCCTGTCATTTTAACCTCCAAAAATGCACCAAATTTACCTTTTCTTCATCTGCACTGTTGTCACACCGCTCCAAGCCACCATCATCTCTGGCTTGGGTGACGTCTCCAACAAGGCATCCTGCTTCCACTCTTGCCCTGTGTGGTCCATTCTCTACACGGCAGCCAGAGTGACCTTTTATAAAATGTGAGATTATAGCATTCTACCACTACAGACTTTCTAGCAGCTTCCTTGAAATTAGAATCAAGTCCCAGGATCCTAACCATGACCTGCAAGACCCCCATGACCTGGCCGTTCTTTCTCTCTGACCTCACCTCGTGCAACTCTCTCTCTTTCATTGTGCACCTAGCAAACAGCCTTCTTTCTGGTCCCCAAGAAGCCGCAGGCTCAGGGCCTTTGCACTTCCTGACCCCCCTGCTCCCCAGATCTGGGCATGACAGACTCCCACACATCCCTCACTCTCAGTTCAAATGGCACCTCCTCAGAAAGGTGAGACCCCATCACTACCAATCCCATTGCCCTGTCTTATTTTCTTCATAGTATTTATCACGGGCTGAAATATTTTTGTTTATTTCTTCACGTTATTGACTGATTTCCAACTAGAATGTAAGCTCCACGTGAATAGGGACTGATTTCTCTCTTTTTAGTCCTGGAGCTCAGAATAAATGAAGTGACAAAAGGGAAAAACTAGGTAATGACTCAGGGCCCCCAGGGATATGGGTTTGACGTAAGGGTCAGGCCAGAGGAGGGCCAGAACAAGGCAGAATAAGGGGCTTGAGCACCCCCTCCCAGTCCTTCCTGATGGGGCCGCACAGCTCACTAGTGTGACTTGCTGCAGGAGGACTCCACCAGAGGCATGAATGAGACAAGGCACCTTGGCAGCTCCTCCTAATTCTAAGAAACTGCAGCTAGTGGACTGTTCACCAGCATGTGTACTGCTGCCAAGGTGAGTCCCTGGGATAGTTAATTCTCTGCACTAGGCTATGGTGGCCAGTTGTTTGATCAAACACCAGTTTAGACATTGCTGGGAAGGTGTTTTTGGCATGTAATTAACATTTAAATCAGTAGACTTTGAGTAAAGCAGATTACACTCCATACTGTGATGGGCCTTAGCTTATAGGTTGAAGGCCTTAAGAGCAAAGACTGAGAGTTCTTGAAACAGAAGGAATTCAGCCTCAAGACTGCAATATAGAAATTTCCTGAGTTGTCAGCTTGCCGGCTTGCCCTACAAATTTCAGACTAGCCAGCCCCGCAATCATGTGAGCCAGTTCCCTAAAACCCACCTCTCTTTCTCTCTTCTTCCCTCTCTCTTCCTCCCTTCCTCCCTCCCCCTCTCTTCCTCCCATATGTATGTGTGTATCTATATATTCGACAGGATATATACCCAATAGGGTGGATGGGTAGATATCTTACTGGTTCTGTTTCCCTAGAGAGCCCTGACTAATAATACACTCCTTTCCCCTACTTCATCCGCAGAGAGGGAAGTAGCCTCCATCCCCGTCTCTTCCTCCCGGATGTATGTGTGTATCTATATACCCGATAGGATACACATCCAATAGGGTAAACGGGTAGATATCTTACTGGTTCTATTTCTCTTGAGAGCCCTGACTAATAATACACTCCTTTCCTCTACTTCATCCGCAGAGAGGAAGTAGCCAGGGAAAATCAAGTAAGAGTGAGGTCACTGTGGAAGTCCCAGAAGTGCCGTGGTTCTCTTCTCAAACATGAAGGGCCCCAGGGTACCAGCCTGTGCATCCCCCTGCGAGCCTGTCCTGCAATCCTTCCAGGAACAGCCTGGCTTGTGGCCTAATGCTCAGGCGGTCCCCTGTACTAATGAGATAATACGATCAGAAAATGAATCTAGTTTTAAAAGAATGTTGATAAATGCGGCAAACATGCACTCAACAGATTACATATCAATGTTAAAGAGTCACCAAAGCCTCTCTTCTCGTCAGATGTAGTCATTCATTCACTCACTCAACAAATATTTATTGAAAGCCTGCATGTGCCAGACATTCTTCTAGGCATCAGGAATGCAGCAGCAAACAAAACAGTGACATTCAGGCAGAGAGAGATGGATAGTAAAGAGATTGATACAGAATACGTTATGTGGTGATGATAAAGAGCTACAAAGAAAAATGAATCATGATAAGGGGAGTGGGGGTGTGAGTGAAGAAAGTGTCTAATTGATGTGGGGTGTGTAGAGAAAGCCTCTTTGTTAAGGGAGCCTCTGAACGGAGGCCTAAAAGGAGTGAGGGAGTGAGCCAGGCAGCACTGTGTGAGAAGAGCATCCCAACAGAGGGCCCAGCAGATGTGAAGCCCCGAGGCTTGGCATGCTGGCATCTTCCAGGAACAAGGAGGCCAGTACGACCAGAATAGAGTACACAAAAGAGAGTCCAGGAGAAGGGGTTGGAGGCCAAGTCATAGAGGGTCTTAAGTCCATGAGAAGAACTTTCAATCTTACTGAGGAAGTCAGAAGGCCTTTGGAGTTTTTGTTCAGGGGAGGAGTACTAACTCCATAAAACTCATAAGAGGTAGAGAAAAAAGAAAGGGGCAGGGGTGGTTTTACTTCCAGCACTTCTGTGCCAGTCACTCCTGGGCCACATATGCCCGAGAGAGGCCTCTACGATTGAATTTTCAACAGCTACTGCCTTGCCTCCCATTTATGTTGCCTCATCCAAACAGGACCAGTTTTAACTTCAGGGTGACACACCTGGGGGTGGAAGAAGGGCGGTGGAGGGAGGAGGACCATTGGGGCCACACTAACCCCCATCTCCACAAGTTTGTGCTGCTGCTTTCAATGCTGCTTTGTCTAATCTTTTTCCATCATCATCTTAACAACTGTCGTGCCACTATACCACCTTGAAAACTGTCTTCCAGAAATAATCCCGTGGAGACAGTGGCTCTCTCTTTCCTAGCCCTCTGGAGTATTGATCCTCACCCCAGCCCTCCTCTTTCATGCTCAAGACCACAGCCTGGTGGCTCCAAAAAGGACCTTCTGGGTCAGTGCACAGAGCACTTAGAAGCACCTCTGCCCCTTCCTCACTTACTTCCTGTTAATCCATCAGCATTCTGCAGCTCTGGCCAACGCTATCAGCCTCTACTCAATACGGTGCTTCATTCCACTGTGGGAGGGAAAGTGAGGAAATAAAAATATGACAAAGGAAGAGAGAGCTGAGAGAGAAGGCCAGAGGAGAGGAGAGCCACGATCAGGAAGGAACTGCTAAGACACTTCATCCCTGAAGGAGCTCAGGAATCACTGCATCTGGTGAGCAGGGACAAGGAGCTCATCAGAAAAGACTCTGCTTCCTCAAGTGTGTCCTCTAAAGCCAAGAAGAGTGACAGCAGGAATCTCCATGGTGGGGGGAAGGAGGCGCCTGCGGTCAAGTCGGGGACCTTTTTTTTTTTTTTTTTTTTTTTTGACATGCAGAAGGGTTCAGCAGGTAAAGGGAAAACTGCACCTATAGAAGTCCTGTCCTTTTCACAAGTACCAGCTCAGATGCCCCAAGAAAACAGCCTACATCTCCAAGTGGGAATGAACATCTCCCTCCCTCTCTATCCCAGAGAGCTCAGCCATAGGGAATCCAGAGCCCTAGGCAGGAAACATTCTTCGTGGAAGCCAGAGAAGCATGTCGTGTTCTCATGCCACACCAAAGTGACATTTTCTCCTCTCTTTCCAATTCTACCCTTCCTGCCTTGAATATTAGACTGACTGAGTGCCCCTCTCCCTCCACATCATGTGATGCTCTGCGTGAGTTTCTCAGGGGTGAAGGGGTGACTCAGCCTGGCTGCCTGAACCTACTTTCCAGCTCTCTGGCCCACGGCACATCCTCAGCACGGTCTCCACACCGCAGAGCAAGATGTGCCCTCTCTGCCTTCACTGCATTCAAATCCAAAAGAATTTTTCCATGATTTGTCACTTTCAGAGAGGGCTTACATAAAGAGTAGTTGTTTCCAGAGCAAAGCAAAGAATAATCAATGGAATTTAAAACAATCCTAGGAAAGGCTAGTCCCAGTGGAGCCAAGAAAGTTCTCCTGCCCCAGTTGAATCACTATTTTTTATTTTTTTATTTTTATTTATTTTTTTTTTTGAGACGGAGTCTCGCTCTGTCGCCCAGGCTGGAGTGCAGTGGCCGGATCTCAGCTCACTACAAGCTCCGCCTCCTGGGTTCACGCCATTCTCCTGCCTCAGCCTCCCAAGTAGCTGGGACTCCAGGTGCCTGCCACCTCGCCCGGCTAGTTTTTTGTATTTTTTTTAGTAGAGACGGGGTTTCACCGTGTTAGCCAGGATGGTCTCGATCTCCTGACCTCTTGATCCGCCCGTCTCGGCCTCCCAAAGTGCTGGGATTACAGGCTTGAGCCACCGCGCCCGGCCTGAATCACTATTATGCACAGTTCTGGCCCTGCAGGAACCCAAGAGCCCTCATATTGGAAGGGTATTCCAGGTCCCCTGCACCCGACGTATTTACTCAAGGCTGTTTGAAAGACCTTAGCTTTAGTGCAAGGCTCCCAGAGAAACAGATAAGAGGGTGTCCCTCCTACCTTACCTTTTCTCCATATGTTGGCAGTTCAGCTTTCGCTTTAGCCCAAGCCTCTTCTGGGTTCCTGTCTCATTTATTCAAGTGCCTACTTGACCTTTTGCAGATGTCTAATGGAGATCTCAAACTTAACACGCTCAAATCTGAACTCTGGATTTCCTCCCTGAACTCCGAAGCTTCTCTGCTTGTGATCTTCATATCTCAGTTGAAGATGCCACTATTCACTCAGTTTCTCAAGCCAGAAATGTGGCAAAAGTACATGAATCTCCCTTGTCCACCACATCCTACTCTACACCCCAAACATGTCTCCAGTGCCGTCCCATCAGATTAAGACACCGTTATCCCTTGGCTAAAAGACCAGCAGTTCCCTGCTTCCATGTGACCCCCTCTCCAATCTATTTTCCACGTAGCAGCTAGAGCAATTTTTAAAATCAGATCACATCAATTCCTGCTTTAGTCGTTTCCTTTTATAACTTCCTCACTGAGGCCAAAAAGCTGGGCATGAATATGTCTCCTGCCTTCTTTCCTGGTCTCATTTTATGCCATTTTCTCACTTGCTGTACTTCAGCCACATCAAGCTTCTTTCCAGTTCTGGAACATGTTTTCTTCTCCACCTCAGGGCCTTAGCACTTGTTTTCCGTTCTCTGCACATTTTTTCCCCTACAACATCCTTCAGATCTTAGCTTAGTCACTTCCTCAGAAAGCCTACTCCTAATACCCTTCCTAAGTAGGTGCCCCCATAATTTGTTGTCATTTTCTTTTGCAGTCTCATTTATTCTTTATATAACATTTAGCCAATTAGCAGTTGACAATTAACTCTATGTTTACATGTTTATTGCCAGTCTCCCTGCCATTGTCTGCTATCCCCATAAGAATGAGCCTAGACTGAAGGCATGTTAGTGAGTCCAGCTGGAGACAGTCCAGGTCCCGCCAGAGAGAGGCAGGGTTTGAGGCCTGAGGCAGACACAAGGCTCCTTGCAGGAAGAAACCATGCCTGAGTTGTTTACACAGGACTTGGCAGATACATTGATTGGATGACTGGATGGATGGATGGATGGATGGATGGATGGGGGAATTTCAGCTGTGGGCAAAAGGCAGTAGAAACCATGTCTGAAGAATGGGAGTTGACTGAACAGAACGGACCCTGCACTGGCAGGAATTCTATAGACCCAAGTTCAGAGACAATGCCATTTTAGCACCTGGATGAGAAAGAGACTAGGACAAGTCAGCCTTGCATGTGCTCAGGTAATACCTGCCTGCATCATGAGAGGGAGAATTAAAACCAAAAGAATAAAGAATATCTATAGTCTGACTTTCTCCTTCTTCACTTTGGCCAGAGTTGCCTTGACTCAGGTCAATCACATGGGTTGATGAGCTGATGTGGGATGACCCATAATACTCTGGGAAATGTCTACATGAAGAATTTGACTTTGGAGTCAGTAACCCTTACCGGTACATGAGGAGATCTACTTACTGGGGGAAGGGCTGCTGTCCATAGACTCCTAATGACCTTTGCAACCAACAGAAGGGAGACAAATGGAAAGGAGAGAAGACTCCTGGGCATGACTCAGTGGAACAGGAAGCATAGCCCATGCCAGTGTCATTAGAATGGGCTTACAGAGAAAGTATGTAGGGCCAAGGAGAGGAACAAAGAAAATGGAGAAAGCCTCCTCACTAACTCTGAGCCACGGGTTCCAGCCCAGCTGCAAAATGGGCTGGTAAACTCTTCAGGGGTCATCCCTAGTTAACATCAGTATCAAAGATAGCCAGGCCAGTGGGCAGAGATGATAGAGATGGGAGGTAACATAGAGCCAGGTGAAGGTTCATCACCATGCCCAGGGTTCCCTTCATCAGTGGCTGGAGTAATGGGCCAAAGTTTATAAGCAGGTATAGAACCCCAGGAAGGCTTAGAACCTGAGTGTAGACCCACGGGAAGGGTTCAAGGAAGTATAACCAAGTGAACTAGGACGAAAGGACTAAGGCAGGACCCCAGTCCTGTGGATATACCAACACAGCAAAGCAGGAAGCCCAGCCTGGTGCTACCAGCAGGAAGATGATTCCAAGCCCCATGGAATGGGATTGCAGCTGTTGTCAGGATTGGCTCAGGTTCCCAGATGGGCTCAGGCCTGGAAGTGGGAACATCAGTGACTCCAGCCATGAGGTGCTGGAGAGACAGATGCAGGGATAGCAAGGTGCACATAAAACTGACAGCATCTGGAAAAACATGAGTATCCTTTCCCACGCCAAGACGGTGGAATGAGGGAAAGTGTCATTGCTCTGCAGGATTACAGATGACTAAGGAGACACCAAATGTCCTACCCCTTGTAGTCCTTTAGGAGCTGGCTCTCTGGCCTGCCTTGGGGACCCTTCTCTCCAGCTTCAGAGAAAGGCCTTTTCCCCCAACACCATTTTATGCCTCAGTGTGATTCCTTAGTGTGAGGTGGGACTCAGGAGAGAGAGGCTCTTCTTCCCTGCCTTGCCTGGGCCTTCCCTACATTCTGTCTAGGAAGCAACCTCAGGGTAAAGAAGACCATCCTTGGTAAGGGCCCATCCTTCCCCCAGGATCCTGAACCCTGTGAGAGGTCACCCTGTCCGGGATCTATGACACGCTCTTTCTGATAACCTCCCCAAGGGTTGCAGCTAGCCATACCACTGGTGTTTGGCTCCCGGCTCGTTCCAAGGCCCGCCAACAAAATCCTATTTAATCAACACTGCTCGTTCTGCAGCTGCTCCCAAGGGGAAACCACATAGGCACAGTCCATTTCACAACTGTTGGCTCCACATCAAGACCAGTGGAACAGAGTGTAGTGGAAAGAGCACTGGGCTGGGAGTCAGGAGCCCTGGGTCCAGCCTTACTCTCACACTAATGCCTGGCCGCCATTTCCCTGTCCTGTCTCCCTGAGTTGCATCAAAGGAGAAGCTGTCTGTGACTTATAGTTCACTACTAAGCACTTTCTATAAACAAGAACCCCCAGGCATGGGACCTCAGGGTGGGCTCCTCTTAGCCATACTCATACATGTGACTCTGAACCCCTAGCCATCGCTGCTTTTACCAATAGTGAGCCTGTCACCCACCAAGGCTAATTAGCACCTTTCCCCCAAGGAACTTGGAGTGGGGGAAGAAAGACAGAGAAAGAGGCTCATGTGGACTCAGGACCTGTGGGGCAATTGCATTTTCTGCCACGCTGTCAGGTGATCAGAAAAACCTGTTCTGCAAGGAGAGAGAAACATGAAACAAATATGCAAGACTTGCAGACAGAGGTGCAAAGAGAGCCAGTGGATTTTAATTCTGGTTTCCAGGTCTTCCTGAAACCTGCCTGCACCTTTTTTTCAAGCTGGCTTTTAAAAATGAGTCTCTCTCGGATCCCAAGTCTCCAGACAGCTTCAAAGTGGTGAGCCCTGACAAGCTATCAGGGTCCCGCTCAGCAGTCCACCTGTGTAATGCCTGTCTGTTCGGGCATCTCTCCTCGGCTGCACTGTGCTCCGGCAAGCTGGGCTCAGGCGCTGGTCCACACCTGTGCTTCACCCCTGCCCCATGACACAGCCCAGTGTTTCGGCCAAAGTAGGTGCTCACTCAACTGGTGTCAGGTTAAGACAGAAAATCCAAAGACATCATTCCTCTGTGAGGCGTGTTCCTCAGAGCCAGGCCAGGCAGCAACTCCCTCCCTGCACAAGGTTGTCCACAATAAATCCATGACCTGCTCAAGACCTTCCGGTTCTGCAATCCATGGCCCTGCATGAGCCCAGAATTCAACTCCTGATGCAGCCAGCCCACAACTTCCCAAGTTTTATTTTCATTAACCCAACTGGAAAATTGGACCTCACTCAGGATTGTGCTGAAAACCAGATGCTGGAGCTGGGCTCTGGTTTCCTAGATAAACACATTGCAATAATATGCATCTACCCGTGAGATGCTCTGTGTGGCGGCACGTGGCAGCACTCCAGAAGAAAGAAAAACAATGTCAAAGCTTCATTTGAGGCTTCTCACTCCCCTTCCTGGCCAGCGGCTGGGAAAATAGCCACATTTTTTGTTGGCCCCATTGCAGGCCAGCTCTCTCTCTCTGCTGGCTACCCTCACCCTGTCCCTACCTCTGGCCCAGAACTTTATAGCTTCTAGAAAGAACTTCAAGCTTTTCCCAATTGCCCTGTCTAGATCCAGCCCTTTTCCTCTGTGTTCCCACCATGCCCTGTGTCGACCCCATCCTAGCAGCGGAAGACAGTGTTGCGATTGTTGGGGTTGTCTGGCCCCTCTAGAGGGCTCCAGCACAGTCAGTGAACATAGTTCTTAATGTTGTTAAATGAATGAATGAAAATGAGTCATGCCAGTGGCAGTGGGTGGGGGACAAAGTGGGTTGCACATGTGGAGGAGGCATGGGCTTCAGGGATGTCATTGAGGGCTGATTTTCTACAGCCCGAGTATTTTCGCTTACCCATCCAAGGTTCACTGAGCTTTCCCCTTGCAACAGACCCTGTGCTTAGTGTGGGGACAGGTGGGATTCTGACACATCCCTGCCCTCAAGGGGCCTGCCACTTGGGAGAGGAACGGTGGTAGCAGGATAAGGTTTCCTGTTCCCCTTGCCCACTTCTTCCCAACACATAACCCCACCATCCTTGTAGAGAAGGCTTGTCTCTAGATAGTCACCATAGAGTGGCAGAAACTCTGTTAGCATAAAAACCCCAAGCGATGGAAGGCAATCAATATTAGAAAGAGAATGACTTGGGTTTTGGGGCATGGGAATTTGAGACAAAGTCTCGCTCTGTCACCCATGCTGGAGTACAGTGGTGCTGTCACAACTCACTGCAACCTCAACCTCTTGGGCTCAAGCCATCCTCCTACCTCAGCCTCCTGAATAGCTAGGAACACAGGCAAATGCCATCACACCCAGATAATTTTTTACATTTTTTTAAGAGACGAGGTCTCCTTATGTTGCCCAGACTAGTCTTGAACTCCTGGGCTCAAGCGATCCTCCCTCCTTGGCCTCCCAAAGTACTGGGATTGAGAAAGACTTGTTTATGATGCTCCTCTGACAATTTTGAAAGACATTAAGACCTGAAGACCTCAGGATATGATGCTATCACTCTATAATGGAGTAGGAATCCTAGGGGAGGCCAAGGAGTGCAAAAAAGAAACAGGGGGTCATAAGGGAGGCAAAGAGAGCAAAGAGAACACCCATTTGCCTATCTAAGGCTGCTTCTATATGAACCAGTGGATGATTTGCTGAGAAAATTAAATGCTTTGCTGTACCCTTTAGTCTTCACAGGTGTACATGAATCCCTGACAATCAGAGGTGTTAGAGCTGTGTACAAGAATAGTTAAAGAATTATAAGATACTTCCAATGGGGCAAAATTGGGAATGGTACAAGAGCCTGTGTAGCATAAAGGAAGGGAGGGTTTTTTAGGGAACCCATGCCCTCATTCAGGCATGTACGCTATGTGGCATTTGGCTTCGAATCCTGCTGTCGTCCTTCTCGTTTATTTCCTTGGCCTCTCTGGACCTCAGCTGCTCCAGGTGGATAGTAAAAATCCCATCGTGCAAGGAGGAGAGGCTCATATCAGGAAAGATGAGCACATGGATTCACAGAGCTGCCAGGGGAATCACAATCACAAACCCAGCTGTTGTTGTCAGGGACATCTCTCTGACGAACTCACAGCTCACAGAACTGTGGTTCTGCTCCAGTCCACGTGGTGTTTCTCTCTTCTGAGGCCAGTCAGATCCCAGAGAGGAATTCAGTTGCTGCCCCCTTTCCTGGCCCTTGGCCCCGTCGGGTACTGAAGGGTGGTGTATCCTTAGGGTAATCCAGGGAAGAAGTCACATCTCCTTTGAGGAGAGTAGGGAGGGCAGAGCAAATTTCTTAACAACTTCAAAGCCTGACGTAAAAGCAAACAAATACCAAAAAAGGTTTAGTTTAGACAATAACATGTAATCTACATAAATGCAAATTGGGCCACTTTTCTATGTGGAAGAGGATTAAGTCCTTAAATTTTAAAAACTAAAGAAAAGTCAAGGTTTTAATTTAAATTAAATTTTAAAAACTTAGGAAATTGACACGAGCATTATAATGAAACTGTGAAGACTATTTTTAATTATAATTACAAAAATGTGTTGGGAGGCCGAGGCGGGCGGATCACCTGAGGTCAGGAGTTCGAAACCAGCCTGACCAACATGGAGAAACCCCGTCTCTACTAAAAATACAAAACTATCCAGGCATGGTGGCAGGTTCCTGTAATGCCAGCTACTCAAGAGGCTGAGACAGGAGAATCACTTGAACCTGTGAGACAGAGGTTGCGATGACCCGAGATTGTGCCATTGCAGTCCAGCCTGGACAACAAGAGCGAAATTCTGTCTCAAAGAAAAAAAAAAAAAAGTGAAGACCACTTAATTATAAAGACATTTTTGTGTATTTCAGACTTCTGTGTGACTTCTCTCATAGGAATGGCAGGATATACTTTTTTTTTTTTTTTTTTTTTTTTTTTTTGAGACAGAGTCTCGCTCTGTTGCCCAGGCTGGAGTGCAGTGGTGCAATTTCGGCTCACTGCAACTTTGCCTCCCAGGTTCAAGTGATGCTCCTGCTTCAGCCTCCTGAGTAGCTGGGATTACAGGCGTGCACCACCACGCCCAGCTAATTTTTGTATTTTTAGTAGAGATGGGGTTTCACCATATTGGCCAGGCTGGTCTCAAACTCCTGACCTCAAGTGATCCACCCACCTCGGCCTCCCAAAGTGCTGGGATTACAGGCGTGAGCCACCGCGCCTGGCCAATTGTGCCTTTTTGATGGATTTACACTTGCTATATATTTTTTATGAATCTTGATATTTTGTTCTATATACATTGCAAATCTTTCCCATGCTGTTTTTTTTTTTTTTTCTTTTTCTTTTTCCTTATTGCTTCCTATGAATGAAACTCATCATTTGTCTGTCCAGGACTCGTCTACTTTTCTTGAGGAAACAGATTGTGAGACAACCCAAGAGAAGAGGGAGGAGACAAGATAGCGGAGAAAACCAAAGACCGAGGATGAGAGACTCAGAGCTAGGAGCTGAAACTCAGGAAGGAAGGAGCCAAAACAGGGAAGGAGGAACAGCCTCTGAGAGGGAGGAGCTGAGACTCAGAGAAGGAGGAGCCCAGACTCAAAGGGGGAGGGGCTGAGACCCAGAGAGGGAGGAGCCGAGACTCAAAGTGGGAGTAGCTGAGACTCTGACAGGCTGACAGGGACTGGGGAGAGGCCAGACTTGGAAAGACAGACACCAGAGAGAGGGGACAGAGATGCGGAAAAAGTTTCTTTTGTGTTCTTAATGCTTTTATGGTGTCTTAACTTGCAAAAAAGTTTTCGAGTTTATGTAGTCAAATCTACCAGCCCCTTCTTATTAAGACTTCTCAAGTTTAGAATCTCAGAATGGTCTTTCCCACTCCAAGATTGAAAAACTGCTCTCAAATGTTGTGTTCTAAAACATTTTAGTTTTGTTCTTTAGTGTTACTTCCGTAATCCATTTGCAAATGTATTTTCATTTGTATATGTGTGAGATAGGAATTCTAATCTAATTATTTTCCAGATAGATATCTAATAACATCATCTGTTATAATATTCACCCTTATTCCCCTCTTTCTGCCCTGTCATTTCAAATACGGTGTTCATTACTTCTCAGTCTTTTGGCTAAGATCAAGTGTGAAATACCATATTCATCATATACTAAACTTCTACATGTTGGTGAATCTGTTTCTGGAGTCTCTATTCTGTTCCACTGAATTATTTGTCTATACTTGTGCCAATCCCACAATGTTTTAACCACTATAGCTTTATGGTATATTTTGATATCTAATAGGGAAAATTCTTCACTATTGTTCTTTTTCAAAATGTTCTTGGCTAGACTTCTGCATTTTTTCTTCCAGATGAACTTAAGAATTTGTGGTCAAGTTGCATAAAAAGTTCAGAACCCACCAAATACTTGGTTTCTAAATGTTACTCCTTTTCTAGTTACTGATCTATTTCTCCTTCTTCCCATCCCACCTCCTTTAAGCAGTACATATGGTCATCAGCAAGGCACTCCCAAAATTCTAAGAAGTAAAAATTTTAAACCCCCACATTATAAATAAAATTAGAACATGCAGAAAGCAATAATCATAGACTATTCTGGGGTCAGGAGTAGTAAGCACAGAACCTAATTGATTCCATTTAACAAACTTACTTTAAAGAATAAAGAATAAAGAGGCTGGGCACAGTGGCTCACCCCTGTAATCCCAGCACTTTGGGAGGCTGAGGTAGGAGGATCACTTGAACCCGGTAGTTAAAGACCAGCCTGGGCAACATAGAGACCCATCTCTACAAAAAAATAAAAATAAAAAAATTACCCAGGCGTGGGGGCACACAACTATAGTCCCAGCAACTTGGGAGGCTGAGGTGGGAGGATTGGTTGAGCCCAGGAGGTTGAGACTGCAGTGAGC
Organism: Macaca fascicularis; assembly: GCF_037993035.2. Lineage (NCBI taxonomy): Eukaryota > Metazoa > Chordata > Mammalia > Primates > Cercopithecidae > Macaca > Macaca fascicularis. Next base: position 55,436,660 of record NC_088388.1, read on the forward strand.
TATGATCACACCACTGTGCTCCAGTCTGGGTGACAGAGTGAGAACTTGTCTCAAAAAAAAAAAAAAAAAAAAAAATATATATATATACACACACACACACACACACACACACACACACATAAATAAAAAGAATTGACCAATCATAAAGGGTCAAGGATACAAGTATAGAAAAAAAAAAAAGCGATGAGCTTTTTTAAGCAAAGTCAATTCATGACTGCCTACAATACAGGGATGGGCAAATATGCGACTTGTGCCCTTCTTATATCCCCTCAGCACTATCCATTTCAGACCCACCAGCACAACTTCTAACCACCACATCTGCTTCTCTTGACCTGAGGACTCTCTGGCCACCAAAGCTCGTTCTTCCCATGTACACAGTAGGAAAGATGTGTTGACAAATTAGCCACCCAATCCGCTCCCTGGTCAGGAGTATCACTCAGTCAACGACTTATGAGAGTTGGTGCATAAAGACCCAGATCTTCGGCTGAGAACAGTGGCTCATGCCTGTAATCCCAGCACATTGGGAGGCCAAGGTGGGCAGATCATCTGAGGTCAGGAGTTCAAGACCAGCCTGGCCAACATGGTGAAACCCCATCTCTATTAAAAATACAAAAAGTAGTTTGGTGTGGTGGTGCATGCCTGTAATCCCAGCTACTCGGGAGGCTGAGGCAGGAGAATCGCTTGAACCCGGGAGGCAGAGGTTGCAGTGAGCTGAGATCACCCCACTGGACTCCAGCCTGGGCAACAGAGTGAGACTCTGTTTCAAAGAAAAAAAATAAAAAGACCCAGATCTCTGGCCCCTAGGTTGGATTAACATGGGGATGCATATTGTACACTGTCTCCCAGAGTCTCCAGTGAGGCCAAGCTTCAGTTACCCACAGTGGTATCTTGTTTGATAACATACCTGTATTGGTTTCCTTCCTTTCCCTGTTTCATTTCACTCTGCTACCACTGTTTCCCGGAACCACTTCCCAATTAAACTGTTTACACTCAAATCCTTGTTTCAGGGTCTGCTTCTGGAGGAACTCAAACAAAGAGGGGCAGTCCCCTGACCCAAGGCCTTAACCTACCCAGCTTCAAAGGTAGGCCTTCCCCCATCCCAGGCATGGGGGAACAGTTGATTAGAACCTGTTGCCATCAAACCCCACCATCAAAACTGTCACCCCTAAATCTGATTCCAAGTTCACCAAGCAATCTTCTGATGATGACCTGGTTTCCCAGATGGTTTTCCATTAAAAAAGAGGGGATGCTGACAAGAGGCAGCAAATGCCCAGTCCCCAAGTGGTTTTGCTTCTCATCGCCAACAAATACTTAGCAAGTAGTTTACACAATAAGCACTTGCAAGCTCAGACAACAAAACCCTATTCTGAGTGATATACAGCCACTCTCAGTGTTGACAAACGTGTGTTTCCAAGCCTACCAAGATGAGAACCAGGCTCTGGGCCAAGGAGACTTTCCAACCTAAAAGCTGATTCATAAAGAGCCTAATGGAAGTCAACCAGCCTCTCCTGCCAGCACCTGACCTGGCCACATACCTTCTTACAGGCTCTGGTAGCAGTGTTCCACCTCTGTTAAGGGAAGCAATAACAGATGGCTTCACAATTTTTCAAACCTCTATGCTCCCTCTTTTATGCTTCCTCCCTTTACTAGAGGAAAATCTGTGCACCCTCTAGTACCTTAGTTCCCAGGGCATTCACAATGCCAGGACCTCTGTTTCCTATTAGACTTCTCTCTTCTACCTGAGTCATTCTAGACTGCTGGTTATGAGCAAGATAAGCATAACTCTGGATTTTCTGGGACAACCCAGATTCCAAATATGCTGAACTTTAGCCTTAAACCATTAAAATATCCATGGAATTCTAAGATTTCTGTGTCCAACTAACCTCTCCCATATTGCATTAATGCTGGGAAATAGCCCAAAACAATTTTTGTAAGACAATGTGTTCTCGATGTTGATTTGGTTCTGAAAATTCTGTTATAAAAGATTCCTGAGCTGTGATACACACCCATCCTTGAGCTGTTTCTAATTCAATTACTCAGGCTCTTATATTTAGCCAAAGGTCCTTTATTTGGACCAACTCATTCCTTTATATACATTGGGTATCTTAAAGAATGAAATCTCTTAAATTGGAGCTTCTTACACCAAAGTGAATTTTTTAAGAAAGAAAGAAGAACAAGAGAAAGACAAGCCAGTGTTCCCAGAACACCAGTGGCCCAGGGGCCCCACTGAGATGGGGGAGATTCTGGTGGCTGATGGGGAGCTGTCCACTAGGGAGGTGCTGACAATTTCCTGGCGTTTAGATGGGGACCGTCCTCAAGAGTTGTGAAAGAGTCCACTCCATACCCCTACTACCACCACATTCCCCAGAAAAAAAAAAAAATAAATAAAATATTGTGAGGGTTTATGTAAACATAGGCCATGCCCCCAAGTTGGAATGGGAAAGACAAGAATTGGCCCCGAGAGTTTTCTGAATCTTCTCCACTTTGCTCAAATCCAGATACAATATCTGCCAGGACTCCTTTACTCTGATTCTAAACATTCTGTGTGATGGATGCTATAGACGCCTCCAGGGAGGTCTTGAAGTCCCTACAGATGCTAATTATGGCAGATCCAATAGGAAAAACAAGACTAGCTGCTGAAGAGCGGGAGGTTGCAGTCCCAATCCCCCTCCCATGCCCTAACATTGCCTTCCTTCTCCCTTTCTGTGCTGAGAATAAGGAGCTGAAGCCCTACCACCTTTCCTTACTCATAGGACTTGGGGGAAAATACTGAATGCCTTTGAAGAGACAACTGATTGCCTTTGCTGTGTGTGGTAGGCTGGCTGACTCTGAACAAGCCACTCTTCCCCTCTAGGCTTGCTCTCCTCCTATGTAAGATGAGAAATGCCTGGACTCACAACCCTTTTGCTATCTCACCATCCTCTGGCTGTCTTTCCTCCTCTCCTCAGCTGTATGTTTCCCTGCCAGGGTAGCCACAGCCTCCTTGCAAAGAATTTCCACCACTCAAGTTCCCCAGCACTAAGGACCCCCGAGCTCTGGAAGCAAAAGCCTCTGGAACAATCATGGGTATTGGGATATCAGATGAACCTGAAAGCCTTGGTTCTGGAGTATATAGGGTGAGGGAGAGTAGGAAAAGCAAGGAAATCCCCAATTGTTTGGGGGAAATTCAGGAGCACTGTCTCCCTCTGTTTTTTTAAAGATAATACTTTATTTTTATAAACATGATACATGCTTATTATAAAAAAATCAAACAATATTGTAGAACACAAAGAAAATATTTAAAAATCTTCAATATCCCACCACCACCAAATAACCATGGCTGACACAAGTGAGCATTGTTGCAGATGTCACTCTCCTTATGTGTACAGAGAGAAGGATAGATAGGTAACTAAGAAGGAAGAGTGAATGGATGTATGGATAGTTGAATATAAAAAGTGGTTTAGAAAGAGATCATACCGGCCGGGCGCGGTGGCTCAAGCCTGTAATCTCAGCACTTTGGGAGGCCAAGATGGGCGGATCACGAGGTCAGGAGATCGAGACCATCCTGGCTAACACAGTGAAACACCGTCTCTACTAAAAAATACAAAAAACTAGCCAGGCAAGGTGACGGGCGCCTGTAGTCCCAGCTACTCGGGAGGCTGAGGCAGGAGAATGGCGTAAACCCAGGAGGCGGAGCTTGCAGTGAGCTGAGATCCGGCCACTGCACTCCAGCTCGAGCAACAGAGCAAGACTCCATCCCAAAAAAAAAAGAGAGATCATACCTTACATGATATTTAATAAAAGGTATAAAATTTAATTTTCCTTGAATTTAAGAGAAGACAAAGATGTTAATAAAGGTAATGGAATTGCTTAACTTGGTGTATTCTCCACAAGAGATATTTTTATTTTTATTTTTTTGAGACAGAGTCTCACTCTGCCACCCAGGCTGGTGTGCTGTGATGCAATTACAGCTCACTGCAGCCTCGACTTCCCTGGCTCCAACAATCCTCCCACCTCAGCCTCCCAAGTAGTGGGGACCACAGACATGTGCCACCACACCTGGCTAATTTTTGTATTTTTGGTAGAGACTGGGTTTTGCCATGTTGTCCAGGCTGGTCTCAAACTAGTGAGTTCAAGCAATCCACCTGCCTTGGCATCCCAAAGTGCTGGGATTACAGACATGAGCCATTGCACCTGGCCTAAAGGAGATAGTATTTCTCAAGGATGTTGTACCTCTAAGGTTAAGAAAATATGTTATGAAAAATATTCAGAGACTGGAATAAACTTTTTTACATGCTTCAATTTTAGGCAATATCAATTGACTGACTGCTACAAAAGTTAAGGAAATTACCATTCTTACACTTCCCCTTCCTCCCTTCCCCCACTTCCCAAATATTATGAGTAATACTGTTCTTTCTTTCTGTTTTTACCTCTTAATATGAGTCATTGTCAGTGCATGTGATCAAGATGAAATGGTGAATGTCATGGAGAAATGTGATAACATGGATGTCTATATTTATAGACATGAAATAATATCAAAAAAATAACAATAATTTTATTTGGCTACATAATTATAATAATGTCAATGATTTATGTGGACCACTGACCTTATGCACCTAATTACTATGCATCTAATAATTGTGTGTGATTATCTTCAAAGGTTAGATCAGAAAAATAATAATAAAATCAAATGAGCAGACAAACTGGATTATCACTGAGGCTTTTGTAATGCTATGACTTTTGAAATCTATCTTCTTAGAGATCCCCTGGAGGGATCTTTATATGAGCTCTGTGGAAGCTTTTCCTGTCACACAGCAGAGACAGACTTGATAATAATAGCAACAATTGGCCAGGCGCTGTGGCTCAGGCCTGTAATCCCAGCACTTTGGGAGGCCAAGGTCAGGAGTTTGAAACAAGCCTGGCCAACATAGTGAAACCCCGTCTCTACTAAAAATACAAAAATTAGCCGGGCATGGTGGCTTGCACCTGTAGTCCCAGCTACTCAGGAGGCTGAAGCAAGAGAATTGCTTAAACCCGGGAAGCGGAGGTTGCAGTGAGCCAAGATCGCGCCACTGCACTCCAGCCTGGGGGACAAAGTGAGACTTTGTCACCAAAAATAATAATAACAATAATAATAGCAACAATTTCTAACATTGCCACTCACTGTCTGCCAGGCACAGGCTTAACTACTTTACATATATTGGCTTATTTAATCTCCCAACATCTCAATAAAGATGTACTATATTCTTAATTTAAAAATGAGGAAACTGAGGCAGAGTGATTAAGTAACATTTGAGGTCCCACACTAGTGAGTTATAAACCTCAAATAGTCACAGTAAGTAGCAGAGGTGGAATTTGAACACTGTTTCCTTGACCTCAATAACTCACCAAGCCATGTGCCCTTGGGTTAATCACTCATTCTCTCTGGGCCATCCTGTCTTCCATAAGTTAGGTACTAATAAGGACTTCCCTGCCTGTCACCCAGGGCTTCGTTGAGGATCAAGTAAGCAGTGCTTGGGAAAGGGCTTTGAAAAGCAGCATTATTATCTTCTTTTCCTCCAGTCCTCACTATGGCATGCGACCAGTGGCCTTGGTCAGGGCTCGGGCAGGAATTAGCCTCTGCTGATGAGAAAAACATTACCAATGAGACCACAAAAACAAAACAGTCCTCCTGCCAGAAGACAGTGAGATGGGGTGGGCAGGGAATTCCGATGGCCACGAACACTTAACCAAGTTCGTGTTCAGGGTGAGTTACAGCGAGACACTTCATTTATAAGGTTTGTTGTCAAACGACGATTTCACAGTAGAAGTCATTGCATGGAGAGAATATCAAGAGAGCCATTGGCTATTGTCTCCACTCTTTGGGCCAGCTCTCTTTTCTCAGGTTCTCAACACTTGTTGTCCCCTGAAGCAGACACCCTTTGGCTGGCTGAGCTACCAGCCTGCCTCTCTGGATGCGATACCTGAAAAGTGAGGGCCAGAAAAAATGCCTTTTTAAAACTCAGCCAGTGTAAAGAAGAACACCAGGCCAGGATTAGGAGCCCTGGGGGCTCTGGGAGACAGAAAATCTGATTTCTGGCCCTGACTCAAAACCATGACCTCGGGCAAGTCCCTTTTCTTCTCAGGGGTTTTGTTTTCCCATCTGTAATACAAGGGCTTCCTGGATGCTCTCTCAAGGCCCTTCTACCTCTGCCCTCATGCTGACTATTCCGCGGAGAGGTGCAGTGTGGATATGACTGGCTGTGACTTATCTGGGAGATTTCCAGAAAGAGAGCAATCAAGCAAGAATCCAGAGACCACAGAATAAGACCAACTGCAGTTTCAGAACCCACAGCCAACAATGCAAAGTTTCAAAACCACAGCAGTTGGTTTGTAGGGCAAAAAGGAGAAGATAGTACTGTCTAGAGGAGCATCTGGGGATGTGTTTTTTAACAAATGTTGCTGGGATCTTCTATTGTATGCAAGGCACGGGGAGAAGGGGAGGGAAAGAGAAGCTATGGAAGCTCCCAAGACGAATAAGACATGGTGTCAGCCCTCATAGACTATAAACTAGGGTAAAAGACTGTTGTATACTAAGCTAAGAGGAATGAAAAGGGTATAGGATAGGGCTGTCTGCACTCGCCGTGGGATGCAACAGGAGCCACTTTTAAGTCCTGTGCTAGGTATGGCAGGGTCAAAGGGCAAAGAGAGGGTCCTCTCCAGTCTAGAAGTAGGAAAGCTGGCTAGGCTGAAGGGATACTCTTAAATACTATCCCAGAACCTTGAAAAAGAGGAGAGAGCTCTAAAGGTCTGGGAATCAGTTGTCACTCCAGTTTCATACCTTTAAGTCAAGCCCTGTTTCTCTAAAGGTCTTCCATTTCTCCATGAGCAAATACAAGAGCCACAGCTTCCCTCCCCACTGCCCCACTCCCAGCATCTGAGGCCTCATTCCTTTCAAAAGAAGCCAAGATTTCCAAACTTGTTCCCAGACTTGTCACCTTGTCACTGGCAGGGCTTTTCTCTGAGAGATGGGTCAGGGTCCTGTCTCCCAGCGAGCCTGCAGCTAAGTCTGGTCAAGAGAAGCGAGGCTGGATCTTCCCATTAGATAATCAGAATCATGGTGCTGTTTCTGCCTTGCTGGCTTTCTGTGCGCTGCTTCTGGTCTAACATGTAGCCCAAACAGATAGGTACAAGAGACAGCTCATCTGGGACATACACTCAGTCCAGGAATGATGACTACAATGCCAGCAGGTCCATTCATTCAGACCTCCCTCCTGAACAAAAGCTTCTATGATTCAGGACTTTGTAAAGATGACAAAAGGATCATTTGAATGACTCAAATCTCCCTATGATATTAACCATGTAATACTGTTTGTGAATTATACATACATATAGATACACATGCATGCATGCATAAACATACATATACATACACATCCATGCATATATGTATATATACATGTATATACATTTATATGCGTTATGTATACATGTGTGTATGTATATACATGTACATACACATATATACAGATGTGTGTATATATAGCCTATACATATATACACATACGTGTGTGTGTGTACGTATGCACGTATACACATATACAGTGACTTCGAATAAAGTACAGTCATGGCCTAGGGGCCTGGGGTTAACTGCCAATCCCCCTCACCAGAAGGAAACTGGCTACAGGTAGAGTTTCTGTGATGGCCTTTTATGGTCTACCTCTGCCTGATCTGATTGTACATCTGCTCCCCCATTTCTCCATCTTGATGATCTATGTCCCACACAGACCCGCACTTCCTTGACAGGTCCCATTTACCAACTGATAAATATGGAAAATTATCAGTAATTGATCTGATCTATATCTGTGCAGGCTATAGATCATCACTTCTGCCACAATTAAAAATAAAAATAAAAAAGGAGATGGGTCTCCTTTTTTATTTTTATTTTTAATTGTGGCAAAAAAACACATGCACAATGGAAAATTTACTATGTTAACCATTCTTAAGTGTACAGTTTATAGTGTTAAGTATGTTCACATTGTTGTTCTCCATCTCCCCTTTAGCACTTACCTAAAAGCCTTGAAGCAACACAGTCTTCGTTTGTTATGGTTAGATTGCTTCCAGAAATTTGACTCCTCTTTGCTCCTGCACAGATCTGTGTAGAGCGGAAGTTCAGGAAGTTCATACTTGACCTCAAATGCACTCTGCTAATGGCTATTATAAATTATCTTCACATTTTGCTGACTCTGTGGATAAAAGCAGGTCAGCTTCCTGCAGCCAAGAGTCTTGGGCCAGGCAGTGGCATGGGATCCCTTCCAGGGAATCAGTCTCAAAGAGGAGTGGATCTACTTGTGTTCACAACACAAGAACCGGACTCTTTGCATCAGATGGGGATATCAGAGGACTGTGCCTTTCAGGGTGGTAGGCACCCACCTGTGTGGCCCCAGCTTTGACCTTTGGAGGAGGCACTTGGAAGAAGCAAGTTATGTAATGTCAGGTTCCTCATCTGAAAAATGGGAATAATATTCACCTTATAGATTATTTCAAAGCTTGAAAAAGATGATGCTCAAGATGATTTTCAAGTAGTAAATAGTTTATATGGTAAGTGCTTTTTTCCCCAAGTTTAATTTTTCAAATTCATTTCTATCTTGTAGTATACTATACTTCATAATATGTCCACTCTTTGAACTTCTAGTTACTTAATTGACAAATAAAAGTGTATATATTTGTGTAACATGTACAACATGATGTTTGATAATGAATACACTGTGGAATGACTAAAAATTAACATAACAATTATCTCACATACAAAGAGACTTCAAAAAGTTTATGAAAAATGTGTCTTACGAAAAAACTACGCATGGATTTAAATTTTTTTCTGCACCAACATAAACTCACACTAACTTGTTATAATATGTATGAACAGAATCTAGTTTGAGGCACTAAGGAGGATAAGACATGAGTTTGAAAAGAGCCTCTATCAGAGCAACATGAATTCTGCTAAAATTGAAGAACAAACATCAAACTTATGGTGAAGCTTGGGTGGAAGAATGATAAAATCACTGATGCTTTACGAAAGTTGATAGGGACAATGCCCAAAAGAAATCAGCAGTTTGCAAACAGATGCCTCATTTTAAGAAGGGATGAGACAATGTTGAAGACGAAGCTTGCAGTGACAGACCATCCACATCAATTTGTGAGGAAAAAAATCATCCCAATTGTGCCCTAATTGAAGAGGACTGACAATTACCAGCACAAAAAAATAACCAACACCATAGACATCTCAATTGGTTCTGCTTACACAATTCTGGCAGAAAAATTAAAGTTGAGAAAACTTTCCACTCAGTGGATGCCAAAACTATTGCACCCAGATCAGCTGCAGACAAGAGCAGAGCTTTCCATTGAAAGTTTAAATAAGTAGGATCAAGGCCCTAAAGCATTTCTTTGAAGAATCGTAATGGGAGATGAGGGGTGGCTTTACCAGTACGATCCTAAAGACAAAGCACAATCAAAGCAATGGCTACCAAGGGGTGGCAATGGTCTACTCACAGCAAAAGCAGACAGGTCAAAAGCAAAGGTCGCGGCAACAATTTTTTGGGCTGCTCAAGGCATTTTGCTTGTTGACATTCTGAAGGGCCAAAGAATGATAACATCTGCTAAGTATGAAAGTGTTTTGAGAAAGTTAGTCAAAACTTTAGTGGAAAAATGTCCGGGAAATCTTCAACATAGAGTCCTTCTCCACCATGACAATGCTCCTACTCATTCTTCTCATCAAACAAGGGCAATTTTGACAGTGTTTTGGTGGGAAATCATTAGGCATCCATCTTACACTCCTGATTTGGCTCCTTCTGACTTCCTTTTTGCTTCCTACTCTTAAAAGGTCTTTAAAATGTACCCATTTTTCTTCAAATAATAATGTAAAAAAGACTGAATTGACATGGCTAAGTTCCCAGGACCCCTTGGTTCTTTAGGAATGGACTAAGTGGTTGCTATCATCAGTTACAACAGGGTCTTGATCTTGATGGAGCTGATAGTGAGAAATCATGTTTATATTTTGTATTTTAATTTTTTAATTCCATTTTTCCATGAACTTTTTGAAGTCTCATACTTATCATTTTTTTCTTGTGAGAACATTTAAAATCTACTCTCATAGCAATTTTCAAGTATGTAATACATCGTCATTAACTACAGTCACAAGGTTGATATTGAATTTGTTCTCTGTGTCTAATCTTATATCCTTTGAACAACATCTCCCAATCTCCCTACCCCAATGGTAAGTGCTTAATAAGTAGATTAATAATATTTGTTGTTATTATTGGACCCCAAATTTTCCCAATCCCTGCAAGCCTGCAAGCATGAGTGAAGATGCTTTAACAGTAATAGATCTGATTTCACCAACGAATGCTCCCCTTTAATAACTTAGGCTTTCACTTTTGTGGAGTGTGTCTCACAGAAGTTATTTTTGCCCATGAGCAAATCTCTCTTTGGGGCATCTGCTGTCCCACAGGTTCCTAGTTTCAGATACTGCTCTTTGCACTCAGCACCACCAGAGATGTGTGGAACCTTCTCGGTGTCATGTAGGCTCTCTCCCTGTGTGTCACACCCAGCAAAAGTATCCTAAAGAACTGTGGATGGTGCACCAGTGTTTTGCATTATTTGTAAAATGGCTTGAGTTTTTACTTAGAACTCCCTGTTTAGCACAAGACAGGCCTGAGTGAGTCTTTTGAGTCGAGATCAAGAGAGATTTCTAAGGGATAGACAACAATCTGTATTAGTATTTCTCACCCCTCCTCCCCTGGGTTAGAGTGCTCTCAGCAACCATACACAAAGACATATGGGAAGCCTGACCCTTCAGGTCACCAGCCATGGTGGCCAAATCTGTCCCAGATCAAGGGACACAACCTATCCTAAGCAGAGATCTAGCATTGTTATTCTACTGGGTTTTGACATCCCAAACACAATCTCCCAAACACCTGCCCCCTATTAGTTATTTATTGCTGCATAATAAATGACTCCACACTTCGTAGCTTTTGTTATGAGGTCAGGAACCTGGGAGTGGCTTAGCAGGATGGTTCCAGTTCAGGGCTTCTCCCAGGGTTGCCATCAATGAGTCAGCCACGGCTGCAGGCATCTGAAGCTCAATTGGCAGGCGGCTTTAGTTCTTTGCCACATGAGCCTCTCCACAGCTTATGACATGGCCTCCCCAGAGCAAATTATCCAAGACAGGGTGACTGAGACAGAAACTACAATCATTTATAAACTAATCTGGGAAGTCACATACCATCACTTTGCCATAGTCTACTGATCACACAGACTTACACGGGTACCAGGTGAGAGGGGACTACCCAAAAGTGTGAATATCATGAGGTGGAGATCACTGGGAGCTGCCTTGGTAGCTGCCACCATACGCCCTCTGCCCTCTCCAGCTCCAGCCTCTACAATCTTGCCTGAAAGGAGCCCATCTTTCTTCAAAGTCAAAGAGGGGAGTTTAGAGGCCCTGAGGATAGAACTAAGCAATGGCAAAGTAGCACTGGGACCCAGGGATATGTGTGTAAAAGATAAGAACCAGGAAAAGAAACAGCAGGACATAAGAGGACAGAAGTAAATCAAAGGGCACAGAGCTTTGAAGGAAAAAAAAGAAAAAAAAAAAAAGCAATACTGTGGGACAGTAAAAGCTGAAAATAGACAGAAGGCCTCGATCCTCAGGGAGGTATATTGACAGAGGTCAGTGCTTTATAACAGCAGAGGTGCTTTCCCTCTTGTGCTACCTGTCCATGGTTGGGACTTCACTCTGCACCTCACTTGGGAGCCCAGGCTGATAAAGCAGCCATCATTTGAACATCACTGCATGTGGGTGGAAAGAGCGCTCTGGAGGGTCTTGTATTGGCCATGAAATATGCTCTGGCCCAGAAATGATTCACGCCCCTTCCATTCACAACCCTTTGGCCACAGAGGGTCACCAAGGAGCCAAAAAGTGCAATCCTATCATGTTCCTGGAAGAGGGGAAAACTGGAAATATTTGGCAACAGCACTCATGACTCCTCCGGGTCTAAGAGAAGAACAAACTTTTCAGAGAGAACGGTATAGAAGGGACTACTGGGGACTAGACTAGAGTCTTGCAAATGAGGCTTTTCCAGAGCTGTGCTCTACAAGGTCCTCTGCCTGTGATCCCACCCCCACCTTGGGCTCAGCTCATCCTTTGCTGCCTCACACAGCAGGCCAAAGGAGCAAGCATCTTTTGAGGCCTCTGTCTCAGGCCTGGGTCATTCCCCGACCCTCACCTTACACTGTTTTCCTCCCTCACCCAGCCCATTGATCCAGGGCAGGATGCCCAGACACCAGGTCACATGTTGCAAAGCAAGACCCAAGCCATGGGATCCGTGGGGGCAGCCCTCAACTCACTTCCCAGAGATGCGTATACCTCTAGCCCTAATCTGACCACCTGACCATGGTTCTTGGTAGATAGAGCTGGGCCAAGCTCCCATCAACCTGAGAGGTCCCTGGAGAAGTAAAGCCCTTTCTTGCCTAAACCCATTCTCTCTCTTTTGACCAGAAGCCCAACTCCTAAGAATCTCAAGTTCTCATCCATACTAGCTGGCCCAGCCTACCCAACCAGGCCAAATATCTCATCTCCCTAACAGGCTTTTCAGAGAAAGATCTGGAGGTGGCTATAAGACAACACATGGTAGCAGTCTGGCTTGTCTCTCTGCAGACTCCATGTGACCTCACACTTTTGTTCATAGTCTTACATCCAACAACTGCTTAGGTTAGTGCTGATTTAGTTATTGGCCATTCTTTTTTTGTTTTGTTTTGTTTTGTTTTGAGACGGAGTCTCGCTCTGTCGACCAGGCTGGAGTGCAGTGGCCGGATCTCAGCTCACTGCAAGCTCTGCCTCCTGGGTTCACGCCATTCTCCTGCCTCAGCCTCCCGAGTAGCTGGGACTACAGGCGCCCGCCGCCTCGCCCAGCTAGTTTTTTGAACTTTTTAGTAGAGACGGGGTTTCACCGGGTTAGCCAGGATGGTCTCGATCTCCTGACCTCGTGATCCGCCCGTCTCGGCCTCCCAAAGTGCTGGGATTACAGGCTTGAGCCACCGCGCCCGGCCAATTGGCCATTCTTAAGGACTCCATTGGCTCACTCACAGATCAGGAATATCCATGGTTCATCAGCAGGGCCAATGCCACCTGACCCCAACCTCTTACCCCCATCCCCTAAGCCATCCCTAAAAATTATGCAGTGTAAGTGAAATCAGCATGTTTTCCATACAAAACAAGACTTCTAGCTTCCCCTTCCACTGCAATGCCTCCTAACCCCTCCAACATAGAAATGCTGGAGCTGGCAGGGTGTGGTGGCTCACACCTATAATCCCAACATTTTGGGAGGCTGAGGCGGGTGGATCACCTGAGGTCAGGAGTTCAAGACCAGCCTGGCCAACATGGTGAAACCCCATCTCTACTAAAAATACAAAAATTAGCCAGGCATGGTAGCATGTGTCTGTAATCCCAGCCACTCAGGAGGCTGAAACAGGAGAATCACTTGAACTCAGGAAGCAGAGGTTGCAGTGAGCAGAGATCATGCCACTGCACTCCAGTCTGGGCAACAGAGCAAGACCCGGTCTCAAGAAAATAACATAAAAATAAAAGAAATGCTGGAGCCAATAGCACCTCTCAGGCTCAGGCACTCAGAGATCAACTCTTGGGGTGGGTTTGGGGGGATGTCCACCAAAACTTAGGACATTCATCACACAAACTTTGACATTAAATTCATTCTCAGAGACCAATCTCATCCAGTTCTTGACTGAAAATAGTTACCATGGCTGTGCTGCTACAGGAGGCAGAGAAAAACCTCTGAAGGGGCAGCCAGGAACTCTTCATGGAGTAGGTCATACTTTAACTTGGGCCTTGACAGTTGGGAAGATTCTCAGTCAAGGATGCTGAGGAGGTTAGTCTGAGTGCAGAGAGAACAGCATATACAAAGAGGTGAAAATTTAGCTGACTAATACTGTATGTGTAACAGAGTAGTGGAGATAAGGCTGGAAAGACAGTTCATAAACTGACCCCAACCTCAAGAGAGCCTTGAATATCAGTGAAGAAGTTACCCTGATTCTCAAGAGAGACACAGAACAATCAGGATAAAGAATAATCTTAACTAATGTATTAGTCCATTTTCATACTGCTATGAAGAAGTACCGGAGACTGGGTAATTTATAAAGAAAAAGAGATTTAATGGACTCACAGTTCCACATGGCAGGGAAGGCCTCACAATCACGGCAAAAGGTGAAGGAGGAGCAAAGGCACGTCTTACATGGCGGCAGGCAAGAGAGCGTGTGCAGGGGAACCACTCTTTATAAAACCATCAGATCTCGTGAGACTTATTCACTATCATGAGAACGGCACAGAAAAAACCTGTCCCTGTGATTCAAGTACCTCCCACCAGGTTCCTCCCACAACACATGGGCATTATGGGAACTACAATTCAGGATGAGATTTGGGTGGGGACAGAGCCAAACCATATCAACTAACATCTATAGAATATTTACTAGGTTGAGCATTAGGCCAAGTGCTTTATATGCATTATTATCTCACAACAGCTTAACAAGTATATCTATTATTTTTCTGTTTTAAAGATGATAAAACTTGGCTCAGAGATGCTGAGTTACTTGCCTGAAATCACAGAGCTAGTAAGTGGCATGCCCAGAATTCAAACCCAAATCTGCCTGATTCTAGAACCACTAGGTGATATTAAATAGTGATGAACAGCATACTTACAAAAGTGCCTCTCCATGGCCTTGGTCTTAGATGGCATCAGGGGGATGGCAAGGAAGGTGTCAGCCTAAAGCCAGACAATTCCATGCACAGCTCAAGCGTCCCTATCTGGTGTCATTCACAGTTGACAGCTGAACAGAAAGGCTGGACATATACGTTGTCTCAGTTAGCAGGGAAGGACAGGAAAGAAGCACACTGGGCAAAGGTCCAGACTGAATGTGATCCATTCCCCACTCCGGACTTTGCAGAGCTGTCCTGCCCGGCTGCACCAAGCCTTCTCAGAGTTGTCCTTTGGCAGAAATGTAATTCATGTTCCCCACTGAGGGCAGAGTCCAGGCTTTGGGTCTATTCTGGCACCCCTTTTCTTCAGAGGCAGCCAAAACAACCCATTGCCTCATTGCAGCATCCCCTTCAAACCAGTCACTTTGGAGACCTTCCAAGGGCTTCGAGACATCTATGAACACTGGATCTGTTGAACAGAGTCCCATTCTCAATGCTTCTGCCTGCGGGAAGTCACGACAAGGACAGATGTTGTGGCTAGAGGGCAGCAGAGAGCTAGAGGCAGAAGCCCAAGGAGGAGCTAAAGATCACAGCTGGGAGAGCTCTTGGAGGAAGTAGGGGGATGGGGGGCACATGGAGAACCTCCATCTGCCAAGGAAATCCCCTCCCTTGAGTTCACACAGAGGCCAGTTCAGGTTGAGCCATAGATGCTAGGGGATCACATTGGGAAGCCAGACCAGAGGAGAAACAGAGAGATGCCAGAGACAACACCACCAAGGTCAAGAAGAGAGCTGGGAACAAGCTGGAGGTCACCAGAGGTCCTGGAGCAGGTCTGAACACAGGCCAGCCTTGTTCTCCCCAGGCCAGGAGAGCAGAGAAGAATTTGGGCAAAAAAGCAAAGAAGAAAAGCTGCCCAGTTCATTTTACGAGGTTATCATAACCCTGATAGCAAAACCTGTCAAGAACAGCACATACACACACATAAAGAAAAAACAGACCAGTCTCACTTTTGAATGGGGACAGAAAAACATCTGGAAAAAAATTAGCAAATTGAATTAAATCTCATCAAAAAATCATCCATGATAGTCAAGGAGGGTTTAACAACGTTAAGGATGGTTTGACATTAGGAAATGTATTAAAATTATACAGTTCATCCTTAAGAAAATAAATCACCCAAACCTATATTCTGAAAAGCACTTGATGAAGTTCCACATCCATTTCTGGGGGGTTTTATTTTTAACTTTTAAATTTCTAGGAAGAGCAGAAACATCCCTTAACATAATGAGTGGTGGCAATATCTTACTTAAAATTGAAATACTACAGATTGTTCCATTAAAATCAGTAACCAAAAAAGAATCATCAATGTTATTATTATTATTTAATATTGTTCTAGCAGTTAAAGTCAATGCAATAAAGGAAGGACTAAAACAAAAACCAGATGTGGCAAGAAGACAAAATTATCATTACTTATCAGTGCTATACCTTGGTTATAAAAGCTGTATTTTAAAATTCCAAGGCAACTTCCGGAAATAAAATAATAGTAAACAAGAACTTAAAAATCACTAATAAAAGTAATGTGAATAAAACAATAGGCAATGTAAGTTGTTTACCACGTAGAATGTTAATGGTCAAAAAGTTTGAAAACAATGTTGATAAGGGTTTGGGTAAACAGGCACCCTCAAACGTTGCTGATGGTATTTTGTATAGGGGGACAAAAACGTTTTTTCTCTATACTCTCATAATGTTTCTGGCCACTAAATATGTATGAGCTTTTCCCATACCAACCAATTCTCCAATTCTCTGTAGGCACCAACTGGGTATCCTACAATTTAACTCAATTCTGACACCAACTTTCCTGAGTTACTGCAGACCCCACAGGTTAAGGGCTCAGTGCCATAGGACTGCCCCCAACTTCAGACACCAAGTAGGTCCCCAGGTTACCAAATTGAGAGTTGTCACAACCCCCTCCCCAGGTTTGATAATTTGCTACGATGACTCAGAACTCATGGAAACACTTACGTTTACCAGTTTATTATATAATAAAGGATCTGATAAGGATACAGACGGACAGCCAGAGGAAGAGGTACATAGGGCAAGGTCCAAAAGCAGGACAGGCATAGGAGCTTCTGTCCCTGTGGAGTTGGGGTGAACCACCCTCCCATCACACGGATGTGTTCACCCACCCAGAAGTTCTCCAAACCCTGTACTTCAGGGACTTTTATGGAGGCTTCATCACGTAGGCATGATTCATTATTAACTCAATCTCCAGCCCCTCTCCCCTTCCCTGAGGATGGGGTGGGGTGGGGCTGAAAGTTCGAAGCTTCTAATCATGGCTTGGTCTTCCTCGAGAACAGCCCCCACCTAAGAGCCCACTAAGAGTCATTTTATTAGAACAAAGATGCTCCTGGTACCCTTTTACTTCAGAAATTACAAGGGTTTTAGGAGCTCTGTGTCAGGAACCAGGATCAGAGACCAATAAAAACATATATGTATTTCTTATTGTTTCACAGTATTATATATTGGTACAGCCTCTATGGAGAGCAATTTGGCAATATTTAAAAATTATAAATGCACTTGCTTTTTAGACTAGCAGTTCCTCTTTAGGAATTAATCTGACAGATATTCCTGTATCTATGTTAAAAAGTGTATGTACAAAATTATTTTTTATTTATTGTCATGACATAAGAAAATGGAAATGACCTAAATAACCATCAACAGAAAATTGTTCAATAAATTGTGGTATTCATTCATTGGTATACTATGCAGTTGTAAAAAAGAATGAGGAAGATTTTTATATATTAAAATGGAATGAGCTCTAAGATACAAAGTTAAGTGAAAAAGCAACATACATAAGACCATGCACAGTTTGCTAGCATTTGTATATATACATTTGAAATACAGGAAAAATCATATTTACTAGTTTATGTATAAAATATCTGTGGATGGATATACAAGAAACTAGTAACGTTTATTCAATATGTATACCATATTCTATAATTTGAGTTTAAAACTAAGTATATATATTACCTGTTATTAAATATATTTAATTTTAAGAAAGAATGGGGGAAAACGTTCACAAAAGTATGGGACATCCTTTGCTTTGCCAGACAGAAAATATATTTTAAAACTACTATTATTAAACACTATGCAACTATAATACTGGCAGAAGTACTGACACAACATGTAAATTAGTAACTTAAAAGACAAAGGAAAAATGAGAAATTAATGGAGAAATATCAAGTTGTTCCCTCACCAAATGATATTGTAAAAAACACCACTTTGGCAAAAAATTATATTCCTACCCTAGCCCCATACACCCAAATTAATTTCAGATTATTTAAAATCTTAAATGTACAAAATAGAACTATATAAAAACTAGGTGAAATATATGTAAGTAGTTAACTGATCTTTAGATGTTGTTGATTTTCTGTTTCAAATGTTAAGTCTGCCTTCCATTCCTGGAATAAACCCCACTAGGTCATGATATATTTTCTTTTTCAAATATTATTGGTTTTAATTTGCCAAAGTATTACCATTGGTTTTAATCTGCTACCTCTATTCATGAGAGATGTTGGTCTTCAGTTTTGTTTGTGGTATCAAGATAATGCTAATCTCCTAAAACAAGTTGGGTGGTGTTTCTCCTCTATTTTTTAAGTGAGTTTGTATAGAATTGGTGTTATTCCATTCTAATGTACAATAGAATTTACCCGTTAAACATAAAGTTGTTCATAATATTCCTTTGTTTTTTAAATATCTATAGAATCTATAATCACGTCCCCTCTTTCATTCTTTCATTCTTAATGCTGGTAATTTCTCTCTTCTCTTCTCTCTCTCTCTTTCTCTCTGTTAGCCTGGTAAGAGATTTATTATTGACATTTTTTTTTTTTTTCAAAGAACAGCTTTTGGTTTTATTTACTTTCTCTATTATTTTTCTATATTCTATTTCATTGATTTTCACCCATTTCCTTACATTCTTTTTTTTTTTTTTTCTTTTTTTTTTAATTTATTTATTATTATTATACTTTAAGTTGTAGGGTACATGTGCATAACGTGCAGGTTTGTTACATATGTATACTTGTGCCTTGTTGGTGTGCTGCACCCATCAACTCGTCATTTACATCAGGTATAACTCCCAATGCAATCCCTCCCCCCTCCCCCCTCCCCCCTCCCCATGATAGGCCCCGGTGTGTGATGTTCCCCTTCCTGAGTCCGAGTGATCTCATTGTTCAGTTCCCACCTATGAGTGAGAACATGCGGTGTTTGGTTTTCTGTTCTTGTGATAGTTTGCTAAGAATGATGGTTTCCAGCTGCATCCATGTCCCTACAAAGGACACAAACTCATCCTTTTTGATGGCTGCATAGTATTCCATGGTGTATATGTGCCACATTTTCTTAATCCAATCTGTCACTGATGGACATTTGGGTTGATTCCAAGTCTTTGCTATTGTGAATAGTGCCGCAATAAACATACGTGTGCATGTGTCTTTATAGCAGCATAATTTATAATCCTTTGGGTATATACCCAGTAATGGGATGGCTGGGTCATATGGTACATCTAGTTCTAGATCCTTGAGGAATCGCCATACTGTTTTCCATAATGGTTGAACTAGTTTACAATCCCACCAACAGTGTAAAAGTGTTCCTATTTCTCCACATCCTCTCCAGCACCTGTTGTTTCCTGACTTTTTAATGATCGCCATTCTAACTGGTGTGAGATGGTATCTCATTGACAAGTTTCTTCACAGAATTGGAAAAAACTGCTTTAAAGTTCATATGGAACCAAAAAAGAGCCCGCATCTCCAAGACAATCCTAAGTCAAAAGAACAAAGCTGGAGGCATCACGCTACCTGACTTCAAACTATACTACAAAGCTACAGTAACCAAAACAGCATGGTACTGGTACCAAAACAGAGATATAGACCAATGGAACAGAACAGAGTCCTCAGAAATAATACCACACATCTACAGCCATCTGATCTTTGAC
Source organism: Macaca fascicularis (assembly GCF_037993035.2). Classification (NCBI taxonomy): domain Eukaryota; kingdom Metazoa; phylum Chordata; class Mammalia; order Primates; family Cercopithecidae; genus Macaca; species Macaca fascicularis. The sequence continues at coordinate 55,456,366 of NC_088388.1, forward strand.
AAACCTGAGAGAAACAAGAAATGGGGAAAGGATTCCCTATTTAATAAATGGTGCTGGGAAAATTGGCTAGCCATAAGTAGAAAGCTGAAACTGGATCCTTTCCTTACTCCTTATACGAAAATTAATTCAAGATGGATTAGAGACTTAAATGTTAGACCTAATACCATAAAAATCCTAGAGGAAAACCTAGGTAGTACCATTCAGGACATAGGCATGGGCAAAGACTTCATGTCTAAAACACCAAAAGCAACAGCAGCAAAAGCCAAAATTGACAAATGGGATCTAATTAAACTAAAGAGCTTCTGCACAGCAAAAGAAACTACCATCAGACTGAACAGGCAACCTACAGAATGGGAGAAAATTTTTGCAATCTACTCATCTGACAAAGGGCTAATATCCAGAACCTACAAAGAACTCAAACAAATTTACAAGAAAAAAACAAACAACCCCATCAAAAAGTGGGCAAAGGATATGAACAGACATTTCTCAAAAGAAGACATTCATACAGCCAACAGACACATGAAAAAATGCTCATCATCACTGGCCATCAGAGAAATGCAAATCAAAACCACAATGAGATACCATCTCCTTACATTCTTAATTGTTTCTACATCGACTTATTTTGTGTTCAATTGCTCTTTTTCTAGTTTTTGTTTTAAGGTGGAAGATTATATCATTGATTTTTTTTTTTAGACCTTTTTTTCTCTAATACAAACATTTAATGCTCAGATTTATCTGAAAGTACTGCTTCAGCTTCATACCACCAATTCTGTGTGTGGTGGGTGAGGGCGGTTGTTGTTTTGTTTTGTTTTGTTTTGTTTTAGACAGAGTCTCGCTCTGTCCTCCAGGCTGGAGTCCAGTGGCATGATCTTGGCTCACTGCAACCTCCGCCTCCCGGGTTCAAACAATTCTCATGCCTCAGTCTCCCTAGTAGCTGGGATTACAGGCATGGGCCACCACACCCAGCTAATTTTTGTATTTTTAGCAGAGATGTGGTTTACTATGTTGGCTAGTCTGGTCTGGAGCTCCTGGCCTCAAGTGATCCACCCACCTCAGCCTCCCAAAGTGCTGGGATTATAGGCGAGAGCCACCGTGCTTGGCCCATACCACCAATTCTAATTTGTTGTGTTTTCATTTACATTCACTCCAAAATATAATTTCCCTTCTTTGACCTATGAGTTATTTAGAAGAATGTCATTTAATTTCCAAATATTTGTGAATTTTCCAGTTATGTTTTTGTTGTTGATTTCTAATTTAATTTTATTTTTAAACAGAGAACCTACTCAGCTTAATTTCAGTTCTTTTCATTTTATTGAGACTTGTTTTATGGCCCAGAATGTGTTTTATCTTGTTCAATGTTCCACATGCACTTGAAAAGAATGTGTGTTCTGTCATCACTGGTTGTTAACATTCTACCTACCAATTAGATCAGTGGGTAGATAATGTTCTAGCCTTCTTTATTCTTTTTTTTTTTTTTGAGACGGAGTCTCGCTCAGTTGCCCAGGCTGGAGTGCAGTGGCACAATCTCGGCTCACTGCAAGCTCCACCTCCCGGGTTCACGCCATTCTCCTGCCTCAGCCTCCCAAGTAGCTGGGACTACAAGCGCCCACCACCACGCCCGGCTAATGTTTTGTATTTTTAGTAGAGATGGGGTTTCACCGTGTTAGCCAGGATGGTCTCGATCTCCTGACCTCGTGATCCGCCCGTCTCGGCCTCCCAAAGTGCTGGGATTACAGGCGTGAGCCACCGCACCCGGCCTCCTTCTTTATTCTTACTGATTATCTGTCTCTTTTACCAATTACTAAGAATGCAGTGCTCATATCTCCAATCATAAATGTGAATTATTTCCATTTCTCCTTTCATTTTTGTTAGTTTTTATTCATTTTTTTCTTTTTTCTTTAGTTTTGTCTAATTGCAATTCATATATTTTGAAGCTCTGTTATTGGGTATATATATATACTTAAAATCTTCTGATTAATTGATATTTTCATCATTAGAAAATGTCCCTCATTATCCTTGGTAATATTTCTTGTCCTGAAGTCTACTTTGTTTAATATTAATATAGCCACTGCACTTTTTTGATAAGTGTTTGTGATGTCTATCTTTTTCTATCCTTGTTTTTTTATTATTATAAATAAATGAGACAGGGTCTCATTCTGTCACCCAGGCTGGAGTGCAGTGGTGTGATCATTGCTTACTGCAGCCTCAACCTCCTGGGCTCTGGTGATCCTCCCACCTCAGCCTCCTCATTCACTGGGACTACAGGTGCGTGCCACTATGTCCAGCTAATTTTTGTAGATACAGGGTTTTGCCACGTTGCCCAGGCTGGTCTCAAACTCCTGGGCTCAAGTGATCTTCTCACTTCAGCCTCCCAAAGTGCTAGGATTACAGGTGTGAGTCACCATGCCCAGCTACTATCCTTTTAATTTTAAACTGTGTCTCTGTATTTAAAGTGGGTTTCCATAGATAGCACAAAGCTAATCTCTGTTTTTACTGGACTGTCTGGACCATTTATGCTTAATGCAATTATGTATATGGTTAGATTAAGTTTATCATCTTGCTGTTTGTTTTCTACGTATCCCATTTTTTCTTTTTTTCTCTTTTCCTTTTTTTTTTTTTTTTTTTTTTTTTTTTTTTTTTACTTTTTTTCCCTTATTTTATTTTACTTTTTTGAGATGGAGTCTCACTCTGTCACCCAGGCTGGAGTGCAGTGGTGTGATCTTCGCTCACTGCAACCTCTGCCTCCAAGGTTCAAGTGATTCTCCTGACTCTGCCTCCTGAGTAGCTGGGACTACAGGCACACGCCACCATGACTGGCTAATTTTTTTTTGTATTTTTAGTAAAGATGGGTTTTGCCATATTGGTCAGGCTGGTCTTGAACTCCTGACCTCATGATCTGCCCACCTCAGCCTTCCAAAGTGCTGGGACTACAGGTGTGAGCCACCACATCTGGCCTTTTTTCTTTCTTTCTTTCTTTCTTTTTTTTTTTTTTTTTTTTTTTGAGATGGGGTTTCACCATGTTGGCCAGGCTGGTCTCGAACTCCTGACCTCAGGTGATCCACCCGCCTCAGCCTCCCATAGTGCTGGGATTACAGGTGTGAGCCGCTGGTGCCCAGCCTCCATTTTTTCTTTTTTGTTGTTGTTCTTTCTTGTTCCTTTTTTTTCTTTTTCCTGACTTCTTTTGAATTATTTGATTGCTTTTTCAGTATTCCATTTTACTTCCTATTTGAGGTTTTTTAGCTGCACTTATTTGGACATGTTTTGTTCTGTTGCTTCTTGTTTTGCATACGCATATTTACCCTACCACAGCCCACATTCAGACAATATTACACCACTTCATGTATAAGATCTTACAACAACATGCTTCTATTTACCCTTCCATCTTTTGTGCTGTTGTGGTCATAATGTTATAAGCATCAGGAAAAGTTGTTATCTTTAAATAGTGGATTATCTTTTAATGAAAGGTTTAAATTAAAAAAATTGCATAAATATATTTATCATTTCCTCCACTCTGCTTTCCTTTATGTAGCTCCAAGTTCCTATGTAGTACCATATTTCTATAGTCTCAAGAATTTCATGGCCAGGTGTGATGGCTCATGCCTGTAATCCCAGAGCTTTGGGGAGTGCCAAGGTGGGAGGATTGTTGAAGGCCAGGAGTTCAGGACCAGACTGGGCAACATAGAGAGACTGTCTCTACAAAATGTTTTTACAAAAATAAGCAAGAGTATATCTGAAAAAAAAAAAAAAAAGATTTCCTTTAACATTTTTGTATCCAGGTGATAGTCACAAATTCTCAGCTTCTATCTGTCAAAAAAAGTCTTTATTTTACCTTCATTTTTAAAGGATATTTTTCCTGGGTAGAGAACTCTAGGTTGGCATATTTTTTTGTTTTAATATGTACTTTGAAGGTGTTGTTAGAAACAAGGGCTTATTTTTGCATTCATTCTTATCTATATGCCCCTATAAGTATCTCTTTTTCTCTGGCTGAGTTTCAGATTTTTCTCTTTGTCATTGGCTTTCAGCAATTTGATTATGTTTTACTTTGGTTTGACTTACTTTGTACTTATCTTGCTTGGGGTTTATTGAACTTCTTAGGTCTATGGATTTATAGTTTTTGTCAAATATGAGAACTTTTTCTGCCATTATTCCATTTGCCCCTTGCCTTTAGGACTCCAGTTATACATCTGTTATACTTCTTGTTGTTGTCCAGTAAGTTGCAGAGGCTCTGAACATCTTTTTCAGTCTTTTCCCGTGCTCTGCATTTTAGTTGGGATAGTCTATTGCTCTGTTTTCAAGTTCACTGATCTTTTCTGCAGTGTCCAATGCATTATTAGGCCCATCAGTGAATTTTTCATTTTATGTATTCTATTTGTCAGCTCTGGAATTTCCATTTCATTCTTTTTGATATCTACCGTTTCCTTCCTTATTAGGTTCATGTTACTCTTTAAATACTTAAGCATATTTATAATAACGGGTTTTTTTTGTTTTGTTTTGTTTTGTTTTGTTTTTGAGACGGAGTCTTGCTCTGTGCCCCAGGCTGGAGTGCAGCGACGCGATCTCGGCTCACTGCAAGCTCCGCCCCCCCGGGTTCACGCCATTCTCCTGCCTCAGCCTGCCGAGTAGCTGGGACTACAGGCGCCCGCCACCTCGCCCGGCTAATTTTTCTTGTATTTTTAGTAGAGACGGGGTTTCACCGTGTTAGCCAGGATGGTCTCGATCTCCTGACCTCGTGATCCGCCCGTCTCGGCCTCCCCAAGTGCTGGGATTACAGGCTTGAGCCACCGCGCCCGGCCTATAATAACTGTTTTAAAGTTATTTTCTGCTAGTTCCATTAGTTATTTAATATCTACATCTGTTTCTGTTTACTGATTCTTCCCCTGCTTGTGGGTCACACTTTCTTGCTTCTTCTCATAACTAGTAATTTTTTGGATGCTGAGCATTGTAAACATTGTGTTGTTACATGGCTGTAAATTGTTGTCCTCTAATGTAAGTAACTTTATATCCTCAAACAGAAAAGGGACATTAGAGAAAAAAGTGGTGAAATACAGAGTCTGTAGTTTAGTTCATAACATTGTACAATGTTAATTTCTTAGTTTGACAAATACACCATAGCCATGTTTACAATAAGGTAAGCTAGGTGCGGGTCATACAAAAATTATCTGAAATATTTTTGCAACTTTTCTGTAAATCTAAAATTATTCCCAAATTAAAAGGTTATTTTGTTCAATTTCTCCTTTTTTCCTTCTATTTATCTTAAGACATTATTTGTTTTGTCTTCCCCTTCCATTGTCTTCTAATTTAGTCTTCAGTTCTAAAACAGTTTTTTCCCGTGGTTTCAAATCTTTTGTTCTATCATCTCATTTCCAAGTTTTCTGATTCTAATTTACTTTGCTCTCAAATCTTTTGTTTGAAATAGAATGTTGTATTTTGATCTCCTTTTTGAGTATGTCTCTCTGACATACATGCTTTTGTTATCTGTAGGTATAATATTGCTTATTCCTTTTCCTCATAGAATTTTTCTTTTTTTTTTTTTTTTGAGATGGAGTCTTGCTCTATCTCCCAGGCTGGAGTCCAGTGGTGCAGTCTTAGCTCAGTGCAACATCTGCCTCCCAGGTTCAAGCGATTCTCCTGCATCAGCCTTCCAAGTAGCTGGGATTACAGGCACGTACCATTATACCTGGCTAATTTTTGTATTTCTAGTAGAGATAGTGTTTCACCATGTTGGCCAGGCTGGTCGAAAACTCCTGACCTCAGAGAAGCCCACCTCCGCTTCCCACAGTGCTGGGATTACAGATGTGAGCCACCATGCCCGGCCTCTTCATAACATTTTTGACCTTGATACTTTTCTGTGGGTTATGTTGCTATGAGTTTCACTTTTTATTTTTATGTTTTGAGACAGAGTCTCACTGTAGCCCAGGCTGGAGTGGAGTAGCTTGATTTTAGCTCACAGCCTTTACCTCCTAGGCTCAAGTGATCCTCCCACCTCAGCCTCCCAAGTAGCTGGGACTACAGGCACAGTCCTTTTGGGATTTTATCATAAGAAAATAATTCAGCAACAACAAAAGGCCAAGCACATAAAGGTATTTATGACAGCATCATCTCAGGCAGCAGAAAAATGGAAACAGCTCATGTGTCCACCAAGGGACAGGCTGAGTAAATTTTGGTATGGAATATTCTGTAACCATAAAAATGATCACTATGAAGATTATGTACCAAAGGTTTGCTCCTCAAGACTACAGGCACACTCCTCAGCTAAGTGTGTGTGTGTGTGTGTGTGTGTGTGTGTTTCCTGTAGAGACAGGGTCTCGCTATGTTACCCAGGCTGGTCTCAAACTCCTGGGCTCAAGCAATCTGCCCACATTGGCCTCCCAAAGTGCTGGGATTACAGGAGTGAGTCACTACACCCAGGCTTGAGTTTCATTTTTTTAAGTTTTGTTCAGATAGCCTTCAAAATCTCACAGAGCTCCCTCTTCTGTTGTTTTCATGTAATGTCAAGAAATAGCAGTCTGCATTCTAAAATTAAAACGTTTATTTTTAAAAGTTTTCTTTTGAGATTTCCTAGTTCTTTTCTTCTTCTCCACTTTTTTTTTTTTTTGAGACAAGAGTCTTGCTCTGTCGCCCAGGCTGGAGTGCAGTGGCACGGTCTCAGCTCACTGTACCCTCCGCCTCCCGGGTTCAAGTGATTCTCCTGCCTCAGCCTCCCGAGCAGCTGGGACTACAGGCGTGTGCCACCATGCCTAGCTAATTTTTTTTTCTTTTTAGTAGAGATGGGGTTTCACTGTGTTAGCCAGGATGGTCTCCATCTCCTGACCTTGTGATCCACCTACCTTCGCCTCCCAAAATGCTGGGATTACAGATGTGAGCCACCGCACCCAGCCCTTCTCCACTTTTATCTAAACCTTCTTTCTTTAGTTTCTTCTTTACTTATCTTATTCAATTTTGATTCCCCTCCTAGAAGTTTCCTTAGATGGGGGCCTGTCTTTAAATGGCATACCACAGGCTACTCAGTTTCAAGAGTTCATGTTCAAACAGTTCCCCAGTCTCTTCAGGCCTTACCTTAGCCCTTTGTTCTCCTCCATTATTGAAGTGGACAAACTTCTTTCCAGTTTTAGCTGCTGCTCTCAAATTGACTCTCTGTGCTTTTCATCGTGTCTGATGTTTTCTCATAATTTCTCAGGTCCGTTGGATGTCCTATTGCTTCCCACTGCTTTGTCCCCCTCAGATGCCAATAATATGTCTGTGGTTGTTGGTGACTGCATTTTGTCACCTAGCTTTATTATAAAAGTTGTCCCCAGGTCTTCAGTTTTGTTAGCTAATTGCTCTGTTTTTTAATGTGGTGATTCAAGAAGACTCATAAACCATGCTGCTCTGCTCCTGCCATCTTCCCAGAATCCCAATACTATCTATGATTTTTTAGATTGGAGCAGGGTGGGGAACATTAGATATTTTGAAGTAAGCTGGGCGCTATGGCTTACACCTGTAATCTCAGCATTTGGGGAGGCCAAGGCAGTACGATTGCTTGAGCCTAGGAGTTCGAGACCAGCCTAGGCAACATAGTGAGATCCCATCTCTACAAAACAATTTTACATTAGCCAGGCATGGTGTTGCATACCTGTAGTCCCAGCTACTTGGGAGGCTGAGGTGAGAGGATCGCTTGAGCCCAGGAGGTGGAGGCTGTAGTGAGCCATGATCATGCAACTGCACTTCAGCATGGGTGATAGAGTGAGACTTTATCAAAAAAAAAAAGATATTTTGAAGTAACTTTTGTATTATTTTTGGGATTTAACTACAGTGATAGGAACTTGGAAAAAATTAGTTGCTTGAGACAAAGAAGAAACATGCAACACATTTGCACTAATAACATATATAGCATTTGGTATACTTCTTTTGACCAAATTATTTATTCTGTGTTTTCTGTATTTAGTACCTAATCTTCACAGTGATCATTTTTATGGTTACAGAATATCCATACCAAAAATTAGTCAGCCTGTCCCTTATCGGTGGACACGTGAGCTGTTTCCATTCTTCTGCTGCCTCAGATGATGCTGTCATAAATACCTTTACGCACTTGGCTTTTTGTTGTTGCTGAATTATTTTCTTATGATAAAATCCCAAGAGTAGGATTATTGGGTCAAGAGTAGGAACATCTCTCTGGTTCTGGCAATCTATAATCTGAAAATATTTTTTGAGAATTATTTTTCTTATTATAGGGGAAAGGTTGAAGCTCACTTGGTGGTGGTAAGGATCACATGAGGAAAACAGCCCGTTTCCCTGATCCCGTTAGCCCAGGATCACTGCTAATCTATCTTTTCTCCAGCCATCAGCCTTTTCTATTTATTTTATTCAATTTTCATCATTCATTTAACCAATCTTTATTAGGAGCCTACTATGTATCAGGCACTATGATTTCTCTCTGCCACACTGCAGTGAATCCCAGAAGTGAATCTAATACACAGAATGTAAAGAGACCCAATCCAGATGTGCCCTGGCCTATCCTCTCTGAGGACTATGAAAGGTATTGGAGCTTGTCCTCGCCAGGGTTCCTGCACCCCTTCTAACATATCTGAGATTGTTCATGGAACCCTGGAATCTCTTGCCTGGACAGATCTGGCATTAGCAATCTAGCCCATTCCATAGACAGGCTTGGTACCATGGTAGGGCAGGCCTGAGCAGGAAAGGGAGAGCCTAAGCAACCTCAACTGCACCAGCTGATCCAGTTGCCCTGACATCATCTTGATACTTCTGTCCCCAGAACTGGTAAGCTAGAAGTAACCCCAGGGTCTCCTAGCCACAACCTAGCAGCTGTATTGATTCAGTCCATATACTTGACTTTCAGCCTCAGTTTCCCTCAGTCTGTCTTTTCAGTGCCCCCCTACCACGAAAACTGAGACTTGTCCTGAACCCAGGTCCTCTTGGCTTGGGTTCTGGTTGTGATTCTGAGTCCCTGACTTCCCTGGCCAGCATCCTTTCATGTCGGGGCTGACCTTGCTCCACTGGTTGAGTCTGTGTGTTTGAAGTGAACAAACTCCTTCCAGTTTTAGCTGCTGTTCTCAAGCAGCAGACTAGTTGACTCATGGGACTAGTCCATGACCAGCTGACTTGTGGGACTAGTCCATGGTGCTGAGAACCCTATATAACTTGTGTCTAAGCCTGCTAAGTTATTAATAATAATCACAATGTTCTAAATGTGAGGACCCCAAGGGCTATAGAGTAAATGTGACTTTGTGAAAGTCAAATAGCAAGTTTGTATCATATTAGGCCTAGAGCTCAAGGTTTTCGCAATCTAGTCCCCTCCATAGGCAGACTTAGCCCCATTCTAGGGTAAACTGCTCTCCTCCTAGTTTATGCCTAGAAATTTAGGAAAATATTCCAAAGCAGAAGCCCAATTACAAGGCCTGAGACCCACAGGGTGGAGGAGAGAAGACCCCAGGATTTGAGAATAAAATAAGTTCTACTTTTCAAAAGAGGGGCATGAATCAGGAAAGTCCTGAGCAGCAAGACTGATTTTATGTGGAGCCCTAGACCATCAGGCTGGATCTAGTCATCTTAAGATGCTTCTTACATCTCAAGAATGTACCAGGAACCTGGAGCAGGGCTGGGCTCATAGGTGAGAAGAGACAGGGTAGAAAATTGAGGAAGGATATGGGGCGAGAAACCTGGCTGGACCTGACACAGAGATGCTCAAGTAGCCCACATGTCAGTTGAGACCTCTCTGCTTCATAAGTCTTAGGTAACAATTGGCTTAAAATACACATCCCCATGGCCTTTGGAAGTCTACAGCTTTCTCCAAAATTTCTGTAAATACCCAGGACACATACATTCTCCTGTCCTAGTCTCTCAGGGATAATGTTCTTTGAGTAGTCTCTGCTCTCTGTACTACATCAATCAAAGCACAAATTTAGCTCTTTAACAGAAAAAAATCTTAATATACCATATATGAATTTAAAAGACTTTGCTGAAAATGTTGGGAGGGGTTTCACCGAAAGGGAGTCCTCTCATTCACTGTACCCTGGACAACCTAAAAGTCTCATTCCTCATTGCACATTCTTGCTCTCTGCAGTCCTGGTCAGCCACCCACTTAAGATGGTTTTCTCTATTGGCTTCAACACTATACCCACCCTCAACTCACTGCACCCACCCTTGCACGCTCCTCTGGTTCTTCTGTGTTCCTTCTCTTTCCTCTTTCCTCTGTTCTTTCTTCTCCACCCAATCTCTCCAAAGTCAGACATAAATTCCTTTCCTTATCTCATGCAGAGAGGCTCTAGTGGGGGAAGGATAAATTATCCCTCTATTGCTTCATTATTAAACTCTTTTTTTCAAACAAAAACACTTCCTTCCCATCAAGAATTCTAGTGCCAGATGTTAATTAAGGTAATTCAAAAAATTACTTAATACACAAGTGTAAACAAAAAGTATGTAGAGTTATTCTGATGGATAGTTCATGCCAGACCAAGCACTATGATAGTCCTATTCAAAATGGACTAATGAGAATATTTAGAACATCCTGTTTGATTTAGGAGTATGCCCTTGACCATAAAACTCAGTTGAATCCCAGAACTGAGCCTGGGAAAACTTGATTTGTCTCGTGCCCTTTGAAAGTATTTTACAAACTGCTGCTACAGGCAAGACACCCAAAATGGGGTGCTGCTTTTATTAGATAAGACAAAAAGGTACCTACAGTAGCCAGAAAGTTATGAGATTTTTCAGATCTATGTGGACTCTTAAGGTATTTTCAGCTTGCAAACTTTGAGCTGAACTATGATATCAATCCAGTTGCAAAAATTGGCACGGGCAAAAACGCAATGGTCATTTCATGTGGTCAAATCAGGTGACAAGCTGAACAATGAAACTTCAAGATATGTGGCTTGTTCCAGTTGCTACCTAATGGTGTAAAACAACAACAGTTTATTATTCTCAAGGATTATATGGGTCAGGAGTTTGGGAAGGACATGACAAGGACAGCTTGTATTTGCTCTACAACATTTAGAGCCTCAGCTGGAAAGTCTCAAGGCTGAGGGTTACTGAATAGCTGGGAGCTGGAATTATCTGAAGGCTCTTTCACTCATGTGTCTTGGTGTTTGAGGTCAGAAAGTCTTCATATGACCTCCTCATCTGGACTTTCTCATAGTGTGCTAGTTAAGTTCTATGGTAAGAAGCCTCTAAAATGGTCCCCAGTGATTTCCACCTGCTAGTATTCACAGCCTTGTGTAATCTCATCCCCTTGATTAACTTGCTTCTAACCCATAGAACATGGCAACATTGAAGGAATATTTCTGCTATCATTAGGTCACAAAATAATCTCTCTCTCTGGCTTTGATGAAGGAAACTGCCACACTGAAGAAGCTCACATGGTAAAGAATTGAGTGTTACCCTGGCCAATAGCTATACAAAACTAATGGTCTTCAGTCCAACAATCCCTAAAGAAGTGAATCCTGCCAAAAACCACAAATAAACCACATAAGTGACTTTGGAAGTAGATTCTTCTCCATTCAGACCTTCAGATGAGACCCCAGCCCTGACCAAAATCTTGATTATAGCCTCGTGAAAGATTCTGAAGCAGAAGACACAGTTAAATTGTGGTTGAATTCCTAACTCAGAAACACTGTGGGATGGATAATAAATGTGTATTGTCTTAAACTGCTAGGTTTTGGGGTTATTTGTTACATAGCAATAGATATCTACTACAGGTTCCAAGAGCAAGTATCTCACAAGAACCAGGCAGAAACCATAGCTTTTTATGACCAAGGCTCAGTAATTGCATAGCATCATTTCCCCCAAATTCACAAGCCTGCACAGATTCAAGCAGATGGAATATAGACTCCATGTCTCACAAGGAGGGGTGTACAAGTGCCAACATGTCATCATAGGAAGAACATGTGGGAGGAGAGATGCTGCTGTGGCCATTTTTGGGGAACACAATCTGCCTCATGGCTCTTTGGCCTTGACATGTAGCATGGCATGCTCTGCTCATGTGAAAATTTCAAGAAAGATTTATGTTGTTTTGCTATTTTGAAATTGAGGTTTTGTTTGTGTTCCTCCTGACATGTCTCCTCTGCTTTTAGGAAATTCTCAAGCAATTCATCAGCATGTCACAAGATTCATGGGAGTTTCCCCTCCTGCAACCAAGGAGACCTCAGAGCGATAATTTCCAAGAATGTGAATGACTATCTGAAGAACAAGATCCTCTCCACTTAAGAGTGACTGCTAATAAATTACAACATTGCTCTGGCTACATGTTCTGAAACATTCCTGTATTGCCCCACATTCCATGCCAGTTGAGGGGAAAGAAGACAGTGAACGAGGAGGATGTGGTTGGGGGACCTAATGGACACTCAGGCCGAGCTGACTCCAGTGGTATTTCCAGTGCCCCATAAACTCACAGAACTTCTGAACATGAAGGCATCTCAAAGATTGATCAATTCAATTTATACTGGAAATGATCGTAGCTACATTTAGTGAGATCTGACTATAATAGTATGTCCTTTATAGCTGAATGAAGTAGATATTAGTGTCTAATAGAACTCAAGTATGTCAGACTTCACCAGTTTGTAAACTCATCCTTCTATGTAATGCACCATTATTGTAGCTTGAGCCTCATCCTACTTGACTTAATGAAATCAGGACTGTTTCTCTTTTCTTTTCTTTTCTTTTTTTTTTTTTTTTTTCTTGAGATGGAGTCTTGCTCTGTCTCCAGGCTGGAGTGCAGTGGCACAATCTCGGCTCACTGCAACCTCTGCCTCCCGGGTTCAAGTGATTCTCCTGCCTCAGCCTCCCAAGTAGCTGGGACTACAGGCACATGCCACCATGCCCGGCTAATTTTTGTATTTTTAGTAGAGACGGGGTTTCACCATGTTGGCCAGGATGGTCTTGATCTCTTAATCTTGTGATCCACCCGCCTCGGGCTCCCAGTGAAATCAGGATTTTATCCAGTTCTGCTGGGGAACACTTACATGGTCCACTCATTTCCTCTGTACTTTTCATCTCTGCCAGCTGCCTGGCCCCACATGGGGGACTCCTATGTCTGAACACCTGCTTCCTTCAGGGTACAACTTTCCTAACCCCACTGTTGTGCCCCAATGTGGGCTGTACAGACTCCTCCACCATTTCCCTGTTGTGATAAAGCAGCCTAGGCTGAAACTTTTAACAAGACATTACCAAAGGCTTGGAGAGAAAAGAGAATTGCAACAGAGAGAAATTTGAAACTCAGTACCTTTGCCCAGATTCCCCAGTCTCTGGGTTTGACTTCTACATTGCTCTCTACTGCTGCCATGGAGGAAGGGCCAGCCTGCCTCCCCGCAGTGGGAAGATACTTCATTCTACAAATCTTTGAGGTTCAGTTCAAGGAGGCAGTTATCTCCCCCACACTTCAACCTAAGCCCCATGTCCTTAGTCTTTATTTCCTGCCTTAGGATTGATCATGTTCCAGGAGGTCTGAGAATTAACGTGTCTATTTCGTGGAAAACTCCAACTTCTAAACAATAACAGAACAAACATTCTAACCATGGAACACTGTGTGTGATAATAACAGCCCAGTCAATGCTGAGTCCCATAAAGCCCAATTAAGTTATTTTCCTCATTCTGTCCTCTAGCATGATCATGGTTATACAGTTGCCTAGCCATCTTCAGTCTCTCAGCTCTTGAGTTTCTATGATTGTCTAGTTGGAAAATGGCTTATTCGGCCTGGCATGGTGGCTCACACCTTTAATCCCAGCACTTTGGGAGGCCAAAGTGGGCCAATTGCTTGAGCCCAGGGGTTCAAGACCAGCCTGGGCAACAGGGCAAAACCTCATCTCTACAAAAAATACAAAAATTAGCTGGGCATGGTGCTCCTATAGTCCCAGCTACTCAGGAAGCTTAGGTGAGAGGATCGCTTGAGCCCAGGAGACTGAGGCTGCAGTAAGCAGAGATCATGCCATTTCACCCCAGCCAGGGCAACAGAACAAGACTCTGTCTCAAAAAAAAGAAAAAGAAAAATGGCTTATCCGTTAGAAATGTTCAAGAGCAAGCAATAATAAAGCAACAAATGGCAGTGTAAATACACAGGAAATTTTAGGCTGGGCATGGTGGCTTTCATCTATAATCCCAGCACTTTGGGAGGCCAAGGTGGGAGGATCATTTGAGCACAGGAGTTTGAGACCAACATTGTGAGACTCCATCTCTACAAAAAAATAAAAATAAAAAAAAATAGCCAGGTGTGGTGGCACATAACTATACACCTAGCTACTCGGGAGACTGAGATGGGAGGACTGCTTGAGCCCAGGAGGTCAAGGCTGCAGTGAGCCATGATTGTGTCACTGCACTCCAGCCTGGGTGACCGAGCTGGACCCTGTCTAAAAAGAAAAGAAAAGGAGGGAAGGCAGGGAAGGGAAGGAGAGACAAAGAAAGAGAGAAAGAAAGAGAGAAGGAAAGATAAAATGCTCCAAATAAAACCTTTTGAAGAGATCAATTCTGCCTAATATGTTGACATTTTACACAATTTTGCCAAACATTTTAGTTCTTGGAATCATAGTAGCGGACCTTCCCCATTCCAAGGTAAGACTTTTTTCTCTGTATTTGCGTACAGCTTATAAGAAGCATTTTCTGAGACATTTCCTCTTTTTAGAGACACAAAAATGTGTACGGATTACAGATGACAGTTCTTTTTCAGTCTCTACTTCTCAAGTGATCCAAAAATATTTGGGTCTAATCTCAGCCAAGTTCACCTTGTTATAGCCACCTTATGGACAAAGGAAGCTGAGGTTCTGTGAAATCCAATTTACTGAATTACACAATTAGAAAATGGGGCTGGAAATGGTGGCTCACGCCTTTGGGAGGCCCAGGAGGGAGAATCACTTGAGCCCGGGAGTTAGAGATCAGCCTGGGTAACATAGGGAAACCCCGTCTCTATAAAATATAATAATAATAATTTTTAAAAATAAAACAATAGAAAATGGGAAGGCTGAAATTCAGAACACCAGCTGCCCTGGACGCTCTGGCCCTTGCAACTATACCAGGCCACACTTGATCTAAAAGGAAATGTTACGTATCACAAAAACACGCTTTGTGAAGACCAGCCAAGCATACAACAAATCAGTCTCATTCAGTTTGGGATTACAAGCCGGATGAACAATAGAGCAGGCTTCAAAATAAACTTCCGTTTCCAGGATGAGAAGGAAACATAGGGACATAAGCTCTTAGGAGACACCTGCAGTCAGCAGGGACCCGCGCCAGAGAAAGGGTATAAAACAGAGCCTGAAAAGAGGGGACTCCGAGGAGGACACCGTGTTCATTCTTCCATCTCACAAACTTTTGCCAAGTGCGTCCTTCGTGCCCGGCTTTGTGCTTGGCTTTGTGCTATGCAGCAGGCACATGCTGTTGAGTCAGGTAGAGGCGCCTGCCCCCCTCGGGCCTCACAGTCTGATAGAAGGGACAAACAAGTAAACATAGAACTTGCATTCCTCTCATTCAAGTGAAAAGGACATCCTGATTAAACTATCTATGGCAGCTCTGAGAACATTTGTGCCCAATCACAGTAAGGGCCTGAACTGATTGTCATTTCCTTTGTTTAACCAATTCTCTTACACCTGGAGCAGAATCCCTGGGGCCAGCCTGGCTGAGTACCCAACGTGATCCCTCTAGATCTCTGGAGCAGTTTGTCTTCCTCATAATCATTTTACCCTGGGATGTTTCAGCCTTTGAGGTACAATGTGTGACTAAGGCCATGGTCAACAGGCAACGACACAAAGCATCTGTCGTCTGGCAAAGACCAGCTGAGCAAATGCTTAACTCAGAAGGCTGTTACAGTTTTTGTGAAAACAAATTACATCAGCGCCTAACCCAGGAGTCTCCCAACAAGGCTAAAGGGTGTTTTCTTTGGTGAGTGTGTGTGCTCCTACCTCACACAGCATGAAGGAACTGTGCATAGAGTGAAGTGGCACAAAGTCTCCATATCTCAGAGCTTGGTGATGCCATCAAGAAGATTCCTTGCAAAATCGGCTTAGCAGGGAGGCAGACATTCTGAGACTTCTTGGCATGCAAAGAACCCTGTGCTGTGGGAAGGGATGCACAGGAGGTCAGCCAAGGTCATGGGCTCCCAAGGAAATATTTACTGATTAGCTTCCGTGGGCCAGGTGCTGGGTGGAGATTTAACTTACCTTATCTCATTTAATTATACCCCACGTATGCTCAGCCCCATGGCATTACTCTGGACCTGCCTTAAGGCCAGCACTTCACAAAGATACCTTTAAAGCAATAGTGAATAATGCAGATTCTACCACTAACTCCACGGGGACATAGAAGGGACATTTATATTGCAGACCACAGGGAAATATTAATCTTCAAGAGATCTATTGTACAACACGGTGTCTATAGTTAATAACAATGTCTTGCATTCTTGAATATTGCTGAGAGGAGATTTCGAGTGTTCCCACCACAAAAAAAAAAGTACATGAGGTAATGCATATGTTAATTAGCTCCATTTAGCCACTCCACAACTTATACAAATTTCAAAAATCATGTTGTACACAATAAATACATACAATTTTATTTGTCAATTAAATACATAAATAGATAAATTTGAAAAAAATACTTAATTTAACGCTTCCATTGTCTTCTCCCTTCTTTCCCTTTCTGTTCTCTCTAATTCCCCTGTGACAGTTTCCTCTCTCTCTCTCCCCATTTCTCTCTCTGCCTCCCCATATACACAGCTTCTTCAAAATCCCCTCCACATCTTCCCCGGTCACTTGCCTAACCCCACACACAAAAGCCTAATAATAGCCAAAAGGCAAGAATATCCCGTTACTCTTTAAGCAAAATCCTTGTGAACCTCAGTTTGTCTCATGCATTCATTTAACAAATCATTGTCAAGTGTCCGGCACTGTTTTGGGTACAGGAGATTAGCAGTGAATATGAATATCTGCCCTCATCTAGCTTCCATAATCCTTATAGCAATCCATTCTTATGTATAAAAAAACAGAGGTTTGGACTTAATTTATCCAACCGAATCAGACACTTGGGGCCCAGAGGCAAATTCCAGCCCAGAGAAAGCATCTGGCAGGACCCAATGAGGGCTTCAGGGACCCATTGAGCACTCTGGAGTCTGGTGGTAAGACTAGGTGCCTAGAGCCTGGAGAACGAGGGGAAGAGACTCAAGTGTCATGTTACAAGGACAGTCCTTGGAAACAAATACATTGGGTTCAAGTTCAAG
Organism: Macaca fascicularis; assembly: GCF_037993035.2. Lineage (NCBI taxonomy): Eukaryota > Metazoa > Chordata > Mammalia > Primates > Cercopithecidae > Macaca > Macaca fascicularis. The sequence continues at coordinate 55,473,551 of NC_088388.1, forward strand.
CTCAGCTATTTACTTGGACTAGTTACTTAATTCTCTCTAAGTCTTAGTTTTCTCATCTATAAAATGGGGACAAAAATTAAACTTACCTTAAAGACTGTTATTACATGTACACACACTGTGTATACACACACAGACACAATCATTAAATTCTCAGAACCCTATGTTGTGCTAAACATCATATATCTTTCTGTGGTCTCACAGAGTAAATGCTGTAAATATTAGTTACCACTTATTTATTTATATTTGTAATTATTATTAGGTAGAAAAATGGGTCTACTTAGTAATAGAGCCCCATAGTTTGTCAGCCCAGCTCCCTTCTTTTTCTGGGAACAGACTTTCTCACAATCACCTCCCCGCCCATCCTCAACCTCCTGATCAACCAACTCTATCCAGGAGGTTTCCATGGAAGCCACATGTTGGTAAAATATGACCTCTCCCCCAGATACTTGAACCAAGTTTGGCATATCAGAGTCCTTCCCAGAATGCTTGCCACTGGAATAGGAAAGAAATTAGTCTTCAGGTAGCTAAAGCTGTTATTACTAGCAGCCATGTTTTCAGCCACGTGAACTGAGGGCAGAAATCAGTCTGCGATAAGAACAAAGAATGAAATTGGTGTGCAAATAGATAGAAGTGGAGATAGGATATGGGGAGCTGTACCAGCATCTGAGGGCTTGTTCCACTTCATTGAGTTCCAAGAGACAATTCTGTAAGCAAATACCTCATTTTTCCAAACTGGTTTGATTTAGGACATTATGCCTTGCCATTAATGAGTCTTAACTAACTACAGGTCTAATCCAGCAGACTTGGCCTTGATATATGAGTCACACCAGTCTCTAAGAGAACTTCTCTGAAGAGAAATTCAATTCCTCCTTAATAGTCAGGATTAGTTATCCCAAGCCAGTTTAGTAGCCCTCTCCTTTTCCTGTTATTCACTGGCATGATGAGCCCAATGTGGCCAGGTGGTCATCTTCACTTCCAGGTTAATGATACAATTGCTGTGCTCCCTGGAGGAAATATTCTTCCCCTGAAAAACAAGACTTCTAAACCAGCAGAGCCTAAAGTTGTAGATAGGAAGATAAAATTTCATAGTGGATGACTGAATGTAATAAGAAGAAGAAACTCTCTCATTTCCACTCCTTGATTCCTGAACCCAGAAAAATTGGCTATAGGAAAACAGCAATATATGTTGGTCACTAATTTAGGACATATGCTACATCCTGAAGGACACTGTCCCAGCTCTATAAGGTGTTTCCACCCAGCTGGCACTGTAACTATGCCTTCAAAAGGTCATTCTACCACTTTATCAGGACAGCCGCTTCGAGGTAATGGGGAATTTTGCAAGACTAGTGAATTCCATGAGCATGAGCCCATTGCCACACTTCATTTGCTGTGAGTTCCCTGGTCAAAAGCAATGCTCTGTGAAATACCATGTGAATAACACATTCTGTAAATCCCTGGATGGTGGTTTTGGAAGAAGCATTGTGAGCAGGAAAAACAAATCTTTATCCAGAGTAAGTGTCTATTCATTCCAGTGAGAACAAAGTTCTGTCCCTTCCATGATGAAAGTGATCCTTTATAATCAATTTTTCACAAGGTGGCTAAACTGGTACTCCCAGGGAATGGTGCCAAATAAATGCTGTGTTAATCTCTGCTGTTGGCAGGTTGGACACTCAGCAGTGGTGATTCGAAGTCCATGTTGCTGAGCCCCTAAATAGCCCTATGGACCATTTTATGTGGCTTCCATAGAACAAAAAAGGGGAACCTAGGGAAAGAGGGTAATAAATGTTCACAAAACCGGCAATCTCATCCACCTACTTATTAAGATCTTCTTCTGATAAGATTGCTGTTTGGTGAGCATTCACACAGGATATACTATCTTCCCATTCTGTGCAAATTCATAACATTCTACCTACAAACCTCTTTCTCAGCTCTCCCTGCCACCAGTTTTTAAATCATGATCCTTCTAAGGTTTGACCATCCAGCCAAACCATTAGCCACTATCCTAAGTCAATATAGACTCATACTGTCCACTGGGAAGATTTTCCTTCACCCCATCTTTCAAGGCCATGCTGTGGTGGAACTGCAATGGTACAACCACCTACTTTTGGGTAGTGCCAGCATATTGGACAGAACCATCTTAAAACAAGGCCTGGAATTTTTCCTCTTCAGCCAACTTGTTATAGGGAACTACCAAAAAAGACACAGATGCAGATTGAGAGGGAAGAGAAATTAATTAACATAGATTTCAAATTAATACAGATAATCATAACAGATAACATTTACTTAATATGTGATGTGTACCAGACACAGTTCTAGATGCTTTACATGTATTAGCTCCTTAATTCTCACAATAATATTCCCATTTTACAGATGAGAAAAGTGAGGCACAGATATTTAGTAACCCGCTCCAAATCACATAGCCATTAGGTGGCAGAGTTGGGATTAGAACCCATACCTTCTCATTCTAAAACCTGTCATGCAATTCTGCCTCCCATGGTAAAACAAATTCACATATGTTTTTGCAAGTTACATTGTAAACTCCCAAAATTAATACTTTGATTGCCATAGGAATCCTAACCCTGGAACTGTGTGTTTTCAACAGAGGGTTATTTTAATATACATTTTTATATATGATAACAAGTGCAATAGGGCTGCTGGAAATGTTATTATGTGCCAATTTCAACTGCTCTTAGATCTCAATGTGATTTTCAACTTAAAATGAAACAATACAGGACAAAAAATATGATGCTTGTTATTCAAAGATAATGTCTCTTCAGCAGAACCTACCTTCAAACAACTGAAACTTAACGCAGGAACTCAAAGAAGAGAACTTTATTACAAAAAAAAATGAGTTTCCATATGTTGAAGCCCAGAAACATCATTTTCAACATCCTCTGTCTCTCACAGTTAAATAATCATAGACAAAAAGTTGTATACAAGGTTTAAAACATCTGAAGTGGAAAATTAAACTGTATCAATGAAATATGATTATTCTGATATTTCAGACTACAAAAGGCAGGCTGGAAGTTATAGTTTGGATGCTAAAACATTGATATTTTCCAGGTATTCTGGTGGCTTATGGAGATAGAAAACTTGAAGTCAGCGCTGTCCTGGTTTTTCTAAGTTATACAGCAATGTCACTTCTCTGGTTTCACTTGAATAGTCCCTGCAAGGATTTTTGTAATAGAAAACTAATGTCATTTGTAGATGCAGAGAGGAGATTTTGAAGAAAGAGGTATAGCATTCTGAGGATGATGATTCTGCTAGGGATGGGAGTAGAGATGGAGCTGGTTGGAAACGGGAGAACCTATATGCTTCAATTTTTTGAATATAGCTTCAAAACATGTATTAATTACAAATGTATCCAGCTGGAAGTAACAAAAAATAATAACAACCAAAAAAGGTGTTTTAAACCACTGGTTCTTAATCTGGGCTACGTATTGGAATCTGCTGGAGAGTTTTTTAAATTACTAAGGCTAGGGCTGGGTGCAGTGGCTCACACCTGTAATCCCAGCACTTTGGGAGGCAGCAGAATCATTTGAGGCCAGGAGTTCGAGGCTGTAATGAGCTATGGTTGTGCCACTGTCCTCCGGCCTGGGAGACAGAATGAAATCCTGCCTCTAGTTACTGAGGCTTACGTCCTACCACCAAAAATTCCTATTCATTTGGGGGTATATAGGGAGATCTTAAAACTGAGAAATTTAAGACTCCACAGGTGATTTTAATGGGTAGCTAAGTTTGAGGGCCACTTTACTAACTAGTTCAAAAAAGTAAAGGCTTAGCCAGGTGTGGTGACATGCACCTGTGGCCCCGGCTACTCAGGAGGCTGAGCAGGGAGGATCGCTTGAGCCCAGGAAGTTGAGGCTGCAGTGAGCAGTGATTGCACTACTGCACTCCCACCTGGGTGACAGAGGAAGACCCTGAATCAAAAAACAAAACAAAAAGTAAAGGCTTTTTTTTTTTTTTTTTTTTTTTGAGACGGAGTCTCGCTCTGTCGCCCAGGCTGGAGTGCAGTGGCCAGATCTCGGCTCACTGCAAGCTCTGCCTCCCGGGTTTACGCCATTCTCCTGCCTCAGCCTCCCGAGTAGCTGGGACTACAGGCGCCCGTCACCACGCCCGGCTAGTTTTTTGTATTTTTTAGTAGAGATGGGGTTTCACCGGGTTAGCCAGGATGGTCTCGATCTCCTGATCTCATGATCTGCCCCTCTCGGCCTCCCAAAGTGCTGGGATTACAGGCTTGAGCCACCGCACCCGGCCCAGTAAAGGCTTTTTTTAAACATAACACAAAATCCAGAAGTGGGTGGACCAAAACCAGCATAATTGCTAAAGGTTGTCATCAAGGAATCAGGATCTTTCCATCCTACTGCTCCACCATACTTAGCTCTCAGCTTTCATTGTCTTGATAACTAAATGGTTGCTGCTACCGCATTGGATCAAAGCTCCAGACAGGGAGAGGGCAGAATGGCAAAAACTCATTTTTACCTTTTTTTTTTTTTAATTTCAACTCTCTGAAGTAACTAATTTTTTTTTGGTTGATACTATTTTCCTAATTTTATTTTTTTAATTTCTATTTTTTATTATACTTTAAGTTCTAGGGTACATGTGCACAACATGCAGGTTTGTTACATATGTATACATGTGCCACGATGATTTGCTGCACCCATCAACCCATCATCTACATTAGGTATTTCTCCTAATGCTATCCCTCCCCTAGCCCCCCACCCTCCGACAGGCCCAGGTATGTTATGTTCCCCACCCTGTGCCCATGTGTTCTCATTGTTCAATTCCCACCTATGAGTGAGAACATGCAGTATTTGGTTTTCTGTCCTTGTGACAGTTTGCTGAGAATAATGCTTTCCAGCTTCATCCATGTCCCTGCAAAGGACATGAACTCATCATTTTTTATGGCTGCATAGTATTCCATGGTGTATATGTGCCACATTTTCTTTATCCAGTCTATTATTGATGGACAATTAGATTGGTTCCAAGTCTTTGCTATTGTGAATAGTGCTGCAATAAACATACATGTGCATGTGTCTTTATAGTAGAATGATTTATAATCATTTGGGTATATACCCAGTAATTGGATGGCTGGGTCAAATGGTATTTCTAGTTCTAGATCCTTGAAGAATCGCCACACTGTATTCCACAATGGTTGAGCTAATTTACCCTCCCATCAACAGTGTAAAAGCATTCCTATTTCTCCACATCCTCTCCAGCATCTGTTGTTTCCTGACTTTTTAATGATCACCATTCTAACTGGCATGAGATGATATCTCATCATGGTTTTGATTTGCATTTCTCTGATGACCAGTAGGATGAGCATTTTTTTATGTGTCTGTTGGCTGCACAAATGTCTTCTTTTGAGAAGTGTCTGTTCATATTCTATGCACACTTTTCGATGGGGTTGTTTCTTTTTTCTTGTAAATTTGTTTAAGTTCTTTGTAGATTCTGGATATTACCCTTTGTCAGATGGGTAGATTGCAAAATTTTTCTCCCATTCTGTAGGTTGCCTGTTTACTCTGATGGTTGTTTCTTTTGCTGTGCAGAAGCTCTTTAGTTTAATTAGATCCCATTTGTCTATTTTGGCTTCTGTTGCCATTGCTTTTCGTGTTTCAGTCATGAAGTCTTTGCCCATGCCTATGTCCTGAATGGTATTGCCTAGGTTTTCTTTTAGGGCTTTTATGGTTTTAGGTGTTACATTTAAGTATTTAATCCATCTTGAGTTAATTTTTGTATAAGCTGAAAGGAAGGGATCAAGTTTCAGTTTTCTACATATGGCTAGCCAGTTTTCCCAGCACAATTTATTAAATAGGGAATCCTTTCCCCATTTCTGGCTTTTGTCAGATTTGTCAAACATCAGTTGGTTGTAGATGTGTGGTGTTATTTCTGAGGCCTCTGTTCTGTTCCATTGTTATATATATATATGTATGTATGTATGTATGTATGTATGTTTTGGTACCAGTACCAAGCTGTTTTGGTTACTGTAGCCTTATGGTACAGTTTGAAGTCAGGTAGCATGATGCCTCCAACTTTGTTCCTTTTGCTTAGGATTCTCTTGGCAATGTGGGCTCTTTTTTGGTTCCATATGAACTTTAAAGTAGTTTTTTCCAATTCTGTGAAGAAAGTCATTGGTAGCTTGATGGGGATGGCATTGAATCTATAAATTACCTTGGGCAGCATGGCCATTTTCACGATACTGATTCTTCCTATCCATAAGCATGGAATATTCTTCCATTTGTGTGTGTCCTCTTTTATCTCGTTGAGCAGTGGTTTGTAGTTCTCCTTGAAGAAGTTCTTCACATCCCTTGTAAGCTGGACTCCTAGCTATTTTATTCTCTTTGTAGCAATTATGAATGGGAATTCACTCATGACATGGCTCTCTGTTTGTGGTGTATAAGAATGCTTGTGATTTCTGCACAATGATTTTGTATCCTGAGACTTTGCTGAAGTTGCTGATCAGTTTAAGGAGATTTTGGGCTGAGACGATGGGGCTTTCTAAATAAACAATCATGTCATCTGCAAACAGGGACAATTTGACTTCCTCTTTTCCTGACTGAACACCTTTTATTTCTTTCTATTGCCTGATTGCCCTGGCCAGAACTCTAACACTATGTTAAGTAGGAGTGGTGAGAGAGGGCATTGTTGTCTTGTGCTGGTTTTCAAAGAGAATGCTTCCAGTTTTCGCCCATTCAGTGTGATATTGTCTGTGGGTTTGTCATAAATAGCTCTTATTATTTTGAGATACATTCCATCAATGCTTAGTTTATTGAGAGTTTTTAGCATGAAGAGCTGTTGAATTTTGTCAAAAGCCTTTTCTGCATCTATTGAGATAATCATGTGGTTTTTGTCATTGGTTCTGTTTATATGATGGATTACGTTTATTGATTTGCATATGTTGAACCAGCCTTGCATCCCAGGGATGAAGCCAATTTGATTGTGGTGGATAAGCTTTTTGATGTGCTGCTGGATTCGGTTTGCCAGTATTTTATTGAGGATTTTCACATTGATGTTCATCAGGGATATTGGCCTGAAATTTTCTTTTTCTGTTGTGTCTCTGCCATGTTTTGGTATCAGGATGATGCTGGCCTCATAAAATGAGCTAGGGAGGATTCCCTCTTTTTCTGTTGATTGAAGTAGTTTCAGAAGAAATGGTATCAGCTCCTCTTTGTACATCTGGTACAACTCGGCTGTGAATCCTTCTGGTCCTGGACTTTTTCTGGTTGGTAGGCTATTAATTACTGTCTCAGTTTCAGAACCTGTTATTGGTCTATTCAGATATTCAACTTCTTCCTGGTTTAGTTTTGGGAGGGTGTATGTGTCCAGGGATTTATACATTTCTTCTAGATTTTCTAGTTTATTTGCATAGAGGTGTTTATAGCATTCTCTGGTGGTAGTTTGTGTTTCTGTGGGATTGGTGGCGATACCCCCTTTATCATTTTTTATTGCATCTATTTGATTCTTCTCTCTTTTCTTCTTTATTAGTCTTGCTAGCAGTCTATCTGTTTTGTTGATCTTTTCAAAAAACCAGCCCCTGGATTGATTTTTTGAAGTGATTTTGTGTCTCTATCTCCTTCAGTTCTATTCTGATCTGAGTTATTTCTTGCCTTCTGCTAGCTTTTGAATGTGTTTGCTCTTGCTTCTCTAGTTCTTTTAATCGTGATGTTAGGGTGTCAATTTTAGATCTTTCCTGCTTTATCTTGTGGGCATTTAGTGCTATAAGTTTCCCTCTACACACTGCTTTAAATGTGTCCGAGAGATTCTGGTACGTTGTGTCTTTGTTCTCATTGGTTTCAAAAAACATCTTTATCTCTGCCTTCATTTCGTTACTTTCCCAGTAGTCATTCAGGAGCAGGTTGTTCAGTTTCCATGTAGTTGTGCAGTTTTGAGTGAGTTTCTTTATCCTGAGTTCTAATTTGATTGCACTGTGGTCTGAAAGACAGTTTGTTGTGATTTCTGTTCTTTAACATTTGGTGAGGAGTGCTTTTCTTCTAACTGTGTAGTCAATTTTAAAATAAGTGCGATGTAGTGCTGAGTATATTCTGTTGATTTGGGATGGAGAGTTCTGTAGATGTCTGTTAGGTCTGCTTGGTCCAGAGCTGAGTTCAAGTCCTGGATACTCTTGTTAACCTTCTGTCTCATTGATCTGTCTAATATTGACAGTGGGATGTTAAAGTGTCCCATTATTATTGTATGGGAGTCTAAGTCTCTTTGTAGGGGCTGCTCCTGTATTGGGTGCATATATATTTAGGATAGTTAACTCTTCTTATTGAATTTTTTACCATTATGTAATGGTCTTCTTTGTCTCTTTTGATCTTTGTGGGTTTAAAGTCTGTTTTATCAGAGACTAGGATTGCAACCCCTGCTTTTGTTTTGTTTTGTTTTGTTTGTTTTGTTTTTTGCTTTCCATTTGCTTGGTAGATCTTCCTCCATCTCTTTATTTTGAGCCTATGTGTGTCTCCACATGTGAGATGGGTCTCCTGAATAGAGCACGCTGATGGGTCATGACTCTTTATCAAATTTCCCTGTCTGTGTCTTTTAATTGGGGCATTTAGCCCATTTACATTTAATTTATATTTAATTTATATTGTTTAAATTACATTTTTTAATTTATATTGTTTAAATTACATTTACATTTAATTTATATTGTTATGTGTGAATGTGATCCTGTCATTATGATGCTAGCTGGTTATTTTGCCCATTAATTGATGCAGTTTCTTTACAGCATTGATGGTCTTCACAATTTGGCATGTTTTTGCAGTGGCTGGTACTGGTTGTTCTTTTCCATGTTTAGTGCTTCTTTCAGGACCTCTTGTAAGGCAGGCCTGGTGGTGACAAAATCTCTCAGCATTTGCTTGTCTATTAAGGGTTTTATTTCTCCTTCACTTATGAAGTTTAGTTTGGCTGGATATGAAATTCTGGGTTGAAAATTCTTTGCTTTAAGAAGGTTCAGTATTGCCCCCTCTCTCTTCTGGCTTGTAGTGTTTCTGCTGTTAGTCTGATGGGTTTCCCTTTGTGGGTAACCCGACCTTTCTCTCTGGCTGCCCTTAACATTTTTTCCTTCATTTCAGCCTTGATTAATCTGATGATTATGTGCCTTGGGGTTGCTCTTCTCAAGGAGTCTCTTTGTGGTGTTCTCTGTATTTCCTGAATTTGAATGTTGGCCTGTCTTGCTAGGTTGGGGAAGTTCTCCTGGATAATGTCTTGAAGAGTGTTTTCTAACTTGGTTCCATTCTCCCCATCACTTTCAGGTACACCAATCAAATGTAGATTTGGTCTTTTCACCTAGTTCCATATTTCTTAGTGGCTTTGTTCATTTCTTTCTACTCTTTTTTCTCTAATCTTGTCTTCTCGCTTTATTCCATTAATTTGATCTTCAATCACTGATATCCTTTCTTCCACTTGATTGAATCAGCTATTAAAGCTTGTGCATGCATCACAAAGTTCTCATTCTGTGGTTTTCAGCTCCATCAGGTCATTTAAGGTCTTCTCTACACTGTTTTTTCTGGTTAGTCACTCGTCTAACCTTTTTTCAAGGTTTTTAGATTCCTTGCGATGGGTTAGAACATGCTTCTTTAGCTCGGAGAGGTTTGTTATTACCAACCTTCTGAAGCCTACTTCTGTCAACTTGTCAAAGTCATTCTCCATCCAGTTTTGTTATGTTGCTGGTGAGGAACTGCGATCCTTTGGAGGAGAAGAGGCACTCTAGTTTTGGGAATTTTCAGCTTTTCTGCTCTTGTTTACTCCCCATCTTTGTGGTTTTATCTACCTTTGGTCTTTGATGTTGGTGACCTACAGATGGGGTTTTGCTGTAGATGTCCTTTTTGTTGATGTTGATGCTACTCCTTTCTGTTTGTTAGTTTTCCTTCTAACAGTCAGGACCCTCAGCTGCAGGTATGTTGGAGTTTGCTGGAGGTCCACTCCAGACCCTGTTTGCCTGAGTATCACCAGTGGAGGCTGCAGAACAGCAAATATTGCTGCCTGATTCTTCCTCTGGAAGCTTCATCCCAGACGAGCACCCACCTGTATGAGGTGTCTGTCAGCCACTACTGGGAGGTCAGGCTACACGGGGGTCAGGGACCCACTTGAGGAAACAGTCTGTCTGTTCTCAGAGCTCAAACGCCATGCTGGGAGAACCACAGCTCTCTTCAGAGCTGTCAGACAGAGACGTTTAAGTCTGCAGAAGTTGTCTGCTGCCTTTTGTTCAGCTATGCCCTGCCCACAGAGGTGGAGTCTATAGAGGCAGTAGGCCTTGTTGAGCTGCAGTGGGCTCCACCCAGTTCAAGCTTGCCGGCTGCTTTGTTTACCTACTCAAGCCTCAGCAATGGTATCCCCACCAGGCTTCAGTCTTGCAGGTCGATCTCAGACTGATGCACTAGCAGCGAGCAAGGCTCTGTGGGCATGGGACCCACCAAGCGAGGAACAGGAGGGAATCTCCTGATCTGCCAGTTGCTAAGACCATGGGAAAAGTGCAGTATTCGGGCAAAGTGTACCAGTTTTCCAGGTATAGTCTGTCACTGCTTCCCTTGGCTAGGAAAGGGAAATCTCCTGACCCCTTGTGCTTCCTGGGTGAGGCGATGCCCTGCCCTGCTTTGGCTCGCCTCCATGGGCTGCACCCACTGTCTAACCAGTCCCAATGAAATTAACCAGTTGCCTCAGTTGGAAATGCAGAAATCACCCGTCTTCTGCATCAATCTTGCTGGGAGCTGCAGACTGGAGCTGTTCCTATTCAGCCATCTTGGAAGTGACCCCAAGTCTTTGCCTTTTTATTCAGAAATGAAAGCCCACCTCAGGGACATGTGCTTACTTACCACACTATATTACACAGCTGTCTTAGATTGTGATGAAGTCTGGGAATTTGTGTGTGTTGTTTGTAGCCTCTATAATAGAAAAAGTCAACAGAGAAAGCAGTTGGGATGGTTATTGAGTGAGCCAGTCCACAGCATCTGCCAACCATGAATATACTACTTTTGTCAGTTTTTAAATGTAAATATAGGCTGGATGCAGTGGCTCACACCTATAATCTCAGCACTTTTGGAGGCCAAGGCAGGTGGATTGGTTGAGCCCAGGAGTTTGAAACCAGCCTGGGCAACATAGTAAGACCCCTTTTCCACAAAAAAATAAAAGAACTAGCTGGGTGTAGTGGTGCACACCTGTAGTTTTAGCTACACAGGAGGCTAAGGTGGAAGGATCACTTAAGCCTGGGAGGTAGAGGTTGCAGTGAGCTGAGATAGCACCAGCACCACTGCACTCCAGCCTGGGTGACAGACCTTGTCTCAAAAAAAAAAAAAAAAAATGTAAATATAGTGACATAAGGACTATAGGGATACTGCCCAAGCATGGTGGCTCATGCCTGTAATCCCATCACTTTGGGAAGCTGAGACAGGAATGCTTGAGCCCAGGAGTTTGAGGCTGCAGTGAGCTATGATTGTACAACTGCACTGAAGCCTGGGCAACAGAGTAAGACCCTGTCTTTAAAAAAGAAAAGAAAAGGCCCTAGGGAAACAACATACCTGGGAGTAATTTCATCATAACCTGGTCTATCTAACACTCCATTTTCTGCTTATGTCATTCTGCCCAAGCCCCAAATCTCTCTGTTACTTTTTCTGAGGCTATGCTAATTGGTTAATACAGCAGCCTTTTTAAGTCTCAGAGTTTCATTCTAGTAGAAAAGAAGGAGCATTTAGTTTAAGCCTGGAGAGTAGAAAGACCACAAAATCCTCCCCAAAGTCCTGGCCTCCTCTTGCCTGATAGTCTCCAAAATAAATTTAATTTCTCTGCTGACCTGAAGTTCACATTCAACTGTTTACTGCCAAGGGTTTGAATTACTGCAAATATGGCCCTTGGGTTTATCCCAGTTGAATTAATAATCACAGCCCCTGCCACAATCTCTTGTTTGCCAATTACACTTATTCCAACATCCCTCCTAAACTTAAGACTCATGATTTCCAACTTCCTGCTGGACAAGAACACCTCAATACCCCACAGACAAATTAAATTCAGTATGTCAGGGTGATCTCATGATGCTCCCCCTCCAAACTCCTGTATTCCCCATCTCAGTAAATGGCACGACTATTGATCAAGTAATTTGAACTACAAATCTCAGAACTGTGCTCAAATTCTCTCTCTTTTTAATATCATAGATCCAATCAGCAAAATCCTGTCAATTCTACCACATATATATTTTCTAATCTGTTCCTCCTCCTCTAACCCAATTATCTTCTACCTGGACTATTAGCACCTTCAAGAAACGGAAACAGAGGGCTGGATGCCATGGTCACTGTAATCCTAGCACTTTGGGAGGCAAAGGCAGGATAATCTTTTGTTTTGTTTTGTTTCATTTTTGTTTTTGAGACAGGGTCTCACTCCATCATCCAGGCTGGAATGCAGTGAGCCTCCTGGGCTCAGGTGATTCTTCCATCTCAGCCTCCCAAGTGGCTGGAAATAAAGGCCATCAGATCTGGCTAATTAAAAAAAAAAAAAAAAATGTTTATAGACATGGTTTCACCATGTTGCTCAGGCTGGTCTCGAATCCTGAGCTCAAGTGATCCACCTGCCTCAGTCTCCCAAAATGCTGAGATTATAGGCATGAGACACCACACCTGGCCAGGAGAATTACTTGAGGCCAGATGTTGAAGACCAGCCTGGGCAACATAGCAAGACTCCCTGTCTCAAAAAAAAAAAAAAAAAAAAAAAAGGTTTTTTTATATTAGCTGGACATGGTGTGCATCTGTGGTCTCAGCTACCCAGCTACTCAGGAAGCTGAGGCAGGAGGATTGCCTGAACCCAGGAGTTCAAGGTTGCTATGAGCTACAGTCACGCCACTGCACTCCAGCCTGGGAGACAGGGATGAGACTTCATCTCCTTTTTTTTTTTTTTTTTTTTTTTTTGAGACGGAGTCTTGCTCTGTCACCCAGGCTGGAGTGCAGTGGCCGGATGGATCTCAGCTTACTGCAAGCTCCGCCTCCCGGGTTTACGCCATTCTCCTGCCTCAGCCTCCCGAGTAGCTGGGACTACAGGCGCCAGCCACCTCGCCCGGCTATTTTTTTGTATTTTTTAGTAGAGACGGGGTTTCACCGTGTTAGCCGGGATCGTCTCTCGATCTCCTGACCTCGTGATCCGCCCGTCTCGGCCTCCCAAAGTGCTGGGATTACAGGCTTGAGCCACCGCGCCCGGCGAGACTTCATCTCTTAACAAAAAAAAAAGAAAAGAAACAGAAGCTCATGGGCTTGGCATAAAGAACAGGGAAAAGGGTGTCAGCAGATGAAGTCAGAGAGGCAGACTGGGTCCAGATCCTGGAAAGCTGTGTGAGCCACATTAAGGAGTGAGTTATTTTGTTTTGTTTCTTTAATAATGGTGAAGGTAAGACACTGCAGGGCTTGAAAATGAAAGGGTACTGACTTAATAAATTTGAACTAGTTCACCTTCCACATTGGCCCCATATCACTTTTGTAAAACACAGATCAAATGGTCTTTAAAACACATAGTACCCACAACCCCAATCTTGTCATGTGAAAAACATCAGAAAAATTCCAATAAAGGGGCATCCTACAAAATGCCTGGCCAGTACTTCTCAAAACTTTCAAGTTTATCAAAAAAAGAAAAAAAGTCTGAGAAACTGTCACAGCCAAGAGAAGCCAAAGGAGACGCGAAAAATGTAGGGTCCAGATAGGGTTCTGAAACAGAAAAAGAACATTAGGCAAAAACTAAGGAAATAATAAATGACGGACTTTAGTTAATAATAGTATATCAACAAAAGGCCAGACACAGTGGCTTATGCCTATAATTCCAACACTTTGGGAGGCCGAGGCAGGAGAATCACTTAAGCCCAGGAGTTCAAGACCAGCCTGGGCAACATAGTAAGACCCAGTCTCTATAAAAAATTTGAAAATTAGCTGGGTTTGGTAGTGCATACCTGTGGTCCCAGCTACTCAGGAGGCTGAGGTGGGAACATTGCTTGGGCCAGAGAGGTCAAGGCTGCAGTGAACCATGATCATGCCACTGTGCTCCAGCCTACATGACAGAGTGAGACTCTGTCTTAAAAAACAACAACAACAAAAAGTGTATCAATATAGATTCATTAATTGTAACAAATGGATCATGCTAATGTAAGATATTAATAATAGGGGAAACTAGGAGGCTATGTGGGAACTCTCTATACTATTTGCTTAGTTTCTCTATATTTCCAAAACTACTCTAAAAAATAAAGTATATTAATTTTAAAAAACTCTACAGTAATCCCTTAGTTCCCAAAGGACAAAGGACAAACAGCATTTGCTTAGGACATTTTCCCAAGTGAATTTCTTACTCTCCTCATGCCTCCAAATTACACCTCAGTCACACTAAACATTTTACTTTTCCTTGGACATTCTAGACCCTTTTGTGCCTCTGAGCCTTTGCATATGCTGGTCCCTCTACCTGGAACGCCATACTTTGCCCTTCTCAGCTTAGCTAACATTTCAATTATTCAACTCAGTGCTTCCCCACCTCTCCCAGTTGACTTCCCCTGTGTCATCCTATAGCTCTTAAACATTCACACACTCTCGGCTCACAACAAACTCTAGAAGAGCAAGCTGCCCAGGTCAACCATCTCCCCTTTATTCCCAAGGTTCAAGCATCTAGTCAAACCATCTCCATCTTTTAAATTTTCCAGGCAGAAGCCAGATGAAAGGCCAGTATGGAACCTCCCGCCCCACAATGGCAGGAGATATATAACAAGTTCTCAGGGTGGTTCTGTTTAATCCCTTCTCTCCTGACCTGAGGTGATAGGAAAAGCAGTCAGCCTTATTCCTCGGGGGTTGATGGAAATACAACTCACTGCACAACTTTTCCAGAGAAATCCTCTTTACAAATCCTCTCCTTTTTAATGCATTTGATACCTTTGATATAGGAGGGAAGTTTAATGAATTATGTTGTCAGTTTCAGGTGTCTACTCTGAGTACCTACAGATTGGGCACTTGCTTTCATCTGATATCTAGCATACTGTGCTGGATATGTCTGCATGCTTCAGTGTCCTTTCCCGCTCCTTTCTTTGTGTCTTCCTGTGCTACAGAGGCTGGAAGGTTAAAAACTTCAGATCCCATGCAGCTAGGATACTAGATTCAATTAAGTGCCCTCACATGAGATTTGGAAGGTATAACTGGGATGGAGGCCGTCACCCTGCTGCCATTTTCTCCTGGCGGTTGAGATCATGGGCACCTGAGATGGGCAGTTGACCTCAGCTTTTCACTGACTCAATTGTGAAGAGGCAGCTATGATGGCCATGGCAGAGCCAACAGAAGAGGCATCAGTTTCACAGTCCCCAGACCACAGGCAGTGCATTCTTAAACACATTAGTTCTAGTGGCAGCCCCAACTCCAGCTACTCCAGCTCTTCCAAAGATTTTGAAAGCACCTAACTTCCTATATTAAATCTTTCTCTGCTTAAAATATCTACAGTAGTTTTTATATTTGTGTTAGTTTGCTAGAGATGCCATAACAAAATTCCACAGGCTAGGTGGCTAAAACATCAGAAATTTATTTTCTCATAGTTCTGGAGGCTAGAAGTCCAAGAATAAGGTGTCAGCAGATTTGGTTTTCCTGAGACCTCTCTCCTTGGCTTGCAGATGGTTGCCTTTTGGCTGTCCTCACATGGCCTTTCCCTGTGTGGGTGCATTCTTGTCATCTCTCTGTATGTCCTAATCTCCTCTTCTTATAAGGATCCCAGTCACATTGGATTAGGGCCTATCCTAATGACCTCATTTTAACTAAATTTCCTCTTTAAAGGCCTATCAAGATTTTTGTTTTTGTTTGTTTGTTTGTTTAGAGATAGGATCTCACTCTGTTGCCTCAGCTAGAGTGCAGTAGCATGATCATAGCTCACTGCAGCCTCCAGCTCATGGGCTTGAGTGATCCTCCCACCTCAGCCTCTGTATTAGTCCATTTTGACACTGCTATAAAGAACTGCCTGGGCCAGGTAAGGTGGCTCATGCCTGTAATACCAGCACTTTGGGAGGCCAAGGCAGGCAGATCACGAGGTCAGGAGATCAAGACCATCCTGGCTAACACGCTGAAACCCCATTTATACTAAAAATACAAAAAAAATTAACTGGCCAGGTGCGGTGGCTCATGCCTGTAATCCCAGCACTTTGGGAGGCCAAGGCAGGCGGATCATGAGGTCAGGAGATCAAGACCATCCTGGCTAACATGGTGAAAGCCCGTCTCTACTAAATATAAAAAAAAAAAAAATTAGCCAGGCGAGGTGGTGGGTGCCTGTAGTCCCAGCAACTCGGGAGGCTGAGGCAGGAGAATGGCATGAACCCAGGAGGCAGAGTTTGCAGTGAGCCAAGATGGCGCCACTGCACTCCAGTTGGGGCAACAGAGCAAGACTCCATCTGAAAAAGAAAAAAAAAAACAAAAAACAACTGCAACTGCTTGAGACAGGGTAATTTATAAACAAAGGAGGTTTAATTGAATCACAGTTCCACATGGCTGGGGAGGCTTTAGGAAACTTATAATCATGGTGGGAGGAGAAGCAAGCATGTCTTACATACCAGCAGGCGAGAGAGAGCATGTGTCAGTGCAGGAAAAGCTACCATTTATAAAACTATCAGATCCCATGAGAATTCACTCACTACCATGAGACCAGCATGGAGGAAACTGTCCCCATAATCCAATCACTTCCCACCAGGTCTCTCCCTAAACACCTGAGGATTACAATTCAAGATGAAATTTGAGTGGGGACACAAAGCCTAACCATATCAGCCTCCCAAGTAGCTGGGGTTTTAGGCATATGCCACCACACCCACTAGGGGCCTTATCACAGTCTAAGATGTTGGGAGTTAAGGTTTCAACATACGAATTTGGGGATTGATGTGGTTTGGCTCTGTATCCCTACCCAAATCTCATCTCAAATTGTAACCCCCACGTGTTGGGGCAGGGACCTGGTAGGAGTGATTGGATCATGGGGGCAGTTTCTCCCATGCTGTTCTTGTGATAGTGAATTCTCATAAGGTCTGGTGGTTTAAAAGTGTTTGTCAATTTCCCCCACCCTCCATCTAATGCCACCATGTAAGATGTGCCTGCTTCCCTTTCCTCTATGACTGTAAGTTTCCTGAGGCCTCCCCAGTCATACAGAACTGTGAGTCAATTAAACCTTCTTTTCTTTATAAATTACCTAGTCTCAGATAGTTCTTTATAGCAGTGTGAAAATGGACTAATACAGGGAGACACAATTCAGTCCATGCCAATAGCTTTTCCTGAAGGCTGACTGATACACATATCTCTACTTTAACATCTTTAACAAATGAATGAATGAATGAACACATGTGGTAGAGCTTCACAGCAAAAGTCCTTTCCCTAGTCACTTTCTTCTCTTCATAGAGGTTGCTGGAGTTCCCTTTCAATCTCCCTTCCCTACGATCATTTTTTTTCTCCTGCAGTTCTTATGGAAGGTAAAAGAGATTAACTATTAGGATATTAATTAACTATTGCTGCTTAGCCATATTACCACAAGTTTAACTGCTTAAAAGAGCCCAAATTTATTATCTCGGTTTCTGTGGTTCAGGAGTACAGGTTTGACTTAGCTGGATTTTCTGCTTAGGGTCTCACAAGGTTGTAATCAAGGTGTCAGCCAAGGCTGTGATCTCATCTGAGGTTGGTCTAGGGAAACATCTGCTCCAAACTCACTCAGAATTCAATTGGCAGAATTCTGTTTCCTGTGGTTGCATTAATAAGACTCAGGGCTTCAGTCTCATGGTGCTTGTCAACCAGTGGCCACCTTCAACTCTTAGAGGCTGCCCACAGTTCTTTGGCATGTGGGGCTCCCAACATAGCCATCTGCTTCCTCCAAGCCGAGACAGCAGTTCAGTAAGACAGCACTAATATTCATATCATGTGCAACATAATCAACAATCACATGTAATTCATCACCTTTACTATATTCTGCTAGGTAGAAAAGGTACAGGCCATATCCATACTCAAGGAGAGGGGATTATACCAAGGTATGAATTCCAGAGGTGAGGTTTCATGAAGGTCACCTTAAGAGTCCTTCTGCTTCTTCATGGTTCCTGTTTTTTGGCCTTTTCCTCTTTCTCCCTCTGTCAGGGTCCCTGTGGTCAGGACCACATGGCCTACCTGATGGCCATGGAAAAAAGGAAGGGGAAGCAGACCCTCACCGAAAGTAAGTGCCTCTTCTATCACACACTGCCCAAGCAGGAGCTGCCTAAAGGCAGAGGGCCCATCAATTTTCCTATCCTAGGTCCAAGAGTGGCAGAAGAACTTTGCTTGTGATGAGAGCCTCAGCTGCCTGAACATCTCTTGGCTGCTGCTCCAAGTTCCAGCGAGCCTCACAGAAGAGAAAATTATAGTTCTTTGTATTTAATCAAGGCCCCAGAGCACATGGCATACTCCCCTGTAGTAGACCCTAACACAGAGAGCCTTGTTCCAACACTATAAATGTGCTTATTTTGTGACCTCTATCAGATTCCAAGTCTCTGGAGGGCCAGGCCCTTACCAGTTTTTCTTTTTAATTCCTCAATGTTCTGACGCAAGGTCTGACATATGGTGGGTATTTAATATACATTAGGAAGAATGGATTAGGCTGGGCATGATAGCTCATACCTATAATCCCAGCACTTTGGGAGGCCAAGGTGGGAGGATTGCTTGAGCTCAGGAGTTTGAGATCAGCCTGAGCAATGTAGTAAGACACTATTTCTACAAAAAGTACAAAAATTAGATGGCTGTAGTGGCACCCACTGGAGTCCCAGCTACTCGAGAGGCTGAGGTGGGAAGATCACTTGAGTCCAGGAGGTCAAGGCTGCAGTGAGTCATGTTAGCACCACTGCACTCCAGCCAGGCAACATAGCAAGACCCTATCTAGAAAAAAAAAAAAAAGGAAGAATAGATTAACTCCATAATTTGAAAATAAATGATTCTTATGTCAGAATCTAATGAATGTAAACATATAATGTGTTAAACACTTAGAAGAGACTAAGGTTCATGCAATAAAATTCTACTGAACAATAGGAAGGTAGCCAAAATAGATGAAGTCAAAAAATGAAAAAAATAGATTAAATTTTAAAAATGCACATGATTATGTTTTTTGTAAAAAAAAATTATAATTTTGGGTATTGATAATGATGATAGTTGGTATACTGTATATTATCAATCATAGTTGACATTTTATTTTCCTGTAATGTGTGACATTTTCACTTAAAACAATAAAAAGGAATATAAAGAGCACTGAGAGCCCAAGTGGTTCATCAGTGAATCATGCCTCATTTCCTTCTTTTAAATATGTGTTTATTATGCTGATGATTCACAGAATTCAGTTTAATTCCACAAACTTTTATTGAGAGCCTATTACGTGCAAGATACTGGGCCAGGGCCAGGCCGCCAGGGTAGAAATGCTAGAGTCAGTGTAACTTGATTTCATAAAGAAAATACATAATGCATCTCATGATCCAATGATGGATAAGGTGGAGAGGGAAAGTGGTATAAAAGTACCATGAGACCAGGCATGGTGGCTTACATCTGTAATCCCAGCACTTTGGGAGGTCAAGGCAGGTGGTTCACTTGAACCCAGTTGTTCAAGACCAGCCTGGACAATATGGTGAAACCCCATCTCTACTAAAAGTACAAAACTTATCCAGGCATGGTAGAGTGTGTCTGTAGTCCTAGCTACTCAGGAAGCTGAGGTGGGAGGATCACCTGAGCCCTGAAAGTTGAGGCTACAGTAAGCCAAGGTCACGCCACTGCACTCCAACCTCGGCAACAGAGTGAGACTCTGCCTCAAAAAAAATATAAATAAAAATAAATATATATATATGTGTGTGTGTGTGTGTGTGTATATATATATATACCGTGAGATGGTTTGGCCACTGACCAAATAGCTACACACACACTCACTCCATCCTCACTCCATCACCCAGGCTGGAACAAGGGCAGTGGAGTGATCATGGCTCACTGTAGCCTCAAGCTCCTGGGCTCAAGCAATCCTCCTACCTCAGCCTCCCAAGTAGCTGGGACTACAAGCACATATCACCAGACCCAACTGATTTTATTTTTAATTTTTTGGCAGAGATGGGGGTCTCACTTTGTTTCCCAGGCTGGTCTTAAACTCCTGGCTTCAAGTACTGGGGTTACAGGCATGAACCACTGCACCTGGCCCTAGTCAATATTTTTATACATGTCTTAAATGATGAAGAAGGTAAGCATAAAGTTTAGAGTAATAGCTAATAGACAAAATAAGCGAGATGCAAAATATCTGACCAGCATGACTTTCAAGAAGAATCATTGTAAAGTTCTGTATTTGGTTCAAAGAAAATCAACAACACAAATTCATAGGGATTCCTGACTTGGCAGCAGTTCATGTAAAAAACAACTGGGCTTTTAATGGACCATGGATTCATTATGAGGCATTATTGGAATGTGACTGATAAAAACAAGACTAGGGCAATTCTCTACCACAGCCATAAATCTAGTGTCCCGATAAGAGGGTGGCAGCTCAATCCTGTTCTGGTCAGACCACACTGGAGTTCTATTTTCATTTCTAAGCATCCATTTCACAGTTGGAACATGGCACCCTTGACCCACTTTTGTGAAGTAATGTTTTCTCACACTCCTTTTCCATCCTGTGTTCTAGCATACTCTGAAGCGCAGTATGCTAAACTAGGAAAAATGAGCTCTACTCTTGTAATATAGCACAATTGCAAAGCAGTAATGTCATGTGAATCAAGTTCCTTCAGATTTCAGTCACGTCAGCTTTTTGTTAACTTTTTATTTTATTGCAATCTCCTCTCCCTGGTGACTTGGGCTAAATCTGGGGATAATGAAATGACCGAAATCTGACTTACAGCCACTATGTGTACTCCAAATGATTCCTCCTTTCTATTAGTCATAACAAAACCCTTCGTCCTTGAACCAGGCTGCTTTGCCTAGTTTCCTGTTCTTCATGCAAAAACTCCAAGAAACCAGTTTTGCCAACCTCCGATAGGAGTCTAAAGCTACCATTTAGTCTGAAAACTGAGATCTGTGCTATACTTGGATGCAAAGTCATCAGAATTAGCTTACACAAGTTCCCCTTTCTCCCTCTAGCATATACTTCCATTCCTTTGCCATCCCAGCTTTTTTTTTTTTTTTTTTTTGAGACGGAGTCTCGCTCTGTCGCCCAGGCTGGAGTATAGTGGCCAGATCTCAGCTCACTGCAAACTCTGCCTCCTGGGT
This sequence comes from Macaca fascicularis, assembly GCF_037993035.2. NCBI lineage: Eukaryota > Metazoa > Chordata > Mammalia > Primates > Cercopithecidae > Macaca > Macaca fascicularis. The sequence goes on from NC_088388.1 coordinate 55,494,754, forward strand.
TTACGCCATTCTCCTGCCTCAGCCTCCCGAGTAGCTGGGACTACAGGTGCCCGCCACCTCACCCGGCTAGTTTTTTGTATTTTTTAGTAGAGACGGGGTTTCACCGGGTTAGCCAGGATGGTCTCGATCTCCTGACCTCGTGATCCGCCCGTCTCGGCCTCCCAAAGTGCTGGGATTACAGGCTTGAGCCACCGCGCCCGGCAGCCATCCCAGCTTTAACTTCCCTTTCTTCTTCAGCCCTAATGAGAACTGGGAGTGAGAAAAAATGTAAGGAAGAGAGGAGGAAAAAGAAGAAAGAGAGGAGAGATTAATCTCAATCCCAAAGATAGGTAGGACCTTTTGTTATTGCACCAGCAAATCATGGCTCTCTCCTTTCTTCCCTCTTTGTCTCCCAACCCTCTTCAACATGTATACTTGCCAAGGGCTAGGGAAACCCCAGGTTATGAGATCTACTCCCTCTAAAGGGACTGATCTTAAAATTAAAGCCAGTCCAGAGGGTCCACCTTTCCAGCCTAGGCAAGATATTCAAGCCTCAAACTAGGTTAAGGTCTTGCTGGAGTCTACACATGCCCTCTTCTTCCCTATCCAACAAAGGCCTGAGAAACGATGGTCTCCTCCATTAATGCCGTTGGATTGGACAGGCAGGGATCATATATAAATTCTGTGCTAAATACTATGATTTTTTTTTTCTTGTTTCAGCATGAGACAGATACTGTGAATGCTATATCTCATTTAATACCCATAGTAAATGCTGTGCTATAATGTATTAATTAAGATGACTTCCATTAAAAGGAGCAGAAAGCTCAACTCACTATGGGATACTAAGTGAAGGGGATGACTGGTTTACACAATAGAAGTATAACAGGATTGAGGATGGGTCCGTTTAGGAGTTCAACAACTTTGTCAGGGAGTTCTATTTTCCATCACTCCACTCTGCCATCCACAGTGAGAGCTTCCATCTAGGGCTTGCCCCTGTTTTAGTCTCAGAGTGGCTTTCTATTGCTACTGAGACTGCATATGTCGTGCATTCTTATCTAGCAGGAGAAAGGGAACTTGTTTTTCTGGAAATAAGCCAGTGAACTTATGCAAACTCATCGGCCTGAATTGCTAGTGAGACCACATATGTCTCCCATTCTTATCTAGCAGGAAAAAGGAAACTAGTTTTTCTGGAAATAAGCCAGTAAACTTATGCAAGCTCATTGGCCTGAATTAGGCCAGCACCCATCACTGGGTCCTATAATAGTGGCCTTAAAATGGAATTGCGCTAGGCCTGAGTCTTCAGGAGTGGAATGGTCTATTGGGGGAGATGTGGATACCCTAACAAAAGTCATGGTAGTTACCAAGAGAAGAGTAAGTGCTGGGGAGGCAACTCCAAGGCTCTCTTAGCTACATATTATCCCATTTCTCAGAGGAGAAACTGAAGCTTGGAGATGCTGCTCTGTGTAATGATAGAGTCAGGATTCTCACCCTTCCCTACACCAGGATATCTTGAAGAAACAAACAAAAGAAAAGCTGGAATGGTCATCCCTTCGCTTTCAGCCTAAAACATGTAGATAGGAAAGAGACGCAGGGATTTCATGAGACTGGGAAAATCTCAGCCACTGTGCACCCAGGAGCCACTGAATCTACCTATTCCACAAAGCTGCAGTAGCTTTGTACCTTCACATCACCTGGGACTATGCCTAGCTCAGCAATTATTTGTAAACTGAAGAGCAGAGACTACAAATGTATTGCCCATAATGATGAGTTCTAGAGCACTGCTTTCCAAGCCCATTCTGGGTTAAATCAGAGGTGTGGGCTAGCCTGGGAGCCTTGCCACAGTGCATAACATTGCTCCTCCTGGGGAATGTCTTCCAAGTTCCAAAGGACAGATTTGCAAATAGACTTCTGGAGTATAGCCCCATCCACTGCTGGGAACTGCCTTTGTTTGACTTGTTTATTCAGGAGAGCTGCTCTGGACTTTCACCCAGCCGCTGCCTGGCAGGAGGTGACCTGGCCTTAGCCAACAGTGGGTGGGGACAGCAGGAGAGCAGCTTCTGCTCAGGGCTAACTGGACAGGAAGTTATACCATAGGAAGGGGGAAGGGCAGAGTATTCAAAGGCCGTAAGACAGCTGGTCTTTGACAAGGGACCTCATTTAAGGAACATGAGTCTCCCTGTCTCACTTCTACCTGATGGAAGAGGGAGACAAAATTAGCTCACATGACTTGAAAGGCTTTTGCAATTTTTGAGGGCCACTGAGTATAAATTTTTCAAAAAGCAGCTGTTGGAGTTTGTTCCTGCTGAGGTCTCTCACAAGGCAGCATCAGGTTTGAGCGTCATGGTCTGCCATGGCCACACTGGCCTTGAGGGGTTTCTGTGGCCTATTTTGAGTGATTTTACTGTTCATGGTCCTGGCAAACATATCCATTTTTCTGACAATATTTATAGTCTGATGTAAGTGTGAACCAGATAATGACCTTTCAAGTCATGGCACAATGTTCTGTTTAAAGTTTTCATTTTTTGCTCAGAACATCTGCAAGATCCTTTGACTCTTCTGCATGGCCTCTTGGAGATTTTCCTAACTTTCTGACCACTTGTGGGGATAGAGGGTTGAATGATGGGCAGAACTTTCACGTGTCTTGGGTAATGTAAGCATCTGAGCCTACAGAGAACACTCCTTTTGCTTCTGAAGCTCTTGCAGCCTGTTCTGAGATATGTAATGCTGACCAGCTCATCTCAGGCATTTCTTTCTCTCTGGACATTATAGGATCATCCTCAAAACACGTGTGAGGGCACATACATCATCAGCTTCCCCCAATGAATAGTTACTAGGACTTGGATAACATTTCAAGCTTGACATGGCTAAAACAATACCATATCTGCAGTTAACTTTAGGTGACTCACCAGAAGAGCTATTTTAAACAGAATTTGTAGCGACTAACATTACGTTTGTTCTAGGGAAAACAGACTGAAAGGACAAAAGGCTAATGCAATATTTTTGAAATGCTCTTTTTAAGCTCAATGAAGTCCTGCTGTATTTTCTTGACAGCATCCTAGTTACCAGGCATAACAGGAGGGGCAATAACTGGTAACTAAAATACTCAAGAAACAAGCATGTCTTGACACCATCCAGCAGGAGTATATGTTCATCAGAAGACAGGTTTGTAGAAATAGTGATGGCCATGTTCATGTAGTCACCAGGGATTCTAATATATTCCCCTGCAAAATAATATTGGTCAGGCGAGAGCTTTGGTAGCCTTGCGAAGGTTTACCAGTCACCTGGCCTGCCTTAAGGTCATCTTCAGTTCTCCTGGCAATTACTGTACTCTCTTCTCTACCCTGGAGTGCAGACAAAGTTCTGTATTTAGTTCAAAGAAAATCAACAACACAAATTCATAGGGATTCCTGACAGAGCCAGAAGGTCAGAGTTAGAAGCAGACTGGGGCTTCTAGCTCTGACCTTTCTGTCAGGCCTGTAAGCCCAAGCTAAGCCATCATATCCCCAGTAACCTGCACGTATACATCCAGATGGCCTGAAGCAACTGAAGATCCATAGAAGTGAAAATAGCTTAGCTTGATGACATTCCACCATTGTGATTTGTTTCTGCCCCACCCTAACTGATCAACGTTCTTTATAATCTCCCCCACCCTTAAGAGGTTTATTTGTAATTCTCCCCACCCTTAAGAATGTACTTTGTGAGATCAACCCCCTAACCCCAAAACATTGCTCTTAACTCCACCACCTATCCCAAAACCTGTAAGAACTCATGATAATCCCATCATCTTTGCTGACTCCTTTCTCGGGCTCAGCCCACCTGCACCCAGGTGAAATAAACAGCCATGTTGCTCACACAAAGCCTGTTTGGTGATCTCTTCACATAGATGCATGAAACACTTTCAGCTGAGACAAGATTTCTAAAGGGAGAAGAATGAACAGATGCGAGGAATGGGGTGCTCTCATGCTACTCAAATGAAGCACAGAGGTAAACACAACCTCATTATTCTCCTGAGAAGTTGCTTCTTTACCTGGGGTGGGCGGCCCGGGAGCAGGCAGAACCTTCAAGGCCTGAGAACTATCAAGAGACTCTCTAGGAGGCAAGGAGAAGCTGAAACCACTATCCCAACCCAGTTCTCCTGAGTTTTCCTTCCTGCTTCGGGTATCCCACTTCATTTCCCATTGTCGTGGCATCATGTTAGCCCCTACCTCTGAGGAGATACTGATGTTTCTTTAGTGTTACACAAACTCCTTCTCTGAACTCTTATTCACATAGCCGAGATAGGCTGGAACTTTTCCAAAGCCTTTACAAAATTCTAAGGGAGAACAACGGGGACATAAACAAGAAAATACATGAAGCATAAACATGGTCAAGCTTGTGCAATACATTAACAATCATAATATTTAGGGAATGAGACAAGGAAGGGAGAAATGTTGTACATAATAACCTTGTTTGATAATTTTTAGGAACTGTATATACTTTATAAGTAACACACATATATTTTGACATATACAGTATTAATTTTGGTCCTACCATAGCATTCTAGCTCCCGTGGTTCACTCCACTTACAGATTTTCCACCTGATTAACTCTGAGACTCTTCCTTCTGTTCCTGTCTATCTCCATCCCTCCCCAACAGGTCTCACAAACCTTCTGGGAAGAACAACGGGTGATAAGTTCGATCATTCAGTCAATAAATGTGCCAGCTATAATGCCAGACACAGTGATAAGCCATCACTTACCTTCAATGCTTACGGGTAACACTCAAATGCCTTTTCTCTTTGATAGGAGAAAAGACCAAGGGTCATTTCCTTAACACTTCTTTCTGTGTCCATCTAAAAAGTCACTTAGAATTACATGAAAACGGCCGGGCGCGGTGGCTCAAGCCTTTAATCCCAGCACTTTGGGAGGCCGAGACGGGCGGATCACGAGGTCGGGAGATCGAGACCATCCTGGCTAACATGGTGAAACCCCGTCTCTACTAAAAAATACAAAAAACTAGCCGGGCGAGGTGGCGGGCGCCTGTAGTCCCAGCTACTCGGGAGGCTGAGGCAGGAGAATGGCGTAAACCCGGGAGGCGGAGCTTGCAGTGAGCTGAGATCCGGCCACTGCACTCCAGCCTGGGCGGCAGAGCGAGACTCCGTCTCAAAAAAAAAAAAAAAAGAATTACATGAAAACACACTCAATAGACTCAGTAATCTCTGCCAAGAGAAAGATCTTGGTTGAAAGAATTCTCAGCTACAACAATGACCGCAATCAAAAGGAACTCATTTACATACAAATGGATCTTCCCAAAGAAGGCAAAAAGGAAAATCCCACTTTCTGATTTGGAGCAGCAACGAGCTACTAATACAGTGAAGGCAAGGCAGCCTCTGTCCTCTGGATGCCTCCAATAAGATGACTAAGGGCTTTATCAAGCCCATCTAAGCTTATACTATATTAACTCTCCAGTGCTCTTTATTTGAGCTCCAAGAAGCCACTGTTTTTCCTCATCCCTCTCATCATCTAACCTGAGTTCAAGTATTCTCACGTGGGTGTGACTCAAATGGAGCTAGCCTTTACTTTCCTGGGGACCCCTCTTCCTTAATCTGCCTCAGTTTCCTCAAGGAAGACAAAGATGAAACATTTGGAGACACCACAAATGAACCTCATCACAAATGAACCTCAAGCTGAGAAGAGCACTTCTGAGAGGCACTTCCAATACCACCCACTGACACCCAGCGGAGAACAGTCTGTGCTTGGGGAATTTACCTGCTGTTACAGTTTTCAGACATCCTTGGCCCATAAGGAAAAGACACTCAAACCTATAAGCCTCCTGGGCTTTGCTCTGGAGCCTCACTGGTCAGAGCCCTGCCTGAACTCCCTTGGAAAGTTGTCTGGGATCAAGGAGTCTGCCCTTGAGTCTCAGCAAGGGATGGGGCAGGCAGGACTTAGTGGAATGAAAGACAGAAGCCACCCATGTGGCCCAACAGTTCATCCTAGGAAATGACAGTCCAGTTGGTACACAACGATATAAACACATATTCCAAAATCCCCCAAATTCACCACTAAGGCACTTGGCTAAGATAAACCAATATACAATCAACCTAGAATCGGTTCAAAAATGTATTCCTAAAGAAACAGCAGGTGGCAGCAAAGTTTTACATTTTTTTTTACCCTTTCGTCTGGAATGAAAACAAAGTGTCAAGCAATAATCTCCTCATCTCTGAGTCAACCAATTGGCCCAGAAACGGGCATATTGCCATCTTGTAACGTGAAGAGTATAGCATCTTCTTGAGTGGGCTCTGTGCATTTTGACAAGACAATACAATATCACCCGCCACCCCCAGGCCAGAGGCCTGCCTGGTTCTGTAGGCCAAGTAGGAAAATGACTGCCCCAGAATGACCAGATCACAGAGGCTGTGGCCCTGAGTTTCATATTCATTTTCCCAATATCAAGGTGTTGCTCATTTACAGTGTGGAAGCCCTCCAAGAAAACCGAGTATGATTAAGTGGAAGTATGGCTAGGAACTGAATATACACCTCACAGCATTTTCACCATCTATTATGATACAATCTATGGCAGAAATGTGGGGGCAAAAAAAAGTGGATGAGAAAAGGGGAGTTAATAAAATCTGGTTTCTGGTGTACTTAGGGATTTAGAGATCTCTGAAAACTGCATCGCCACCCCACAGCTGCTGCAGCTTGGGCTCAGCAGCAGGCCATGCCAAGACCACTGTCTGCTTTGGCCTCAAATACCTTCCTTGACTTAGTATTGTGCTTGGCTCCCAGCTTCCAAGTTGTAGCTGGAAAGTTTCCATTGTCACAGTGCAGCACCAGAGTTTGGAACCCAAGTTTTTGCTGAATTGTTTTGCAGAGCAAATCCAGTTTTGCCTTTAAGAAGTGACTGGTCAGCCGGGCGCCGTGGCTCACACCTGTAATCCCAGCACTTTGGGAGGCCGAGGCGGGTGGATCACGAGGTCAGGAGATTGAGACCATCCTGGCTAACATGGTGAAACCCTGTCTCTACTAAAAATACAAAAAATTAGCCGGGCGTGGTGGCGGGCGCCTGTAGTCCCAGCTACTTGGGAGGCTGAGGCAGGAGAATGGTGTGAACCCGGGAAGCGGAGCTTGCAGTGAGCCGAGATTGCGCCACTGCACTCCAGCCTGGGCGACAGAGCAAGACTCCATCTCAAAAAAAAAAAAGAAAGAAAAGAAGTGACTGGTCAGTTTGTTCCATCCCAAAATGGTGATTCAGAACTCTCTCAGACATACCTTAGACTGAGATACTTATTTCTTTTTTCCCTTAGATTAGAGAAGGGGGATTTCCTTATGTTGCCTAGGCTGGTCTTGAACCCCTGACCTCAAGCAAGACTCCTGCCTCCGCCTCCCAAAATACTAGGATTACAGGCGTGAGCCGCCTCACCCATGCTGAGATGCTTAATTCCCATCCAAGAGGAAACTTTCTTATCATTTAAAGTAGAAATGAAAGGATGGAGGAAGGTGGGGGTAGGGCTGGAGGATTTTTAATTGTTGCTATTTTTTTTAAATATAAAACTTGTTCAGGAAAAAGATAAAGTTAAGGACCTTGTTTCCAGGATCCCAAACAGATTTTGCAAACATATATTTGTGGGTTTTCTTTTTGGAAGTGGAGATGACAGAAAGTGAGTAGCTTTAACTCTGTAGCAGCACAACTCCTGGTGACCAAAGAGAACATTCCTGAAAGATCCGGTGGAGGTAGAAGACGTTCATTTATTTACATGACATGTAGCCTCAGCCCCAAACATGTTTTTTGTTTTCTTTTTCTGCAGAAAATAAGATTTTGTTTTGACAACTTAAGGACAAACTTCACAGCTCTCAGCCCAGAAAGGGTCATTTAAGATTATCTAATAAGAAAAACATTGTATAATTCCTTTGAATGTAATAAACATCTTTTGGGGCAACTTGCAGCAAATGTTCCAAATTTCACATCAATATTTAATTCCCCCTCTGTGTGTATGTTCTACACTCCACAAAAATGATGTTAAAACATTTAATGCAGAGAATTGACAGCACCAGGAAAATATTTGGGCTGTCTGGAGTTGCCATTATTGGCTTTAATTATGACCTACTGGCTCTTGGGTCCTAAAGCAGCCAGAAAATGAGATATGTGTGCCAAAATATTCATTAGAATTCCCTTCTCAGTCATTGTACAGAAAGAACAAGTTTCCTTCTGGCTCCCATCTTCAGTATTTTAAGTGGAGTTATTAATATGCCAGATTTTTTAAAGGATCAGTCAGTAAACAAAATTATGTGCATACCTTGTATTTTGCATTTTAAAAATCTTGAAAAGGTCAAATGTCCCCTTTGCTCTCATTGTATTACTGCTAAGAAAGAATTGTTTTTGCAGCCATGGAGTTAACCGGTACTCTCCACCCAGGTCTCCTTGTCCAAGCCCTGCTCTGGTGAACTGACTTGATCCTATACACTTTGGAACTGAAAGTACTGATGAAACACAACTTGAGTCTCCCCAGGAACTAGTCAGAAAGATGGTTTTATTTCTCCCGCTTTTCGGTGTTCATTTCTCCGTGAATATAAGACCTCAGAAGGCTGGAGTATAGAGGAGGAATCTTGGAGATCCTTGATGCCAGGTCCTCATTTTAGAGATGATTAATCTAAGGAGAAATGGTATATTCACTGCTTTACCTTTGTGTTCTGGCATTGAGAAAGAGCAGGTGCTTTTTTCTCTTTTTCTTTTTTTTTTAAACCACAGCATCCTTAGTCGTTAATCTTAAACAGAGTTGCCATTTAATGAGCTTATACTACACTGCCAGGCAGGGGTTGTTGCTTTCATCCATGTTATATCATTCATCCTCACAGCAAGCCTATAAGGTAAATATTGTTATCCCCATTTTATAGCTAATGAAACTAAGACTTGGGTTGAGAGATAATTACAGGGCTAGGAGGAGGGAGAGTCTGTGTAAACTCAAGGTTGTCTAACTTCAAAGCCTATGTCCTCTACTATACCATTTCCCTGCCCCCATCCTGCCTGCCAAATGAAACAAGGCCAGACTAGAAATCAGTTGACATATCTTGGGCTCTCACATTGCTTTAATTTTTCAAGTAGTGAGGTGAAGAAAGAGTCCTCCATAGTGATAAAGTGGAGAGAGATGCCTGTGCCCAAGCAGTCTTCACTTACCAGAATGTGCAAAGAGATAAACAGGGACCATATAGATGCAACTCTCACCTATTATCTATTTGTCAGGTTTAACATGACAGTTCACCCTGAAAGCTTTTGAAAGATTTCCCAGTTTTTAATAAAAGTTGGCTGATTTGGTCCTGACAATTTGTCTTTCATTTAATAGAAAATTGGAAGGGCAATTTGGGTCAGATGCTTATTTTGGGAAAAAATAAATTGGAGTTTTGTTTTCTCTGTGTGTGTGTGCCTGTGTGTGTGTGTGTGTGTGTGCCTGTGTGTGTGCTCAAGGTCATACAGGGCTAAGAGAGCAGATGTGGTATGAATTAAGGAAGTTTATCTGATGGTTGTCTACAGTGGCACAGATGATAGGGATATTGCCTGGAAATGCTTGTGTTTTCCATGGAAACATGGTTTGGAAAAGAAACTCTGATGTTTTAGAAAAACTAACAAAGTTAAGATAAAGTTGGAATGTTATGTGTTAAATTTAAGAGCATGAGATGAAGACATCTGGGCAAACATCTAAGTTTGCTAACCTAGGTGCCAGTGAAAACTGTAAACTGAAAATTTCTTTCTCTCGAAGAGAAAATTCATATACCTGGGTTAGTTATAAATAACCTGCCTGGTCTCTGCTCCCACAGTTCCCTCTCTGAAAATGAAGTTACTGGAACCCTTTGCAAATCGGTACTTGCCTGATCAGTAAGACTTAAAGGACATCACCTCCACAGTGGGTTGTTTGAGTGTCAAATCACCCTAGCCACTGATATCCTCCTAATCTAAATGAACATCATTTTTTATCTGGACCACTGCAATGGCAGGCTACTCAGTGTCTAGAACAGGGCCCTGCATGGAGCAGATTGTTGATCTAAAACATCATTGACTGAATGAATAAATGAAATCCTGTTTGCCCTAACTCAGTTACCCTGTCCTGATTCCCTAACTCTTGTTGCGTGTCTGGTGCTGAAATCCAGCCACAATACCACGTTTCTAGGCCTGTTGCCCTGTGCTGTTCTCACCAATCCCTTCGACAGAAGTACATTCATTTGTAAGGACCGTCATAACAAAATACCACAGACTATGTGGCTTAAACAGCAGAAATTTATTTTCCCACACTTCTGGAAGCTGGAAATCCTTTTCTGCCTATTAAAGTCACGTGGGAGAAGCTTTAAAAAAAAACCGATACCGAGCCTTATCCCTAACCAATTGAACTGGATTGTCTGTGGGTGGGGCCTAATGTCATTGTGTAATTGTGAGTAACATTTTATCTTTGTGAAGCCACTTAACTTTGTTCGGCCTACACATTGTCCCCATACAGCTATTTCAAAAATGCACCCTGGTGGTACTAACAGACTGAGAACAAGAGTTTATTTATTTATTTGTTTGTTCTAGATTGAGGGTTGTATCTAGTCAAACATCCAGAAATAGAAGGGTTAACTGCAGCCAGTGGGGCAGGTGTTTGGAGAGAAGACAAGCTGCAGGTGATGGGGTCAAGGAGTCAGCAGGTTTGGTTTCTTTGGGAACCTCTCTAGTTGGCTGGCACGTGGCTGCCTTCTCTCTGTGTCCTCCTGTAGTCTTCTTATAAAAACACAAGTCATATTAGATTGAGGACCACACATATGACCTTATTTTTCCTTAATGTCCTCTTTAAAGGCCCTATCTCCAAATACAGTCACATTCTGAGGTTAGGAGTTTAGCATATGAATTTGGCGTATGGGGGTGGGGAACACAATCAAGCCCATCATAAGGAATAATTCCAGTCCTGTCTGCTGCCTCTGGCTGGACCTCTCTGGGGCCTGCCTATAGTTTGCTCCTAAAATGCATGCTGCTGTTCTCCCTGACATGCCTGATGCCCTGTCATTTCCTGCTGTTCCTCCTTGATGCCAACACCCTGCAGCACAACCACCTGTTGTCTGTTACCCTGCCCTTGGCTGGGGCTGGCCTCCTTCCCATCACCTGCAGCTTGTCTTCTCTCCAAACACCTGCCCCACTGGCTGCAGTTAACCCTTCTATTTCTGGATGTTTGACTAGATACAACCCTCAATCTAGAACAAACAAATAAATAAATAAACTCTTGTTCTCCGTCTGTTAGTACCACCAGGGTGCATTTTTGAAAGAGCTGTATGGGCACAATGTGTGGGCCGGACAAAGTTAAGTGGCTTCACAAAGATAAAATGTCACTCACAATCACACAATGACCTTAGGCCCCACCCACAGACAATCCAGTTCAATTGGTTAGGGATAAGGCTCGGTATCGGGGTTTTTTTTAAAGCTTCTCCCACGTGACTTTAATAGGCAGAAAAGGTTAAGGATCACTGCTTTATCTGGTGGAACAAACCTATTAAATTGAGACAAAAGGTTACCAACTAGCTGAACATAGGAGCAAAACAAGGCTGGGGGATCCCCTTCCATCTGTGACTTGTGAATGTAGTAGAGTACGCCTCCCCAGAGTCCAGTCCCTACCAAACACAGGGGGTGGGTGACTCTTCCTTCAGCTCTAGCACCCCTTTGGTGTTAAGTGCTCTGCCCTTTGGTCTCAGAAGTTGGGGGTGGCTTATTAGTGTCCTCTGCCATGTAGGGCAATGTGGGTAAGGTTCAGCAATGACTCTAGACATAGGCAGGTATCATGTCTGCTGGGCCATCTGATCATGACTTGCAGGCTGTTACTGATGAAAGATCTCCGGCAGTAGTAAAAAGAGCAGCTAACATGGCTCTTTGGCTCAGGCAACAGTAGGACTCACTTGGATGGCACGGGATGAGCTCCAGGCATTTAATTGGTCTCCACAGGTTTGCTGGGACTGATCTGCAGTCTCTCCATGCTGATGTCCTCCTCTCTGTGGGGCTCTTTCCCAAGGCCTCCCTGCAACCTCATAGGTCCCTGCTCTCCCCCAACCCTGGATGAAAGCGGCTTAGTCCAGCTCTCCCTCTAGTCTCTTTCCGGTGTGGGTAAAGCCCAATCCCTCATGCTTCCGGGCCTTCCCTTTTGATTCTCAAGAGGCTTTTCTTCTCTCAACAAAACCTGGTTCTCTGCAAACAAAAGGCTTTGGCTTTCAAAACTATTGTTTTTGATGTGGGCTTCAAGAGGCTATTTTAAAGTCAGAAAACTGAACATTTACTGTTTTATTCTGTTTCTTTCTGTTAGCATTCCGGTTGTACCAATCCTAATTCTCCTCAAGGCAATGCCTCTGATTTACTAGGGAAAAGGTCAAGTGGAAAAAGTGTAGCAAAGAAAAGCATGAACAATAACATTTCAAGATACCCTTTCTCTATGTAAGAAATACTGCAACACTGGCCACGCCACACCTCCCCTCAGGCAAGCCCCAACAAGTGAGCAGGCCAGGATGTTCTGGCTGAGTCCACACAGGCAGAGTGAAGACGAGAATCAAGATTTTTCTTGACAATAAAAGTTCTAAATCACAATTATTAAATCATTGTTTTCTTTAACAAGCCAACGGCTAAAAACAAAAGGTGGGAGGAGCTTACTCTAGATTAAAGAAACACTAGAGATAGAATAATTTTGTCCGGATTCTACTGTGAACAAACCATTGTCAAAAGACATTTTTGAGGCAATCGGGCAAAGTTGATTATGGCATGGGTATGAGATGATACCACAGAATTATTTTTAATGTTAAGTGTGACAATGGCATTTTGGCTACGTAAGAAAATATTATTTTCATTTTTTTAAAACAGATGCATACTGAAGTATGTGTGGGTGATATGATGGGATGACTGGACAAAAGAAAATTGAAGAAAACAAAAAAGTTATTAAGAAAAGAAAGAGGAAGGAAGATGAGAAAAGAGAAGGATAGGCAGGAAAGAAAAGAAAAAAACATACTTTGGCAAAAAAATTTTTTAAAAACAAAAAAGAAAAAGGATAGATGAATCAAATGTGGCAACGTCATGATAATTATTGAATTTTAATGATGAGTATATGGGGGTTCATTATATTATTTCTCTGTTGTTGTGTGTTTGAAAGCTTTCATAATTTTTTAAGTTGTAAAACTGGTGCAGAAAAAGACACACTGAGCAATGGAAGAGATTAAAAGGGCCAGAAACAAATTTAAATATTTACTATTTAAGAATTATTATATTACTGATTTGCAGGAAGATGAATTCTTTGTTCAAATAAAATCTTCAAATAAAATCTGACAAGGAGCTCCAACAAAAAGGAATAAAACAAAAAAGGGATAGAGATGTTCCACTAGAAGCTGGAGAAAGAGACTAGCATTTTTTTCTTCCCCCTTTTCTCCCCAGGAAACTTCAGAAGTAACTCAGGAAAACTCTGTGTCTCTGTGGAACACAGTTTAAAAACCTCTAGTGCATATGATGAAGGAAGATCCTCAGGTCCTACAGAAAATATGCATTACTCAGTATAAATACCGGACAATTGGCTAACGATTTAGGGGAAAATAAAAGTTAAATCCCTACCTCATCAGATGCCAAAATAAATTCCATTTGCTTTAAAATGTTTAGCCTGGGTAATATGGTGAAACCTCAACTCTACAAAAAATTTAAAAATTAGCCAGGCGTGGTGGTGTGCACCTGTAGTGCCAGTTACTAGGGAGACTGAGATGAGAGGATCACCTGAGCCCAGGAGGTCAAGGCTACAGTGAGCCACGATCACCCCACTGCACTCCAGCCTGGGCAACAGGCTCAAAATAGTCTCAGTATGGAGTGAGGCCACTGGTATAAGTTGAAAACCTCAAAAACCATTTTTGTCTCAAAAAAATAAATAAAATAAAATGTTTAAAGTACAAAACAAAATTATAAAAATATTAGAAAAAAGAGATGGCTATTCTAAAATATTGAAGTAGAGAAAGACTTTGTAAGCAAGCCAGTAAAGACAGAAATTATAAAGGAAAAGATTGATATCTTTGATTATATAAATATTCATAAGTTTTATATGGCAAAAAATAAGCCACACTCTACAAAAAGAAAAAAGGTGTGTCTCTATGTGACAAAACTTTAGTATTCTTAATCAATAAGAATATTAAAGTATTTCAGATCAACAGAAAAAAAAAATTCCAACAGAATGAATGAATTAAGAACTCAAAAAAAAAAAAATGGCAGGGTGTGGTGGCTCGTTTATAATCCTATAATTACAATCCTATAATTCCAGCACTTTGGAAGGTCAAGGCAGGAGAAACACTCGAGCCCAGGAGTGCAAGACCAGCCTGGGCAACATAGTGAGACCTCCTCTCTACAAAACATTTAAACATTAACCAGGGTGGTACACGCCTGTAGACACAGCTACTCAGGAGGCTGAGGCAGGAGGATGGCTTGAACCCAGAAGCTGGAGGCTGCAATGAGCTATGAGTTATGATCATGCCACTGCATTCCAGCCTGGGTGACACAGCGAGACCCTGTCTGTTACTAATAAATAAAATAAATAAGTAAATAAATAAACAATAACAATATATGTAAGGGGAAATATAAATGATCATGAGTACATGAAAAATACTCAAGCTACACTAATAATCAAGGAAATAAGTTAAAGTAGTGAGAAGAGTTGATGTTGTTAAATTAAATTTAGCCTAAATCTGCTTCCTTACGTATTTTAAGTTTGGCCAAAAGCTTTTTGCATACATAGTGAACGGTAACCTAACAATGTGAAAACACACTGTAACCTACTCTTGTAATAAGTAGCCAAGTCTCAGCCAATCACAGAAGCCATACTTTGACTACTCACAGGTGGCTAAGTGTTCAAACCTTGTTTTTAAAAGGCAGACACAGAATTGTAATCAGTCTGGCTGTTTCTGTACCTCACTTCCATTTTCTCAATGTCACTTTTGTTTTTCTGTCCATAAATCCTCTCCAACCACGTAGCAGCACCAGAGATGCTCTGAGCTTACTCTGGCTCTCCGGGGCTGCCTGATTCGTGAATCCTTCTTTACTCAGTTAAACTATGTTAAATTTAATTCGTCTAAAGTTTTGTTTTTTAAACAATGCTGATTCCTCTTTCTGGTGATATAGCAGACCAAGTCGAAAATCCTGCTACTATAAAACATCTAGAAATGTTAAGTAAAATACACTTAATATCCTTTTAAATGCATAGCTGAACCCCATGAAAATACAGAAAATCCACAGAAAACTAAACCAAGGTAACTAAAAACCAGAGTAGAAAACTTGAGCTGAAAAGCAGTTGCCTGGGTTTTGGGGAAGGAGTTTCCTCCTTTTAGTAACAGAGATTTGTTTAGGGACAGAAGAAAAGGAACTGAGATACTCACATAAATCCAAGGACTCTCAAAATGCTACACCCCACATCACCAGCACAGATGCACTTTTGCATGGTTCATAAACATAACATTAAGAAATTAATATAAAGAATGGTCTCAGATAGGTAATAACCTTGGGACAATTGGCAGAAGCAAACATAAATCTCTCTGAAGGGACTCAACCCAGTCCACAAGAATTACCATCAACTAAGCTTTAAAAAGATGAGCTCGGAACCCCAAATTACAGGAAATAGGAGGAAATACATCACAATGAACAAGAGTCAGCTGATAAAGGAAACAGAGTTATTAGAATGAAACTATAAACTAAATGTTTTAAATTATTAAGGATATAAAATGCAGTCTCAAAAACATGAGAAAAGAATAAAACTTTTTAAAGAACAATAGGAAACACCATGTTTACCTATTAGATGACACAATATTATTAATTGAAAAGAAGAATAATGTTCAGTGTTTCAAAGGAAATAGGAAATTTATTTATTTATTTATTTATTTTTTTTGAGACAGAGTTTCACTCTTGTCACTCAGGCTGGAGTGCAATGGTGCAATCTTGGCTCACTGCAACCTCCGCCTCCCAGGTTCAAGAGATTCTCCTGCCCCAGCCTCCTGAGTAGTTGAGATTACAGGCACCTGCCACCACGCCTGGCTAATTTTTTGTATTTTTAGTAGAGATGGGGTTTCACCATGTTGGTCGGGCTGGTCTCAAACTCTGAACCTCAGGTGATCCACCCATCTTGGCCTCCCAAAGTGCTGGGATTACAGGCATGAGCCACTGCACCTGGCCAGAAATAGACTTTTTTATACTGTTAGTAGAAGTAAAAATTGATCTTTCCAGAGGGCAATCTGGCTCAAATGCTTTAACAAAAAAGAAGACAGACCCAATGACCCAATAATTTTACTTGTAATAATTTATCCTAAAAAATAGTCATAAAAGTACTCAAAGATGAAGTGAATGCACATAAAAATGTTCACTGAAGGCTTTAAAAAAATTGTTTAGTGATGGGATCCCCCTATGTTGCCCAAGCTGGTCTCGAACACCCAGTTTCAAGTGATCCTCCCACCATGGTCTCCTCGTAGCTGGGATTATAGGTACAAGCCACAGCACCCAGCTATACTAGGGGCATTTTTAATCATAAAAACACAGAGGGAAAACCTTGACATTCAGCCAGGCATAGTGGCTCATGTCCGTAATCCCAACACTTTGGGAGGCCAAGACAGGAGGATCACTTGAGGCCAGGAGTTCAAGACCAGCCCGGGCAACACAGTGAGACCCCAGTCTACAAAATATTTTTAAAATTAGTTGGGCATGGTAGTGCACACCTATAGTCCCAGCTACTCGAGAGGCTGAGTCAGAAGGATTGGTTGGGCTCAGGTATTTAGGTTGCAGTAAGCTATGATTGTGCCACTGCACTCCAGCCTGGGACAGAGTGAGAAACACACACACACACACACGCACACACACACACCAAAACCAAAATAACCTTAACATCCAACAGCAGAGAATGGTTAAACAAATTATGATTTGTTTCATAATTTGTTTCATTTCATTTTAATAAAATGAAATAATGTGCAGGAAATTAAAATGATGCTGCACAGATATATTTATTGGTATCAAAAATGCCCAAATATTCTGAGAAGTGAAAAAAAAAAAAGCAGATCAGCAGATCATGGACAAATATGATCTCACTTCTTTTTAATTGTGTAACCCATTAGGAAAAGTTCAAATGATCAATAAATAAATGAAGATATGTCAACATTCACCAGCAACCAGTAATGGAAAGTAAAACAATATTACTTTTATACTCATCAGCAGGGCAAACATCAGAAGAGGATCCATGCTATATTTCTCAGGGTTCTCTAGAGAAACACAATCAGTAGGATATGTATAGATTTGTTGATTTGTTTCTTATGGGAACTGGCTCATGCAATTATGGATGCGGTAAGTCTCAAGATAGGCTGTCTGCAAGCTGGAGAACCCAGAAAGCTGGGGGTGTAATTCGGTCCAAGTCCAAGGGACTGAAAACCGGGGGAACTGATGGTATAACTACCAGTCTCAGTATGGAGTGAGGCCACTGGTGTAAGTTGGAAACCTCAAGAACCCAGAGGTCTGATGTCCAAGGGCAGGACAAGATGGATGTCCCAGCACAAGAAAACAGAGGGGAGAATTTGTCCTTTCTCTGCCTTTTTTGTTCTATTCCAGGTCTCAACAGATTAGATAATGCCTGTCCACATTGGTGAGAGAGCTTCTTTACTCAGTCTACTGGTTCCAATGGTAATCTCCTCTGGAGACATCCTCACAGACATATCCAGAAATAATTTTTTACCAGCTATCTGGGCATCCCTTAGCCCAGTCAAGTTGACACATGAAATTAATCATCATACATATAAATATTGCAAAGACATGGGGAGGTGAGAACTCTCAGGCACTGCTCGTGTAAATGCATACTGGTACAGGCATTTTGGAAAGCAAGCTCATACAATTTAGCATAATCTATATGTAGAAGGCTTTTAAGTAAATGATGCCATTTCTGGGTATATATCTCGAATAAATTTTCATTTAGACCCATAAGAGGACATGAAATGGAATGTTAATTTACATATTGTTTGTGGCAGAGGGGTACTGGGGGCAACCCAAGTGTCCCTCATTAAAATACAAGAAAAGTAAAACGTGGCAGATCCATAAAATAGTGTAATATTCAGCAGTAAGAGGAAACAATCTACCTGGGTAATTTTTTTAAAGTGTTGAGTGAGATTAGGAAACAATAAATATTTTAACACAATGTGTTTGCAGGTTAAAAACATGCAGTTGTGAAATAACAGCAGATTTTACAAGATTGTATACTATAATAAGCACAGATATCAAATACATTAAAGAGGGTTCCTATAAAGGAGATGTGAAGGGATATGGAAATTAAAGAAGAAAAAATAAAATAATTTTAAAAAGAGAGAAGCCTTGCACAGATTGGTAATGACAATTTGCCTTAAACTGAGTAGGTTTAATTCAACTATCTCCACTGAATTCAATTTTTTAAAGTGTGTATATGTATAATATATAAAAATGTCTAAAAGGAAGTTAGCCAGGCATCATGCCTATAGTCCCCCCTACTCAGGAGTCTGAGGCAGGAGGATTGCTTGGGCCTGGGAGTTTGAGGCAGTGAGCTTGATCAAACCACTGCACTCCAGCCTGGGAACTGAGCGAAACCCTGTCTCTAAATAAATAAATAAAAGATTAAAATGTCTAAAATATTAATAGTGGTTATATCTGAAAGTAGTATCACAGGTGAATCTTTTTCTTCTACACTGAATAAATATTGTAAATAAGTAAAACACCTTTTTATGCTTTAAAATTGTATCTTAATACTCAAAACTACTTTCCTAATGTTGGATAAATGTACAAAAACCTACTAAATTCGGCTGCCTGTGTGGCCACAGTTATTTTTATTGTTTTTCCAGAATGTTCCAAATAGCTCTGGAACAAGAACAGTGGGACCACCAGATAGCTATCTAGCCTCACCCTTCTTCTCATGCACGTGAAGACCAAGCCTCCAGCCTGGCTTTGGCAGAAACCTCTGTGGGACTCAGGATAACAAGGCCTTCTCCTTCTCAGCTGGGGAAAGGAGGGGCCTTATGTTATAGCTCTCTCTTACTCTCTGAGAGTCAGCTCAGAACATCCTCTGAAAAGCTGCTTTAAGCAGCAGTTGCCAAGACAAAAGGTCCCACCTCAAGGGTGGAAACTCTATTTGCAGTTTTGTAGACACAGGTGTTCTTCCAGGCGACTTAAGATCTACAGTGTGGGACTGTATTTGGCCAGGAATAGCTCAGAAGGCCTTCCCCGCCGAAACCAGCTCTTGAAGCTCCAGTGTATATTTTAACTATATTTGGCAATTCAAACCAAAGAGGTCAGTGGCTTAGCTCAGGAGGGGAAAAAGGTTGATTTATAATCCCTTCTTCAAACCAAGACCAAGAATTTAAAACTCAGTTCATTTATTTATTTTGCACTCATTGAGCTTACTGCTGAAGCCGCTCTCCTTCCCTATTCCACCAGCCCTCATGTAAATCTTTCAGAACCACAGGTGTAAATCACCTATACAAGCTATCCCTGTTTTAGAGGACATTTGGGGACATTTGGCTGGAGAATCTAAATGTTAAAATTACCCCACTTTACTCCGTATGTCTTTAGAGCATCAAAACAGCCTGTAGCACTTGGGTGCAAATCCAGGCTCCAGCGCTTATTACTCACTGTGTAACCTTGGCTGAGTTACTTCATGTCTCTGAGGTTGTTTCCTTATCTATAAACAGATAACACCCACTTCACAAGGCTGTTATAAGAATTAAATGAGATAAGGTATATAAAGTGGCAAAGAGAATATCTGACACCAAGCAAGTGCTAAAAAAAGAATCTGTCTCCATTCCTCCCCATCACTCCGCTTCACCCTTAGCTGTTCAGCCAAGGTGTTTGCTTTTCAAGAAATTGCCTGATACCCTGTGTTTGATTACACTTGGATGGTACCATTCCCATAGCAAGCAACAGTAGCTAAAGATAAAAGCTGTGACTACTCCTCAGCTGTGGACAGGTCGAATCAGCTCACAAATGACTCATCACTGTTGATAAATGATGTGTTCTTGGCATCAGGAGTCCCTATCCTGATAAGCTTCAGCACCTCAAAGAGAAGGGCCCAGGGTTTGATGGTGACCTTCGGTTAATCCTGAACTCATACCAAACTGGTCCTAGGAGGGTCTCTGTCTCCTTGCACATGTCTCCAGTCACAGGATTCTCAGCGGGAAGGACTCCAGCTGAGCAGCTGCCTATTTCATCTCAGAGCTGAACCATCTTCTTCACTTGCCTTGAATTCCCTTAAGTCATAAGACTTCCTCAGCACAAGGCTAGACGCCTGTTCCCTGCTCATAACCGCCCTAAGCTTGTGCCCAACCTGCCTTTGGCAGCTTTGTTTGCTGGCTGACGCTGTGCCAGGGTGAGGTTTGGCTGGAGTGCTTTGTGGCTACAGGACAAACCTTGGCTCAAGGAAAGGAGTGAGTGTCTAATCTTGAGCCACCGTCTGTAAGGCTGAAGTGTTTGCTGCTCTCTGCAGTTTCTGTAGCCCCTTCAGACCACCCAGAACCCACTCACTGGCACAGAAATTCCATGACAGGAATCTTTAGTCACTTTTTCATTCATACATGCCTGGTACATTTTCGGTGCCTGGCACAGAATTCCCACAAAGTGAATCTTTTTCTGAAAGGCCCTTGAGGACAAGAATGGTCTGTAGCTGCATTTCTAATCCCCTCAATTCTGGCAAACCTCACACAATTATTAAGATCAAACAGGACAATAAACTATATGAGATTGGCACTGTCAACAGCCAGGTGCCCAAACTGAGGCTTTGTATGGTCTTAAGGAAATTCTGCGTGCTTGAGTTTACTTTCTTCTAAATTGAAACTGCTTTGAAATGAGGTATCTCTGGACCCCAGACTAGGACCCCTCTCTCTCAGTGAGTATGCAGTCCTCTTCTGCAAGAAACTAAACAATCTAGTCCCTCAGAGGGGGCCTTGTAATGTGCAAAAGCCCTAGAAGGCCGTAGGCCACCCTGGAAACATTTCCATTCTCCAAACTCACCTTCAGGTTTTCTTCACCAGGAAGGTTTCTGAGATCACCTACAAGCACTGACATTGAGGCCAGGGAAGCTTTTTGGAAAGGACAAGTAGCTGATCTCCATCTTGGGTCCTTAGGATATTGGATGAGACAAACGGGGCACCCTGAAATCAAAATCAGGGGTCCTTCTCTTTACTCTCCCCTTATGTCCTAACTATTCCCATGTCCCCTGCCTTTCTAGTCACTCAAGGAGGGCTTAGTGTCTGTCTATCGCCGGAACTGGGATCAACCTTCTTAGAAGATAAGGCATATAAAGAAAGTAAGGAGGAAGGAAGGAAAGAGAGAGAGAGGAAGGCTGGAGAGAAGTGAAGAAAAAAAATGAAAAACGGCTTGGGAAGGAGGAAGGAAGAGGTGAGCGGCTAGGGGAGGCGGAACAATGAAGGTCTCAGGCCGTCGGAGGCTCACGGTTCCGGCGGCACGTCCGTCCCGCCCGCCTCCAGCCGGCAGCTGCACACAGCGCAGCGTGTGGGCGCTGAGTCACTGTCCCAGAACAGGGAGCCACGGTGCAGGTCTGGGGGGTGTAGGGGGACGGCCCTGGATGGCATCTGCAAACTGTTTCTTTTTTTCTTTTTTTTTTCTTTCTTTCATTAAGGCTATGTGCTGACTCCCACGTAGCAGAACTTATTAAACCGCACGTACTGCTTGGCGGCGCTGGGCCTGTCTCAGCTGCCTGCAGGGGGCGCCACAGCCTCGCCCATGAGCCCGCGGTTCGCGGGCGCTCAGGCCCGGGCAGACCCGGGGTTACTGGGGGTTACTGGCGGTTACTGGGTTTTCCGCAGGTGTCCCAACGCATTGCTGGGGCGCCTTGGAACTTTAACAGCCGCGGCAGGCAGGGGGAACGCCTCTCTTAGAAGGCCTCAGAGACCACCCCAACTTTTCGAAGCGCGCTTTCGCGCAGGGTTCTGTGAGCAACCCTATAAATCTAGGACTCCGTTGCGCAACCCGAAAGTCCAGGCTTGCCAACCCACTAGGGCTCCCCCTACCCCCGCCCGGCCTGGCCGCCACGCCAGGCGGTGACCTCCGGCGTCTCCGCGAAGCCCTGGTTCGCACCCAGGACACGTGCTCTGCGCGCCCCACGCAGAGAACAGAGCTCGTGACAGCTCAGCCGGCTCAGAGTAGAGCCAGCACCTGCGCGCGCTGCCGTCCCACGTTCCCAAGCCCGGCGGCGCGACCCCAAGGCTCCTGGGCGGGCCGGGACCAGGGCACACTCCCTCCCTAGACGCGAGAGCCGAGCCGAGAGAATGAATCAGCATTGAGACAGTTTATTGGTTTGCTGTTCGCATATCACCCATTTCATGTAAATAGATTATACAGAGACTTGGTGTTTCCTTCTTCCAAACAGGAGGTAATCAGTCTTTCTCTTTCATGCACACAAACACAAACACACTCACATTCCACGCAGCGAGCAACTTTACACCTCACTGAGACATTCACGTCTTAAAATAGGGGGAGGAGGACAATATAATTGCTTTTAAAATGCCCTTAATACAATATATAACGTACAAAAATATCTCTATATTTGAAGTTACAAAAAAACTCTTGACAGCAACAAACTTAAATATTGATAGTTACCTCTATATGTACAACACACATTGCACTTTTCCTCTCTAGGTTTTGGAAAGTTCAAGTAATAGTGAGGCTTGTGCCCTGGTGGGGTGACACGCCGTGAGAAATCAGTTTGTGGGCGAATACGGCTGTGGCTCAGACCCCTGCCCCGGGGGTCTCAGCATTCATTTCTCAGTTTTCTCCTCTCCTTAAGCCTGGCAAACACTCACTCGGATTCTGCTGCATCCCGCCCCCACGGGGCACCCGCACTGAGCAAGGCTAAGGAAGCGATGCCCCCAGAAGGAGGGGCCCTTGCAAAGCCAGAGATCGCCGCCGGACGGTGCTTCCCGGATTCGGGGTCTCTGCAGGGCTGTCACAGCCCGGTACCCACACCGCTCGGGAAGTCCTTCGTCCCGGGAGGCACCAGCGGGATGTTTGCGCGACTGTTCGTTGTGCTATGGGCACCTGAATCCTAAAGAAAGTGGGGAGCACTTCCACTCGGCGGGGGTGGAGCCCCAGGTGCTTGTGGCTTAGAAGACATCAGAGTCCGACCCGGGCCGGCCTCAGGCAGGGAGCGCCGGCGCCGGCGGCCGTAGCCCTGGGGGCTGATCTTGCTCCTGGGGGCGACGTTGTCCTTGTCCTTATCTGTGAACTGGTAGATCTGGTGTGCCAGCTTCTGCACCGTGCATGTCCCGAAGCGGCAGCCAAAGCTCCGGAGGCCCTGGAAGTTGTTCATGCTCTGGCGGTAGCGCTTGACTCGGATGCGGGGGGCATCCGGACTGCTTCGGGGGAGGGGGAGAGAAAGGCAACTTGAGACCCCATCAAGCAGAGCTTTGGCCCCAACACCGGGAACGGGAGCCATTCTAGGGCCAGAGGGAGCTGGAAACTGCTCGCGCCATCTGAGCTGCGTCCAGCCCCGACGATCCCCCGGGCCAGGGGAGTAGAGACGGAGAGCTCCTCCCGCACACCTTCCTTCCCTCCCGTCCCTGGACAGCATAGGGCGTAGTTACCTGTCTTCGGGGCTTGGAGAGGCACCCTTCATGTCCTGGGGCCGAATGAGAGTCTGGGCAGGCCCAGCCTTCACGTCAGCGAGCCCAGTGGGGTAGCTGCTGGACATCCGCAGTTCCCTCTTCCCACGACTCAGAGCCCACTTATTCCACCTGGAAAACACAAGCAGACAGAGTCGCGTGCGTTCAGGCGATGTCCTGGCCTGTCCCTGCTCCCATTCACTTCTAGACCTTCGGGACCAACGGTCAGTTCCCCTTGCCTGCCAGGTACCAGGACCGGGGACGGGGTTTGCCCCGGACTCACTTCTTTCGAAACTGCGATGCGACATCCAACCGAGCGGTTTCAGCGCCTAGGAAGGCGAGCGAACCCAGGTACATCAGGGCGACAGAAACCAGCTTCATCCCCGCTGCGAAGCGCAGACCCTGGAAAAGAAGAAAGAGTCGAGCGTGAGCACCCGGGCCAGCTGCACCACCCGGGCGGGGCACGAAGGGCGGGCAGGGGCCCCGGCGAGGCGGGTTTAGCCCGCGCTTTCCCTGGCGCTTATCTCCCTCGGCGCAGAGAGGCGCCAGAGACGTTTGCACGCGCCGGCCGGGTGACAGGCCCCGCACGGGAGGCCGCTGCACCCCGCCAGGCTCCCAGAGGGTCTCTGCTCAACTTCTTGGAACTTGGCTGACGGAGCATAGGGGACTGGGTCTCTGGATCTCCAGCTGTGTGCACGAGCTGGGCCCAGGATATGGGGTGTATCCTTCAGAGAACACCCCAAAGTGGGTTGCTCCCCTCACCCAGATCTCCCAGTTTAGGGCCTTGGCAAGCACTGCCCCCACTCCACCTCTTAACCCGCAGCGTCTGCGGCACCTACCTGTTAAGAGAGTGATCTGCCAAGTACTTGGAGGAGAAAGTCTCAGACGTCCCACTGGCAATGGCAAAACCCCAAAGTCCAAGCCCAGCTGCAGTGAGAAGCCCGAAGTGGCAAGGCTCAAGCTCTTCTATCTAGTGTCACCAAGAAACCACTGAGTGGCCAGCTCTGGTTCCTGTGCTTTATAAGCGCACGGGTGGGGGAGCGGCGGGGCGGGGCCTGTGCTGCCCAGTTGCCTTCCCTTTCTTTCCTAAGCCACGCGCGCTCCTGCTCTCGGACGCGCGCATTGCTTCCTTTGGGGCTGGGGTTGGACGGGGGGAGGGGGAGTTGGGGGGAGAGGAGGTCCCTGGTGCCCAGAGGGCTTAGGTATGGGCTCCGGGCGGTTGGTGCAGGAACAGCCACAGCCCTAACTCTTTGGGCACAGGGTTCAGACAGTACGCCGGGGCGAAGGGGCGCCACTACAACCTCTTGAGGTCCTTATCCAGGACCTATGAAGCCCAGAGTGCAAAGCCTCCTGGCGAAAAATAGCAAGAGCCCGCGGGAGGGACCGCGCGGATGGCCCGAGCCCCGGACCTGGGGAGCTGTGGACTCAAGTGGACCGCGCCCCCTGCCGGCTTGGCGCCTGACCTGGCCGCGACCCCAGGCTCCCGCGGAGGGGCTGGGGCAGGGACCCAGCAGAGCCGAGAGGAGCAGGACTCACTAGTACCCCAGAGGACCGAGACCCCGGGGTTTCGGGATGGGCTAGTAAGATTTCACAGTAGGGACAAAGCTCAGAAAAGCTAAATTGAGAATTGGGATTTGGAGGGGGGAATTATCTGAAATTTCAGAATTTACATTTCTATTTGGAAACATAGGAATAACCAAAATTAGGAGGAAATATACTGTTTCATTTTGCCTCCTTGTAATCCTATTATGCCTTATAAGGTCATAACCTGAGAGTGCGCCTGGCTGCCTTCATTCATCCATCGTAAACGTGAGGACTGACTGCCAGGGAGCACACTAACGCTTCACGTATGCTAATCATTTTACAGTTTACCAAGCACGGCCACATCCCAGTCTACTTTGAGCTTCACACCCACCCTTGAGTCAGGCAAGGAAGGTAACATTACTTTTCCCATTTCAGCAGGTAGAAAATTCAAGCTCAGAAAGGGGAGGTATCTGCAGAGAGGGGAAGTCACCTTGCAGGTAGGAAGCAGCAGAGTCCCTACTCGGCCCGACACGCAAGCACGGCCGACTGGGGCGCGGTGTAGATTCCTCTAGGCTGGGGTCACCGTCTTCTCAAGGGGGAAAGGAGAGTCCTAGCCCCCGCCCAAAGAATTTGTGCCTGTTCATGATGAATCACGCTAAACACGTTTGTCACCCGTTTGTGCTCTTCCATCACAGCTTCTGCTCTTTCTTACTTCTCTCCTGGGGGCCAAACTGGGAAGGAAAGGCTAAGCCACGAGGCTTCCTGCTTCTTGCTTGTGGGTTTCTGGGGTCCTACAAACCACTCCTCTACTCGAATGTCCTGAAGCCCAGCGACTCGACGGAGAGGCCAAGGGTGCAAGACCACTAGCCAAAGAGGCTTCTGGTCCTCACCTCCCGGCAATTCGCTGTGTGAAGGTGGGCGAGTCACGTCCCATCTCTCGTGTCCCCATCTTAGAGCCGGTCCTCAGCAGACCTTTAAGCTTCTTTCCTACTCTGCCATATGGCTCTGAGCTCCGGTGCAAAGGCGGCTGGGCGGTGGGTCTCGTGGACCTTGCCCAGAGTGGTCTGTCTGGGCCGCGCACCGCTGGCTCAGCCGCCTTTTCACTCTCGGGACTCTACAGTGGACATTGCACCTGGGGAAGAAATGGCCGCGCCGAGGTTGTTTATTTTAAGGACTCTTCCTGGAAGAAGCCACCTGAGCGGACCTGAATTCCGTCTGAAGACGGAGGACAGATTCTGGGCCCTGACCCTGGCCCTAGTAAGGGGTTAGGACGCAGGGGGTTCGAGGAGTGTAGCACGGAGCACTGGTCGGGATCCGACCGCCTGGCTGGGCGCAGGGCGGTCACCGCAGCGGCCTGGCCGGGCGGCTAGTCCGTCTGCACCGCAGACAGCAGCTATTACTGCACGCCTGCTGGATGACCAGGAGCCTCCCCAGCCTAACTATTGTTCTTCTTCCTTGTCTCCCATTTCCTTTTCCTTTCACTTATCCTCTGCCAATCAAGCTCTTCCCACCGATCCAGGACTGGCTATCAGTCTCTCTGAGGATGCGACCTACTTGTCGCCACTTTCCACTTGGGTCCACGCCAGGACAGGTTTTACTTTCATTTCTCCCGCGCGCGCCTCTGACTGCTGGAGAGGTCAAGGACAGCTAGGCGTCGGCCCACAGCCAGGGAAGGTCCCGTGGTCTGGACTCGTTCCTTCCAGTCTCCACCAGTCCTGGGGGGGTGGGGCGGGGCGGGGGTGTTTGTTCTCCAGAGAACTCTGCGACTGTACCTCCCTGCCCTTTAGAAAAGCCCGTGATTCCGTAGGGGAAACTGAGCTGTCGCTCTGCCAGGAGGATCGCGAAGCGAGTGCTCTTGGTTCAAACACCTCTTTGAGCTGCAGGCGGCTTCAAAAAGGAAAGCAAGCCCAGGAGTGGAGGGAGACTCAGAGGCTAGGCTCTGCCAGCCTCGGGTGCCTAGGCCAGCAACGTTGTGACTGTGCCAAGAATTCCCACCTGAGAGTCTTTGCACGCACCTTATCAGCCTGGTGCACTTTGTCGCTCTGGCACTTAGAGATCTGTCACTTGAGAACTAAGTCAATTCTTTCTTTAAGTAAAATCTTGGATTGGCAGCTCAAAGGATTTTGCTAGAAAGCCCCTATCTTGGAGGGGTGTGTGTGTGTGTGTGTGCACGCTCCCCACTTGCAGGGGCCAGAGTACTCCCCAAAGCGTCGTGGGTTTAAGTCGAAAAAAGATAAGGAATTTGTTAAATCTGGGCATCTATGTTTTTTCTCGTGAAATCTCAAATTTGCAAATTAATCATCGTTAACGACAAAAAAATCACTAGAATGCATTTCTGATTCAATGGTTCTATGGAGAAGGAAATGCTGCAGTGGGAGTTCTGATCCTGGGGATTTGTTAACATAAGTTGCATTCATTCAAGTGGCAGTGATTGTAGATTCACATTGAGCAAGGACAGTACAAGGAAGGAAGGAAGTGGAGGAAGAAACATCTTTAAAGTTTCTGGCAAGAAAAGAGAAAGAAAAAGAAAAAAAAAACCCTTAATGAAGATCTACTTTTTTTTGTGCTCCAGAATTTTGAAAGGTCAGATTATAAATAAACCTCCAAAGCACTGTAATAAATGTGTACATCCTGACATTAGAGCAACATACATACACATATGCTAAAGGGTTTTTGCACAATGGTGTTTCAACTTCTTCACATTCCAATTGAATGATTTTTAGGCCCTACATCCAAGCCTGATTCTTAGAAATGTTTGGAGTTTTAAAAAAAAGTGTGGTAGTGGTTTATCAGCCAGCACTGTGGACACAGTTCCTAAAGCCAGAGTGGCCATACTCAGGTCTTTCAGGGAAGCAATGAAAAATAATAAATATCAATGATATTAATAAGAATAAATAAAATGTAAGTAGCTAAGTGCATTGCATAATTATCTCAGATGCCTCCTTTATCAAACAGGACATTTTATGATGCATTTATTATTAATATAGTTCAAAATGTCTATTAAGCTGTTTACAAAGTTCACTTGAAAACAAAGTTCAAGATGCATCCTGAAGTCATAACACAAAGTGATTTAGAGAAAGGACACAATTGGCCTTGTGGATTCGATCACTTACAGGGAGAAGTAAAGCAGGATACAAAGCCCAGGGCACTTTTTTGGGATCTCTGACTTCTCTAACGACCTAATAAAAATATAGATCCTTTCCAGAAAAATGAACATGTACATAAACCAATTAAAGTATAAAATAGGCATACAGTTCTGGGAGGTTGACCAAGTTTAAAACCCTGACACAGAATAAAAAGCACTGTTTCCATATTTTAAATTTCTGTCTGGTTTGCAGTGGTAAGGGCAAGGAGGACAGTTAACCTCCCTCTTTAGGGCATAATATTTTTCAGAGCATCAGCATAAAGAAAAGTAATGCTTTTGCTGCCCCATTTTTGTGCTCCTGTACAAAATAGGCAGAGAGTAACAGTCAGTTCTTGTACCTGATAAAGCCAGAAGGCAAACCTCCCTGAAGCTTAAATAAGGTAAATCGCTGCAGAACAAATAAAAGAGAAGAGATTATCCAGTATAGTGGCTCATGCCTGTAATCCCAGCACTTTGGGAGTCCGAGGCAAGTGGATCTCTTGAACTCAGGAGTTCAAGACCAGCCTGGCAACATGGCAGAAATACATCCCTAAAAAGAAAAAAAAAACAAGACAGAGAGAGAGAGAACAGAAAGTAGTAAACCTAAAGAAGCTTGTTACAATAACACCTGTAACAAGACAAAATGAAATTACTTCAAGAGAAATTTGCTACAGAGGTCACAATAAATGGCATTAATGAATGGATGATAAAAGAGATGATGATTAGGCTATTTGAATCATCCATAGCCAAAGAGAATGGTGTTAATGAGAGCAACCATCATGTAGGGATCTTGTGGTATCAGATTAGAAGCACCTGGAAAGAAGCAATTATTTTATATATGTATATACATTTATATTTTTTATTTTTTATTTTTATAGAGATGTGGTTTTATCATGTGCCCAGGCTGGTCTTGAACTCCTGAGCTCAAGAGATCCACTCGCCTCAGCCTCCCAAAGTGCTAGGATTATAGGTATGAGCCACTGTGCTCAGCCAAGAAGCAATTCTGATGTATAAGCCTGAAAGAATTGATAGTGTATTCATTCTTTCAACAGATATTTACTGATTATGTATTATGTACCTAGCACTGTGCTACGTTCTCAACATACAGTAATCACCAATGCAGTCATCAACAAACTTACCCTCAATGAGCTTACAGCCTAGTGACGTAGCCAGATATAAACAAATCCTTATCGGAATTACATATTTACATGATTATAAACTGTGTTAAGTATTCTGAAGGACAAAGCAAGACTGGGGGATCTAACATTCCAAATGGAGGAAACAGCATGTGCAAACACTCATAGATGGGAAAGAACTTGGTACATTAGAAAAAATGAAAGGAGTCCTGTTTGATTAGAATGCATTGAATGATGGAAAAAAGAGGCCTGAAATGAGATTAAAGAGGTCATCAGGGTCAGAGTAAATAGGACGCTTTCAGACATGAAGATTTTGCACTTTATTTAAGGTGACATGGAAAACTATTGACAGGTTTGAAGACAAGAGAGACATGATCTGATATACATTTGTTTAAACGATCGTTTTGGCAATCTGATATACATTTATTTATTTAAACGATCGTTTTGGCAATCTGATATACATTTATTTATTTAAACGATCATTTTGGCAATCTGATATTTATTTATTTAAACGATCATTTTGGCAATCTGATATACATTTATTTAAACGATCATTTAAATACATTTATTTAAACGATCGTTTTGAATGTGGTAGATAGTCGAGAAAGGAGCAAGAAAGGAAGCAGCGCAGTGGTGGTACTCTAGAGAGACTGGAGAGGGTCTAGTCCCCCCATAACGTTGTTTATTATACTCCCTCCCCCACATACACATACTCATTCCACCCTGAAGTTTACCAGCTTCACTGACATGCATCCTGTTCAGTAGCACACGGCCTGCTCTCAGAAGAGCCCACACTTGGTGGAATGCTCTGCTGAAGCTGTTTTGAAATTCTCCAACACTTCTGAACAGGCAGTCCTACATTTCATTTTGCACTGGACTCCACATATTATGTAGCCAGTCCTGCTCATCAAACATGTAATCTAAGTAAAAGCAGCCTATAAACTCTTACAGTACCTACCTATACTGTAGCTGCTAATGTCAGGGATACTTCAAATGAATGAATGTTAAGATTCAACCATTCATCTCATCACACATGTGACCTCAACTGCAGGACACTTTTTTTTTTTTTGAGATGGGGTCTCACTCTGTCGCCCAGGCTGGAGTGCAGTAGCACGATCTTGGCTCACTGCAAGCTCCACCTCCTGGGTTCACGCCATTCCCCAGCCTTAGCCTCCTGAGTAGCTGGGATCACAGGTGCCTGCTACCATGCCCGGCTAATTTTTTGTATTTTTAGTAGAGACGGGGTTTCACTGTGTTAGCCAGGATGGTCCCCATCTGCTGACCTCATGATCCGCCCGACTTGACCTCCCAAAGTGCTGGGATTACAGGCATGAGCCACCGTGCCCGGCCAGGACACTTTCTGTGTCATCTATGAAGCTTCTTCTTTGCACCCCAAACACACTCAAGATAGAAATGGTTTGCTATACAAATTTAATTTTGAGACAGGTTCAATAACCTGCTTACTGTCCTTAACTTTTACCTATATAGAAAGTTTGGAACCAGCAGTGAAGCTAGGAAAATAGTTAAGAACCTATTGCAATAATGAAGGTAGAAGGTGATAATGGCTCAGACTAGTGGGGTGGCAGTGAGAGTGGACAGAAGTGGACATATTTGGGAAGTAGGAACAATAGGACTGAGTGATGAATGTGGGGCTGAGAGACAGCTGTCAAAGGTAATATTCATTAAATTTCTTGCTTAGGAACTAAATGGTTGAAAATATAGCAATGGATCAGGGAATTTTCCAACACAGCTGCATAGTCTCCTTTGTTATGCTTTGGTAGAGACGCTCTGAAGAGGCCCCAGCCCTGCCTGCTGACATTTGCTCAAGTCTAACTCTCATACTGCCTCCTTGAACTACTGTGGCTAACCACAGCAAGCACTTGAAATGACTGTACAGATCAAACCACTTACTCCGTAATAGCCCACTAGGAGCAATGGGCTGATACGCCTCGCTCACTGATAATCAGCTCTATTTTGTCTTTTTGTTTTGTTTTGTTGTTTTTTTGAGCTGGAGTTTTACTCTTGTGGCCCAGGCTGGAGTGCAATGGCGCAATCTCCGCTCACTGCAACCTCTGCCTCCCGGGTTCAAGCAATTCTCTTGCCTCAGCCTCCTGAGTAGCTGGAATTACAGGCACCTGCCACCACGCCCAGCTAAATTTTGTGTTTTTAGTAGAGTCATGGTTTCACCATGTTGGTCAGGCTGGTCTCGAACTGCTGACCTTAGGTGATCCACCTGCCTCGGCCTCCCAAACTGCTGGGATTACAGGCGTGAGCCGCCATGCTCCACCTATTTTGTCTTCTAAAGCAAAAAAGAAAGGCATCTGCCAGGTACACATCGTGAGAGTGTTACATATCCTTCCTCCCTTCCTGCTCCCACCAGCCCTCAGGAAAACAAATCTGGGCTTGCTTTACTCTCTCTCTCTCTTTGGTGAAAGGTGATGGTGGTTATCGTAGGGGATGGTCTGGCTTTCCGCCAACCTCAGTAATCAGGCTGCCTTGTCAGGGCTTATCAGTTTCAGCAGCCTGGCAGCTGTTGGCTGAGAAGCAAAGCACAGCTTTAGTGTATACAAAATATGTTCACATGTATATACAAACATACAGTGCCTTTCTACGTATACCTAGGATATGTTAAAATCTCTATGTGACAAAATGGGCATTTACAAATGGACTGGAAGTCTATTTATGACAGTAACAGATGAAATATGCCTAAAAGCAGATAGCATTTGATTCTGGGCTTAAAAACAAATAAACTTTAATTTTAAAAAATTAAAATAATTTAAATGAGTACCTGCAAATGAAATAAAAGCCAAGACATTTAAAAGGTAAAATGAGACCCCTTACCACTACAAAATTAACTCAAAATGGGTCAAAGTACTAAATAGAAGAACTAAAACTATGAAGGAAACAAGAGTAAATCTTCATCTCACCTTTAATATGGCAATAAATTTTTAGATATAACACTAAAAGCATAGAAACAAACTAAAAAATTTGACTTCATCAAAATTAAAAACTGTTTTGCGCCAAAGGACATTATCAAGAAAATGAAGTCTGGGTGTGGAAGCTCATGCCTCTAATCCTAGTACCTTGGGAGGGCTAGATGGGAGGATTGCCTGAGGACAGGAGTTTAAGACCAGCCTGGGTAACATCATGATACATCATCTCTACATAAAAATAAAATGAAAAATAAAATAAAATAGGAAATATCTGGGGGGGGGGGAATAGGGCATAAAAATTTTAAAAAGAAAATTAAAACAACATACACAAGGGGAAAATATCTGCAAATCATATATCTGACAAGGACTAGTATCCAGAATATATAAAGAATTCTTACAACTCAATCTCAAAAAGACAAAGAATCAATTTTAAAATGGGCAAAGGACTTGAATAGACATTTCTCCAAAGAAGATTTAGCAATGGCCAATAAACACATGAAAAGATCCTCAACATCATTAGTCTTTAGGGAAAGGCAAAACAGGACCACAATGAGATATCACTTCACACTAAGATAGCTATAACAAAACATAAACAACAGGAAAACAAGAGTTGACAAAGATGCAGAGAAATTAGAACCCTAGTACATTGCTGGTGAAAATGTAAAATGATGCAGCCACGGTGGGAAACAGTAGTAACAGAATTGCTACTTAATCCAGTAATTCCAATCCCAAGAATATATCCCCTAAAATTGAAAACAGGTACTCAAATACATGTACATGCATGTTTGCAGCAGCACTATTTACAATGCCAAAAGGTGGAAACAACCCATATGTCTATATGGGTTGTTACAGATAAACAAAATATGGTATATACATATGATATGGTTTGGCTGTGTCCTCACCCAAATTTCATCTTGAATTGTACTCCATAATTCCCACCTGTCATGGGAGGGATCCGGTGGAAGGTAATTGAATCATGGGGGGCAGGTCTTTCTCGCGCTGTTCTCGTGATAGTGAATAAGTTTCAAGAGATCTGTTGGTTTTATAAAGGAGAGTTCTCCTGCATAAGCTCTCTTGTCTGCCGCCTTGCTCCTCCTTGCCTTCCGCCATGTGCAACTGTGAGTCAATTAAACCTCTTTTCTTTATAAACTACCCTGTCTTTATTAGCAGCGTGAGAACAGTCTAATACAACATACAATGGAATATTATTGAGTCATAAAAAATAATGAAGTGTTGATACTTCAATGTGATGCTACAACCTTGTACTGCATCTGCCCGTATACAAGCTGAGAACAATATACTAAATGAGAAAACCCAGACACAAAAAGCCACATATTGTATAATATAAACATGAAATATTCATAATAGATAAATCCATAGAGACAAAGCAAATTGGTGATTGCCAGGGGCTGTGGGATGGGGGAACGAGAATGACTGCTTAATGGTTGTGAGGTTTTCTTTTGGGTGATGAAAATGTTTTGCAAGTAGATAGACACGGTAGTTGTACAGCATTGGGAATGTACTTAATGCCACTGAATTCTACATTTTAAAATGGCTAATTTTACGATATGTGAATTTTACCCTATTTTTAGAAAAGAAGTCGGGAAGGAATATGATAGCTGCCTTAAAAATCTATCATATGAAGATAGATTTTATTTTTTTTCTGGATAGTTCCAGAGAGCAGAATCAGGGGAAATTACAGTAAGACAACTCTAAAATAATAAGGAAGAACTTTCTAACAAGAGGGCTGTTAAACGGTGGAATGGGCTGCCTCCCAAGGAAGTAAGATTATTCTTTGCTGAAAGTGATCAAGTTGGATGATGAGCTCTCAGGGAAGTTACAGAGAGGATTGCTACATGGGGTATGACTGAGGTTTTTTTTTTTTTTTTTTTTTTTTTAATCTCAGGATCAAGCTATCTTCCCTCCACGTTTGCAAATTCAGCTGATTCAGTTTTACCATTTGCAATTGACATAGAGCTCCTGGAGTTAAAGTATTCCTTCAGTTTCAGTTCTAGTGCCCCCCAACCCTCCCAATTTGTAGATGAAACAAGTGTGGCAGAGAAAGGGGAAATAGTAAATTACAGCAGAGTAAATCTGCAGGAGCTGAGATGTCAACTCCCTCAGTTCAGAGTTGGAACCACTGCGGCTTCCTGCTGGTCGTTGGGGAAAATCGCACTTTTACTCATTAAAAATATTTGGTAGGCACTTACTACATACTAGACACTTTGCCAAGAGGCCTTGTCTTATATGTAAATATGAAGAATCAAACCCTCAATTAATAGTGAACAGTGATAAGCAACCACAAAGACAACTTCTAAACCAGAGATTTCCAAAACTTTGGTCTACCACTTGTTCAAATTCTCCTACCAAAACTTCGTGAGAGATTAACAAATGACAAAATAAGTTCACCTGAATGTCGCACCACCTAAATTCGAAATGGTCAATATGAGGTTCAACAAAAAAGCATGCGACTTGGATAATCCCGAGACGGAAGGACGGGACCATTTATTCATTTTTGTGCGTGTTTGAGCAGGGAAGTTGGAAGTCACCACCTGTACGGGCTGCGAGAGCCCTGGGACCGCTGCGAGGGAAGCAAGCCGAGGCGGGCGGGGCTCCCCAGGGAGAGGCCAGCCCAGTTCGGGAGGATCCCGGGGATGCCGCGTTCCTCGGTGGAATCTGGCTCCCCGGGGCGCTCCGGGGGAAGCCCAGGCCGACCGCCCCCGGCCCACCCGGCATTGAAACCCGAGGCGCCTTGGAGAATTGCGCAAAAGCCTCTCCCTCCCCCGTCTGCTCGGTGGCATGTTTCTAAAATTCCCATCTACACAACATAAACAGGAAACATGCAGCAAAAGCCCTGTCGGTGCAAATTCCTTGCTTCCAACCGAGGGCGGGAGAATTTCATCTTTGGTGGTGGTGGGGAGCAGAAGCAGCAGCTTTCCAAGTGACCCCTCAACTCTCCACGTCCCTTCTTGCAAATCCAAACAGAATAGAGAAGGCGGAAGGAAGGACCCCCTGCTTTAGGAAAAACAACGAGGGGGAGGGGGCCGTGAAGTAACATCCAGGCCTCAAACCACCTCCAGGGGCCGCATTGGCAGCGCGTGGCGGGAACGCGCCTGGCCGCCCACTCCCCAAGTGCAGCAGTCCGCGAGGCCAGCCGAGGGTTGGGGTGGGCTCGCCGCCCGGGCTTGGGGCAGCCGAGCCAGCGCGGGTGGGGGCGGGGTAGGAGCGGGCACGAGGCGCCGCGCAAGCGCAGAGCGCGCCTCGGTTGTCAAACATGGCTGAAGCGCTGCCGCTGCCGCTACTGCCGCTGCAGGGAAAATGCTGAGCCCTCCCGGGCCGGGTGGGCGGCGGCGGCGAGGGCGGCGACGGGGACCCGCTTCCCGAGCGCGGCGGCGGCGGCCATGGCCCGGCTGGCTGACTACTTCATCGTGGTAGGCTATGACCATGAGAAGCCAGGTAAGGGTGTGGGGCGGCGCCGCCCCCGGGCCTCCCCGCCCCCCGGCCGCTGTCCAGTGGGCTCCGCGGGGCCGGGCATCGGGGCCGGGCGTCGGGGAGGGCCAGGCCGAGTCTCGGAGGAGCGGGCGGTCGGCGTCCGGCCTTCTCGGCTGGGCCGAGCCTGGCGGTGGGCGTGGGGGCCGGCATGACGGTAGTGGGAGGGAAGAAGCCGCGTCTGCCCAGCCCCTGGGCGCACCCGCTGGGCCGGCCGGAGGCGAGTTGGGGTCTCGCTACCCTCCCGCTGGAGGCTGCCGGGTACCCGGGGCAGAGCCCTGGGATTGGGCCCAGGACCGCAAGGCTGGGAGGGCAGGAGCCAACTGTGCTAAGTTCCTCAGGGATAAACTTCTGCCCTGCATCCTGAATGAGTAACCAGTGACGCAGGGGGTTGTCCTCTCCGAAAGGAAGTGCTGAGAGTACAGTGCTACCTCACCCCTGTGCTGTTGGGGGCCTAGTGACCGTCCTAAGGAACGCGTAGTACCAGGGAAGGGGAAAGGATTCTTTGTACTTTTACACCTTTCTAGGAAATGCTCCCTATTCTTTCAGGACAAATGTGACGGTCACTTAACAATGACATGACTTGTCTTTTAACTAGGGACAGCCAGCTGACCGCTGAAGGTGATCTTGTTTCACTCTAATGTGTTTTCATTGTTCTTTTGTCACAGAATTTTCTTAGGAACAATTGGGCAAATGCATTGTATTTTATACTTTAATTGATGGACTTCCACAACTTAAGAGAATTCGGGGTTCATGCACGTTTATTTCTGTATTTGTATTCTTCTGTATTCCTGTGTAGCTAAGCATAATGTAATAACAAATTGAACTGGGGAACCACTTCTATTTCAGGGCAATTCTAGTCCCACATTTGCAAGGAATTTTAGATATCAGCTCTACAGCCCCTTCATTTTTCAGAGATGCTGAGATTGTGTTTTCCTGATGGTTATAGCCATTGGTAGCCCAGAATGCCGTTGTTCTACCCACTCGTGGTCCACTGTTTCTTTTATCATTCCTCTCCTAAGAACTTCCTCTCCTTTAGTGGGAACTTTTCACGTTCTTTTGTCTCTCACCAGTCATGACCTGATTGAGGTCAGTTGTTAAAGAGAAATATTAAATTTTTAAACTTCTGGCTCCAAAATTTTGTTTCCTAGTAATTTTGCATAGTCTGATGTTTCTTTTCTGTCAAGATTAAGTGTGGGAAATCAGTTTTTTAACCTTGTTTAGTTTTTAGTGACATTGTGCCGCCCCCCCACCCCACACTTTTAAACAATATATTTTTTTTTTGAGACGGAGTCTTGCTCTGTTGCCCAGGCTGGAGTGCAGTCGTGCCATCTCGGTTCACTGCAGCCTCTGCCTCCCAGAGAACAACCCCAGCAGTTCTCTGCCTCAGCCTCCGGAGTAACTGGGATTACAGTTGCCCATCAACACGCCAGCTAATTTTTGGATTTGTAGTAGAGACGGGGTTTTACCATCCTGGCCAGGCTGGTCTTGAACTCTTGACCCTGTCATCCACCTGCCTCGGCCTCACAGAGTGCTGGGATTACAGACTTGAGCCACCACTCCCGGCCAACAGTGTCGAAACAATAACAGACTTGCAAAAAAGTTGCAAGAATGGTAGAAAAAATTCTCCCCCACCCCCAACAATTTGAGAGGAAGCTGTTGACCTGATGCCCTGTCATCCCAGAATACTTTAATGTGCATTTTCTGCAAACAAGAATGTTCTCCTACATGATCACAGTGCAATAACCAAAACAGGAAATGAATAGTGATACAGTACTCCATCTAGTTCTCGGACTGGTTCAAGTTTTGTTGATTGTGCTGTTAATCTCTTTACTGGCAAAAGGATCCAGTTTAGCAATATGTGTTGCATGTTATGTGTCTTTTGTCTCCCTCAATATGGAACATTTCCTTTATCTTCTCCTAACTTTTGTGACCCTGACATTTAACAATTACAGGTCAGTTACTTTGGAGGCTGCCCCTCAATTTGGGATTGTCTGTTCCTTCATGATTAGATACATACGAATATGTGCTTGGGAAGGATATCACAGAAGTGATGCTCACTGCATCCTGTCAGGTGGTGCACAATTTCACTTTGTTTCATTGTTATTTTTACTTTGATTACTTGATATAAGTAATATCTGTCAGTTTTCTCCACTATAAAGTTAATAGTTAATTGTTTTTGTCATGTACTTTGAAACTATGTAAATATCTTGTTCCTCACTAAACTCTTAATCATTTATTGACATCTACATGGAGTCTTGGTTTTGTGTGTGTGTGTGTGTATGTGTGTGTGTATGTGTTTAGTGGATTATATTCTGTTACTATTTGCCGTAGTCCATTCGGGCTGTTACAACAAAAATACCTCAAACTGGGTGGCTTACAAACAATAGAAATTTATTTTTCACAGTCTGGAGGCAGAGAAATCCAAGATTAAGACTGACAGGTTCAGTGTCTGGTCAGAGGACCTGCTTCCTCATAGCCATGTTCTCAATTTAACCTCATAAGGCTTAAGGGTCACATGAGCTCTCTGGGGTCTCTTTAAAAAGGGAACTAATCCCATTCACAAGGGCTCCACCCCCATGACCTGATCACTTCCCAAAGTCCTCACCTCATAATACCATTACCTTGGGTGTTAGGATTTTAACATATGAATTTTGGGAGAGTACATAAACATTCAGACTATAGCATTATTTATTTTGATGTTCAAATTGTTCTTTATTTGGCCAATGAGAGCTGTTCAAGCTGGCTTCTGTGTTCTTATGGTACATCCCCATCACTCTTTGAGAACATCTTTTTACTTTTTGGTACAAGAACCTGTACCTGGCTCATCTTGTACCTTCCCTGCCTTGATTCTGGAATCAGCCATTTAGGGATCCCTGGTTCCTTTGAGTGGAGAATGACATTTGGAAGCTAAGATCTCAATCAAGGCTAGTATGTTTATTGCTGTTGGGTTGTTACTGCTTTCAGGTCCTGTTAATGGTCAGGGCTGGTAAGTATAGGTATGTATGCATAAACATACATATGTATTTATATCTATATTTATTATCTCTGTATATTGAAAACTATGAATTCATACTGATACCTCCAATTTCAATAAAATATTCCAGGATCTATTCTAGTTTTCTCCTTTTTCATATTGTAATGTTCTTCACTGACAGTGAGAAATCTGGCTTCCATTATCCTTAATGTATATACTTATTGTTCAGTCTCCCATCTTCACTACCATCCATTCCTCTCACTGCTGGGACTTGGATTCTTCATTACATCTCCTCCATCCCCCTACCCCATTCTGGATCTAAGAGTCCATACCAGCATGCTTCAATACAGGGACACCCCCCCCCAGCGCTGTGGCTATGACTCCTCATGTTGGTCTCTCCACTGTTGGTGGACACACTTCTTACCCCACTCAGACTCTGACACCCCACGGTGAGCTGCTTCCATTGGAAGACATCCTTCTCACTCTGTTGTACCCCAGTGCCCTTTGCCAGTTTCCCCCTCCTGCCTTAATGCTTGGGCTCTGAAGCAAAATGTTTGGCTCTTCCCCTACCACACATTCTCCCTCCTTAGCTCTCTTCGTCTATGACAATATGACAGGCTCCACCCCAGGGATCCACCTTCACCCCAGGGGTACCATGACAACTGCTTTTCTCACAGCAGGAAAAGGGAAGGAGAAGGAAGATTAATTTTTTAAGTAACACAATCCAGAAGCTTGTATAAATTGTAGAATGTCAATAGTGAAATGTGTAACTTTTTAACTTGGGATAATTCTTCTTTAGTCATGGGGAGGTGCGGGCGGTGGTGTCAGGAGCAGCTGTGGGAATAACAGGCATGCTGGTGGGTCCCCTGTGCCCTGTGTCCCTGAGATAGCCGACTGTACCGCCCCCGCCCTTGTGCCTCTGGCAGGACCTGCCCTCAGGGCCAGAGCCTCCCGGGCTCCTGACCCTGTGTCACCACTCTTGCCCACCAATGCTGCGGGGAGGGTGTGAGTAGGAGGCGGAGCTGGAGGTGCAGTTTGGGGGTCTGGGGCGGGAAGTGGGAGCAGTGCCTGCTTCAGGGACCTGGCCAGCAGCGTGGTCACTGTACCCACCCTGCAGAGGGCACCAGGTTCCTGTGCCTCACAGTGAGGCTCTGAGCAGGGCTGCCCAGGGCCGCATCCCTGGGTTCCACCCTGCATCAGGGTGATTGCCAGGCCTGACACTCCCAAGGGCCGGGCCCAGGACCCACAATCTGCTCCTGGAGGCATCCCCCTAGGCAGGGCCACAAGCTGGGTGAGGGGGAGCTGGTAGAGATGTTGCCTCTGCCCTGGATACCGGCCTGGGCCCAGTGAGAACCTGGAGCCCCTGCTCCAGGCTACAAGGGGGCACACTCCACAGACCTGACGAAAGCCAGGAGCAGGCAGCAGCTCCGCCCTCCTCGGTGTCCTGCAGCCACCCAAGTCAGAGCTGTGGACCCAGTTCTCCCTGTGTTGTTGGGGGCCACGAGTAGGAGTCCCCCACCCCACACAGCTGCAGCTGCCCAAGTTGGGGCTGTGGACCCAGGCCTCTTTGCACTCTTAGGGGCCAGGGAAGGCATCCCTCCTCCCCTTGTAGGCTTGGAGGTGCCTGCTCCAATCTCGGAGCGGGGTAGGGGCCAAACCAGGGTGCTGTCACAGCCCAGCCGGATGTGTACACACTTAGGTCAGCGCTGACACACTAGGCCCCTGCCTCCTCAGCCCCCTCTGGACTTTGGGCCCTGACAAGCACCGTGGGAGGGGTTTGAGGGCAGCTTGGTGCAGGCCTGCAGGTACCCCTTGATGCGAGCAGCCTGGGCTTCATGGATGGCGGCAGGAAGCAGACAGGCTCCTGGGCGGAAGTGAGCAGTTCTCTGGTGAGGCCCCACCTTCAGGCTGGGGAGGGCTTGAAGGCTGGGGGCCAGGCTGCCAGTCCTATGGACTAGAGTGAGGACTTGTGGTACCTTTTCTGGGCCCACCAATAGACAATCGGTGTGCCCTTTTCGCCCTCTGAGGCCCATAAAAGTTGCAGGCTCAGCCCAGAGCAGAGCAGAGAATGGAGAGATGATGAGACAACCAGTTACAGAGAGGAGTTACCCTCTCTGCTGAGAGCTGAAGAGATGATGGACGATCTGCCTGCAGAGAGGAGCCACCCACTCTAGTCTAGGACCTCTCTGCTGAGAGCTGCAGACAGCAGGACAACCAGCTGCAGAGAGAAGCTGCCCTCTCTGCTGATAGCTGAACACCTGTTGGGATGACCAGCTGCAGAGAGGAACCACTCTCACTGCTGAGAAAATACTTGCTGGGGTGACCTGCCTGCATAAAGGAGCTACCCTCTCTGCTAGGAGCTGAACACTCATCAGGATACGCTACTGCAGAGTAGAGCTGCCCACTGTGGGTCTTTGAGCTGTTCTATTGCTCAATAAAGTTCCTCTTTGTCTTGCTCACCCTCCACTTGTTACCTGAGGACCTCATTCTTCCTGGTCACAGGACAAGAACTTGGGACCCTTGAATGGCAAGGGTAAAAGAGCTGTAACACAAGCAGAGCTGAAGCATGCCCATTGCTCACCATGTTGCAGGTGAAGGAAGGGGGAGAAGAGCTGTGGCCCTTCTGGGAGCCCAGACCTGTGTATTTTTTTGTAAAGCCCCAAGCTAGGGCTGTGACTCCATCTTTGGGGCCCTATGGTTCCTGGCATCTTCAAGCTTCTGAGTTTCACTGCATTCCCCGGTGCCGGCCAGGGAAGCTGCTTGTGGTGCACCTGGTCCAGCCACAGCCTTGCAGAGAGCTGGCACTCATGCCAGTACCTAGAGCTGCCCACCCTGTGGCAGCAGCTGGCATGTCTAACTGCGCAGTGGCCAGACTGTACGCTCGCTTACATACCCCTCACCGCTCCACGCCTGACTCCAGTCTTTCTTGGAGGCATGGGGTCCAAGCTGGTAGCGTGAGCTGAGTGTAGCCTACCAGGCCGAGTGGGCAGAACAAGCGTAGCGGATCTGAGCAAAACTCAGGCAGAGGCGCCACCGGCCACAGGTTTCTGGCCAGAAAAGTGACACCCTAAAGATCCCATAACAATGTCTAATAAAGTATAAATTACGTGCAATAAAATTTACTCTTTTAAGTGAACATTTCAGTGAGTTTTGATAAATATATACATTAGTGTAGCCACTACTGCAATCAAGGTATAGATATAGGGCTGGCTGCTGTGACTCATATCTATAATGGCAATGCTTTGGGAGGCTGAGGTTGGAGGATGGCTTTAGGCCAGGAGTTTGAGACCAGCCTGTGCCACATGGTGAGCCCCATCTTTGAAAAAAAAAAAAAAAAGTAGCCTGGTGTGGTGGCACATGTCTGTAGTTCCAGCTACTTGGGATGCTAAGATGGGAGGATTGCTTGAACCTAGGAGTTTGAACCTGCGGTAAGTCATGATCACTCCACTGTATTCCAGCCTGAGTGACAGATTGAGACTCCGTTTCTAAAAATAGGTAGGTAGATAGATAGGGAACATTTTCATGCTTCTAAAAAGTCCTCTCATGCCTCTTTGTAGTCAGTTCCCTTTCTAGCATCTGGCAGTCACTGATCTGTTTTCTGTCTGTATGTTTTTGTCTTTTCTAGAATGTCATATAAATAGTATACAGTTTTTTTGCATCTGGCTTTTCACTTAGGATCATACAGTTGAGATTTATCTATGTTGTATTTACTGACAGTTGTTGCTTTTTATTGCTGAATATGATACGATTTATCCTTTCACCAGTGGAAGGACACTTGAATTTCTAGTTTTGGGCTATGGTGAACATAATTGTTCTGAACATTTGCATACAGATCTTGGAATGTTTATATGTTCCTGTTTTCATTTCTCTTGGGTAAATATGTAGGAGAAGAATTGCTAGGTCGTAAGTGTCTTGTTTGTATGAGACTGACAAACTTTCCTAATTGGCTGTTCCATTTTACATTTTCACTAGCAATGTATGAGAGTTCTAGTTATTTTTAAATTTAATCTATTACTTAAAAATATTTTTGGCTGCTCCGCCTGTGGAGTAGCCATTTTTTTTTTTGTTAACTTCTCTAATAAACTTGCTTTCACTAAAAACAAAAACAAAAAACAAAACAGGCTGGGCACAGTGGCTCACGCTGGTAATCCCAGCACTTTGGAAGGCCGAGGTGGGTGGATCACCAGGTCAGAAGAACGAGACCATCCTGGCCAACATGGTGATACCCCGTCTCTACTAAAAATACAAAAATTAGCTGGGGGTGGTGGCGGGCGCCTGTAGTCCCAGCTACTTGGGAGGCTGAGGCAGGAGAATGGCTTGAACTCGGGAGGCGGAGATTGCAGTGAGCAGAGATCGTGCCACTGCACTACAGCCTGACGACAGAGCAAGACTCTGTCTTTAAAAAAAAAAACAAACAAAAAAAACTTCCCCTAGCTTTATTGAGGTGTAATTTACAAATAAAAATCATATATATTTATGGTGGACAGTGTGATGTTTCATGTATACATTGTGAAATGATTACCACAGTCAAGGTAATTAACATATCCATCACTTCACATAGTTACCCTGTGTGTGTGTGTGTGTATGTGTGTTTATGGTGAAGAAATTTAAAATCTGTCTTGGCAGGGTGCAGTAGCTCATGCCTGTAATCCCAGCACTTTGGGAGGCTGAGGTGGGTGGATTGCTTGAGTCCAGGATTTTGAGACCAGCGTGGGCAACAGGCTTTTTTCCTTCAAAAAAGAGATCTACTCTCTTAACATACCTCATTTGTGGTTTTAGTTTGTGTTTTCCTGGTGACTAATGATGTTGAACACCTTTTCAAGTGCTTGTTGCCATTTATGTATTTTTTTGTAAAGTGTCTGATCAAATTTGTGCTCTTTTTATTGGGTTGTTTGACTTCTTACTGTTACTGGTGGAGGGTGTCCAGGTTCTTGGTATTTTGAAAAAAGAATTGGACAAAATGCACAAACAAAGCAATGACAGAAAAGCCACAGATTTATTGAAATGAAAGTACACTCCATAGGGTGGGAATGGGCTTGAGCAAGCAGCTTGAGAGTGCTGGTTATGGAATTTTCTGGGATTTAAATACCCTGTAGAGGTTTCTCATTGGTTATGCTGTGTATGCCTTATGTAAATGAAGAGGATGAAGTGAAGTTACAAAGTTATTTACTTGGTGTACACCCTATGCAAATAAAGAAGATGTTTCCTGACATAGCTGAAGTGAAGTTACACAATTATTTACTTGGATGTAGAAA
This sequence comes from Macaca fascicularis, assembly GCF_037993035.2. NCBI lineage: Eukaryota > Metazoa > Chordata > Mammalia > Primates > Cercopithecidae > Macaca > Macaca fascicularis. Next base: position 55,538,774 of record NC_088388.1, read on the forward strand.
GTTGGGGTTTTTCTGTTTGATTTAGTTCTACAAAGTCCTTAGGTTCCCTGCCACCAGACCCTATTCTCCTGCCTCAGTATTATTGAGATTTTTTTTTCTAATTCTAGATACAAGTCTGTCCCTCCCTCCCTTTTTCCTCCCCTCTCCCCTCTCTTCCTTGCCTTGCCTTCCCTTTCCGTTTACCTTTCGTTGCACTCTGTTGCCCAGGCAGGAAGGCAGTGGCACAATCACAATTTGCTGAAGCCTTTATCTCCCGGGCTCAATTCATCCTCCCACCTCAGCCTGCTGAGTAGCTGGGACTACAGGTGCACGCCACCATGCCCGGCTAATTTTTGTATTTTTTGTAGAGATGGGGTTTCACCATGTTACCCAGGCTGGTCTTGAACTCCTGGCCTCAAGCACTCCTTTTGCCTAAACTTCCCAAAGCACTGGGATTACAGCCATGAGCCACCTCACTGGCCAAATGATACACTCTTTATTTTTGTTCCTAAAGTGTCTTTGCAATTAACAATACTTGCAGTTGAATTTTTAAATATTTATATTTTATAATTGGATTAAAAAAAAAAAACCAAACTCAGCTAGGTGCAGTTGGCTCACACCTGTAATTGGGAGGCTGTGCCCAGGAATTTGAGACCAGCTTGGGCAACATAGTGAGACCTCGTCTCTACTAAAAAATAAAAAAACGTAAAAATGAATTAGCCAGGTGTGGTGATGGATGCCTGTAGTCCCAGCTGCTTGGGAGGTTGAGGTGGGAGCATTACTTGAGCCCAGGAGGGCGAGGCTGCAGTGAGCTGTGTTTGTGCCATTGTACTCCAGCCTGGGTAACGGAACAAACTCCAGCCTGGGTGAAAGAACAAGATTCCGTCTCAAAAACAAAAGCAAAAACCCCTTGTCTTTTGAAAAATTTCTTTTACAAACTGGAAAAAAGAGGTAATGCATGCTATTTGAATTATATAGAAAGAAGGGGCCGGGCGCGGTGGCTCAAGCCTGTAATCCCAGCACTTTGGGAGGCCGAGACGGGTGGATCACGAGGTCAGGAGATGGAGACCATCCTGGCTAACACGGTGAAACCCCGTCTCTACTAAAAAATACAAAAAACTAGCCGGGCGAGGTGGCGGGCGCCTGTAGTCCCAGCTACTCGGGAGGCTGAGGCAGGAGAATGGCATGAACCTGGGAGGCGGAGCTTGCAGTGAGCTAGATCCGGCCACTGCACTCCAGCCTGGGCGACAGAGCGAGACTCCGTCTCAAAAAAAAAAAGAAAGAAGGGTGCCTGGTACATCATAGGTAGTTAACAAAGATAACACAGAATGAACACACAGTTGTTGAAAATATGGGGAAAAAAGCTATAAAAAAGGAGGTTGGCAGGTGGATGTGGTTATAAAAGAGTAATCGGGAGGAATTTTTGTGGTGATAAAACTTTTATATTTTGACTGGGTGGTGGATACCTATATCTACATGTATGAAAAAATTGCATAGAACTAAATACACACTTACAACCACAAATGAGTATAGGTAAAACTGAGGAAATGTGAATGAGATTGGTGGATTCTATTATATCCTGGTGGTGATTTTGTAATTTAATTTTGCAAGATGTCACCAATGGGGGGAACTGGGTAAAAGGTACATGGTTTCTGTATTAATTCTTACAATTATGTGTAAATCTGCAACTATCTCAAAATTAAAAGTTCAATTAAAAAAGCTATAAGAAAGATAGATACCCTTACTATCTTTTTAAAAACTATTAATGACATAAGGAAAATTTATTTTATAAAATTTTAGAAAAACATAATGTCCAGTGGCTGTATTATTATATAATTTGAGTGTATCATTTTAACTTAGTCACTTTACTATTGGACCTTGTTTCCAGTTTTGTGTTCTTATAATGCTGTTATGGCTGAGGAGAACATAGCTTGAAAACCACTGATTTTTTATGACAGTTTGGTTTTGATAATTTGAAATTAAGACCTTGTTTTTCTGACTCTGCCTGTGTACTATGGCAGAATAATTAGGAAATATCATTAGCTTCTAATATGTGGTTATTTAGCCAACCATATTTTTCTTATTGTTTTTACTTTCTTTTACTGAGATTTGTCCAGAAAAATTGATAATGACTACCTGGGTTAATTATTTTATATGCCTTTACTTTTTTTTATTTCTGCTGTCCATTAATACATTTATAATTCATTTATCTTGGTGGTATTTCATCTGGAGTCAATTATGTTAATCATTTGAAGTTCTTGTATTTTTTTCATATCAATCTGCTTAAATATATTAGAGAGCCGGGCGCGGTGGCTCAAGCCTGTAATCCCAGCACTTTGGGAGGCCGAGACGGGCGGATCACGAGGTCAGGAGATCGAGACCATCCTGGCGAACACGGTGAAACCCCGTCTCTACTAAAGAAATACAAAAAACTAGCCGGGCGAGGTGGCGGGCGCCTGTAGTCCCAGCTACTCTGGAGGCTGAGGCCGGAGAATGGCGTGAACCCGGGAGGCGGAGCTTGCAGTGAGCTGAAATCCGGCCACTGCACTCCAGCCTGGGCTACAGAGCGAGACTCCGTCTCAAAAAAAAAAAATATATATATATATATATATTAGAGAATGTTTGACATGTTTCTTAGGCATTTAATCAGTATTTAAGCAGTATTTATCTAAGCAGTATAAGTGAGATAAGCTAGAATGTAAATTTATGTATAACACCTGAAATACATTTTGAGACATTGTAAAAAATTGATAATTGATTGTGATTAAACCATTGTAATACATAGCTTGAGTTTTCTCCCCTGAAGTAGTTGGTATTTTCTAGTTGCTGTTTGTTGCCACCTGTCAAGAACCATTTGGGATTCACCGATTTAACAGTTATTTATTGCTTTCCAGGCATTGTGCTAAGTGCTAGGCTAGATACAAATGAGTCAAGATTAAAACTCTATCCCTAACCTAGTCATTAGTGGACAGAATCTTGAAACAAGTAATGATAAATTATTTCAGGAGGATGGACCCACTTTACTGAGGGAAAAAGAGAATACTTCTTATGAGAGGTGATGTTTAAACCAAGTTGTATAGTTTGCATAAACATTCGCTATGTGGAAAAGAGGACAGAGGAGATTATAGGCATAGAGGAAAAATGTGTGTGTGTGAATGTCTTGTTACAGGAATGGAGAAGTGAATGTAGATGGAAACTGAGATGGGCTTTGATGCCTGAGTGGGTTGACAATTGGGAAAAGCTCTGTACATCAGGCTATAGAATTTAGCCTTTAATCTATAGATGGTAGGGTCTGTTGAAAAACGGTAGCTCTTGAAAAGCAATAAACAACAGAAATGTGACTCAAATGGCAATGAACTGAAGGGAGAAAGACCAGTATGAGAAAGCTCAAGCGTTTTTATGGTGGAAATGGCAAGGAAGGTGTGGATGCTAGAGAAATTTGAAAGTTGAGGTTAGTAAAACTTAGTAATGAATGAATGTGAGGGGTAAAGTAGAAAGAGTGGATGAGGCTAACAAAGTTTGTAGCTTGGGTAATATGTGTCGTGATGCTATGGATACAAATAGGGAATTCAGGAGAAGAAATGAATTTGGATGAGGGAAGGAAATGCTGAGTGAAAGGTGACAGTCTATGATCAAGGTAGAGATGTCATTTAGGTGTTTAGACGTGAGTCAGGAGGTAAGGAGAAAAGTGAAGATAGAGATTTAACTTGGCAATTGTCAGTAGCCAGCTGATTGTCAAATATGAAGAAAAACGTGAGATTGCGTAGGAAATGTGCATAGAGTGAAAAGAAGAGTGGCCTCAGAATTGTACTCAGAGAAAAATCAATATTCAAAAGGTAGATAAAGCAGTGGCAGCCTGGAAACTAAATAGAAGTAGTCAGAGGTATTGCAAAAGAATCAATATAGCATGATATGGTCTCATGGAAACCCTGGGTATAGAGAATTTTGAGGAGGAGGAAATAGCAAATGTCAAATGTGCTGAAAATGTCATGTATAATAAGGACTAAAAATAGGCTTATGGATTTAATAATTAGGATAACTTTAGAACATTATAGTAGAGTTGTGGGGGCCGTAGTCATTTTAATGAATGCATGCCCCAAGTCATATGCTATATAAACCTCATGTAGTCCAGTTTGTTTCATTTCTTTTTAGAAGTTTAATATGACCTGCAACTCATGGCTTGTTGAAAATGGAAAGAGGAGTCAGAGGCAACTTCAAAATTGCAGATCTGGGGATCTGGGGTACTTGTGATGTTGTGACTTAAATTGGAAGAATGAGAATGTTTTTCTTTTAAAATTACTTATTTGTGTTTGTGCGCTTGACATAGAATGGTGCTTATTTTGTAGCTATCCAAGTGGAGACTTCAAAAGATGGGACAGGTAAGGACTGGGTGCAAAGACTTGAGAGTCATTAGGGTATATAGAGTTATGAAATTGTGTAGGTGTCCCCAAGAAGTTGGCGTAGAGACAGAAGAATAGAGTACCAAGAACCAAGCTTTGGAAACACTATTGATAAGAGGATGTAAAAGAAAAGGAACCACAGAAGGGTTTGGAGAGTTTGGAAGAGACATTTGGTTCTCCATGGCGATTCTTCTCCTTGATGGTTTTGACTAATCATGTGGACATGCCGAAGAGAGACTCTTTTCAAGTTTCTGACAGCTATAAGCAGTGAGTAAGTTCTAGTCAGTTGGATGTAAGTGGAAATGATGAATGTAGTATCCTATAAGTGTTCTTAAATGGTGAGGGTATGCCTTCCTAGCTTTTCTTTTTCCTAAGACTGGCATTCTGATATGAAGGCTGCAGCCCAGCAGCCATCTTGGGCCAAGAGGGTAAGGCCCAAACCCTAGGTATATCAGAGCAAAAAGCTAGAAAGAACCTGAGTCCCTAATGACTTATAGTGGGATTGTCATAGCAGACCTGGATAGCTACCCTCTGGATTTATTTTATTATTTTAATATGAATTATAAAATTATTTATTTATTTTGACATGAAAGGCTATAATCTTGTATATTTAAACCACTATAAATTTGAGTTTATTGCTTCATGTGGCTAATCTAAATCCAGATACACAGAAGAAGGCGAGATCAGAAAAGTCATAGAAAGTGAAGGAGTATTTCTTAGTGTCAGGTGTGGCAGATAGTGATCAGTAAGATGAGGAGTTAATGAAAAGCTTTGCATTTCACAAAACTTTAGGGCTGAAAGTTAACTGTACACATACTCTATTTCTGTCCAATTTTTGGGTAAGGAGAAACCAGTGAAGGCTGCCCGCCTCCCCCACCCCCAATCCCCAGTTGTTACCTGTGGGTAGTTACACAGCTATTGAGTGGTAAATCCTGTCCTAAAAGTTTTCTCATGCCCATACTCCAGTACACCATGCTGTATCAAGGGTAGTTTTACCCCTAAATTGTTTCAGCTGGAATGTTGTGTTGTAAACCATATTGTAGAATTTTAGCAGGATGAAGAATAGGAAGTAGAGGCAGCATATTAAGATGATTTGTTTCAGTAATCTGATTTTGAGAGGTAAGAGTATCTGGTTGGAAAACTTTGAATGCTTATTCTTCAGGGTAAAAAGACAATTTTTTGTATCCCAGAGTTACCTGGCTTTTTATTGCTCTCAGTAACATGTTCGTTGAATTAAATTTCAGACTTAATAAGATACAATGAGAGTTTTAAAAAATGTGTGGAATAGATGTGACCATTTTAAAGGCAGAAGAGTGGAAATCAATGGAATGAGAACAGTTGATGCTGGAGAAAGTGGGGATAGTATGTATAGGAATAAAGTTCCTTAGGATGTGAGGGTCTCAAGCACATGTATTGGGAATACAAATATTATCAGTCCAGCTCTTAGTCATCCCCTCTAGAGTGTGTACTTTGGAAAATAAAATTGTCATTTCATTAATCTTGGAGATACAGGTTGAGTATCCCTAATCTGAAAATCTGAAATACTCTGAAATCTGAAACTTTTTGAGCACTGACATGACACTCAAAGGAAATGCTCATTGGAGCATTTTGGATTTCGGATTTTTGGATTAGAGATACTCAACTGGTAAGTATAATGCAAATATTTAAAAATCCAAAGGAATCCTGAAACACTTCTGATGCCAAACATTTCAGATAAATGATACTGAAAACTGTATTCTATAATGATGTACATTAAAACATATCACTGATCAGCTGGGCGTGGTAGCTCAGGCCTGTAATCCCAGCAGTTTGGGAGGCCGAGGCAGGCGGATCATGAGGTCAGGAGTTCGAGACCAGCCTGACAAACATGGTGAAACCCCCGTCTCTACTAAAAATACCAAAATTAGGCGGGCGTGGTGACGTGCACCTGTAATTCCAGCTACTCAGGAGGCTGAGGCAGTAGAACCACTTGAACCCAGGAGGTGGAGGTTGCAGTGAGCTGAAATCGCACCATTGCACCCCAGCCTGGGCGACAGAGGGAGACTCTGTCTCAAAAAAAAAAAACATATCACTGATCAGGTGTAAGGACACTGTGGGAGGCGACAAGTCACATAGGCATATAATAAAACTGGAAATCTACAGGTAAACTTAGCGCTAACGGACAGGGAGGTATTGGGAAGATAGTGGTGATGTGTGCCAAGAAGTTTCAGGGTAAGCTTTTAAATTTCAGGTACTAGTATCTAAATAATGAATTCCAAGAGACTTAACCTCTTGAAATAACTTTTTTTTTTTTTTTTGAGATGGAGTCTCGCTCTTGTTGCCCAGGCTAGAATGCAATGGTGCGACCTCAGCTCACTACAGCCTCCGCCTCCCGGGTTCAAGCAATTCTCCTGCCTCAGCCTCCTGAGTAGCTGGGATTACAGGCACCCGCCACCACACCCGGCTAAGTTTTTATATTTTTATTAGAGATAGGGTTTCACCATGTTGGCCAGGTTGGTCTTAAACTCCTGACGTCAGGTGATCCACCCACCTCAGCCCTGCAAAGTGCTGAGATTACAGGCATGAGCCACCACGCCTGGCCTTTTTTTTTTTTTTTTTTTTAATAAGACACGGGGTCTTGTTCTGTTGCCCAGGCTGGAATGCCTGCAGAAGTGCAATCATAGCTCACTGCAGCCTCAAACTCATGGCCTCAGCCATTCTTTCACCTTGGCTACCCAAAGTGCTGAGATTGCAAGAGTGTGCCAGAGCCACTGCACCTAGCCTTGAAATAACTTTTTGAGTAGTTTTATTCCCAATTGTAGGTTAATTTGTAGATTATAGGTTGTTATGCCCAATATGATAAAGATCATTTTTATTAAAAACTGTTAGGAAAGTGAAAGCATTAATTAAATCATTGTGTTGCTGGAATTGTATTTCTTTTTTTTTTTTTTTTTGAGATGGAGTTTTGTTCTTGTTGCCCAGGCTGGAGTGCAATGGGGTGCGGTCTCGGTTCGCTGCAACCTCTGCCTCCCTGATTGCGAGCTGTTCTCCAGCCTCAGCCTCCCAAGTAGCTGGGACAGGCGCCTGCCGGTCTTGGCTCACTGCAACCTCTGCCTCCCTGATTCAAGCTGTTCTCCAGCCTCAGCCTCCCAAGTAGCTGGGATTACAGGCGCCTGCCACCACGCCCGGCTAATATTTTTGTATTTTTAGTAGAGACAGGGTTTCACCATGTTGGCCGGACTGGTCTCAAACTCCTGATCTCAGGTAATCCGCCCGCCTCGGCCTCCCCAAAGTGCTGGAATTACAGGCGTGAGCCACCGCGCCCAGCCAAAAATGTTTTAACAGTAGTACTTAGTTAAGCTCCAACACTGTGCTAGTTTCTTGGGGTTGATGTAACAAATTACTACAAACTTGTGGTTTAAAACAAACACCATTCTTTCACAATCTGGAGACTAGAAGTCTGAAATTAAGGTGACAGGTGGGCCTTAGTCTCTTTGAAGGATTTAGAGGAGGATCCTTCCTTTCCCTCTTCCAGCATCTGGTGGCCCCAGGTGTTCCTTGATTTGTGGTAGCATAACTCTAATCGCTTTCTCTCTCATCACGTGGCCATCTTCTCTGTTACTGTGTCTAAATCTCCCTTTCCTTTCTTTTATAAAGATGCTAATCATTGGATTCAGGGCTCACCCTAAATCCATGATAATTTTCATCAGAAGGTCCTTAACTAATTATATCCACAAAGACCCTATTTCCAAATAAAGTCACATTATGAGATTCTTTCTGATGGACGTGAATTTTTGGAAAACGCTGTTCAACTCACCACAAACACAATGGTTCATGCGGTCTTTATAATAATAGTAGTTTGTAAATATTAGGAAATTTATCTGGATAGAACAGTGCTAAATAGGCTTAATTTTTTATTTTGCAACAAACAAAATTATTCAAAAAGCCAAATATATGAAATAGAAATCATTCTCACAACATTATAAGTTAAATCAGCATCCACTCTAAATACTTCATTGAAAAATATGCTGTAGAAAGTTCATAATTCCTTGGAAGACAGATACATAGCTTTGCATGATTTTTGTTTGTTCGTTTGCTTGTTTAGAGACAGAGTCTTTGTGATGCCCAGGCTGGTCTCTAACTCCTGGGCTCAAGCAATCTGCCCACCTCAGCCTCCTAAAGTGCTGGGATTACAGTTTTTTTGTTTTTGTTTTTGTTTTTTTGTTGTTGTTTTTGAGACAGGGTCTCACTCAGTTGCCCAGGCAGGAGTGCAGTGGCACTGTCTTTTTTAATGTTTTTGTAGAGATGGGGTCTTCCTATGTTCCCAGGCTGGCCTTGAACCCCTGGCCTCAAGGGATCCTCCTGCCTTGGCCTCCCAAAGTGCTGGTATCACAGGCATGAGCCATTGTGCCAAGCCTGCTTTACACAGTTTTAAGAAAGGCTTAAATTTGTGTTGTGTTCTTTGTTCTAACTTTAAATTACTAGTGCCACCTGTTTTCTCTGTATTATTATATTGATAACCAGTAGATACTTTCTTTGGATCTAGTGTCACAGCCTACATTTATTTCTTATACACTTGCTTTACAAGCAGAGACTATCAGATTGAATATTCATTCATTAAAAAAAATTGAGTGTGTTCACATTATTGCATCGACTCTTCATGGTTACACTGAGTTATCCTTGAAGGTGCATAAAGGTTAAATAATTTGCCCATGTTCATACTGATCATGAATGGAATTAAAAGGGATTAAATGAAACTTGAACACAGTTTCTGGCTTTAAATAAAAACTTTTGTCTATAAATACATTGTGGGGACTGGGAGGTTAAGATGAGTAGTGGCAAAGGCACTGAATTGATAAACAATGAGTAGATTCTCAATTTGGCTGGAATATTGGGACCATAAGAGGAAAACTAATAAGTAATAAACGAAGATTATATTAGAGCAGCCAAAACAGGTTTTTTTCCAACTGTTTTTCCAGGCCAACCACTTTACATTGTGTTTCGTCTGTCCTTCATCTCTGGGGTTGAAATTCTTGATATTTTGGCAGCCACACATGATAAAATTGATACAAATACATAAAAGAAAATTTAAAACTTGTTACACAGGAAGGTTTAAAAGTGTTTTCACTTTTGGTAGTGGAAACTTTGGTAGTCAGGAAGATTGAAAATGCTTTTGCAAATTTTTTTTTTGTTGCAAAGTATGGTTGCTGTTTTTGGCATAACAGGTAAGTCCAGATTCCTAATTATGGTAGAAAATAATTTTTCCCCTTATCAGTAAAGTATTTTTGTGGGAAGTAAAAAACTATGCAAATTGACTACTGTTAGAAGATCATTCTCAGAAAACATTGTTTCTTTTCAAGCTTCTTGAATTTAATGCTTTGCTTTTAACTATGGTTACAACTCTAGAGAATTTTCAAATGTTGACACCTGTATAGCATGTTGTAATCTGTAGTGTAGTATTACAACTCCAGAGAATTTTCAAATGTTGAAACCTGTATAGTGTGTTGTAATCTGTAGTGTTATGAATACCACATAAATTTAGAGACAGCAATGAAACATCACATTTTTTCCTCACTCTTAAATGTTGACTTAAGAAGTCACCTAGTAGACTCTCACTGATATGTATGATTAAAAATGGATAGAGCCTATAGAATTTTATGTTAAAATATTTATTTTGAAATAATGAATAGTTCCCCAAGAAGCAATTTTTGTTTTACCCCTTCTAGTGTATTGGATTTTTTGTTTTGTTTTAAGATTGTGTTGCAGCCTTGGAAATGAGGAGGATTGGGATACTTTTTTTTTTTAAATTAATGATAGAATGTTAAACCATAGAATACAAGTTAATGACAAGTCATGTAAGTAAAAAGTAATTTTAGTTTTGTAAGGTATACATGTGTTTTACCGTAGAAACTGAGGACATGAATAGTGAAACAATATTCAGTACATCCTACAAATAACTTAAAATATTTTAGTTTTATCTTGTGTAAGTAGGAAATCATGCAGAGATGGGTGTCATACCCATCAAGATGCTCCAACAGAGAATAAAATATACTTTGGTCTTAGAATTTAGAGTTTTGTCACTAAAGACTTTTAAAGCCATATCGTGCTTTTATAGTTACATGCACAAATGGGGGCAACACCTTGGGAAAAGTACTGGTTTTCAAAGGAACCAGGTTAATTGCCTTTGCTTTCAGATTGGTTGTCTGGTGTTCTTTCTCTTTTTTTTTTTCTCTTCTCTCTCTTTTCTTGGTCTCCTTTCTCTACAAACTGTGTGTTTTGTTTTAGTCACATTTGACTTTACCTCCTTATAGACTTAGTTTCTGACTGATTCTTTCTCCCTGGCTATTGAGTTCACGTGTCCATGTGATTTGGAAACTGCTGCTCATCTATTTTTCTACCCAATTTTTACTTATAATTCGTAACCAGGATGGTGGTGGTTCTGCTGCACATTTCTGGTGCATGCTCCTGCATATTCTTTTGCATATTGCTTCCACTGACGTGTCTATGCTAAACTGTTTTACTTACTGTAGTAATACATACTTGTTAAAAATTTTAAGCATTACAGAAACTCGCTGACTCTTGAATGTAGTACATATCTCTGCAGATCTTGTCACAATGAATTTGTTTCTAGGTACTTGAACAGAAACTTTCTAATTCTTTTTTTTTTTTTTTTTTTGAGATGGAGTCTTGTTCTGTCACACAGGCTGGAGTGCAGTGGCACAATCTCGGATCGCTGCAACCTCCACTTCCTAGGTTCAAGTGATTCTCCTGCCTCAGCCTCCTGAGTGGCTGAGATTACAGGTGCCCACCACCACTCCCAGCTCATTTTTGTATTATTAGTAGAGACGGGGTTTCACTGTGTTGGCCAGGCTGGTCTCGAACTCCTGACCTCAGGTGATCTGCCTGTCTCGGCCTCCCAAAGTGCTGGGATTACAGGTGTGAGCCACTACTCCAGCTGAAACTTTCTAATTCTCTTAATAAAATGAAACTTTCTAATTATCTTAATAAAATGAAACCCTTAATAAAATGAAACCCTGTAATTTTAAACACTACAGAAACCTGCTGACTCTTGAATGTAGTCCATATCTCTTCAGATTTTGTCACAATGAATTTGGTTCTAGGTACCTGAACAGAAACTTTTAAATTCTCTTAATAAAAGGAAACCCTAGTCCTCCAAGGTTGGCAGGGGAAGGAGCGCCTGCCTCCACATGGGAAGGATTGGCTTGAACTCAAAGCTCCAATTCTTCTATTTCTCCAGTGATCTCATGGAGTGCCACTTTTTCCTAACCTTCTGGCCTAACTCCCACTGCCAAATCATTCATCCCTTTATTTGCTGAGGCACAGCTGCAGCAGTGAAATAAAACTTTTCTAAAGGTTAAAAATAAGATAATGAAACCAGAGGATAACTTTTAAGTCAATTGTCTGGTTTGCAAGGTATAGTTTCCTCCTTTTCAGTCTGTAGTGTCCTAAAGGGATTCCACCCTGCCTAGTTTGTGGTCTGCCGTCATATGATGAAGGTCATCTTGCCTGTCAACATGTTTCCTTAAGTCTAGGCCCTAGATGGTGGCCAGACAGACAGCCCATTCCTGTCAGGTCTATCTAATGAGGTCCATTTTCCTGGTTCTAGTTTTCCATTCAAATGTCTGTTTCTTTTCTGTATGATTGATACCAGTACTATGCTTCAGGAGATATTCCATTTCTTACCCAAGGCCTTAAACTACAGCACTAACTGGTCTGCTACATTATAATGTAGCACAAGAAGAAGAGGGACACATCCAGCAGTGTGGGAAGGGACATCTTTGTTTTTGTACCTGTTTGCCACCCATGGTCCTAGCGTTGACAAAACTTTGATGTTACCTAGAAACGTGGTCATAACATTCATGTACAAATCAAAGCACAGCTAAATAAGCTTTATATTTTCTGTATCTTTTACAAGAAAAATAAGTTCTCTAGAAGTATATGCTCATATTTATTTTTAACTGATTCATTGCAGTCTTTCCTGTTTGATTTTAATCTGAACAAATAATGATACCATTTTTATTACGTAGGAAGCATGAATGTTGAAGCAGTTTTTTAAAAAACAGTAGTTCGAGTTCAAAAACATCTAGATCCTGGACTGATTTAACTTGTGCAATTAAGTTAAAGTAATGATTTCTGAAAGCTGTCCTATCCCTTTCATTTGACTCCGCTTTGTATAATGGGTCTGTTCTTTCTACTAATAATTAAACAGAATAATTAGTTATCAAATAATCTAATTCAAAAACTAAAACAGAACAGTCTTTTATTTACATGTTCCATAAAGGCTCACTCCAGGGATTTATTTAGTTATTTTATTATTATTATTATTTTTTTGGAGACGGAGTCTCACTCTGTCACCCAAGCTGAGGTGCAGTGGCGCAATCTTGGCTCACTGCAACCTCTGCCTCCCAGGTTCAAGCGATTCTCCTGCCTCAGCCTCCACAGTAGCTAGGATTACAGGCATGGGCCACCATTCCTGGCTAATTTTTGTATTAGTGGAGATGAGGTTTTACCATGTTGGCCAGGCTGTCTTGAACTCTTGACCTCAAGTGATCCATCCACCTCGGCCTCCCAAAGTGCTGGGATTACAGGCATGAGCCACCGTGCCTGGCCTGTTGTTATTATTATTATTGTTGTTATTTTAAGACAAGGTCTGGCTCTGTTGCCTAGGCTGGAGTACAGTGGTGTCATCTGCAGAGCCCACTGCAGCCTCTGCCTCCCAGGATCAAGCCAACCTCAGCCTTCCAAGTAGCTGGGACTACAGGTGCATGCCACCATGCGTGGGTAATTTTTGTATTTTTAGTAGAGACGGGTTTTTGTCATGTTGCCCTGGCTGGTCTTGAACTTGTGAGTGCGCACTTTGGTAGTGCTGGGATTACAGGTGTGAACTAGTGTGCCTGGCCTGGTATTTTTGGTTTTTAATGAATAATTTTAAAGAAATGGTATGGTGAAATCACCGTGTTTGCCCAGGGTTGTTTGTACTTGTGGCTCATGAGGTTTGAAGTTATTGAAGAAATTGTTGCAAGACTGAAGGAAATTGTGTGAGTAGTGAGTAACTAGTAAATAAGTTAGCCTTAGCTATAGTGAACTACTTGTCATTCTCCTAAAGAATCAAGATTGCTGTCCTTGATTTTGCAATTGCTACTCCCTTGTTATTCTGTCTTTTTGATCATAACCACTCCAGTGGGTAAGAAGTGGCATACTGCTGACATTTTAACATATGTATTTCCAGAGATTTCTGTGTGCATCCATATACATATATATGTATCATTAATTTTACTACTACTTTTTTTCTTTTTCTTTTTTTTTTTTCCGAGATGGAGTCTCGGTTTGTCGCCCAGGCTGGAGTGCAGTGGCACGATTTTGGCTCACTGCAGGCTCTGCCTCCCTGGTTCATGCTGTTCTCCTTCCTCAGCCTCTGAGTAGCTGGTACTACAGGCACCTGCCACCATGCTCGGCTAATTTTTTTCTGTTTTAGTAGAGACGGGTTTCACCATGTTAGCCACGATGGTCTCGATCTCCTGACCTCATGATCCACCTGCCTCAGCCTCCCAAAGTGCTGGGATTACAGGTGTGAGCCACCCTGCCCAGCCTAATTTTACTTCTTAAATACATATTTATAGCATCTATCCATTTATATAAGCTGTGTTTTTAAAACTTAACTGCATGTTATTGGAAGCTTTCCATATTCTGTATACAGTTGACCCTTCAACAACATGGATTTGAACTGCGTGGGTCCACTTATACACATCTTTTTCTGCCTCTGCTACCCTTGAGACAGCAAGAACAACCCTTTCTCTTCCTCCTTCTCAGCCTACTCAACATGAAGACAATAAGGATGAAGACCTTTGTGCTCATCTACTTCCACTTAATGAATAGTAAATGTGTTTTCTTATGATTTTATTAATAACATTTTCATTTCTCTAATCTGCTTTATTGTGGAATATATTATTTAATACATATAAACATTAACACTATGTATTAATCTACTGTTTATATTATCTGTAAGGCTTCTGGTCAAGAGTAGGCTATTAGTAAAGTTTTTTGGGGAGTCAAAAGTTATATGTAGATTTTCGACTGCACAGGGGTTGGTGCACCTAACCCTTGAGTTGTTCCAGGGACAACTTTGTGTATATAAAACATAACAACATTAATTTTTATTAACTGCGAAATGTTTTTATCATTTTAATATATAATTTAAAGTAAATTAGTTTATCAATTAATCTCATGATTAGACAATTTTATTTTCAAATTTTTGCTATTATAAATAGTGCTGTGATGAATTGTTCTAGCCAGATTTTTGCATTGATTTTTAATTTCTCAGGATCAATAGAGAGGCAGTAAAGTTTAGTAGTAGAAAAGTTAGAAGTGTGGGATGAACTAGATGTGGTGGCTCACTCCTGTAATCCCAGCAAATTGGGAGGTTGAGGTGGGACGATCATTTCAAACCAGGAATTTGAGGTTCCAGTGAGCCTTGATTGCACTACTGTACTCTAGCCTAGGTGACAGAGTGGGACCCTGTTTCTACAAGAATAGATAAAGTGTGGGATGGAGCCACGTAGTCTGGGCTTGATTCTTAGTTTTGCCTCTTAGTAGTTCTGGCTTTAGACAAGTTACTTAATTTTTCTGTCTCAGTTTCTGCATTCATGAAATTGGATAATAGTAAATAGTAGTATCTACCTCATAGAGATATTGTGAAGATTAAATGAGTTATTTCATGTAAAGTCAAACAGTGTCTGGTACACAATAATAGTGCTACATTTTCATCATAGAAATGGAACTGCTGGGTCAAGGATATGTATGTTTATGTGGATGTATGTGAATGTTCTTCCTGGCATCCCTTCCTTTGGGAACCATGCCTTCTTTTCCCTATGGTTCCAGGGAAAGTTTCAGTCCTAGTTACCCTACCCTCTACTTTAAGGTGGGCCAATTAGAGCTTGGGTGTTTTCTTTTGGAACAAACTGGCACGCCTGTCTTTTCCCACTAGGATGACTAAGGTAAGATACTGTGATTAAGTTGAGGCTGCTAGTGTGTGTTTTCCTTACTGTGTTTAGAGAGTCTCTGAGTATTCAACACAAGCTGAGGCAGGGATAGTCAAAAAGTGAAAAGACAGACATAGCTTTGGAAACACTGTCTAAACTTCTGGTTTCAGCTGTTTCTGAAAGCCAAAAGAACATTTTGAATAGTTTTGAGGTATATTGCTAAAATGCCTTTCAGAAAGATGTGTCAGTTTATACTCTCAGTAGTAGTATAGAAGTATACCCACTTCCTTCAGGGAGATTTTAATTAGGAAAAAAAAATCACTTAATGAGGTATTGCTTAAGAAACAACAGAGGAAACTGCATAGCTTCATGGAGATGAAAATGCTAAGGGGCTGGTTCAGAGAGATCAGACCTTCAGGTTACATCTCTGAAACATTTTGCTGCTTGTCTTTGGTCTTTATTGTGTCCTAAGAATGTTCGAAACAAGGAATTGGAGTTCTGAAAATTTCAAGGTCTTTCCTTTTATATTTGTCTAATTTTTTTAGACTGAAAAAGAGTTCCTTGAGAGCATGGCCCAAATATATCCCAGTATGTTATCAGTAGAGAAACTTTTGAAACTGGAAAAAAAGTCCTTTCAACAGAGATACTACTGTTATTTCAGCAGAATGCTTTACATATTGGGAAGTAAACAATTATTTACTGATTGTTTATTGAGTAGACAGTTGAAGGGATTTTGGCAATTTTCCTAACAGACTGAGTTAGGAGAAAGAATTCGTATTGTTTCTGGAAAGGCCTATTTTCCACTGATGAGACCATTCTATAAATGTCATCTTTTTCCTTGATCCATTGTAGCTTTTTGTGTACTGTATTAATAATTTACAAGATTCACTAATACCATGATTTGAAGAAAACAAATTGTTTGGGAACTTGACATCTCTCTCTGTTTTTTCTTCAAGCAAACATTCTATCCTTATAGTAATTTAAAATATAGGTTTAAGAACTTTAAATGGAAGATTCTTGTTTAAAGAAAATAACTGGTTTTGCAGCAAGTTTTTAAGTGGAAAAAAAAATCTGTATAGTTAATGACATCAGCTTGTAGGTAAAACTATGTCCTTTGTTTTTCCTAGCTTAAGTTAATTCTAGTAACATTCACAGAGAGAAATCAAGTGTCAGAACAAACTTGGACAATAATAGTATGAAAATTAATTCACAGTGCAAAGTAGCAGTTGGGACTGGAGTGAATTTTATAAATGCTTCATATACTTGTCCTACATGGTCTTCTAGGGAGTTTGAAAAGAATGTTACTTGTTTTTCTTTGGAGACAGATGTTTTACCAAATCTTAGCCTCAGTAAACTCAAATCCACATGAGATTGGGGTTAATAAAACTCATTTTTTTTTTTTTTTGAGACGGAGTCTGGCTCTGTCGCCCAGGCTGGAGTGCAGTGGCGCGATCTCGGCTCACTGCAAGCTCCGCCTCCCGGGTTCACGCCATTCTCCTGCCTCAGCCTCCCGAGTAGCTGGGACTACAGGCGCCCGCCACCTCGCCCGGCTAGTTTTTTGTATTTTTAGTAGAGACGGGGTTTCACCGTGGTCTCGATCTCCTGACCTTGTGATCCGCCCGCCTCGGCCTCCCAAAGTGCTGGGATTACAGGCGTGAGCCACCGCGCCCGGCAAAACTCATTTTTTTTTAACAGGAGGAAAGAAATGAGAGGGAACAACAGAATAAATATAAATTTAAGATAGTGAAACACTGAAGATTTTTGAAAATATAAATTACTATATTACCAAAAAACCGTATTACTCCCTTCTCCCTCACCCCCACCTTAAACTCCCTTTCATTGCTACTGTTCAGATTGTGTGTTGGGGGAATTTAGTTGTAGAAGAATAAAGAAAATTCTAAGAGTATAGCACCTGATAAAGTTATCGCAATATGAATTAGAAGAGGATTATATGGTGACAGTCTTTGGCCTTTTTTTAATTGTATGAATGATGGAACATGTAATTCCTACTATATGCCAGAATTTATCTAATTGTGTTAATTTCTCACAACAAGCTGGTAAGATGGGTGAAGTTACTGTGATTTGGAGACATTAAGTAATTTGCCGAAGGTTATACAGCTGGTAGTGGTGATATTGGTAACTGAGTTAAGTCTTTTTTTCTTTTTCTTTTTTTCAGTCCAAGACCCATGCTCTTAATACCATGCACAAAACCTCTGTTGACCTTGGGGGAATCCCCAAATATTATTTAGTTATTTGTTTATTTGAGAAGTGTTTATTGACCATTATGTGCATGGCATGATGCCACTAAAATAAAGCAAGTCAGATACTGAATGTGCCTGCTTGCAGATTGGAGTAAGTAGAACTAGCTCATTTAGGAAAAAGTGAGGCTTTTCTCCTTTAAGGAAGAGTTAGCAGCCTTTCGTAAGTGGAGTGCTAAATGACATCCTTTTAGCCATTCAGTCAAATATCTATAGAGTGATGGGGTATTGGCTTTTTTCCTAAGGAATTTATCCAGTTTTGCTAGGTTTAATCAACTTTATTAGCAGAGGAATGAAAAATTCTTCTTTTAAAAGGCTCACATCGGCTGGTTGTGGTGGCCCACACCTGTAATCCCAACACTTTGGGAGGCTGAGGTGGGCAGATCACTTGAGCTCAGAAGTTCAAGACCAGCCTAGGCAACATGGCGAAACTCCATCTCTACAAAAATACACAAAAATTAGCCAGGTGTGGTGGTGTGCACTGGTAGTCTCAGTTACTCAGAAGGCTGGGGTAGGAGGATGGCTTGAGCCTGGGAGACAGAGATTATGAGATTGTGCCACTGCATTGGAGCCTGGGCAACAGAGTGAGACCCTGTCTCAAAAACAAAACAAAACAAAAAAACAAAAGTTCACATCCATATTATTAATAGTATTCAATCTGCTAAATTTGTAACAATCAGGTGGTTGTGGACAGCTGTGAGGCATCAGGAGGAACTAGCATGGATGTGTAGGAAGGGAGTAGGACGTGGAACTACCTACAGAAAAAAAATTCACCTAGATGTTTCATAAGAATGGAAAATTCAGGCTGGGCACAGTGGCTTGCACCTGTAATTCCAGCACTTTGGGAGGCTGAAGTGGGAGGATTACTTGAGGCTAGGAGTTCAAGATCAGCCTGGACAACATAGGGAGACCCCATCCCTAGAAAAATAAATAAATAAATAAATTAGCCCGGTGTGGTGGTACGCACCTGTAGTCCCAGCTACTTGGGTGGCTGAGGCAGGAGAATTGCTTGAGCCCAGGAGTTCAAGGCTGCAGTGAGCCATGATCACACCACTGCATTCCAGCCTGTGTGACAGAGTAAGACCCTGTCTCAAAAAAAAAAAAAAAAAAAAAAAGAAAAGAAAAGAAAGAAAAAGAAAAAAGAAAATTCAGCACATTCAAGTATATCTGGCTCATTCAAACCTCTTCCCCTTGGCCATTCGCTCAAGTCAGAAACTTGCCACACTCTTTCCTTTCTCTCTCACCTTCACTTCAAAGTGTTGTTTTTTTTTTCCCCCTCAAAATTTTCTCACATTTCTTTTTTTCTCTCTGTTCTCACAGTCACTGCCATAGTTTAGGCCCTTATCAGTTCTTACTCGGATTACTATAAAGTGCACTCTGTTAGGATAGAGGTTTGGCTACCAGTAATAGGGACTTAAGTGTCTTAAACAATATAGAAACTTATTTCTTTAAAAGTTAAAGTCTGGGCCGGGCGCGGTGGCTCAAGCCTGTAATCCCAGCACTTTGGGAGGCCGAGGCGGGTGGATCACGAGGTCAGGAGATCGAGACTATCCTGGCTAACATGGTGAAACCCCGTCTCTACTAAAAAATACAAAAAACTAGCCGGGCGTGGTGGCGGGCACCTGTAGTCTCAGCTACTTGGGAGGCTGAGGCGGGAGAATGGCGTGAACCCGGGAGGCGGAGCTTGCAGTGAGCCGAGATCACGCCACTGCACTCCAGCCTGGGAGACACAGCGAGACTCCGTCTCAAAAAAAAAAAAAAAAAAAAAAAAAGTTAAAGTCTGGGTGTAGACAGTTTTGGGTTTGTATAGCCATCTGGACCAGGCTGCTTCTAGCTTTGTACTTAGCATCTTGGCTCCATCCCATCTATATTCCAAGTAGGAGGATGGGGGAAGTGGGGAAGAAGAGATAGACCCCTTCCCTTTTTTATGTTATGTTATGTTATGTTATGTTATGTTATGTTACGTTATATTGTTTATTTTTGTGATGGAGTCTCACTGTCACCCAGGCTGGAGTGCAGTGGCGCGATCTCAACCCACTGCAACTTCATCCTCCCAGGTTCAAGTGATTATCCTGCCTCAGCCTTCTGAGTAGCTGGGATTAAAGGTATGTGCCACTACACTTGGCTAATTATTGTATTATATTTTCAGTAGAGATGGGATTTCACTATGTTGGCCAGGCTGGTCTCAAACTCCTGACCTCAAATCATCTGCCAGCCTCAGCTTCCCAAAGTGCTGGGATTACAGGCGTGAGCCACCATGCCCGGACCCTCTTTCCTTTAAAGGCCCAAATCAACTACATTTCTTTGGCCAAAACTTATCCTGGGAAATGTGGTCCATATCCCTCATGTTAAAATTGGAGCTTCTGTTATCACCGTCATCATGATTGTCATCATCATCATAGCTGTTAGGAAATAACTAATCAGGTGTAGACATCTCTTTCTTTCCTTGCTTTCAGTTAAATTCTTCTCTAGCTAGTTCCATGTTGCCACCAGAGTAATTTTTTTAAAAAAGAATGTTTACGTCACTTTGTATTTAATCTTTTAGTAGTTTGCTACTAGCTTCAAATTCATACTCAGAATGTCTCACAGTATCTAAACAGTGTCAGTAGCAGAGGAAATCTGTATTTACCTGTATCTAGACTGGGTCCTGTTGTCCTGCATGCAGGGATATCCCCTCCTTCCCACAGTGATCAGTGTCTTCTCGTCCTTTACAGTCTCAGTGCCCTGTCCTTGGCCGAGAGGTCTTTAATTGCACAAATAGTGTCCTGTCCTCTGTAATTCTGCCGTGAGGGTCTATATGAGGTAGCATGGCAGATTGATTGGTCACAAGTAGCATAAGTTCTAGCATCAAACAACCTGAGTTTGTGCTTAGCCACCCATTGGAGTGTGGCTGTGGACAAATTACTTAACTACAGAGCTGAGTTTATCCTTTGTAAATCTGGGATAAAAGTACCAATAGTAGCTGCCTCATATGATTGTTATGAGGATTAAATGAACCGATAAGCAAGGTCTTCTGCCTAGCAGAAAAAGTACTAAAAAAATGGCAGGTTGAGCTGCCAGGCATGATGGCTCATGCCTGTAATCCCAGCACTTTGGGAGACTGAGGTGAGAGGACCACTTGAGGCCAGAAGTTCTAAACCAGCCTGGGCAACAAAGTGAGACTCCCATCTCTAAAACACGCCCCCCCACACACACACAATTAGCCTGGCCTGGTGGTGTGCACCTTTGATCCCATCTACTGGGGAGGCTGAGACAAGAGGGAAGAGTGCTTGAGCCTGGGAGGTTGAGGCTGCAGTGAGCCATGATTGCACCACTTGTACTCCAACTCAGGTAACAGAGTGAGACCCTGTCTCAAAAAGAAGGCAACTGTTATTATTTACATATACGCATATATGTTCTTCACGTAAGTCCATAATATTTAGGCATGTTTCACAGAGTTTAAGCTGTGTGTGGTTTTCATTGAGTTCTCTAGATGTTTTTATATTGACTGTATGTTTGTATATTCATTGACATATTTTAAAAAGATAACGTGTGTTGATCACCCCACCCCTATCCCCCCGATTTCTGTACTTGACTGTGAGTTTTTAAAGATAGGAACTGTTAAATTTACAAGAAAAAAACAACCCCATCAAAAAGTGGGCAAAGAATATGAACAGATTCTTCTCAAAAGAAGACATTTATGCAGCCAACAGACACATGAAAAAATGCTCATCATCACTGGTCATGAGAGAAATGGAAATCAAAACCACAATGAGATACCATGTCACACCAGTTTAGAATGGCAGTCATTAAAAAGGAAACAACAGAATGCTGGAGAGTATGTGGAGAAATAGGAATGCTTTTACACTGTTGGTGGGAGTGTAAATTAGTTCAACCATTGTGGAAGACAGTGTGGCGATTCCTCAAGGATCTAGAACTAGAAATACCATTTGACCCAGCAATCCCATTACTGAGTATGTACCCAAAGGATTATAAATCATTCTGTTATAAAGACACATGCACGCTTATGTTTACTGCGGCACTATTCACAATAGCAAAGACGTGGAACCAATCTAATTGTCCATCAATAATAGACTGGATAAAGAAAATGTGGCACATATACACTATGGAATACTGTGCAGCCATCAAAAAGGATGGGTTCATGTCCTTTGCAGGGACATGGATGAAGCTGGAAACCATTCTCAGCAAACTATCATAAGAACAGAAAACCAAACACTGCATGTTCTCACTCATAAGTGGGAGTTGAACAATGCACATGGACATAGGGAGGGGAGCATCATACCCCAGGACCTGTTGGGGAGTGGGGGGCTAGGGGAGGGATAGTATTAGAAATACCTAATGTAGGTGACGAGTTGATGGGTGCAGCAAACCATCATGGCATGTGTATACCTATGTAACAAAACTGCACGTTCTGCACATGTACCACAGAACTTAAAATATAATGAAAATTAAAAAAATATAACAAAAATAAAAAAATAAAGTAGGAACTGTTTTCTGCTCATTTTTTTCTGGTACCTGGCACATGGAAGACCTCTTGGTAAATAAATATTGAATTAATATTGAATGAACAATTTACTAAGATGGGATGGCAGCCTAGATGCTGTCCTTCTGCTCCCATTTTCTTTTCAAGCATGCATCTCCCTATATCATCTTCCCTAAAAGAATTTTTAGTATACATGGGTGAGATCTTTATTACAACTCTGTCAGTTATTCTCAACATTTTTTCTAACGAGAAGCTGAGCTTAATTTCCCTAAAGTATTGTGATTATTAGGATTAGAGAAGAAGGTGACCAAGTATCACTGTACCAGTTACTGGTAGGAGTGAGAGGAAGATTATGGTTGCTGAGCATTCCTTCCCCATTATAAGGAATACTCAAGAACTATAAAGAGGGCAGTTTAGCAGTAAAACCATCTTGGAATTTGACGACGTAAAGCTTGAAGATGTCCAAGCTGCCTGCTGTTGACAAATATTCCTTAGTAAGCTTTACCTAAGATGGAAGCACATTCACATAACCACCTAGGATTATCTTGTAGTTCTTATTTTTTAATATTGACTTTATAAATCATGAATATTTTTGTAGTTACCAGGTTATTGTTAAGACCCGTTTGGATAATTTTCCTCAGATAATGCTTGAATGATATGGTTTTTGGATATTGTCGTTTTTTTTCCTTAAAAACTTAAAAGTGGGTAATTTAGACTGTTCAAGTGTTTCCTCACCTTTCCCATAAGGATTTTCAAATGTGTTTAATATGTTCCAGAGAGTTTAATTTCAGCCAGGATAAAGTTTTCATTTGATATGGTATAGTCTTCGATGTCATTTTCCCAGGTGAACGGAGTCGAATATTCTCTAATATAGCCAAAGGCTTCTGTTCTTAAGTACAACAGAGATTTTATACAAACCCTTCACTTTGTAAATGAGGAACCTATGTTTAATTAGGTACTTACTAGGTTTACATGGCAAATTAGTAAGAGTCTCTCACTTATTTAAAGGTCAGAGTTTATTCTAGTAGAAGTTACTGCATGTCTCTTGGTACTAGTAATTAACCTATTATAGCTTGAATTAACCATAGTTATTATTAAAGTTTTAAGAAGACCATAATTCATTCTCTTGGTCATTCCTACATGGAAGTCAGGGCAACCCCTCTAAATAGAAAGTAGGGTGTAGTTTCCTCCAGCATTATGTCATTATAATTCACATAAATTTTAAAAAAAACTTGGAAAACTGTATCTGATAAAAACTGTATCTGATACTTCCAGCTTCATAATTTTTCTTTGGGGGATAAAAATGTGTAATCATTATTAAAATGTAAAATATGAATAATGTGCTTATTTTCTTTTGTCCTTAAATGTTGAATTTATTATGCTGATTATTTTTATTTAAAAGGATAACCGAAGATTCTTGAATGGTTTATTAATTGGCCTTCAATAGGTGTAGAAAGAAGGTATCTATAAGGAGGAGGTTTTAAGATTCTAAATGTATATAATTTTTGAAACAAGGAAGTAGTACAATTTCTTTAGGATTAAATGTTGTATTGAACACTGATAAAATATTTATTAGTTTTAAAGAATGTCATTACTTGTTATGCAAGTTTTTTTTTTTTTTTTGGTCTTAATGTGGTAGTAAAATTATAGACTCCCTGAGGATCCTTTTATCCTCAGATAAAGAATCTGAGACCTCTGGTGTCATAGCTCTTTGCAGAACATTTAGAGAAAGCATCAACCAATTCTTTTTGCATACATGAACTATTAAGTTGAATTCAGTAGGTATAGGATATTTCATTAATCAAGGACTCAAAAAAATCAAGGATACTTGGTTAAAAGTTTTTAGCTTTCAATGTGTGTGTGTGTAGCGTATGCATATACTTCCATGTATTTACATTTTAGTTGACTGACAGTTGTCTTTTGGAAGTTATGGTTTATAAAATAATTTATATGTACATAGAAAGCATAATAAACAGATCACTAAACTCTTTTCTACCCTCCCATCAGAGAGCAGGCCCTAAGAGGCTTATAGTCTATTTTATAAGGATGAGATGTATATGGAAAGATAATTATCATATTGCCAGATGAGTGCTCTAGGCACTAAGACTAGGGTTCAGAAGGCTGAGGGTGACAGGAAAGGGCTTATGGAAATAGTTGATTTTGAGTTGCACTTTGAAGGATTGGGTGAGGCTTTTTTTCCTCTACAACATTTGATTATGAAAAATTTCAAATACAACAAAGTTGAAAGAATTTATACTGAACACCTGTATACATGCTACCTACACTTTCTACAATTAACATTTTATTATACCTGTTTTATATCTTACTCCATCTGTTGATTCCTATATCATCCACTAATCTATCTTTTTTTTTGGATGCATTTCACAGTAAATTATTGATACCAGTTGTCTTCTCCCAAACTAGTTTGGCATGCATATAATTAACCATAATGCGATTTTGGGGACTTTTTTATTCTTTTATTCTTTTTTATTCTTTTATAATGAAATCTTAAATTTTCATTCCTGGAATTTTGCACATCTTTGTAAAATAAGCATTTATTAAGATACAATACATTATGTCCCTTCTGAGTCACTTCCTGCCCTGTCTTCCCAGAGGCAGTCACTGCTCTGATTTTTTTGTCTGCCATAGGTTAATTTTTCCTATTCTAGAACATCACAGAAATGGAATCATATAGCATATATTTCTTTATGTAAGGCTTCCTTCACTCAGCATGTTTTTGAAGTATATCCACATTATTATGTCTGTCAGAAGTTTGTTCCCTTTTTTTGCTGAATGATATTCCATTATGTGCATCAACAAGTTTGCATATCCATTCTATTGATGAATACCTGGACTGTTTCCAGTGTTTGGCAATAATGAATAGACTGCTATGAATAGTCTTATAAGTCTTTTTGTAAGTGTAGTTTTTAATTTCTTTTGGGTAAATACCTAGCAGTTGAATTTTTGGGTTATAGATAGGTGTATGCTTAGTTTTGTAAGAAATGACCACATCTTTTCCCAAAGTGGTATACCATCTTATGTCCCCACCGACAATGTATGAGAATTGCAGTTGTCTGGGCACAGTGACTCACGCCTGTAATCTCAGCACTTTGGGAGGCCAAAGTGGGCAGATCACCTGAGCCTAGGAGTTTCAGACCAGACCAAAAAATACAAAAATAAGCTGGGCATGGTGGCATGTGCCTGTAGTCCCCACTACCTGGTAAGTTGAGATGGGGAGGATTGCTTGAGCCCAGGGGGTGGAGGTTGCAGTGAGCAAAGATGGTCCCACTGAACTCCAGTCTGGGTGACAGAGTGAGACACTGTTGCAAAATCAAAACAGCTACAGCAAAAAGAGAATTTCAATTACTCTATAGTCTCATCAGTATTTGGCATTGTCAGTCTTTTTCATTTTAGTCATTCTGAGATACATGTACTAGTATCTCATTGTGATTTTAATTTCTAGATTTCTCTGCTGATTAATGATGTTGATCAATTTTTTTCTTGTGCTCTTTGATGAAGGGTCTGTTCAGATCATTTGCCTATTTTATAATTGGATGGCCATTTTATTACAGAGTTGTTACTATATGTGTAGTGGTGCTTAAATATTGGCTATTTTTTTCTTTTCTCCCTCCCTCTCTCTCTCCCTCCCTCCCTCCCTCTTCTTTCTTTTTTGAGACAGGGTCTCTCTGTTGCCTAGGCTGGAGTGCGGTGGCACAATCACAGCTACTGCAACGTCATACTCCTGGGCTCAAGCAATCCTCCTGTCTTAACCTCCTGAGTAGATGGGACTATGGGTGCACACCACCCCGCCCATCTAATTTTTGATTTTTTTTTTCAGATGGAGTCTCGCTCTGTTGCCTAGGCTGGAGTGCAGTGGCATGATCTTGGCTCACTGCAAGCTCTGCCTCCCGGATTCACGCCATTCTCCTGCCTCAGCCTTCCGAGTAGCTGGGACTACAGGTGCCCGGCACCACGCCTGGCTAATTTTTTGTTTTTTTTGTTTTTCTTGAGATGGAGTCTCACTCTGTCGCCCAGGCTGGAGTGCAGTGGCACTATCTCGGCTCACTGCAAGCTCCGCCTCCCGAGTTCACGCCATTCTCCTGCCTCAGCCTCCTGAGTAGCTGGGACTACAGGTGCCCGCCACCGCGCCTGGCTAATTTTTTGTATTTTTAGTAGAGACAGGGTTTCACCGTGGTCTCGATCTCCTGACCTTGTGATCCGCCCTCCTTGGCCTTCCAAAGTGCTGGGATTACAGGCGTGAGCCACCGCACCCGGCTTAATTTTTTGTATTTTTAGTAGAGATGGGGTTTCACCATGTTAGCCAGGATGGCCTCAATCTCCTGACCTCGTGATCTGCCCACCTTGGCCTTCCTAAGTGCTGGGATTACAGGCGTGAGCCACCGCGCCCGGCCTCTAAATTTTTTTTGTAGGGATGGGGTCTTACAATATTGCCCAGGCTGGTCTTGAACTCCTGGCCTCAAGTGATCCTCCTGCCTTGGCTTCCCAAAGTGCTAAGATTACAGGTGTGTGGCATTGTGCTCTGCAAATATTGGCTCTTCTTTGCATATGCCAAAATATGCCCTTAGTGAATATAATTACTTATGAAAGATGAGTAATAGTCTTATTGAAATAAAAGTAATGCAGACTTCTAATTTTATTAACACATTGTGGGTTGTGGGGCAAATAAGAAAACTATTGTGGCCTTTTAAGTTTTTTTATATTATTTCTAAAGCTGATCTGAATAACTATTTTGCTGTCAGGCAGGAGAACCCAAACTATCCAAATCAGAGGAGAGTGATGTAGATAGTGAAATTAACATGAATCAGGCATTAGTTGTGTTAAAATCAGCTAATAAATGGTAATGAGATCACTTGTTTTTGGATTTGAAATTGTTTGTTATTAAAAGGCCTCAAGAGAAGCTACTATTTTTTTCTTTTTAATTTTTTGTTATTGTAGTAGGTCTGCATATTTATTCCAAATATAATAATCTTAGAATAAAAAATTATTTTTATTTTATAAAGTAGACTTATTTTGTTGCCCTTTAAAATTTGTTATGTTTTAGAATCTTTAAAAATGTTGATGCTTTAGATAAGTTATATCTGGTGTTGATGTAACATTTTTATCCTGTTTTGGAAGAATTATTTTGTTATGATCAAACATATTTTCAGAGTATTTAATATTATTAGTTCTATAAAAACTACAAAGGGTGAGAGATTCCCTACGGCTAAGGCCTTGTGGCTACAGTGTACTAATAATTTTTTGAAAAGCAATATTTATCAGATGTTTACCTCCAGAAATAGGAGTTTTCTTTTTTCTTAGTTCTATGTTCTAAGGACAAGGTTTTCCTGTTGAGTGAGAGAAAAGAAAATCATGCAGATTAGTAGTGATAATAGCTAACGTTTATTCAGTGCGTTCTATGTACAGAGCACTTTACAGACAGCTCATTTAATCTTTGCAGCCTTACTGAGGTGTAGATACTTTGATTTCTATTTTATACATGAGAATTGGAGGCTTTAGTTAACTTTCTGCAAATGTTGCATCTTAACAATAAAAGATGTGGGCTTAATTACAGGTATTCTAACTCTACAACCTGTGCTCTTAACACCTGACTGGTACTACTTCATTTCAGTGTAATTAAACTCTCATTGTTTGAATTTAAATACTGTTGGTTGCAAGGAAAAGACAACTTCTCAAGCTAGTTAAATCAAAGGGGTACAATATTATAAGGGTACAACAAAGATCTCATAGAAGTCCAAGGACTAGGTTCCCAGGAGCTAGAACTAGCTCCAAATGTGAACACAGACTCCATCTCTTACTTTTCTCTATGGCTTCTCTGTTCCCTGCCCCTCCCTTTTTTCCGTTGGCCTTTGCTCTGTTTCTTTGCTTATTAGTAGTTTCTTACTCCTTTGTGATTTCCATGGACTGCCCTTTTGTTGTGGTGTGGCTCTTCTGAACCCTCTGCTGTATTGTTTGTTTCCCATTTTTAAAAATAGATTATTTTTAATTGCCCAACTAATCTTTTTGAGGCAGACTATGTAAGTGAATGGGCTATATCCCTTTGGTGACTATTCTGTCCAGTTATCTCAGAATAGGAGTAAAGTTACATGACCCAAAACATGGTCACTGGCCCTCCGCGTGGCCATGACATTTTCATCTAGAAGGGGTGTATGGATGAGCAGTAATCATAAGATTTACTGATTAGTAACTGACCTAGTTTAGTTGAAATTATCAAAGAAAAAGATGGTCATGTGACTTTTTTTTTTTTTTTTTTTTTACTAGATAAGCATTTTCTAAGGTGCATTCCACAAAACATGAGTTCCAGGCAATGGCCTGTGAAGAGTGGTAACTTTGGCTAAATAATTATGAGAAACTCGGCTTAATATCTTTACTTATTTACTTTTTGGCTGGGCACAGTGGCTGATGCCTGTAAATCCCAGCACTTTGGGAAGCTGGAGGATTGTTTGAGGCTGGGAGCTTCAGACCTACCTGGGCAACATAGAGAGACCCTACCTTTAAAAAATAAAAATAAAAAATTAGCTAGATGTGGCGGTGCATACCTGTAGTCCTAGCTACTCTGGAGGCTGAGGAAAGAGGATTGCTTAAGCCTAGGAGTTAGAGGATACAATGAGGTTTGATCGCACCACTCACTCTAGCCCAGGTGACAGAGGGAGATCCTGTCTCAAAAAAAAAAAAAAAAAGTGTGTGTGTGTGTATTTATACCTCTTAGAGATTCATAGTTTGGATTGGCATATTAAAAATACTGATATGTCCTACAATATAGAAGTTTGAGCTCTTTTAAAAATTTATTTTTACTTATTTTATTTTTTTGAGACAGTCTTGCTCTGTCACCCAGGCTGCAGTGCAGTGGCACGATATCGGTTCACTGCAACCTCTGCCTCCTGGGCTCAAGCAGTCCTCCTGCCTCTCCTGGCTAATTTTTCTAGTTTTTATAGAGACAGAGTTTCACCATGTTGCCCAGGTTGGTCGCGTATTCCTGGGCTCAAGTCATCCACCCGCCTTGGCCTCCCAAAGTGCTGGGATTATAGGCATGAGCCACTGTGCCTGGCCAAGCTCTTTTTAGAGTACAGTGATGCTATCATATTTCACTGCAGCCTCTACTTCCTGGGCTCAAGTGATCCTCTCACCTTAGCCTTCTGAGTAGCTGAGACTGGAGGCACACACAACCATGCCTATTTTTTTTAATTTTAATTTTTAGTAGAGACAAGGTTTCTACTGATAATAGGTGATCCTGAATTTCTGAGCTCAAGTGGTCCTTCCACTTAGGCCTCTAGAAGTATTGGGATTGCAGGCGTGAGCCACTGAGCCTGGACTGTAACGTATCTTATGCCTGTTTGGTCATAGAACTTTTTTATTGTATGATATCTCACTGTATAGTGTTTTGGGAATCATTGCATTAGAGCATATTGGAGGATTTTTTTGTGGGGAAAATGTTATAAGTATTATAAATGTTAACAATGTTATAAGTGTCATAAATCCTATACACAATTACCTGGTCCAGGTAATTGTTGCAAAGAAGAATGGCCTCAAGTCAATGTTATAAAATCCTTTTGATGATTCTACTTTGCAGTAATTGACAGTATGGGATAATAGTTAAAAACATGAACTTTGGCATCACAGAGATAGAGTTTGAATTTCAGTTGTGCTATCTATTAGATGTGATCTTGGATAAGACCTTAACCTTTCTGGGCCTCAGTTTGCTAATGCGTGATGTTTCCTGTCAAGTGCTTAGCTCAGTGCCTGACATGGTAATAATTAATAAATGGTGATAAATAAAATTTACCTGTGTGTTTTTACTAGGAAATGTTTGGATGTACCAGTTAGTACAATCATTCTTCTATAATAAGAAATAATTATCTTTCATCTGAATAGTTTTGCCTAGCATAATTCTTGTGTCAGATTTCATTGTAGGATAAATATGGAATAAATGCTGGGTCAAAGGGAAATTTCAATTTAGAGAAAAAGGATTTTGATGAGAGAGAGGCTATTACATTTTCCAGGTCGGGAGTAGAAATTATGGGGGCTGGTGTGAGATGAGATTGCTGTTTTGGATCTGCTGTGAAAGGAGTGTTATGTATAGGGGTGACAGTATGAGACTATTCCCTGGAGAGGGTAGGCCAGATTTTTAAGTCTGAATTTATCTAATGAGGTTTTGGTTTATAATCCAAATGTATATGGGCAAACAGTGCTCTTAGTGGGAGCTACAACCATAGCTCATTTCTGACTAATGCAGCTTCAAGGGCTTGTATCAGTTGTTATGCTTTGTTATGAGGCCATTCTTCTTTGCTCACAATTACCTGGACCAGGAGCTGGCATCAGTGATATATAGATAGGCCAGTGACTTATAGGTTGGCCTAGCCCAAGAACTCTAACGGCTCTGTAAATGATGAATTAATTCAATCTTATCTTTCTTAGGGAATTTCAGTGTGAGATATCAGAGAATGCAGTAAGCAGAAGCTGCAGTACAGAAGAAATCATATAGTAGAAAGAGAGTAGTCATCGTGGAGAGTAAAATAAAACTACAGTCATAATGGCGGCAGAGTTGGGAAGCTAAAGTTTGACAGTAATCAACCAGAATTCCTTCCTATTGGGATACCAATTTTATTTTATTCTGACCAGTGCTCCAGTTGTCAGTGAAGCCTGATTGTGGAGATTTTTCTTATATTTTCATATTCCCCCACATTTTCTTGTACTAAATTTTCTTTATGAAGTAGTCAAATAAGTCTGCCTATAGTTTGGCAGTTGGAAAGAGTCCATCTTGCGTAATACATCCTGTAAGTAAAGCACAATAATTTACTTAGTTGATGTGAATGGTGTTGACTGATTTGACAGGTGGGAGCCCTCAGTAATGGGGTAAAGAGACCTGGTTTTATGTCTCTGCCATGCATTAGCTGTTTATGATCTTAGGTAACTCTTAATTTTATGGATGATCATTTTCTTTCTATAATTTGAATTAGTCAAACTGACTTTTTGATTCAGAAAAAATGCTTTTTAAGGTTATTGTTCATAAGTGTTTAGAAATGGTCAGAGATAATAAATCTTAAAAAAGTTAGAAAAGGAGGAACTGTTATAGTCAATCTAAGTAAACATTAAAATATTGATGCAGCTGCGCTAGGAAAGCCTAATAGAATTCAGTGTTACTCTGCCACTTTTGTTTATGTAAAAGGAATATTTGGAGGATAATGTATCATCACAGAAGTGACAGTAACTTATTTGCTTTTGCTACCATGTGTTTTTGTTTTTTCTCCTTTATTTATATTTCAAATATTAATAACCATTTCCCCCAAAGAACTTGACAAACCAATATATTTGTTTTTTTGTTTAAAAATTTTTATTTTTAATTGACAAAAGTTATGTATATTTATCATGTATAACATAATGTTTTGAAATACGTATACATTGAGAAATACGTAATCTAGCTGAATAACATATATATTAACTTACTGATTTTTTATACTGAGAACACTTAAAATCTTCTCTTTTAGTGCTTTTCAATACAGTGTATTATTTTTGACTATAGTCACCATGATGTACAATAGATCTCTTGAACTTTTTCTTTTGGCTAACTGAAGTTTTATGTCCTTTGACTATCTCCTCAATCCTCACTTCCTAGTCCCTGATAACCACCATTCTACCCTCTGCTTTTGTGAGTTCAACTTTTTAAGATTCCACATATAAGTGAGATCATTCTCTTCTTGGCTTATTTAATTTAATATAATGTCGTCTAGGTTCATTGATGTTTTTGAAGATAATAGGATTCTTTTTCCTTTCTTTTTTTTTTTTTTGTTTTTGTTTTTTGAGACAGAGTCTCACTCTGTTGCCCAGGCTGGAGTGCAATGGCACAATCTCAGCTCACTGTAGCCTCCGCCTTCTGGGTTCAAGCTATTCTGCTTCAGCCTCTCGAGTAGCTGGGACTACAGGCATGCACCACCATGCCCAGCTAACTTTTAAAATGTTTTTAGTAGAGATGGGATTTCGTCATGCTGGTTAGGCTGGTCTTAAACTCCTGACCTCAAGTGACTCACCCGTCTCGGCCTCCCAAAGTGCTGAGATTACAAGTATGAGCCATGGTGCCCATCTTTTTTTTTTTTTTAAAGGCTGAATAATATTCAATTGCGTATGTATACCACATTTTCTTTATTCATTCATCTGTTGATAGATACTTAAGTTGATTCCATATCTTTGGCTACTGTAAATAATGCTGCAATGAACATGTGAGCACATATATCGCTTTGAGATATTGATTCCCTTTTCTTTGGATATATACCTAGTAGTGGGATTGTTGGATCATATAGGTAGTTCTTTTTTTTTCTTTTGAGACAGGGTCTCTTTCTGTTGCCCAGGCTGGAGTGCACTGTCATTGCAGTCTCGACATCCTGGGCTCAAGCAGTCCTACTACCTCAGCCTCTCGAGTAGCTGGGACCACAGGCACACAG
This sequence comes from Macaca fascicularis, assembly GCF_037993035.2. Classification (NCBI taxonomy): domain Eukaryota; kingdom Metazoa; phylum Chordata; class Mammalia; order Primates; family Cercopithecidae; genus Macaca; species Macaca fascicularis. The sequence goes on from NC_088388.1 coordinate 55,571,327, forward strand.
CACCATGCCCAGCTAGTTTTAAAAATATTGTTATTTTTTGTAGAGATAGGAGTCTCACTATGTTGCTCAGGCTGGTCTTGAACTTCTGGGCTCAAGTGATCCTCCCTCCTGGGCCTCCCAAAGTGTGGGAATTACAGGCATGAGCCACCGTACCTGAGTATTTTTAATTGTTTGAGCAGCCTCCATACTGTCTTCCATAATAACTGTACTAATTTACACTCCTTCCAACAGTGTGTAAGGGTTCCCTTTTCTCTACATCCTCACCAACACTTGCTATTTTTTTATCTTTTTAATAATAACTATTTAACAGATGTGAGGTGATATTTCATTGTGGTTTTAATTTGCATTTCCCGTACTATTAGCGATGTTGAATTTTTTTCATGTATCTTTTGGCCAGATTTGTTTTTCACTCAGTGCTTACCTAGGCTTTTTATCTGGGATCAGCCTGATAAGGGGGCAGAAGACCAAAGAAGGCATTTTTTTTTTTTTTTTTTTTTTTAGATTTGGAGATTCCTAATGTGTGAATTATGGTAAATAACTGACAAACTAAATTATACTGTGATTCATTATAGTAATATTTCAGGGCAATAGTGATTTTTCCTTTATGAGAAAAAGTGCCCCTTTTAGCAAAAACTAATGCAGACTTCCCAAAAGTAATCATTATGGTTTTGTATTGGTAGAGTCTGTGATTTAGAGATTCTTTGCCATAATATTCTGTTTCTCCACGGAATCAAGGATATATCTAGGAACAAAAAGAAATTAAGAAAAGCGTTTCCAAGCAGTTAAAATCACTGTCTTAAAGGTCACGTACTAATGTGCAGACAGGGTTTACTTTTGATTTTACATAGTTCTTACTTCTATCTCTTGCATCTCCTCCCAAAAAGAAAAAGACAGGCTTTCAGAAACAAGTTGTGGCTCATTTCTGCTTTCCTTTCTCTCATAACTCTTTTTATTTTCATTGTATTATATATGCACATAGTTTAAAAAGTCAGATAGTTATGTAAAAGCATATTACAGAAACTAGTATTCCTTACCACCACGCTCTAATTCCTGCTATCATTTTCTTTTCTCCAGAGGCAAATTCTGGAAACTTCTAAAGCTGAATTTTTTTTTTTTTTGGTATTTACCTCCTGTGTGGAGGTTGCTAGTTGTCTGCCAGTATGTTTTTCCCCTGTTAAAAGAAAAACTTAAGCCAAATTAAATCTAAAGGAGTTTAATTGAGCAATGAACAATTCACTAATTGGGCAGTCCCTGGAATCACAGCAGATTCACAGAGACTCCAGTGCAGCCACATGGTGAAAGAAAATTTATAGACAAAAAATGGAAAATGACATAGAGAAATCAGAAGTGAGATACAGAATTGCTGGAATGGTTATAACTCAGTGTTTGCCTTATTTTCTTTTTTTTAAATTTTTATTTTTTGAGATGGAGTCTTGCACTTTCGCCAAGACTGGAGTGCAGTGGCGCGATCTCAGCTCACTGCATGCTCCGCCTCCCGGGTTCACACCATTCTCCTGCCTCAACCTTCCGAGTAGCTGGAACTACAAGCACCCGCCACTACGCCCAGCTAATTTTTTGTATTTTTAGTAGAGATAGGGTTTCACTGTGTTAGCCAGGGTAGTCTCGATTTCCTCACCTTGTGAACCGTGATCCGCCCGCCTTGGCCTCCCAAAGTGCTGGGATTACAGGCGAGAGCCACCGCACCTGGCCAGTGTTTGCCTTATTTGAACAGTTTTAACACTCAGCAGTGTATGAATGGTTGAAGTATGGCCGATGGGATTGGCTAAGACTTAGCTTACTCCTAAGTTAGGTTTTCAGTCTTGTCTACATATTAAGCTAGGTTGCAGTTCGTCCACAAGGACTCAAATATGGAAGTACAGAGTCCTTCTCAGGCCATATTTAGTTTGTTTTAACAGTTTACCACTTTTGGTCATTTTCTCAATTTTGCGAGATTGACCAAAACTTTAGTTACTGATGTCACTATCACCATTGTAAATGTAGTTATTTGGTCTTGAAACCCACTGGGAAATAGTAGAACAGTGAGTTTTGCAAAGATAAGAACAAGGACTGAGTAGAGGGTACCTCCTTATGCTGGAACATCCTGTTTACAAGAGAAAAACAAAACCTGGTCTGTTCTAGGACCTAGGTGTTTCCTTGAAGTCTTTTTTTTTTTTTTTTTTTTTTTTTTTTTGAGACGGAGTAGTCTCGCTCTGTTGCCCAGGCTGGAGTGCAGTGGCCGGATCTCAGCTCACTGCAAGCTCTGCCTCCCGGGTTTACACCATTCTCCTGCCTCAGCCTCCCGAGTAGCTGGAACTACAGGTGCCCGCCACCTCGCCCGGCTAGTTTTTTGTATTTTTTAGTAGAGACGGGGTTTCACCGGGTTAGCCAGGATGGTCTCGATCTCCTGACCTGGTGATCCGCCCGTCTCGGCCTCCCAAAGTGCTGGGATTACAGGCTTGAGCCACCGCGCCCGGCTCCTTGAAGTCTTAAGTTTGATTATGTCACATTTAGCATGATGACTCCATTTTAGTTTGGTTTGGCCTGGTGGGGCCTCTTGCATGAGCTTAGTCCAAAACAGTAGCCTCCCATAATTTTGCTTAAAAAAATTTCCCCATTTTGGTCAGCTTCTCACTTAGGTGAGAGAGTGACCAAAACTTAGGGCCTTAGTGCCACTCTCTGTTTCTATCATTTTGGGTTTCCGGTCTCAGCACATCATTCATAGGTTAAGGTGTCCTCACAATCGCATGTTTCTTTCAGCTTTTGCCATTCCAGTTGAAGAAAGACCATCTGACATTCTAGAGATGGCTGCATGCAAACATTTAAAACCTTTGAGAGAATTCAGCGCACCAGGGAGACTATTATCATGACTATTGGGAGGATAATACCAGGAGTTTGTAGTGTGCTCCTTACCCAGGGTCCCCATAAACCAAACCACCTAACATTAAATAGATTAAAGAAAGAGCTAGATGAAGAGTCTACTCGCTTGACTAAGTAGTCTTTTCATTAATCCCCTACAACTGAAGTTTTATAATCTACACTTGGTGGATTTCTCCATAGGCCACAAGTGTCAGTGGCTGCATAGGTACTTTTCTGTTTAGCCAATTCTATTATTTAGCATGTCTTTCACAAGAGAATTTAAAGTCTCTTGTGTAACCATAGCCTTTACAGTAGAATCTGCTATAGAGCCTATTATGAGGGATACATTTTGATTATTGCCTCTTTTATTCTAAACCATGGAAAAAGGATCTAACAAATAATGTCCTTCTAGAAGAGTGAAGGCTTCCTGACAATATTCTCTCTAGCCCATGATGTGGCTTAAGAGGAGTTTTGACTGATTATGAGGCAACATATGTACCATTAACGTTTCTCATCTACATTGGGCCTTCATCTTTTATCTACCAAAGTATAAGGTTATTCCTGTATAAGGCTGGCTGCAAAATCCTCTACAAATAAGTGCACATAATAGGCCCCCTTTACATTTCTATAGTTCATGGAGGCATAAACAAGGAAAAAATATTCAAAGATAAGAGTCTAATGATAGTAGAAGTCTTGATCCATGATCCTGGGAAAAGCTGTTCACATTAAGGATGCCATTTTCTTCTGGGGAGAAACCTGCCTGGTTAGTTTTACCTTAAGGGTTCCAGTGGGTGTACAGTTTCCAAGAGTGTGGAGGGACCCTTCTTGGTTGTGAGACTATTAACCCAAGGTTCAGGCTTCCCAAGTTTTGTTGCAGTGTGAATGGTAAGGGCAGTCTTTCTCTGATGTTCTCAGAAGTTCTAGATTGTGAAGGGGTTGATTGTCCTTAGTGAACCATAAAAACTTTCTTTACCTGGTGAAAATATACTGTGGCATAATAATTAACTGTTATAACATGAAACATACATTGAAAATGACAATTGAATGAAATCCCTTTATAAATGTTTAAATGACCCATCAGGTAGCCAAATGTACCTGAAGGTTTGATTATCTTCCCAGGAATATGGAACCAAACATTGGTTTTAAACTATTTACACAATTTATAAGTCACCACGTCTACATATTCAATTTGGATCATTTTATCCTTTCCACGGTGAGTCATGGAATGCAGACCTTTTAATAACAAGAGCTTAAAGGACTCAGGAAGGACAAGGCAGCTGTCCTGGTTCTGAGTCCAGGCTTAACATTGGACTTACGTCCTCTTGAATACCACTTGTTTCTACAATTCAGGTGCATAGCACAGATAACTAATGGGTTATCATAGGTAGTTTAACTTAGACCATGGAGTTCAAATTGTGTATCTAAACAATTTTAGTATCAGCTAGTTTAACATGAAAATCTGGCAAAGTATTTTCTTGGTATTTAATTAATTTTTTTGTTCTGCTTGGGTTAGCAGTTTTACACAAGGATATTTGGTTATTTCTGCGGTGTACAAAACATAATAACTGTAATTATGATTGATAGCATATACTCAGACATATTAGAATTTTAGAAATCCCATATAATTTTGGAGCATACATTAATATTCACTAAAATATAAAATATAAGATTAAACATTACTTTGACAGTGCTTCCCATGTAACTTAACATGTTAAATAATTCTCTTTACCTCTCTTTTAGATGCTTCAGGGAGGGGCCCTGCATAGCATTCCAAAGTTAGAAGTCAGAAGAGACTATTTGGAAGCTGAAATTTGATTTGGGGAAGCTTATTAAATATGTTAAAGCTTTAAAACACTTGATATTATGAACTAGAATTCCACGTTACTATAAGTCATTCATTTAGCCAAAATAATGAGTCAAAAATTTTTAAAAAGGCAAAAATGTTTACTCATTGATAGAGGGAAGGCTTAGCTTTTCAAGCAATCTTTGTCTTTCCCTTCTTTTTTTTTGTTGGTAGTGTATTTAAAAGGTAAATAAAATTTTCATTATCTTTTAATATTACATGAAAATCTTGTTCAAGAGAGAAAGCCATATTTCACTCTTGCATTAGTAGACTATTAATGTCAACCCCAATTTTTAATAAAATCTTATAGACAAATCTATCCAATCTTAATCAGTTTGACCATAAGGAGAGATTTTTATAAACCTTTTATAACCCTTTAATATTTTTTGTGTTAAAGAACAGATGAGTGATTTAAGAAAACTCTGTTGTGCTTTTATTTTGATGTTCAATTTACAGAAAAACTGGATAATACCCCTTTAAATTTAATCCATATTTTCACACATAGAATTTCTTTTTTTTTTTGAGATGGAGTCTCGCTGTGTCACCCAGGCGGGAGTGCAGTGCGATCTCAGCTCACTGCAAGCTCTGCCTCCCGGGTTCACGCCATTCTTCTGCCTCAGCCTCCTGAGTAGCTGGGACTACAGGCTCCTGCCACCACATCCAGCTAATTATTTTGTATTTTTAGTAGTGATAGGGTTTCACTGTGTTAGCCTGGATGGTCTCAATCTCCTGACCTCGTGATCTGCCCACCTCGGCCTCCCAAAGTGCTAGGATTACAGGCATAAGCCACCACTTCCGGCCTAGAATTTGTTTTACAGAGTTAATTTTTACAAACTTTCCACAAGTTGTTTAAACCTTTAAATTTTTCCTATTTCTCTTAAAATAATCTTTTAACTAAAGTTAGGCAAAAAATTCCCATTCCCATGACTTTTAATAATCTTTTACCAAAAACACATTTAACTTTCTTTACACACCTTGCGTGTAAAACTGTTTTATCAGTAGTTTCAAATACACATTACACTGTTAACCCTTAGCATTTTTACTTTTGTTGAAAAATCTTGGTAAGTTCGGCATTTTATTTATGTACTAGGTATGGAGTCTAGGACCCAGACAGAAATGCAGGTGAGGTCTGACTCTTTCCAGCGTCTCACTCCACAAGTCCCAAGCCGTACCTAACTGGAAAGCAGGCAAGTTGTACAGTTAAGAGTCATAGTGGCATTTTATGAAGAATTTAAGAGGCCTAATCACCTTTAAATTGTACAACATCTCTCGCATAAATTCCCTTTCACCAATTATGACTTACACAGACCATCTACAACATGCTTAGACTTTTTGACTTGTCCTAAACATCCCTCTTTTTAAATGACAGTCATTTTACTTTAGCTTTAGGACAAATATTTATTACACAAGATCCTTTTTTATATAAAATCTCTTTTCTTTGATACCTTCTTTGCCTAGCTAGGGGGCATGGGTAATTTCACATATTGCCAGGCCTTATCTAGAATGTAATGCTCCAAAATAAATTGAACAATTTTTAAAAGTCAAAGAAGCAGCTTATGACCTTAAACTATTTAACAAACTTAATATCCGACCTGCATAATTTAGACCAAATGTTTATACTTTTGAAGACATTTTTATTTTACCAATAATCTTTAAAGCTGGGAAGTGGCAGTGTCAGCAATTCAAGACTGTTCATTCTACCCTCTTCAGTGCCTCTTTGAACAATATGAAGTTAAAACCAGGTACTGTGAGGGCTCACCTGATTTTTGTTTTTTAATGAAGGTGTTTTCTTCTGTGGATAGTTGTTCAATTTGGTGTTCCTGTGAGGAGGATGATTGTTGTAGGCTTCTATGTAGCCATCTTACTCTGCCTCTTATTTTGATTGTTATTTTATTTTATTCATTTGTTTTTTCGCAATGGAGTCTTGCTCTGTCATCCAGGCCTGGAGTACAGTGGCACGATCTTGGCTGACTGCAACCTCTGCCTCCTGGGTTCAAGCAATTTTCCTGCCTCAGCCTCCCTGAGTAGCTGGGATTACAGGTGCCTGCCACCACACCTGGCTTTTTTTTTTTTTTTTTTTTGTATTTTTAGTAGGGACGGGGTTTCACCATGTTGGCCAGGCTGGTCTCAAACTCCTGACCTCAAGTGATCTTCCCACCTCGGCCTCCCAAAGTGTTGGGATTACAGGCGTGAGCCACTATGCCTGGCCTGATTGTTGTTTTACATTCTTAAATTGTAGTGAATGACAGAGACTGATTTTCAGATGTTAAGCCTATTTTACACTTTTGAAGTAAGTGCAACTTGCTTTGCTATATTATCCTTTGTGTAGTTTGCTTGATTTTGTTTGCTAATGTTTTAGGAGTTTTGCATATGTGTTTATGAGTCACGTTGTCTTGTAACTTTTCTTGTGTTTTCCATGTCATTTTTTGGTAATAATGTGCTGGCTGGGAAAGTGTTACATTCCACCCCATTTTTCTTTCATTGAAAGTTTATGTAAGATTGGTGTGATTTCTGTCTGTCTTCTCTTTTTTAAAGACAGGGTCTTGTTACGTCACCTAGTACAGTAATGTAATCATAGCACACTTTTACTTCAAACATCTGGGCTTAAGTGATCTTCCTGCCCCAGCCTCCCAAGTAACTGAGACTATGGGTGTATACCCCATGCCCAGCACCATGCTGGGCTACTTTTGTAAATTTTTTGTAGAGACAGGATCTCACCATGGTGCCCAGGCTGGGCTTGAACTCCTAGACTCAAGCAGTTCTCCCCCTTTGACCTCCCAAAGTGGTGGGATTACAGGCATGACCCACCATGCAAGGCCAGTGTTATTTCTTTCTTAAATGTTATAATTCAGTGGTGAAGCCATCCGGATTTGGAGTTTTATTTGTGGAAAGATATTAGATTCATTGTTTTTAATGGTTGTAGTATTTTTCAGATTTTTAATTTCTTTATTGACATATGATTTTCTTTTTATCATATATCAATTGACATGTGATTGTCTTTTTATTGACAGAAACCTGTGCATATCAGCCGGGTGTGGTGGCTCTTGCCTGTAATCCCAGCACTTTGGGAGGCTGAGGCAGGTGGATCACCTGAGGTCGGAGTTCAAGACCAGCCTGGCCAACATGGTGAAACCCTGTGTCTACTAAAAATACCAAAATTAGCTGGGCATGGTGGCACACGCTTGTAACCCTAGCTACTCAGGAGGCTGAGGCAGGAGAATTGCCTGAATGGGGAGGCAGAGGTTGCAGTGAGCTGAAATCGCGCCATTGCACTCCAGCCTGGGTGACAAGAGCGAAACTCAGTCTCAAGAAAAAAAAAAAAAAAGAAAAGAAAAGAAACCTGTGCATTTTTTTTTTTTTTTTTTTTTTGAGACGGAGTCTCGCTCTGTCGCCCAGGCTGGAGTGCAGTGGCCGGATCTCAGCTCACTGCAAGCTCTGCCTCCCGGGTTTATGCCATTCTCTTGCCTCAGCCTCCCAAGTAGCTGGGACTACAGGCGCCCGCCACTTCGCCCGGCTAGTTTTTTTGTATTTTTTAGTAGAGACGGAGTTTCACCGTGTTAGCCAGGATGGACTTGATCTCCTGACCTCATGATCCGCCCGTCTCGGCCTCCCAAAGTGCTGGGATTACAGGCTTGAGCCACCGCGCCCGGCCTCCTGTGCATAGTTAATGTATACAAATTGATGAGTTTGGCAATAAGTGACCTTTTAAAGCGTCACTACAGTGTATGCCATAAACATATCCAGGACCTTCAAAAGCTTCTCCCCACTCTTTCTTTTTTTGTGTGTGATAAGAACACAACAGAAGATCTAGTCTCTGTATAATTTTAAGTATACAGTAATGTTAACTATCGGCAGTATGTGGGACAATAGATCTCTAGGATTTATTCACGTGTGTAACCGTAACTTTATACCCTTTGACGAATACCTCTGCAGTTCTCCACCCCCAACTCATGGTAACCACCATTCTACTGTTCTTTTGTGAGTTTGACTATTATAGATTCCCCCTATAAGTGGTATTTGTCCTTCTGGGTCTGACTTATTTCACTTAGCATAGTGTCCTCCAGATAAAATGGCAAGATACCTTTCTTTTTGAGGGCTAAATAACACTTCGTTGTATATATATCCCACATTTTTCTTATCCATTTATCTGTCAGTGGACATTTAGGTTGTTTCCATGTCTTGAGTATTGTGATTAATGCTGCAATGAGCATGGGAGTGCAGATATCTTTTTGATATCTTGATTTCCGTTCTTTTGGGTATATATCTGGAAGTGAGATTGCTAGCTCATATGGTTGTTCTATTTTTAATTTTTTGAGGTACCTTCATAATTTCTCTTATAGTGGCTGCACCAATTTATATTCCCACCAACAGTATACAAAGGGTCACTTTTCTCCACATCCTTGCCAAGATTACTTATCTTTTTTTTTTTTTTTTTTAAATAATAGCCATTCTAACGTAAGGTGATATCTAATTTTGTTTGTTTAAAAATTTTTATAGATAGTGTCCCGCTGTGTTGCCCAGGCTGGAGTGCAGTGGCTATTCAGTGGCAAAGTCATTGTGCACTATAGTCTGGAACTCCTGGGATCAAGCAGCATTCTTCTGACTCAGGCTCCTGAGTAGATGGGATTACAGGCATGCACTCCCACACCAAGACTCCATGTGGTTTTGATTTTGATGAGTAATGTTTTCCACCTTTTCATATACTTGTTGGTTATTTGTATTTCTTCTTTGGATAAATATCTAATTAGTTTGCCCATTTTAATTTTTTTTTTTTTTTTTTTGAGACAGGGTCTCACTCTGTTGCCCATGCTGGAGTACAGTGGTGTGATCTCAGCTCACTGTGGCCTTGACCTCCTGGCCGTAAGCAGTCTTCCCACCTCAGTCTCCTAAGTGGCCAGGACTACCCACGTGTGCCACCACATCCAGCTAATTTTTTTGTGTTTGTAGAGACAGAGTTTCACTGTGTTGTTCAGGCTTGTCTTGAACTTCTGAGCTCAAGTGATCCACCCACCTTGGCCTCCCAAACTGCTGGGATTACAGGCATGCACCACCGCCCCTGGCCTGCCCATTTTAAATTATGTTATTATTATTGTTTGCTATTGAGTTGTAGGAGTTCCTTGTGTATTTTAGATATTAATCTTTTATCAGTTATATAGTTTGCAAATATTTTCTCTCTTCCATAGGTTGCCTTTGTATTTTGTTTATTGTTTCCTTGGATGATCAGAAGCTTTTAGTTTTGGTGTAGTTCCTGTCAAAATCCCATTGGCATTTTTTACAGAAACCCCTAAACATGCCTAAAATTCGTATGGTACCAAAAAGGGCCCAAATACCCAAAGCAGTTTTGAGCAAGAACAACAAAGCTAGAGGCATCACACTTCCTGATTTTAAAAATGTTACAAAGCTGCAGCAATCAAAACAGTACAGTACTGGTATCAAACAGACTTGTAGACTGATGGAACAGAATAGAGTACCTAGAAACAAATCCGTGCATATAGTCAACTGATCTTTTACAAGGGTGCCAAGAATATACAATGAGGAAAGAACAATCTGTTCACAGATGGTGTTGTGAAAACTGGATATCCATATGCAAAACAATCAATTTGGAACCTTACCTTACACCATAAACAAAAATCAACTCAAAGACTTAAATGTAAGACCTGAAATGATGAAACTCCTAGAAGAAAATGTAAGGAAGAAGCTTTTTGACCTTGGCAATGATTTGTTGGATATGACACTAAAATCACAGGCAAGAAAGACAAAAAATCACTTGTCTTGAGTTATGTATATTGGCCTATGCTTACGTCCCAGGAGGGAAGTCCCACTTGGTCATGGTTTATGATCTTCTTAACATGCTGTTGAATTTGGTTTGCTAATATTTTGTTGAGGATTTTTGCATCTATTTTCAGGGATTTTGCCTTGTAGTTTTCTTTGTCTGGCTTTGATACCAGGTTGATGCTGTCCTTATAAAAGAAGATTAAAAATTTCCTTGTTTTCATTTTTCTGAAATAATTTAAGAACTGGTGATAATTCTTCTTTAAATGTTTGGTAGAATTTATCCCTGAAGTCATCTGGTCTTGAGCTTTTTCTTTGTTGGTTGGTTTTTGATTATAGATTAAATCTCCGTATTTGTTATTGGTCTTTTTGGCCTTTTCATTTCTTCTTAATTCAGTCTTGGTAGATTATACATTTCTAGGAATTTATCTGTTTAGGTTGTCCAGTTTGTTGGCATATAATTGTTCACAATAGTCTTTTATCGTGTTTTTTTATTTAAGAGGCATCAATTGTAATGTCTCTTCTTCCATTTCTGATTCTGAGTCTTCTTTTGTCTTTTTCTCTTAGTCTAGCTAAGGGTTTTCCAATTTTATTTTTTCGATAAACCCTTAATTTTGTCATTAAAAAATTTTTTTTTCTCATCTCTTTTTCATTTATTTTGACTCTAATTTTTATTATTTGATTCCTTTTTTTAACTTTAGGCTTGGTGTGTTCTTTTTTTTCTAGACCCTTAAGGTATAATGTTAGGTTTTTATTTGAGATCTTTTTTTAATGTAGGCATTTATCATTATAAACTTCAATCTTAGTACTGCTTTTGCTGCATCCCATAAGTTTTGAGATATATTTTTGTTTTAATTAGTCTCAAGGTATTTTCTAATTTCCTTTTTTGGCGGCTGCTTTGACCCATTAGTTGTTCCAGAATATATTGTTTAATTTCCATATATTTTTGAATTTTTTTCTTTTTGTTTTTGATTTGGTTTCATTCCATTATGACTGGAAAAGATATTTGGAATTATTTCAGACTTCTTATATTTGTTAAGATTTGTTTTCTGACCTAGCATGTGATCAACCCTGTAGAATGTTCTGTTTGCACTTGAGGACACTGTGTTCTGCTACTTTTGGGTGGAATGTTTTGTATCTGTCTGTTAGGTTTATTTGATATATATAGTGTTGTTCAAGTTTGGTATTTTCTTTTGATTGTCTGTCTGGATGATTTGTTCATTATTTTAAATGGTGATTGAAATATCCTAGTATTTTTCTATTGCTATCTATTTCTCCTGCAGATCTGTCAATCTTTATGTATTTAGCAGCTTTTATGTTGCATGCATATATAATTGTTTTATTTTCCTGTATTCCATTTTCCCTTTTATTATTATGTAATGACCTTTTTTGTCTCTTGTTAACAGTTTTTGACATAAAATCTATTTTGTCTGATATAACTACAGTCACCCTTGCTCTCTTTTGGTTACCATTTGTATGAAATACCCTTTTTCATCTCTTCTGTTTCAGCTTGTATGTGTTCTTAAATTTAAGGTGTATTTGTTGCAGACAGCATATAGTTGGATCTTGTTTTTTAATTCCTTTCACTACTTTGCCTCCTTTGGTGAATTTTACATTTAACATGATTGATAGATAAGAACTAACTAGACATTATTAATTTTTTTCTGTTTGTTTTATATTTCTTTTTGTTCTCTATTGCTGTCTTCCTTTTGATTTGATGTTTTTTTGTAATAATATACTATTTTTTTTTTTAATCTTTTTTTTCTACCTACTATGGGTGTTTTCCTCATGGTTATCATGAGGTTTGCATAAAATTTCTTAATAGTTATGACAGTCCATTTGAAGCTGATACAGTCTTTAATTGCATATAAAAACTCTACACTTATATTGCCTTTGCCACACACTTTATGTTATTTATGTCAGAATGACTCTTTATGTTGTGTATCTATCAGCACATTTTTGTGGGTAGTTTTTATTTTTTTAATACTTTGGTGCTAGGATCAGTCCTTGGACCTACCACTGCCCATAGATACCAGTGGACCTAACTTGCCCATAGACCCTAGGACCTAACACACCTGCCCTGGTGTCTGTGGGCAGGCATGTTAGGTCCTAGGGTCTATGGGTAAGTGGGTCTGCAGGGAGTAGGGTCAGCCTGGTGGTGTGGTCTGTAGGTGGACAGGCCTGGTGCTAGGATTTGTGGTGAAGGTAGACACTCACCTTACTCTTTCTCCCATGGGAGAACTTGTGGGCCAAGGGAATCTGCTGGAGGCTGATTTCTGGAGTTCTCTTAAAGGTAATTTTGTATTTAGATGGTTGTTAATTTTGTGTTTCTATGGAGAGATGAATTTTGGAACCTCCTATTGTGCCGTTTTATAGATACCTGCTTCTCAGATTTTCAATTTCTTGAACCAGTTTCAAGAAGTTGTTTTCTAGGAATTTGTCCATTTCATCTAAATTTTCATATTTATTACCATAACATTGTTCATAATATACTTTTTTTTTTTTTTTTATCTTTTTGACGTCAGTAGGATCTGTAGTGTTTCCTGATTTTGATTATTATTGCCTTCTTTTTTTGTTTTGTGTTGCTGGGAGCTTAACAACCAACTTTTAGCTTTGTCGTTCTTCTCTATTGTATAATTTTTTTCTATTAAAAATTCTGTTCTCATCTTTATTTACTTCCTTCATTGGATTTAATCTGCTGTCCATTTTCAAAGTTCCTTGGATGAATTTTTACATCATTGACTTTTAGCATTACTTACTTTCTTCTTTTTTGTGACAGTCTCGCTCTGTTACCCAGGCCAGAGTGCAGTGGCATGATCTCAGCTCACTGCAACCTCTGCCTCCTGGGTTCGAGTGATTCCCCTGCCTCAGCCCCCCAAGTAGCTGGAAGTACAGGCGCGTGCCACCACACCCAGCTAATTTTTTTGTATTTTTAGTAAAGATGGAGTTTCACCATGTTGGCCAGGGTGGTTTCAAACTTCTGACTTCAAGTGATTCCCCCCTCCTCTGTATCCCAAAGTGCTGGGATTACAGGCGTGAGCTACCGCGCCCAGCCTCTTTCTTTCTTGTATATGCATTTCAAGCTATACATTTTTTTAAGCACTCTAATCTGTGACACAAATTTGTTTAATCTATTAATATTAATTTTTCAAATTGGTATATCTTTAGATATTAGATAAGTATTCTTATATTTCTTATGCAAATAATCAAACTTATTGATAACACAATAAACATTCCCAGATATTTAAACACATATTGCAAACTTAAATACTTTTATTGATTGGAGTAATGAAATTTAATAATAAGTGTTTTTAAGTGATCTAAATACATTAAGAAGCAGAAAAAAAACACACCATATATCTAAATTATTACCCCAAACCAGTTACATCATTACATACCATGAATTTAACTGTTTCTTATCCTGATCATAATATAATTCTACTGTTCTAATTTTTCTGTTTTTGTAGGTATAGGTAATTCAACCAGATGCAATTATATTTTGCTTTTATCTTCTCTGGGTTTTAGTCATATCACCAAACTCAAATATAAAGAGCATGCATTCTCAGACCAGCAAAGATACTGATTCTGTGTCACTGACCAGTTGATTTTTGTGTTGGACATGAAAACTGATTTCTTAGTCCATGATGATTCATATTTCAGTTATTGTTCTCTAGGCCAAGTCTCCATTTAATCTGAGTTTTATGTGTTATATCATGGTACTTTTAAATTCCCATCTTTCCTATAAATTTATTTTGAAAATTTGTTACCTTTCTCAGAAATAAGGAAGTCTTTAAATTTTGTTTGGCCAGACAAACTTAACAGGTAATCCTGTTTTTTTTTTCTTTATTCTTTTAATTGTATGCATATCTCCTAAAATGATCAGCAACTTATGCCTGCACTTCATTACTCATGTTCATCTCGGGTTTCATCTCCTGAGATAAGGTTTTAAGTCTATATAGTTAGTTTACTTCTGGGACTTTTGTCTAATGTATTATTGGGACACATTGCAGAATCTTTCTTTTAATTGGTTTTTGGATATGACTGCCAATACTAATCAGCTGTGGGACTCACCTTATACTTTGTTACTAAAGGGCGCCTCCAGTGCTGATTGGGTCTTCTTGTTTGTAGCATAATTCCTTCTTTTGGCTAATGCTGTTTGGCTCACTACTAATTTTATTCATGCTCTGCTTACAAAGATAAAAACAGACACATTTATGTGTTTTGTAATGAACACATAAAACATACTCAATTTTAAAACCCAAAATGTACGTATATATCAATACTTTTCAATAAATTATAAAAACAAGCTACTATATTTACCATTAGGTTTACATAGTGTATTTTACGTTTTCTCTTGAGCATTGTTGTGACGTCATAGTCTTTTATAAAATAAAAAACGTTGATGATCATTAGTTGGTATTTTTATTTTATGTGCAGTTTTTCAAAATGTAGTTAGTATAATCCCCTATTTACCTTTTCCTTGTTTTTTAGTGATGTCTATGTAAAATTGTTTTCCATTTACAACAGGATGTTATAGACATATCCAATTTTTTCTCCTACTCCATTATATTGTGGTTTGTTTACTGATAGAGTATTAGGCACCAAAATATGAATGCTAAGGAAGCATCTCACAAGTTTTGATATTGTATTTTTAATCGTTTTGTTTAACATATTTTCCAGTTTTTATTGAAATTTAGTTTTTAACCTATGGATTATTTAGGAGCGTATTTTAAAATTTCCAAGTATATGTCAATTTTCTATTTATTTTAGTCTTATTGGTATTAGGTTAATTGAGTTGGTTAGGGAAGAAACTCTATGATTTCAGCCCTTTTAAATCTGCTGAAACTTGCTTTATGTTGCAAACAAATTTAATTTTGGTAAAATTTTGTATGAGCTTGAAAAGAATTTTTTTCTGTAGTTTGTGCAGTGTTTTATATATATTCACATACATGCACATATACATATACACACATATACACACGTTTGTTAATATACATACATATTTTATACATGTATATACACATAAACGTGTATTTGTGTATATATGTATAATTCAGGTCAGTTTTGTTTCTTCTGTATTCCTGCTTTGTTTGTTTGCATGTTCTCATCAGTTGCTGCAAGAGTTATATTAAAATCTTCTACTGTTATTTATTTATTTTTTGTTTGTTTTTTGAGATGAAGTCTCACTCTGTCGTCCAGGCTAGCGTGCACTGTGGCAATCTTGGCTCACCGCAACCTCTGCCTCCCAAGTTCAAGCGATTCTCCTGCGTCAGCCTCCTGTGTAGTTGGGATTACAGATGCGTGCCACCTGGCCAATTTTTGTATTTTTATTAGAGACAGGGCTTCACCATGTTGGCCAGCCTGGTCTCAACTCCTGACCTCAGGTGATCCACCCACCTCAGCCTCCAAAAGTGCTAGGATTACAGGTGTGAACCACTGCATCCAGCCATGTTATTTTGGATTTGTCTTTTTATCTTTGTGTTGCTCAATTTTGCTTTATATCTTTTAAGGTTATACTATTAGATACTTAAGAATATGTTAATCTTCTTGTGGAATTCAAGCTTTTTTCTTTTTCTTTTCTTTTTTTTTTTTTTTTGAGACGGAGTCTTGCTCTGCCGCCCAGGCTGGAGTGCAGTGGCTGGATCTCAGCTCACTGCAAGCTCCGCCTCCCGGGTTCACGCCATTCTCCTGCCTCAGCCTCCCGAGTAGCTGGGACTACAGGCGCCCGCCACCTCGCCCGGCTAGTTTTTTGTATTTTTTAGTAGAGACGGGGTTTCACCGTGTTCGCCAGGATGGTCTCGATCTCCTGACCTCGTGATCCGCCTGTCTCGGCCTCCCAAAGTGCTGGGATTACAGGCTTGAGCCACCGCGCCCGGCCTTCAAGCTTTTTTCAATATGAAGTATTCCTAAAAGCCCACTTTGAAGTTAATGGAGCTACACCAGCCTTCTTTTGGTTAGTGTTTTCATGTTATTTTTATTTGATTTTATTTTTGAGACAGGGCCTTATTCTGTTGCCCAGGCTGGAGTGCAGTGGTACGATCATGGCTATCGCAGCCTCTGCCATCCCAGGCTCAGGCAGTCCTCCCACCTCAGCCTCCTGAGTAGCTGGGATTGCAGGTGTGCACCACCACACCCAGCTGGTTTTTCTATTCTTTGTAGAGATAGGGTTTCAACATGTTGCCCAGGCTGATCTCAAGCTCCTGGACTCAAGCAATCTTCCCTCATCCATCCCCCAAAGTGCTGAGATAACAGGTATGAGCCATCACACACCAGCCTCCAATGTTATATTTTTGAATCCTTTCTGTATTCTTGTACTTTAGAATCTAATAGGAGTGTTATCAGAAACAGGCTTCAAAATATTCATACCTTATGTCCATACATAGACTTATATAAGGATGTTCCTAGTAGCTTTATTTGTAATAGCCAAAACCCAGAAACAGCCCAAATGTCTTTCAGTGGATTAACGGATCAACAACTTCAGGTCTACTTATACAATAGAAGTGACCCCTCCTAAAGTACATACCATTTATTTACATGAAATTATAAACTAATTAAACAAACTAATCTATAGTGACAGAAGGTCCATCAGTGGTGGTTTAGGAATGTGGAGTACTAGGGTAGGAACAGGTAGAAGGCAAGGATTACAAAGGAGCACAAAGAATCTTTTGGGGGTATGGCTGTGTTAATTACATTGACTGTGATGATGGTTTCACCAGTGTATATACATGTCAAATCTCATTTAATTGTACATTTTAAATATGTGCAGTTTATTTAACATTATACCACAATAAACCTGAAGAAAATAACCCTGCTCAATACATTCAAAGAAATAAAAGACAAGATAGGGGTATTAGTAATTCTATATCACCTTAATCCAGTGTTAAGTACTGAGATGATTTGAGGCTAGGCAAGATTCCCAGGGATAGTCAGTTTATTTTAGGTTTCCTAGGGTAGCCTTCAGTGTATGGTCTCCAAGCATCAGGTATTTAATAACACTCTCTTATTTGTCTCCAATTTTTTTTTTTTTTTTTTTTTTTTTGAGACAGAGTCTCGCTCTGTTGCTCAGGCTGGAGTGCAGTGGCGCCATCTCGGCTCACCGCAACCTCCTCCTCCCAGGCCCAAGTGATTCTCATGCCTCAGCCTCCCAGATAGCTGGGATAACGGGTATATACTACCACACCCAGTTAATTTTTGTATTTTTAGTAGAGATGGGGTTTTGTCATGTTGGCCAGGCTGGTCTCAAACTCCTGGCCTCAGGTGATCTCCCTGCCTCAGCCTCCCAAAGTGTGGCTCCAATTTTGTTCCGTATTCTTTTATGCCTGTCAAAAGCCCTGCCTATCTTCTAAACCTTCATCTGGATTTCAGATGTGCAGATACCCTAGGGGAAAAGTGCCCCCAAATGCTGACTTAATCTCTGGGTTTTCTTTTTTTCTTTCCAGATCTGTGTCCTGTAATTTATTTTCTGTTTTCTTCACTCATTAATGCCTTTAATCAGATTTATCAAGCTTTTCTATTTGTTTGCATCAGAGAAGTTAGTCCAAATTACTGAATACACATTACTAGAAATGATGTAATTTGTTTACATTGAACGCTCTTTAAATTAAACATTTTAAGAGACTCTTGGCTGGGCACGGTGGCTCATGCCTGTAATCCCAGCACTTTGGGAGGCCTAGGTGGGTGGATCAAGAGGTCAAGAGCTCAAGACCATCCTGGCCAACCAACAAGGTGAAACCCTGTCTCTACTAAAAATACAAAAATTGGCTGGATGTAGTGGCGCACGCCTGTAGTCCCAGCTACCTGGGAGGCTGAGGCAGGAGGATCGCTTGAACCCAGGAGGCGGAGGTAGCAGTGAGCCGAGATCACGCCGCTGCACTGCAGCCCGGGCAACAGAGCAAGACTCTGTCTCAAAAAAAATAAATAAAATAAATAAATAAATAAATAAATAAATAAAAAGAGACGGACTCACTCTGTTGTCTAGGTTGGAGTACAGTGGTGCAATCATAGCTCACTGCAGGCTTGAACTCCTGGGGCCAAGTGGTTCTCTCACCGTCAATCTCTTGAGTAGCTGGGACTGCAGATGCATACTAGTATACCCAAATAATTTTTTTATTATAAAAAATTGTTAATAGAGAAGGGATCTTCCTATGTTGCCCAGACTAGTCTCAAAATCTTGGCCTCAAGCAATCCTCCTGCTTGGGCCGCCCAATTTGCTGGGATTACAGGCATGAGCCACCATGCTGGACCTAAATTGAACATTGTTTCAGATGTTCTTTGTTCATTTTTATTCATTTGTACACTTTCTGGTTATATGAGGACTCCTTTTTTTTTTTCCTTTTTGAGACAACGTCTCGCTCTGTTGCCCAGGTTGGAGTGTGGTGGTAGGACCACGGCTCACTGCAGCCTTGACTTTCTGGACTCAAATGATCGTCCTACCTCAGCTTCCTGAGTAGCTGGGACCACAGCCACAAATCACCACACTTGGCTAATTGTTTCTATTATTTGTGGAGATGGGGGTCTAACTATGTTGCTTAGGTTGATATTGAACTCTTGGGCTCAGGTGATCCTCCGGCCTCATCCTGGACTACATTTTTAAAAAGCAAATTTGCTACCTATCTTGGATGATGGATATTTGGATGCAGCAATGATTCAGTTTTCCTGTTACGGATTAATAAAGTTCTAGGACATTGTCAATGATAGTTCCTCGGATCTGGTCAGTGATAGTCATTGAGAAATTATAATATGAACTATAGAAATGTTCAGAGGATTGTTGATGTGAAAGTATCTTCCAATTTTTCAAAAAAAGGGAAATTTATGTAAATAGGCTTGCTGTTAGTGTTGGTCAAGGTTCTCAGTTGAGGTTTTTTTTTTTTTTTTCTTTTTTGAGATGGAGTCTTGTTCTTGTTGCCCAGGCTGGAGTGCAATGATGCAATCTTGGCTCACTGCAACCTCTGCCTCCCGGGTTCAAGCAATTCTCCTGCCTCAGCTTCCTCAAATAGCTAGGATTACAGGCATGCACTATTGGCTAATTTTGTGTTTTTAGTAGAGATTGGGTTTCTCCATGTTGGTCAGGCTGGTCTCAAACTCCTGACCTCAGGTGATCCGCCTGCCTTGGTCTCCCAAAGTGTTGGGATTACAGGCGTGAGCTGCCGTGCCCAGCCTCAATTAATTACTTTTAAAAAATACTTCACGTTCACTTAAAAGAGGAAGTATAATTAGATGTATTCTTGAAAAACAATAAAATGTAAATTAGTTTTTGTTTATTAAATACTCCAAAATGTTGGCAATGAGCTATGAACTTGATATTATCTCATTTCAATCTTTATAAGTACCATAAGGAAGGTATTTGTATTTGAGGCTACCAGTGCTTACTCATACCTGTTTCTCCTTCCTTGGCACAAACCCTATGTAGTTCTCTTTGTACATAGGAAGTGCCACGTAACTAATTTTAGGCAATGAAATTTTAACAAATTGATGTGCCATGTCTGGGCTGAGCCATATAAGAGATACTGTACCGCCTGGCCACCTGTATCCCTTTTTTTACCAAGCTGTAACCGTGCTGACTTTCTTTTTGTCTAGCCAACACACTAAGGTTGTTCCCCTTGTTCTTTCTATTTTGGATGCATGCATTCTTTTCATCATATAAATGGAGGATTGTTCCTTTGAGAAGACGACATTTGTGACCTGAATTTGAAGATAATTTTGAAGTAGAGAATTTAAATCCGAATAATATTTGATCCTACCTTTGGATGGGGTAGACGTAACACAAATAAAAGCTGTTATAACAGCACATGGAAAATTTTGTTGTCGATTAAAATCTGATAGGAACCCTATCATCTTGACAAAATTTAGATCTGTAAAATTTGACCTTGGAAAAATAGACTTGGTTAGAAAAAGGCAAAAATTGGGCCACTCTCCCAAATTTTACTGTGATACAAGCTAACATTTAAAAAAAATTGATATGGTTATAAAACAAATTAAATTTGTTATAAAATCTACATGAATTGCTTTAGCAATTCAGTGAAATGAACATTTTTTAATAAATAAATGGTCTGACTATGCTATAGAAAATCAAGATAGGATATTGGCTTAGTGAAATTGGCTCAGGAAAAAAAAATACATCCTTGATGTCAGGGTAAAAGCATTTACAAGATCAAAATGAAGAGTAAAAACAGCTGCCTCAACCAACATCTCAAATCCTCTGCATGCCTCTTTTTAACAGTTTAATATACCCGTATTTAAAAAATTTTATCTGATAATTATGGCAGAATGTAAGGGGGCATATAAATGAGATAAACAGATATTTGTACTAGAATTATAATTTTAAATCTGGATCTTTGTTGAATAATATTCATGTGTCAATATTAAAACATTCTGTCTATTGGGTCCTTTGGGAAGAAGATGCTGAGGTGGAGTTAGGAGTGCAAGAGGTTGATTGGGGAACAATGTCTGTGAAGGATTAATGAAAACAGCATAGGGCCAGGGGAGTCTCCTCACCATGATGCAGAGCTGACAGTCTCAGCCAGCCCAGTAGGGAGTCCAAGAGTAAAGATTGCATATCGAAGGAGTCCCATGTTAGGCAGACGTGACCAGGGACGTCACTTTGTAAATGACTACTTTGTAAGGAAAAATTAAAGAATTCAATTTGTATATAAATATGAAACTTTCAAAGGGAAGACATGATAGAGTAAATGAAAAGATATGATAATTAGTACTAAAAATCTAAAAACAGGTCTTCATATGTGGCTAATTAGCTTCTTTGGCTGAAAATATTTGCTTAAAAGGACGGTGTAGACCATTTATGTTTTCAGTGTTTTACATTATAGACTGCATTCGTGACCCCTGGCAACTGGGGTTATGCAGATGGCAAATTTGTACTGTTGGTTTTCCTGAATGAAACAGCACAAATTCATCACTCCCTATGAGAGATAACAACTTCTAATTCTAGGTACAAAGTAGATGACTTGTCTGAAGGACTCCTTGTTGTTATAGAAGTAACAGAATTTAGTTTGGGGAAGCTTAAAAATAGGCTTGATATTTAGGAAATAAACTTTTCCCAAATGAAAGCATCTTTTCCCTTGTCATAGAAGTAGAAGATGCTCGTTTTAAAAGGTCTAAACTGGTCACAATTGTGTGTACCTGTAGTCCCAGCTGCTCAGGAGGCTGAGTCAGGAGGATTGGTTGAGCCCAGGAATTTGAGACTGCAGTGAACTATGATCTCACTAATGTACTCCAGCCTTGGTGACAAAGCAAGACCTTGTCCCTTACAAAAAAAAAAAAAAAAAAAAGGAAAACCCAAAAATTCAGACAAAATAAAAATATGAAAAAGAAATGCTACTATTTTCATGTAATTCTGCTAACATTTTGGTCTGTGTATTTCCTGACTTCTTAAAAATACATGTGTACCACATGCAAAAAACATGTTTTGTTTCTTAAATATTACTTCATAGTATAATGCTGTTTTGTGACCCCTTTTTTTATTTCTAGGTTTTTTGGGACTTCTTTCTATGCTAATAAATAAAGATATATGCTATTTTTAATAGCTGTACACTGTCTTTTAAAAAATGAATAACCTTTATTGTGACTGGATTATGACCATGAATATGCCATAATTTATATAAAAAATTGCCAGTGTTAAATATCCACATGACACATAGGTCATTTAAATTTTTTCAGTGTTTTCAGTTTTATAGTAAAACTATAGTAAAACTTTTGGCTGCTAATACAATTTTAATAATGACAATCCTGGTTTAAAAGGCATGAATATTTTTTAAGACTTTAAAAACATACTACCAATCGACTCCTGTACATTTTATTTCGAACAGTGGGGTATATGAGTGCTTTTTTCTTTTTTAAAAAGATCTCATCGGCTGTGGGCATTATCAGTCAATTTAACTTTTGCCAATATTACTACAAATGGTTGAGTCTGAAATGATGAAATGTTTTTGGGAAGAAGTTGAAATAATTTCCCTTGAGATAGAAGTAAACTGCACAAAATGTTATTTTAAGAACTTTTATGACAGAATGGATGAATGTTTTTGATAGAATTAAATAAATGAGGTAAAAAACTCAGCACTTTTTTCTTTTTAAAAATGATGCGTCATCTAGAATTTCTGTAAAGATAAGACACAAAAATAGAACACTTATTAGGAAATAAATTTCTATTTATAATAGCACAAATACAACCTCTATGACTAGTTTTTAGAGACAGAGAATACTCCTTGTGTGGGATTTAGATGTATACTATTTTCTTAAGAACATTCTTATACCACTTAGACAACTGTTTTTTTGTTTGTTTGTTTCTTGGTAGGAAATTGGGTTTTCAAAATGCTGCCTCTATTAAAAAGGTCTTTTTCATTTATCTGGCATAATTTCATGTTCCATTTGTGTCTTTTTTTTTTTTTTTTTTACAGAAGAAGTGTTTTTGTTTGTTGAAACAGTGAAATATTATCAAAAATATTCTCAAATTGGTATATTTTAAGATATGAGTTTATTTGAAAGATTGCCAGTGATTTGTTGAGTTTTTTAATTTATATAAGTTCAGTTGTTTTTCATCCTAATTCTGAGTAACATAGATTATCAGGGACAACAAAGGGAATGTTTTTATGTTCACTTTATTTTTAATAAAAATACACCAAGAGCATTTATCAAATTAGTCTCCTCATACCTCTCTATCTCCAAGATGGCAAACCTATTTAAAATGAAACACTATTTGAAATTTGTGAAAATTTGAGTTTATCTTGAGCTTTCAGTTAATAAAATTTATAAGCACCATCGCTTACTCTTATTGTATTAGCCGTTGGGCATCTTGGTAGATCATGCAGGTGTGGTCCCTGTTTTCGTGGAGCTGTAGGCCTGTAGGGGTCTTAGACAATAAAAGCAAAACAAAACAACAACAACGTAATTACAATTTGCAACAAGTACTATGAAGGGAAAATATAGTGTTAAGATAATAATGGGAAAATCTGTTTTCAACAGGTGGTCAGGATAGGTACTCTGAAGAGTTGACGTACAAACTAATGTGAAGGATTCGAAGGAACCAGCCATGTATGCAGAAGGGGGAGTAAACCAGTTTGAGGGGGCAGCCTATTAAAAAAACTTTAGGTATGAAAGAACTTGGTATGTTCAAGGAATTGAAAGGAGACCTCTGTGGCTGGAATGTGGTGGGTGACATTGAGACTAGAATTGGATGAATGAGGTTGTGGAGGTAGGGGCCAGATCATACAGATCTTGTAAGCTTAGTAAGGAGCTTAGATTTTATTAAAAGTGCAATGGGAAGCAAATGAAGTAAAGTGACATGATCTAATTTATTTTGGCTGTTGTAAGGATTATGGATGGGGAGTGGGGAGACTAATAAGAAGTGATGGTGGCTGTATCTAGTGTAAAAGCAATAGAGATTGAGGGAAATACATTCATTCAAAATATAGTTGACCATTTAACAACATAAGCTTAGACAACATAGTTCTACTTATACCTGGATTTTTTTTCAAGAAATATATTGGAAAATTATTTGGCGATGTGTGACAATTTGAAAAAACTTGCAGACAAACTGCATAGCCTAGAAATATTGGAAAAATTAAGAAAAAGGTATGGCATGAATACATAAAATATAAGTAGGTACTAGTCTATCTTACCATAAAATATACACAAATCTATTATAAAAAGTTAAAATTTATGAAAACTTATGCCACAAACACTGTAGACTATACATGATACCTTTCAGTTAAGAAATGTAAACAAGCCGGGCGCAGTGGCTCAAGCCTGTAATCCCAGCACTTTAGGAGGCCGAGACGGGCTGATCACGAGGTCAGGAGATCAAGACCATCCTGGCTAACACGGTGAAGCCCCATCTCTACTAAAAAATACAAAAAAAACAAGCTGGGCGAGGTGGCGGGCGCCTGTAGTCCCAGCTACTCGGGAGGCTGAGGCAGGAGAATGGTGTAAACCCGGGAGGCAGAGCTTGCAGTGAGCCGAGATCCGGCCGTTGCACTGCAGCCTGGGCGACAGAGGGAGACTCCGTCCCCCCCCCAAAAAAAAAAAAAGGAAATGTAAACAAATGTAAAGATACAGTATTAAAACTGCATGAAGTGTACTGAAGTATGTACTATAGTATTGTAATAATTTTGTAGCTGCCTCCTGTTGCTGTTGTTGTGAGCTCAAATCTTGTATCTGCTTAAAATACCGTGTCATGCCAGTCATCTCCAAGTGAACAGTTTATCTCTTCAGTAAGTTGCATACGGTAGTTAAAAATGATCTCTCTTGATTATTTTTCATCATGTTTAGTTGAATAACACTATGGGACTCATACACAGTGCCACTAGCGATGCTGGAAGTGTTCCTGAGAAACAGACAAAAGTCACGCCATTACAAGAAAAAGTTTAATTGCTTGATATGTAGTGTAGATTGAGGTCTACAGCTTTAGTTGCCCACCATTTCAGAGATTCATTTATAAACAGATGACATAAACTTTCAGTATTGATAAATTCAGTGCAATACTATAAATGCATTTTCTCTCCCCTGTGATTTTAAAACATTTTCTTTTCTCTAGCTTACTTTATTGTAAGAATACAGTATATATACATATAACATGCAAAATATGTGTTGTTTATTGGTAAGGCTTCTGGTCAGTAGTAGGCTATCGGTAGATAAGTTGTTGAAGAGTTAAAAGTTATGTGCAGATTTTTGACTGCTGTGGGGGTTGGGGTTCCTAACCCCAAAGTTGTTCAAGGGTCATCTGTATATTTAGAAGATAAAAATGACAGGACTCATTGAGGAATTGAATGTGGGACAGTAGGGAAACATAATTGATGTTAGTACTTCTAGCTTGTTAGATTTTATATAATCAGTGACTGCATAAAAGTATTTATTTAACAAATAATTTGTTTCTACTGAGTTACTTTTTATTTGTATTCTTGGTTTTATAAAATGAATATGACTTGCAAATACAGTTTGAGAGGTAAATGGTCTAAATATAGAGATCTACCAATAAAACGTCTCTGAAGATGTAGCACAAATTAATAAAAACGATTTATACATAAGGTTACTGAAACTGATTTATTGCCTAAAGGACATTATCTGTCCTGGGTAATTAACCCATTTATGCCTAGTGTTCCATTATTGGAATGCTAAGCTTGTGGGAGTTATTTATATCCTACTGCTCAAGGTCTTTTTTCACAAAAGAAATTTGCAACCTCCAACATAAATGGGTTAATAAATATTTGTTGAATTAATGAGTGTATTTTAAGACAGATCTGATGCTTTCTTTCCTTCTGAAGACTTGAGTTTCCATCTAGCGACCTTCAGAATCTTTTAGCATTGTATGTGCAGACCAGTCGTGAAGCTCTGTTCCTTTTCCTCCCCAATTCGCTTTTTTGCAATTCTTCAAATTCAGTAATTTTATTGATCTGTTTTCAAGTGTACCTTTTTCTCTGTCATCTACATTCTGCTGTTAAGCCATCAGTGAATGGTTTTATTTTAGATATTGTATTTTTCAGATCTAGAATTTCTACTTTGTTATTTTTTAGGTTTCTATTGCTTTATTTTTTTTAACTTGTTATGATTGTATTTTTCTCTGCATCATTAAGCAGAATCATAATAGTTGCTTGAAAATCTATGCTGATTCCAACATCTGGATCATCCTGGAGTTAGTTTCTATTGGTTTTCTTTTCTCTTGCAAATTGGCTACTTTTTCCTGATTTTTTTATTAGTCAAGGAATTTTAGATTGTGTTTTGGATATTGTGAATATGAAGTTGTGGAGCCTCTGAATTCCATTATAATCCTCCAGAGAGTGTTGATGCTTTTATTTAGCAGGCAGTTAACATGATGGGACACAAACTGCAAGCTCTGTCTCTTGAGCGGTAGTTCTTAGTTCAGTTCTTTTATCTCTACCTGGACTGCTTGCAATCCATCCTTTGCATGTTTGGTTTGGGGTCAGCCAGAAATTTGTACAGAGTTTGTACCTAGATTTTGTGTCTCTACCTTTCTGGGTCTCTTCTTTCTAGGGCGTGTTTCTCACTTTTCAGCCACTGTGGTCTTCCTGAACTCTCTCCTTTGATTCTTCAAGATAGTAAAACAGTGGGGTTTATCTTAGAGTTTTAGGCACTTGCTATGGTGCTGACTGGATCCCGTCAACTTTTGCCCTCAGGCCAAAAGTTGTAGATGGGAAATTCACCTAATGCCATACTCTTCCAAGTATTGACTGCCCTCTAATATTTGCCTGCTTTTGGTCACTCTTCAGTGCCTTATTTTTATATTTTGATATATGCCTATTTATATATAGGTAGCTGATTTTTATATTTTGTTCAGAATTTGTAGTTGTTACCTGTGGGAAGGTTAATCTGGTAGGTGCTTACTCAGCCATAGCATAAACAGAATTCTCTCTTGTTCCTTTTTGTGTGGGGAAATTCCCTTCAAGATTGTTCCCCCTAATGTAGATACTAGCTTTGTAGCTGTATGATGCATAAATTAGTTAAGAAATTGTCATTTTGAATATCACTATTGTAAAGTGCTTGACTTGTGAGAAAAGCCACAGCTCTTAAGAAGTAACAGTCTTGGTTGGGCACAGTGGCTCACGCCTGTAATCCCAGCACTTTAGGAGGCTGAGGCGGGCAGATCACTCAAGGTCAGGAGTTTGAGACTAGCCTGGCTAACATGGTGAAACATTGTAATTTTTGTAAAAATACAAAAATTAGCTGGGTATGGTGGCTCATTCTGTAATCCCAGCTACTTGAGAGGCTGAGACAGGAGAATCACTTGAACCCGGGAGGCAGAGCCTACAATGAGCTGATATTGTGCCATTGTACTCCAGCCTGGGCAACAGAGCGAGTCTCTGTCTCAATTGAAAAAAAAAAAAAAAAAAAAAGGAAGTAACAGTCTAGTAAGGAAGGCAAATAGGTAAATAGAAAATAGTAATATAAGTGAAAGGAGCCATGACAAGAGGTATACAGGACACTATGGAGAACACAGAGGAATAGAAGCTTACCCCAATCTGACAGGAAAGAGAAGAGGTGAAAGAAGGCTTTCTAGAAGAGGTGATTCCTGTGTTTTATCTGTGAGAAATAGGAGGTGCCAAGTGAGGAATTAAATAAAGGGCTTTCTAGGAAGAAGAGAGAGGAACACAAATATGTATGTGGGGGCCTAAGAATGAATGACCAGTTGAAAGAATTGCAAGTAGTTTTGGTGGGGCCACAGTATAGGGTATATATGGGGAGAGGGGGAAGTGTCAAACTATGAGGCCAGAGAAGTTAAACTGGAGCCAGATCATTAAAGGCTTTGAATGTCATGTCAAGGACTTTGAACTTTAAATTATAGATAGTGGGAAGCCATTGTTGCGCTTTAAATGTGAGTATGATTTCAAATTTGCATGTTAGAATGATTATTTTGGTAGCAATGTACAGGGTAAGAAACAGGAGGTAGGGATACCAAGTCAGGCAAGAAATTATGAAGGCCTAAGGGAGTGGTGGTGGAAAGAGGGATGAACTCACATGAGAATTTATCAATAGAAGCTATAGGTCTATTTAACAGATTTGTTGTATGTGCTGTAAATGTTAATGAACAAGAATCTAGAATGATTGGAGGTATCATTTGACTGTGTCTCCACCTAAATCTCATCTTGAATTGTAGCTCCCATAATTCCCATGTGTCATCAGAGGGACCCGGTGGGAGGTAATTGAATCATGGGCTGGCAGGGCAGGGGTGGGTCTTTCCCATGCTGTTCTCATGATAGGGAATAAGTCTTATGAGATCTGATGGTTTTAGAAAGGGGAGTACCCCTGCACATGCTCTCTTGCCTGCTGCCATGTAAGATGTTCCTTTGCATCTCCTTTGTCTTCCGCCATGATTGTGAGGCCTCTTGAGCCATATGGAACTGTGAGTCTGTTAAACTTCTTTCCTTTGTAAATTACCCAGTCTCTGGTATGTCTTTATTAGCAGCATCAGAACTGACTAAAACAGTAAAGTGGTACTGTGGTAGGGGGGCACTATGTAAAGATACTTAAAAATGTGGGAGCATCTTTGGAACTGAGTAACAGGCAGAGGTTGGAACAGTTTAGAGGGCTCAGAAGAAGACAGGAAGAGGTGGGAAAATCTGGAACTTCCTAGAGACTTGTTGAATGGCTTTGACCAAAATGCTGATAGTGATATGGACAATAAAGTCCAGGCTGAGGTGGTCTCAGATGGCAATGAGGAACTTGTTGGAAACTGGAGTAAAGGTCACTCTTGCTATGCAAAGAGACTGGTGGCATTTTGCCCCTGCCCTAGAGGTCTGTGGAACTTTGAACCAGAAAGAGATGATTTAGGGTATTTGGTGGAAGAAATTTCTAAGCGGCAGAGAGTTCAAGAAAAAGCAGAGCATAGAAGTTTGGAAAATTTGCAGCCTGACAATGCAGTAGAAAAGAAAACCCTATTTTCTGGAGAGAAATTCAAGCTGGCTGCATAAATTTGCATAAGTAACCAGGAGCCAAATGTTAATCACCAAAACAATGGGGAAAATGTCTCCAGGGCATGTCAGAGACCTTTAAGGCAGTCCCTCCCATCACAGATCCAGAGGCCTAGGAGAAAAAAAATGGTTTCCTGGGCCAGGCCTAGGGCCCCCCTGCTGTATACAGCCTAGGGACTTAGTGTCCTGCATCCAGCCACTCCAGCCACGGCTAAAAGGGGCCAAGGTACAGCCCAGGCCATGGCTTCAGAGGGTGCAAACCCTGAGCCTTGGCAGCTTCCACATGGTGTTGAGCCTGTGGGTGCACAGAAATCAAGAATTGAGGTTTGTTGAACCTCTACCTAGATTTCAGAGGATGTATGGAAACTCCTGGATGTCCAGGCAGAAGTTTGCTGCAGGGGTGGAGTCCTCATGGAGAACCTCTGCTAGGGCAGTGCACCAGGGAAATGTGAGGTCAGAGCCCCCACATAGAGTCCCCTCTGGGGCACTGCCTAATGGAGCTATGAGAAGAGGGCCACCATCCTCCAGACCCCAGAATGGTAGATCCACTGACAGCTTGCAACATGCACTTGGAAAAGCCACAGACACTCAACAGTAGCCCATGAAAGCAGCCAGGAGCAGGGCTATACCCTGCAAAGCCACAGGAATGGAGCTGCCCAGGGCTGTGGGAGCCCAACTCTTGCATCAGCATGACCTGGATGTGAGACATGGAGTCAAAGGGGATCATTTTGGAACTTTAAGGTTTAATGACTGCCCTGGTGGATGTCAGACTTGCATGGGGCCTGTAACTCTTTTGTTTTGGCCAATTTCTCACATTTAGAATGATGTGTTAACCCAATGCCTGTACCTCTGTTGTATCTAGATGAGATTGGGCATGTTCAGGGTGGTGTGGCTGTAGACTCTCCATTGTATCTAGGAAGTAACTAACTTCCTTTTGATTTCACAGGCTCATAGGTGGAAGGGACTTGTCTTGGATGAGACTTCGGACTGTGGACCTTTGAGTTAATGCTGAAATGAGTTAAGACTTTGGGGGACTGTTGGGAAGGCATAATTGGTTGGGAAATGTGAGGTCATGAGATTTGGGAGGGGCCGGGGTGGAAGGGTTTGGCTGTGTCCCCACCCAAATCTTAGCTTGAATTTTAGCTCCCATAATTCCCACGTGTCATGGGAGGGATCTAGTGGGAGGTAATTGAATCATGGTCGGGGGTGGGTCTTTCCCATGCTATTCTTGTGATAATGAATAAGTCTCACGGGATCTGATGCTTTTATAAAGGGGAGTTCCCCTGCACACACTCGCTTGCCTGCTGCCATGTGAGATGTGACTGCAGCCTGGCACGGTGGCTCACGCCTGTAATCCCAGCACTTTGGGAAGCCAAGGCAGGTGGATCATATGAGGTCAGGAGTTTGAGACTAGCCTGGCCAATATGGTGAAACCCTGTCTCTACTAAAAATACAAAAATTAACCGGGCATGGTGGTACACGCCTGTAATCCCAGCTACTCGGGAGGTTGAGGCAGGAGAATTGCTTGAACCCTCGGGAGGCGGAGGTTGCAGTGAGCTGAGATTGTGTCACTGCACTCCAGCCTGGGTGACAGAGTGAGACTCTGTCTCAAAGGAAAAACAAAAAAAAGATGTGACTTTGCTCCTCATTTGCCTTCCACCATTATTGTGAGGCCTCCCCAGCCATGTGGAACTGTTAGTCCATTAAACTTCTTTTTTTTTTTTTTTTTTAAATAAGCAGTCTTGGTTATGTCTTTATTAGCAGCGTGAGAACAGACTAATACAGAGGTTATCCTTCCCTTCACTGATTTTTATAAAATAGAGTAATACCTCTCCAAGGCTTAGAGTTTTTTTCTCTCATAAAAATTATCAGGAAGTAGCAGCACATTTTGGCCTCTGATAGAGGCATCTCATCATCTCTGACTTGTAGCAGTGAACATTTTGTGATTTTATAGCAATGATACTTTAGAACTAATAGAAGAAACTACTTAAAGTTGTCAGGGGTTATTTGCTTTTTATTGTCTTAAGTATGTAATCACAGATTTTCTACTTGTTTTCTACCATGTTATAGCATTGGTAACTGTTTTATTAAGCTACTTGTATGTGTGTTTTTTGTTTTTTTGTAAACAAAACAGTCATTAAACTGGAAAACATAAAGTAAAAAGTCTCCTTTCCAAGAAAAAAGAAATAATCTTCTTGCACACTCAGTCCTACAAAATAAGACTGACCTCTTTTCAGTCAGTTTTTGTTCTGTTGCTGGATGCTTTATGAGCAATGAATATATTGGACAACTTCAGACAGCATCTGTTAGTTCTCCAATATGAAGGATGGGGAATTTTGTATTTTTAATAGTAATCTTCTCCTTCTACCTCCTGGTATCTGTTTGCCATGTTAATATTTAATGTTGTCAGTCTAGAGAATACTTTATTACATTAAACCTCTATTTCTTGAATTATCAAATGTGTACTATCCATTGATTACCTACTATGAAAGACAAGGAAAGTGGTTTACTTTGTATTTTTAGCCGCTGTATTATTTGTTATGGTTTTTTAAAATATTCATTTAGGCAATTATTTATATAAGTTAAATCTTTGCATTTTCCTGAGATGAGTTCCACTTTTTATCCCTTTGTCCTTTTTTTTTTTTTTTTTTTTTTTTGAGACAGATTCTCCCTTTGCCGCCTAGGCTGGTGTGCAGTGGTGCAATCTCAGCTCACTGCACCCTCTGCCTCCTGGGGTCAAGCGATTCTCCTGCCTCAGCCTCATGAGTAGCTGGGATTACCAGAGCCTGCCACCACACCCGGCTAGTTTTTGTATTTTTAGTAGAGACAGGGTTTCATCATGTTGGCCAGGCTGGTCTCGAACTCTTGACCTCAAGTGATCCACCCGCCTTGGCCTCCCAAAGTGCTGGGATTACAGGCGTGAGCCACTGCACCCAGCCCTCTTTCTACTTTTTAATCCTTTTAGAAGTTCTTACTCTCAACTAATTCTTCTACATTCTTTAAATTGTTTCACTTTAGTTGAACACTATTAAGGATTAGAGCAGTCTAAGATGGGAAAACTAGTTACGTTAGAGAGGATTGGCGAATCATGATTATGGCCTTCAAACAGCTGAGAAGCTATCACTATCATGTTAAAGAAGGAATAGATGCATTTTTTCTTATGTCAGGTAACATCAGTTGGTGAGAGTATTTCAAAAAGATTTTGACTCAGTGTAAGGAAAAAGAAAGTTTCTAAATGATTTAGATCTTTCAACAACAGAATGAAATAATCTCTCAGCCTTCTCTTAGAATCATTTTTATTTTTTTCTTTTATGTCTTAGAGTTAAGTCCTACTGGAGAAGATTACATAACTGTTTGCATTTCCTCCCTTAAGGATTTTGAGTAAGATATTATGGAAGCATAGGGAAGGACCACTCTTAGTCTAGGGGAATAAGGTGTCAGGAAACATTCCTAAAAAGAGATGACACTTTGAAATGTGTAAATGTTAACCTGGTAATGGGAGAAACGGAGGTGAGATTAAAGAGGAGAATGTCCACAGAAGGGACAGTATACTTAAAAGCAGATAAATGAGTTTGAATGGACCTGACTTATTTGGGGAGCTGTAAACAGGTTGTTGAAACTAGAGCACTCTTAAGGACATAGATGAGCATTTGGTAAGTCAGATGGAAATTCAGTCATTATTCTGAATGTGATGAGAAGTCAAGTGGAGTAACATGCTATATAAATTCTGGTACTTTCGGGAAAATGAAGTGGACAACAAGCGAAGTCAGGGAGAGCAGTTATGAAGGTATTGCAGTAGTCTGGGCAAGAAATGATAAGGATTCGTTGTAGTAAGTGTGGGAGAGTGTTGCGGTTCAGAATCACAAGAGGTACGTGGTTTTTTGTTTGTTTTTTTGAGTCAAGGTCTTGCTGTGTCACCCAGGCTGGAGTGCAGTGGAATGGTCATGGCTCACTGCAGCCTTGACCTCCTGGGCTCAAGTGATCCTCCCACCTTGGTTGTTATTGATGCAGAGGATTTTCCTTTATGGAAGTCCAGATGATTACACAAAGAGGTTGCTACAAGGTGACATTAACCTTAGTTTGGAATCTATATTCCAGTAATCCAGGCTCAGGAAACCGCATTATTGATAGGTTAAAAATGCAACAGTGCAATAATTGATAGGTTACATCTCTTGGAGAATACCAATTTTTAAGATGACAATGAAAAACATGAGAGTGCCTAATAGTCTTCTTGGCTAGTAAATTTTTTTTTTTTTTTTTCCTGTAGGCTGCTTTGTTTTCTGGACATGATTTAGGTTCCACCCTTCGGATGCACTTTGATTTGGAAGTGAACCACCTGGGGAGAGAGGAAGGCTGTGGGCTTAGATTATGAGAAAAGTAGAATGGTTCTGAGCTAATAGTTTGTGGGGCAGCTTTCTCATTTAGCAGTGGCTTTCTAATTCTGCAGCTTCTACAGGAGCTTCCTGGCTTGCCAGCTTCCTACAATGATGGTACCAGCTTTTGTGATTATGGCTGAGGCAGAATGGTTCTGTGGGCTAGGAGTTGTTTCTAGGAGTTCAGTCACTCTGAACCCTGCCTCTCTACTTTTTCCAATGATTTTGTGAGCATCTGATTCTTATCTTAAACCCCCTTTTTGCTTAAACTACCTGGAGTGGATTCTGATCCTGGACCATTAAATTGGTGTAAAACTGTTTTGGGTAACAAATCCTCAAGGAATCTAGAAGGGTCGCTGGTAACCAGTTCATGGCACCTACTGTTTTTGATCTGTGGTTACCTGGGATGGAAGTACCTGTTGGAGGCAAATGCTGAACTAATGGATGATCCATTTAGGAAAGTAAAGATATGAGAGGACTGGCTGTTTTTGTTTGTTTGTTTGTTTGTTTTTTGTTTTAGACGGAGTCTTGCTCTGTCGCCCAGGCTGGAGTGCAGTGGTGCTATCTTTGCTCACTGCAACCTCCACCTCCCAGGTTAAAGCGATTATCTTGCCTTAGCCTCCTGAGTAGCTGGGACTACAGGTGTGTGCCACCACGCTCGACTAATTTTTTGTATTTTTAGTAGAGACGGGGTTTCACCGTGTTAGCCAGGATGGTCTGGATCTCCTGACCTCATGATCCGCCTGCCTCGGACTCCCAAAGTGTTGGGATTACAGGTGTGAGCCACCGCGCCTGGCCAATTGGCTGTTTTTAACTCCACTGTAGAGTTTAAAGCAGTGGTTCTCAACCTGGGGTGATTTTGCTCTCCAAGGCATATTTGGAAATGTCTGGTGGCATATTTAGTTATCAGAACTGGGGGAGCAGGATGCTACTGGTATCTAGTGAGTAGAGACCAAGAACGCTGCTGCACAGGATTGTCCCCTCCCCACCACGACAACAAAGAGTTACCTGGCCCAAAATGTCAATAGTGTTTAGTTTGAGAAATTCTGGTTTAAAGTAAATTTAAACCACAGGGCTAAATTTTTAAATCTTGGCTAAAGTTATGGTTAGAGTACTAAGGAATTTGGTGATTGGCTTAAAAGAGTTCTTTTATGTCTTACGACTCCAGGACTGTTACAGTCTAAGGTACGGAGTCTGATCCAACAAGTTATTAAACTGTGTTCAGTGCAGAGTGAACTCAGAGCTTCATCAGATTTCATAGGTGTAAATTGGGTTATTGATTGGGAAAGAGTAAGATTCCAGGAATTGGAATCATGACATGGAACCATTTGAATGACTCCAGGTATTCTTAACCTGTGGTTTGTACTGAGCCTCCCTTGCCAGCAGAAGTAACCCCTCTTCCTTTGAGTGATCCTTAAAGATGCTGTAATGACTTCAGCTTGTTGAGTGATAGCTGTTGAGTGATAGCTCATTCCCACCACCTTCTGGCCTGTAGACCAGTAGCTAGAGTCAGATCCCAGGAAGTTCAAGGGGCCAACTTTATGATGAAAGACAAGTTTTATGCATCAAAAGAATTGCAAGAATTTTACTAGTTTATGTTAGCAAAAACCTATGCAATTGATATGAAATCAAATTCAAAGAGATGTTGGACCAGGAAAGGAGGAACCTAATTTTAGTTTGGGCTGAATCTATTAATGTAGATTCATCTATGACAGATTTTAGATTTGGTTCTTGCTCAAGCAGCTAGGACTGGTTCTAATTGTCTGCTTGTTTGTTTGACTGACATGTGGATTTGGTGGTGACCTCCATTGAGTAAAGTTGAGATGGCAGACTTGGGGAGTTAAGAATGTTGAGGTGGACTTATTTTGTGCAGCTGGCTTCCTTACTCTGTAAGTACATCCCCCAAGATAGGTGTTCTCTACTACCTTTAAGAAAATACAACAGTGAGAGAAACGCTAGCATCCTTAAAAAGTACTCTAGTGGCTGTCTTCTCTGGCCTTGGCATGAATGTAAGAGATGCTGCTACAAAATGAGCTTTCTGAATGTAGTGGAATCCTGCAATGGCAGAGGCAAGTAACAGAACTTTTTTTTTTTTTGGAGACAAAGTCTCGCTCTGTTGCCAAGCTGAAGTGCAGTGATGGGATCTCAGCTCACTGCAACCTCTGCCTCCCAGGTTCAAGCAATTCTCCTGCTTCAGCATCCCGAATAGCTGGGACTACAGGCACATGCCACCACGCCCAGCTAATTTTTGTATTTTTAGTAGAGATGGGGTTTCACCATGTTGGCCAGGATGGTCTCGATCTTTTGACCTTGTGATCTGCCTGCCTTGGCATCCCAAAGTTCTGGGATTACAGGCGTGAGCCAGCGTGCCCTACCGCAAGTAACAGAACGTAACCATCAGACACAAGATAGGCTTGCTTAATATAGTATGCAAATTGATTAAGGGGTTCCTAGGACTGACGTGGAAGAGTAGCTCACTAAGGTCTTGATCTAGATACTGGAACTGAACAAATGAAAACAGAACACTTTAGGTCTAATGAATGTAGGATTGATTTTAGGTCCCCATAATGTCTAATACCTATAGCTTTATTACTTTACAGATCTAGAACTCCTTGAAGAAAAAAAGAGGCAGCATACCTTCCTTTATGGAAGGACCTTGTGATAATATCATGGGTAAGCACAATTAATTTTCTTCATAACCTTCCCTAAAGAAAGGGGTCTTTTGTTATTTACAAGCATAACTGTTCATCAGAAGGCAAATACTCAAACCTTTCAGGAGTTATTGGAACCTGAGCTAATGATAATTCCCAGTGACTGAGGATACCATTGTGCTCCATGAGGCAGATGGGAGCTTATGGAAATCAGGCATGGAATGGAGCTTTGACTTGAAATTATTTCACAATCCATGAATTCGTACTGTGATTATATCTTGTTTCTTACTGCATGTTTGGAATAAATATGCTCAACAAATGGAAGAATCCCCAAATTAGTTCCCATATCCATGAGTTAATGAACTTTATGGTAGGAAGAGCCAAGTGTAACCCCCCGAAGTTCTTTTTACCAAAGCAGTCTTACATCCTGAATCTGAGATTAGTGCCATATTAAAGACTTGAAAGGTTCAGCCTGCTGACTCTTGTTTTACCTATGCAGAAGATAGATAACCTTTTGGAGAATGATGATGTATTATCATAAGCTTCTTCTACCCTTCCAGTTGTATCTTTTTTTCCACATGTGGTCTCTTTTCTAGAAACAGAACCTGGCACTTGGTAGTTAACTATTGATCTATCAACTGCCTTACTGAATCTAATTAACAGAGAACATCAGAAATACCCAGCAATGCAGTACACTGTCATCATATTGCCTCCATGGTTAGGTCAGCATTTTGGCTCTGTAGGGATTTTGTTCATCTCACTATCCCACAGTACATCATCCTGGTCCCCTATAGTGCTGATTGATAGGACATTATGATAGTGAACTAGTAGGCGGCTTAGATCCTTTGTAAAGATGCTAAAGACACAGCTGATGATGGGACATGAAGTCCATAAAAAATTGGAGGACTTGACACCTTAGTGAAGTTTCTGAGGTAACAGTATTTTGGGATATATTGGGATGTCCTTTCTGAAGTGGAAGATAAACTACTGCATCTTATATTCATTGCTACCAAAAAGAAGTACAGTAACTGGTGGGTCTCTCTGGGTTTGAAGTCAGGATATACTAAATTTTAAGTGTACTGCTCCAACCTCTTGACTCAACAATCCATAAAGACTGCCATCTGGTTGCTATGTGGAATTTGTGGCAGGCTCTGACAGGAGGAGAATCACAGTGAAGGATCCTTCATTTTAGAGCTAACTGTATCTTCTCTGAAAAAGCTACTGGCTTTGTTGTTATATGTGATAGAGAACAAATTTCTAAATACTGGATACCAGTGACATGAGCATGCATAGCAGTATTACATCATCAAATAGAAGCCATATACCTGGGATTGGGCAAAATGGAAGTACTGAAAACACATGTACATTGAGCAAGCAAGAGGCTCTTTTTTAAAAATTTATTTATTTTTTTATTTTTTAGAGTCAAAGTCTTGCTCTTGTCGCCTAGGCTGGAGGGCAGTAATGCGATCTCAGCTCACTGCAACCTCCGCCTGCCAGGTTCAAACGATTCTCCTGCCTTAGCCTCCCAAGTAGCTGGGATTACAGGCACATGCCACCACATCCTGCTAATTTTTGTACTTTTAGCAGAGACGGGGTTTCACCATGTTAGCCAGGCTGGTTTCGAACTCCTGATCTCAGGTGATCCATCTCCCTTGGCCTCCCAAAGTGCTGAGATTATAGGTGTGAGCCACCTCGCCTGGCCACAAGAAGCTCTTTCTATACTGTGATTCCTTTCACAACCCCACACCCATGGTTTTATTCCTGGGCAGTCTGCTGTGTTCTTGGTTAACAGATGGTTCTACATGATGTGTTGGCACCTATCAGACTAAGAGCAGACTCTGGTAGAAATGGCCAGTTGCCTCCTAATACTATTTTTTCTCCTTTAGAAATAAAACTCTTGTTTTTTAGCAGGGCAATTGTCTAAGAGACTAAGAGACTCCCTTGCTGTTGGGTGTAGTCATGTGACAAGGCTTTGGCAAGTGATATGTAAGTGAAATTGTTCTTCCAGAAATTCTCCTTAAAATATTCTATACCTTCCTCCTTCTTCTCTTCCTTCTCCTTCTTCTCTCCCTCCTCCTTTCTTCTTCTTCTCCTCTTCTTCCTTTTCTTCTTTTTTTCTTTGTGCAGGGAGCATAGGGTCTTGCTCTGTTGCCCAGGCTGGAGTGCAGTGGAGCAATTTTGGCTCACTGCAGCCTTCACCTTGTAGGCTCAAGCAATTCTGCCACCTCAGCCTCCTGAGTAGCTGGGACCACAGGTGTGTGCCACCACACCTAGCTAATTTTTGTAGAGATGGGGTTTTGCCATGTTGCCCAGGCTGGACTGGAACTCCTGGGCTCAAGTGATCCTCCTGCCTCAGCCTCCCAAAGTGCTTGGGATTACAGGCATGAGCCACTGTGCCCAGCTTCCTTCCTTCCTTCTTTCTTGATTTCTACTTGAAACATGGATGTGATGTTTGGAGCTCCAGCAGACATATTAAACCATGAGAACAAGGGTCTAAACCTGTAGATGGTGGAGTGATGAACCTGAAGAAGCTGGATCTTTGAGACCTTAGATCTAACATTAATCCTGAATGTTGTCTTTGAGACATCTTTTATATGAAAGGAAATAAACTTTTATCTTGTTTAAGCTATTAATGTTTTAGGTTTTCTGTCATATACAGAGGAACATATTCCTAATGGAGACACTGAATGCTTAGATGGATAACGTGCCATTCTCTGAGATACAGAATGGAGGGAGAGAAGATACAGATTTTGTAGAAATAATAGAAAAATCCCAATTTGGTCATGATTCATTTGCTGTGTTTATAGAAATGCTTAATAGGGGGTACAAACAGCATTGGGATTTTGAGAAATACTCTTTTATCTGTTGGGAGAAGGAAATGATTGTCTTCAGGAGATTGAAATGTTAAGGAAAACAGCTGGTAGTAAAGTGTATTGTAACCAGCCTCATAACTTGTTTGGACAGATAAACAATCTGTAATTCTTTTTGCAGGATAGGAAGTTTGCATTTGAGAAGAGTTGAGCAGAAAACACATGGCTTGGATTATCTGTGGTGTAGATGCTCCAAGGTGAACTTTGAGTTGCAGATAGGAAGTTAGAGATGGGAAAAAAACAGAAATTTGTGGAGAGGAGAGCATTGTACGCTGGGGACATGTTTAAACTGTATTTGGGAAGAAGAAATTTGTCACCTGTATTTCTGTAACGAGAAAGGCCTCATTGATTTTGAAGGCACAGGTTGCTGGAGAACTAAGGATTTTGGTATCTTCTCGTTTATTGACTTAGGGTTAGGGAATACATTGATAGGGACACATTGAATGAGTTTTAATGAGAAATTTATGTGTATCATGTCCAGTTGCATTATGCAACAGATACGAATTTCTCGTTTAAGGAAGATTAACATAATAGCCTTTGCTGTTTTTCTTTTTTTTTTAGGCTGGAGTGCAGTGGCCGGATGTCGGCTCACTGCAAGCTCCGCCTCCCGGGTTTACGCCATTTTCCTGCCTCAGCCTCCCGAGTACCTGGGACTACAGGGCCCGCCAGCTCGCCTGGCTAGTTTTTTTTGTATTTTTTTAGTAGAGACGGGGTTTCACCGGGTTAGCCAGGATGATCTTGATTTCCTGACCTCGTGATCCGCCCGTCTCGGCCTCCTAAAGTGCTGGGATTACAGGCTTGAGCCACCGCGTCCGGCCTTGTTTTTCAATCAATAACTTTCCTCCCTAGTTTAAAAAGGTTGTATTTAAAAAATCTATGCTAAAACTAAGCACTTGCTATGTACTAGTCTTATCTTCAATTGGAGGAAAATGTAAATATAACTTAAACATAGTGAAAGTGATAGTTAAGTCATAGTAGAGAATTGCGTTTTAAATTTTCAGTTGTCTTTTTATTCTGAAAGGATCAATGTTTTATAGATAGTACCAATATATTAATGTTTTTAAAGCTGGTTCCAAAAATTTGTCTGAAATTTTAATGTGGCAGTGTTTTCTCTGCTGAATTATCAAGGGAGGCTAAATATTCTGTGGTACAATGGTAATACATTTTTATAATACATTGATAGGCATAGATAATACTGCAGAAATTGCCAAAACACAGCTTTTTTTTTTCTCCCTTCTGTCCCTCCACCTATGTTCTTTCCTGCCCCACGTCTCTGCCACCTCCTTCAACCCCTCCTTTGTTGTAAACTTACTTTCTCAGAATTATATAATAAGCATGTCTTCGTAAATTTTCAGTTTGTTTCATGATAACTGTAACTAGTTCAGAAAGAGGTTTCTCATTCTACATCATACAAAATAAAAGTGTTTCTGAAGTAGCCGGGAGTTCTTTGCCAGCAGACGAGTTATTGAGGCTTAGTTTAAATTGGCATAATTTAAACTGGTGTAGTTTTCTTAACAAGGTAATCTGTCTTGGAGGAGATTTTGGTCTGCTTTTCAGATCAGCAATATTAGTGTTATGCCATCTAGTGGCAGATGTATGTATTTCACATTTTTTGTTGGTTTACCATGCCTAGAAGTTTAGAGCCAGGAGGGACCTAAGATCACTTTACAGGTGGGAGACCAAGGCTCAGAGAAGTTAGAGGATTTGCTTAAGGTCACCACTTAGTGACAGCGCTAAGATAAGCCTCAGGTCTCCTGATTACCAATGTAGTATTCTTTTCAAAACATGGCAGTGTTTTTTTTGAGGACTCTGTTAGATTAGTTTGAGGATATCAACCATGGGAAGGTATTTATATTTTAGGTTTTTTTGTTTATTCATAATTACTGTTGATAGCTTTAATGTAGTGGTGTTTTAATAGGCCCTTGTACTCAGAAGATAAGGGAAATGGATATCATATTTACCTTTGATAAAACACAGTTTTCTTTAAGTAGTTAAATAACTGCTTGTGAGAGAGGGTTGAGCTTGTTTTCCATTTGTTACAGTGAGAACAAATATTAATTATTGTGCCTTTGGGCTTGCCCTTGTATGATGTATTTTTTTCTCATAGAAAAGGAAATACTAGGAGAGAGGGCCCTAGGACTCAACTTCTCTGTTAGGGTCATACTCAGATTAAGTTTTGTGTTGAAAAAAAGAGTTAATTCTGACAGTGCCTTGTGGTCCCTCCTCACCCTATCCTGGCAACTAAAGGTTGCAGATCAGGCAAGCAGTAAGCTTCAAGGACAGAGAAGTTTTAAGCAATCTTAAAGACTGTTGGAATAAGGGTGAAGAATATTGCCCTGGGAAGAGGTTTAGAGCCAATTGACATCAGGACACCAGCTATTGGACTGGAGAAGTGTTTGAGTAGTAGACTGAGGATGACTTGGATTTGCATTTTTGTTTTGCCTCTGATGCTCCAGTGTTGCTTCTTTTATAATTTCTTTTCTGTTTAAACAGCTTCCTTCAGCCAATCTTCATTTGAATTGGTGTTTTCCTGTAGGTAAAATGTTTCTCTCTGGCTTCTTTCAAGACTTTTTTGTTTTTAATTTTCAGATGTTTAATTATAATGTATCTTAATGTAAATTTCTTTGAGTTTAGTCAGTATGAGATTCACTCAACTTTTTGAATATGTTTGGTGCTTCACCAAATTTGGGAGTGTTTTAGCCATTATTTCTTTGAATATTCTTTCAGTTCCCCTTTTCCTCTTCTCTTTTCTGGGACTCCAGTGATATGAATAGTGAATCTTTTGTTATGGTCTATGGATCTCCTGTGGGTCCCCAATGTTCTTTTCTTTATATTTTAATTTATTTTCTCTCTGTTGTTCAGATTGGGTAAATTCTACTGATTTCACCTCAAGTTCACTGATTCTATGCTATATGCCATTTTCACTCTACTATTGAAACCATCCTGTGAGATTTTAATTTTGGATATTTTATTTTTTAGTTTTATAATTTCTGTTTGATTTATAACATATTTCTGTGCTGATATTTCTATTTTTCATTTGTTTCAAGATAATTTATGATTTGATGTATTTTTAAGGTAGCTGCTTTAAAATCTTTACAGATAATTCTGACATCTGATTCATGTCTGTGTTGGCATCAATTAATTGTCTTTTTGTCATTCAAGTTGTGATCTTTTCTGGTTCTTGGTGTGATGGGTGCTTTTTTACTATATCCTGGACATTTTGGCTGTTATGTTAGTTTTTGTGTTTAGAGTTAGTGTGTAGACCATAGTCTAATTTTGTAGGCTGTTGTTCCAGTGGCAGTTTAATTTTCAGAGCCTTTCCAGTGTTATTTTGATTTTCTTGGTTATTTGGTTTTGTTTGTTTATTTAATGCTGGGGCCATTAAATAAAGCCTTTCTGTCACCTCAGGCAGCACTAGAGCTCCCACTGGTGCTGCCTGAGGTGGCCGAAAGCATTCCCCAGGCTGAGCTGTGTGATGTCTCTTGGTGGGGGAGGGTACTCTCAGGCTACAGGGACAAAGAGGTTTTGCTGGACCAGGCTACTTTTTGTGGCACAATGTTCGCTATTGGTGCCATTTCACTGCCCTCATGTCACTGGGGAGTACATGAGAGATTCTGACTCATGAGGACAAAGAGGCTCCCTGGGCCAGACTGCTTGTTATGGTCGAGTCCCTCTTACTGGTGTCCTCTGACTACCCCAGTGTTTCTGGATTGGGGAGGGAATTCTTAAGCCCATAGAAACAAAATGTCTGCCGAGGTCACTTGATACAGCGAGTTGCCTCTTGCTGGTACTGGCTGGACACCTCAATATCTCTTGGTTGTATAGGAGAGCCTCAGGCCTGTGGGGACAAAGGCTTCCCAGGCCAGCCTGCTTATTGTGATGGGGTCTCTCTTGCTGGTGATGCCTACTTACCAGTATCTCTCTTTAGGGGAAGGGAGTCAGGGCCAGGAGTGAAGGAAAGTGCTTTCCCTGACTGCTTATTATCATTGTGGCTGTCTATCCCCTGCTCATGGTTCTGGGCTTTCCCTGTGTTGTTAGTGAAACTTCTGTTTGATCTGGGAGATGAGAGAGCCTACCTTGGCTGCCTTCTGTTGTTAGTTTGGGGACTGGGACACGCTAGGCCTGGGTTGGCTTCTTCTGTTTGGTAGAGATACGTAAGATGTCCTGCCATTGTCTTATTCCTCCAATCCTAGGGTTACAAAACAGTTTACTTTCCTCTTACCACCTTTCAGAGTTCTCCTTTGATTGCCTCATGTGTTATTTCTAGGCTTATACTTAGTCGGGAAGAGCAAGAAGAAAGGAGTCTATACCATTGTGTCTGATCAGAGATTCATTAAAGAAAATCCTTTATTGAGATATAATTTACATACCATAAAGTTCATCCTTTTAAAATGTAAAATGCAGTGGTTTTAGTATATTCAAAGAGTTGTGCGACCATTACCACTATTTATTTATTTGTTTATTTATTTTAAACTTTATTTTAAGTTCTGGGATACATGTGCAGGACGCGCAGGTTTGTTACATAGGTAAACATGTGCCATGGTGATTTGCTGCACCTATCATCCTGTCACCTACATATTAAACCCCACATGCATTAGCTATTTATCCTAATACTCTCCCTCCCCGCTCCCACCTCCCCGCAACAGGCCCCAGTGTGTTGTTCCCCTCCCTGTGTCCATGTGTTCTCATTGTTCAGCTTCCACATGGAAGTGGGAACATGCGACATCACCACTATTTACTTAAAATATTTCATCACCCCAAAGAAACCCTATATCCATTAGCAGTCACTCCCTTTACCCCCTTAAGCCCTTGTTAGCCATGGATTTACTTTCTGTCTCTTTGAATTTGACTTTTCTGGGCATTTCCTATAAATGGACTCATACAATATGTAGCCTTTTGTGTTTGGTTTCTTTCAATTAGCATACGTTTTCAAGGATT
This sequence comes from Macaca fascicularis, assembly GCF_037993035.2. Lineage (NCBI taxonomy): Eukaryota > Metazoa > Chordata > Mammalia > Primates > Cercopithecidae > Macaca > Macaca fascicularis. The sequence goes on from NC_088388.1 coordinate 55,615,064, forward strand.
ATCCATGATATGTAGCATGTATCAGTACCTCATTCTTTTTTTTCTTTTCTTTTTTTTTTTGAGATGGAGTCTTGCTCTGTCTCCCAGGCTGGAGCGTAGTAGTGTGATCGTGGCTCACTGCAACCTCCGCCTCCTGGGTTCAAGCGATTCTCCTGCCTCCGTCCCCTGAGTAGCTGGGACTACAGGCACATGCCACCACACCCAGCTAATTTTTGTGTTTTTAGTGGAGATAGGGTTTTACCATGTTGCCCACGATGGTCTCGATCTCTTGACCCCGTGATCCACCTGCCTTGGCCTCCCAAAGTGTTGGGATTACAGGCATGAGCCACTGCAGCCAACTTTCATTGCTTTTTATGTTCAAACAATATTCAATTATATAGCTATACTCAGCTTTTTTTTTTTTGGAAGGATATTTTCTTGGGTATAAAATGTTGGGTTGATTTTTTTTTTTTTTCCTTTAGGTATTTTAAAGATGTGGCTCCACTGTATTCTAGCTTGTACTGTTTATAATGAGAAGTCTGCTGTCCTTCTTATATTTGTTACTCCGCACAATGTATCTTTTTTCTCCAGCTGTTTTTAGATATTTATCTGCATATCTAAGTAATTTATTTTGATATGCCTTTGTGAGTTCTGTGTGTTCTTCGTGTCTGGGATTTGATGAGCTTCTATGATCAGTGTGTTTATAGTTTTCATCAAATTTGGAAAAGTCAAATTTCATTAAATTTGGCCATTATTACTTCAGATATATCTCCATCTCCTCCATTCCATTCTGGGACTCCTGACTCCTGTTACATGAATATTAGGCCACTAGAAGTTGTTCCACAGCTCTGTTTTTGTTTTTTTGTCTTTTTCCCAGTCTGTTTCTCTGTTTCATTTTGGAAGTTTCTATCACTATAACTTCATTAACCTTTTTTTCCTTGTAGTGTCTAATTCATTAGCTATATCCAATATATTTTTTACATTTATATTCCTGAAAATATGTAACATAATGGTAATTTAGAATATCTTTATCTACTAATTAATACCTGCATCATTTTGGAGTCTATTTCAGTTGATTGATTTTTTTCCCTCTTTGTGGCATATACTTTTCTGCTTCTTTTCATGTCTAGTGATTTTTGTTTGCATGTTAGAGTTGTGAATTTTACTTTCTTGATTGCTGGCTATTTCTGTGTTCCTGTAAATATTCTTGAACTTCATTCTGAGATGTAATTAAGCCACCTGGAAATAGTTTGATCTTTTTGAGGCTCGTTTTCTAGCTTTGTTAGGTAGGTCTACAGCAGCATTTTATCTAGGGTTAATTTTTCACACTGAGGCAATACCCTCTGGGTTCTCTGCCTGATGCCTAGTGAATTATGCAAGTTTTTTTCTTTTTTTTCCTTTTGGCTGTTGGGAACAAAAACAGTCCCTGGCCTTGTGTGATTTCTAGGGATTGTCCTTTCTGTTCCTTTCATGTGCTTCATTCAGCCTTCTGCAGGTCTCTGAACTTCTTTCTCCCTGTTAATCTCTCTTCTCTTTGATACTCTGTGAACTCTAACTTCTTTGAGTTCCCTGGATTCCCAACTCAATTGCTTCAGTTTCACCAGGACTTCTGGATTTTCCTTGATTGGACTGCAGTCTAGAAACTGCACCCCTTTCCCACCCCCCACCCCAGCTAAGCATCTAGATCCTGCATGGAAACTCTTACCAAGAAGTAAGCTGGGGACTTTATAGGGCTCATATAATTTGTTTTCTTTCTCTCTGGGTTCATTGTCCTCTATTGCCTGATGTCAGGTGTCTGAAAACCATTGTTTTGTAGATTTTGGTTTTTTAATTGTTGTAGGTTGGAGGGTAAATTCAGACCTTGTTACTTTACCTCCGATGAGGTAGAAGTCCCTAAGGTGATGATTTTGGACAATTTTTTTGTTTTTTTTTGAGACGGAGTCTCACTCTGTCGCCCAGGCTGGAGTGCAGTGGCACGATTGCGGCTCACTGCAAGCTCTACCTCCTGGGTTCACTCCATTCTCCTGCCTCAGCCTCCCGAGGAGCTGGGACTACAGGCACCTGCCACCACACCCAGCTAATTTTTTTTTTTTTTTTGTATTTTTAGTAGAGACTGGATTTCACTGTGTTAGCCAGGATGTTCTCAATCTCCTGACCTCGTGATCTGCCCGCCTCAGCCTCCCAAAGTGCTGGGATTACAGGCATGAGCCCCTGCGTCCGGCCAATTTTGGACTATTTTATTATGTAGCTAGTGGAAGAATTACTGAATTATTTTGATCAGAGATGTTAGTGTGAAGAAATTCGGTTTTGCAGAGCTTGTTTCTAGACTGCCAGAAACTTGAACATGACTATGAGTGAAGTGAAATAGGAAGCAGGGAGATGATGAGGCTGCTGCTGTTATCCAGGTGAAGATAATGAGAGTTTGAACTACTAGAATGATTGTGAATGATGCTGGGGGTGGGAACACATTCGATGCATATTTGGAGAAGGGAGTTGATAAGACTTTCTTTTCTTAAATGTTGATGTACAACCATACAGTTTTTGCAGCATTCCAGACTGCCAATCATTCTTTCTTCATTGCTGTTAAAGAAGACATTTTATTTAATTCAGTAAAATGACACAGTCTGAAGAATTGCATCAAAATTCTAGATCATATGTTTAGTTTTAATTTCAGTTTGTATTCATTTCTCAGTTTTTCTTAATCTTGACATTCTCTAAATTGCTGGATTTATACATTCTCAATGAACTGTGAATTTATAAGGATTAAAACTGTAGCGGCTATTTGTTTATTATTTTTAGTGACATACCTTGTTCATTATGTATTCTCATCAACTTAAAAATGCATTTTTTTTTTTTTTTTGAGACGAAGTCTCGTTCTAGCACCCAGTGATTGTATTTTTAGTAGAGACGGGGTTTCACCTTGTTGGCCAGGCTGGTCTCGAACTCCTGACCTCAAGTGATCCGCCTGCCTTGACCTCCCAAAGTGTTGGGATTACAGGCATGAGTCAGTAAAAATGCATTCTTTTTCACTTCTGTAAAAGCCTATGAGCTCTTTGCTAAGTTTAAGTCTGGGAAAAATAGCTTGTGTGTTCCAAATAAACCTTTTGAATAACAGGAGATTGTACTGGACAATCAGAAACTCACATTACATTCCTACCTAAATTTTTAAATAACCACAAAAAAGGCTTATGTCAGTTGAAATAAACAGACTTCTCTCATTAAATGCTAAATGGATCAAATATGAAAGCCTTTTGTAGAATGATTTCCTGCATGCTTTCTTTTCAGTGAATGAACAGCTTTTATTTTCCTTATCTTTTGAAAGTTGGTCTATACTGGAACAATTAGATCTACTTATTTTGGTGAACTTTGATTTTCTGGCTGTCTTGGCATTATAACACAGGTCTTCTAGGGAACATGAAAATAATATTTAAAAAAAATATCATTTGCTCAAAAGCAGATTTTCCAAATCACAAATGGGAAACTTGGCACTTGCAAGTTGAATATTTTTTGAGAAGCCTTCATACTCCATACCTCCATATTCCATATTTTCCATAGTAGGCCCACCATTTGACATTCCTACCAACAGTGCACAAGGGTTCCAATTGAGTCTCGAGTAGCTGGGACTGCAGGTTTGTACCACCATTTGCAGCTAATTTTTGTAGAGATGGGGTCTCAATATGTTGCGAAGGTTGGTCTTAAACTTCTTACCGCCTCACTCCTGGGCCTCCTAAATCCCTGGGATTACAGGTGTGAGCCAGTGCACCTTGCTTTACTTTTCGCTTAAAATTTTCTGACTAAAACTCCTTTTTATAGACAGACATACTTTGTTTTATTCTTTGCTTATTATTTATTATTACTTGTTTATTTTGCCTGACAGATATTGTGGGTGGGTTTTTTTTTTTTTTTTTAAACAAATTGAAGATTTGTGGCAACCCAATGTTGAACAAGTCTGTCAGCTCCATTTTGCCAACATCTTGGGCTCACTTTGTGTCTCTGTGTCACATTTTGGTAATTCTCGCCAGTTTTCAAGCTTTTCCATTATATGTATTTTGGTGATGCGTGATCAGTGATCTTTGATATTAGTGTTTTGTTTTGGCATGTCACGAACTACCATGAAAGGTGGCAAATTTAATCCATAAATGAATTATGTATTCTGACTGTACCACTGACCAGCCATTCCATCATCTCTCTTCCTCTCCTCAGGCCTCTCTATTCCCTGAGGCACGTCAGTATTGAAATTAGGTTAGTTGATGACTTTACAATGGCCTTTAAGTGGTCAAGTGAAAGGAAGAGTTGCATGTCTCTCACTTCAAGTCAAAATCTAGAAATGATTACATTTAGTGAGGAAGACATGTCAAAAGCCAAGATAAGCCAAAAGCTAGGCCTCTTGTACCAAACAGCCAAGTTGTGAATGCAAATGATAAGAAAATGAGACAGCATTATTACTGATGTGGAGTCTGAGTGGCTTGGATAGATGAAATTAGCCACAACATTTTCTTAAGACAAAGCCTAATCCTGAGCACAAGGCCCTAACTCTCTTCAATTCTGTGTAGGCTGAGAAAGTTGAGAAAGTTGCAAAAGAAGTTTGAAGCTGGAGGTTGGCTCATGAGGTTTAAGGAAAGAAGCTGTCTCTATAATGTGAAAGTGCAAGGTGAAGCAGCAAGTGCTTATGTAGAAGCTGCTGGAAGTTATGCAGAAGATCTAGCTAAGATGATGAGGGCAGCCACACTACAACCACAATGTAGACGAAACAGGCTCTATTGGAAGAAGATGCCATCTAGAGTTTTCATAGCTGGAAAGCAGAAGTAAATGGTTGACTTCAAAGCTTCAAAGAACAGGCTTACTGTCTTTTTAGCAGCTAATTCTGCTGGTGACTTCAAATTAAAACTATTTCTCATTTACCATTCTGAAAATTCCAGTGCCTTTAAGAATTATGCTAAATCTACTGTCTGCTCTGTAAATGGAACAACAATGCCTGGATGACAGCACATCTATTTATACCATGGTTTATTGAATATTTTAAGTGCACCGTTGAGACCTACTGCTCATAAAAATATTCCTCTCAAAATATTACTGCTCATTGACAGTGCACCTGGTAACATAAGAGCTCTGATGGACGTGTATAGGGAGATTAATGTTGTTTTCATGTCTGCTAACACAGCATCTATTCTGCAGCCCATGGATCAAGAGTCATTTTGACTTTCAAGTTTTACTATTTAAGAAATGCATTTCATAAGCCTGTAACTGCCATAGATAGTGATTCCTCTGATTGAATCTGGGCAAATTAAATTGAAAGCCTTGTGGAAAGGATTCGCCATTCTAGATGCCATTATAACATTCATAATTTATGGGAGGAGGTAAAAATATGAACCTATTAACCAGGAGCTTAGAAGAAGTTGATTCCAACCCTATGGATGACCTTGAGGGATTCTAGACTTTAGTGGGGAAAGGAACTGTAGATGTGGTAGAAATAGCAAAATAACTAGCATTAGAAGTGGAGCCTGAAGATGTGACTGAATTGCTACAATCTCACGATAAAACCTTTAACAGATGAAGATTTGCTTCTTATGGATAAGCAAAGAAAGTGGTTTATTGAAATGGAATCTACTTTTGGAGAAGATGCTGTGAATTTTGTTGAAATGACACAGGATTAGGATATTACATCAATTTAGTTGATAAAGCAGCAGCAGGGTTTGAGAGGAATGATTTCAATTTTTGAGAGAAGTTGTGCTGTGGGTAAAATGCCATCAAACAGCATTGCATGCTATGGATAAATTTTTTGTGAAGGAAAGTGTCAATCGATATGGCAAACTTCACTGTTGTCTTATTTTCAGTAATTGCCGCAGCCATCACCCTGATCAGTTAGCAGCCATCAACATCGAAGCAAGACATTCTACCAGCAAAAAGATTACAACTTGCTAAAGCCTCAGATGATTGTTAGCAGTTTTTAGCAATAAAGCATTTTTAAATTAAATAAAGCATTTACATATTTTAGACATAATGCTGTTGCCCACTTAATAGACTACAGTATAGTGTAAACATAACTTTTATATGCATTGAGAAACCAAAAGATTTGTGTGACTCACATTATTGCAATATTCACTTTATTGCTGTGGACTGGAACCAAACCTGCAGTATCTCCCAAGTATGACTGTAATTGTTTCCAGATCCTCTACTACTTTGAAAGAACTCTATCAATCAAAGTGCCTCTTACAGTAGTGTGGTCTCATTTAGGTTCTTTTCTTATGAGGAATACACACCAATTCTAGCTTCATGTAAAAGAAGAAGTATTGTCAAAATGCCTCAGACATTTGCTGACAGATGCTACAGTGCTGCCACAGTTTACTAGAGGTAGAATCTGGAAAAGACTATTTTTTCAGGAAAAGTGAGATGAGGATAAAGATTTGTAAATAAAGATGTTTATTGTAGTATTATTTATAATAGTGAGAAACTAGAAAATGTATGTTCAACAACCTCAAAGGCCCTTTGTAAAATATCAGGTAATAAGCCCGTATATAAAGTTAGGTTTAGTGTGGTATTCATTCGGTAGGAAAAAAATAGGTATTTATGCAAGGAAACCTAGGAATAAATGGATAGTCCAAAATGTTGATAATAATTGTCTCCAGGTGTGGGGTTATGGGTGATTTCTTCTTTATATTTTTATGTATTTAAAATTCTTTCTGCACTTAACATTACTTTTATAATTAGTAAGAGTTAATGTGATTGGGCTGGGTGCGGTGGCTTACACTATAATCCTAGCACTTTGGGATTCTGAGGTGGGTGGATTGCTTGAGTCCAGAAGTTCAAGACCAACTTGGGCAATGTGGCGAAACTCTGTCTCTACAAAAAAATATGAAAATTAGCTGGTTGTGGTGGTCTGCACCTGTAGTCCCAGCTACTTGGAGGCTGAGGTAGGAGGATCGCTTGAGTCTGGGAAGTCAAGGCTGCAGTGAGCCATGATTTTGCCACTGTACTCCAGTCTGGGCAACAGAGTGAGACCCTGTCCAAAAAAAAAATTAATATGATAAATATTTCTTGAACCTAAAATACATTAGGTATGGCCTTCAGAGTTGAATAAACAATATAGGGACATGGTTAAACATGATAGAATAAGTACGTTAATTTATCTCTTTCAAAAGAAGGGAGGAATAAACTTAACAATTTCGGTCAGTACCAATGAATTTATTAAAGTAAACATTTTGCTCAGTATAGACTATATGCCAGGAATTCAGTGTGCCAGGTGCTTGGGGAAACAAGTTGGTTACTGAAAGAAAGCAAGCTTGCTGTCATTTCTTCCAGAAAGTTTTATATGGTCTTTCTATCACTGATTGAGCTTACCATAACATAACTGAAATTATCGGTTCATTTGTTTGTTTCCCTGAATTAATTATGAGTTCCTTTAGGATAGGGACTATGTCTTTTTCATTTGTGTACCTCCAGCACCTAGCAATTTGTTTCATTAACTCTGCTTGGGATGTCGTAAGTGATGATGCTTGAGGTAGATTTTGAAGAATGAGTGCCTATGATAAAAAGTTGGTTTAGTCTTAACAAAATCCTTCATTCCCCTATAACAAGAGACAGATAAGTTACTGTACTGTAGCAATTATTAATTTTGATTGAGAATATTTTTATTTTGTCTTTTTCAAATAGATTTTGGTTAGACCTCGTTTCAGAATACAGTTCTGAGTTGGTCAGTAAAGTGAATGTCACTTTCCATTTACATTTTAAACATAGAAATTTGGCCGTAAATTGGTTGCAGTTTAGGTGAGGGGCAAGGGAGAAGCTGCATTCATAGAGATGAGGTTGAGAAATCATAGTGGATGAATTTTAAAGTATATTAACAAAATGAATTCGTTGTGCAGACTTCCTCAAGTTAGATATACAAAACAAATAATCAGAATATTGTTGCCTTCATTTCATATGAACTAGGACAACATGTAGAATATACAAGCAACATGAAGATCTTAAAAAACTATAGCAAGAATTAGTTTAGATTTAACATGTACCTTCCATTCCCAATTTGCTCACAAATTACATCCCCAAAGTTCAATGATAAGTTGATTCCTTCTTCGTTGTCACAGGATAATTTTATAACAATAGTGATAGACATCTGTGGTTTTCAACCCAGGGAACATTTGGTAACATCTGGGCACATTTTTCATTGTAACAACTTGCTGGTGGTAGGGGGTGCTACTGGAATCTAGGAATTGAGACTATGAATACTGCTAAACATCCTACAATGCACAGGACAATCCCCATCCCCGCAAAGAAGTATCCATCCCCAAATGTCAGTAGTGCTGATGTTGGGAAATCCTGCCTAAACAATGGTAAGGTTCCCAGGCCAGCCTCAAAAACTTTAACCAGTAGCAGTACTTATAGCCCATAACTGAAACTTAGTGCTAGTGGTGCCATTTCATTTGTTACTTAAAATTATTTCATCTCCATAGAAAAGTTCTTCTTAAATTTCAATTTGGGATTAATTTCCTTATTGGGGCACAAAGGGCGGTTACTCCCATAATGTGGTAGAGACTCTAGATTTCAGTGCCTCTGGCTAGTGTTTTTTAGCTTTTCATATGTATCAGTCAATCTTATAGAACAGTGGCCGGGTGCGGTGGCTCACACCTGTAATCCCAGCACTTTTGGAGGCCAGGGCAGGTGGACCACTTGAGGTCAGGAGTTCAAGACCAGTCTGGCCAACATAGTGAAACCCCGTCTCTACTAAAAATACAAAAATTAGCTGGGCATGGTGGTGGGTGCCTGTAATCCTAGCTACTTGGGAGGCTAAGCCAGGAGAATCTCTTGAACTCGGGAGGCGGAGGTTTCAGTGAGCCAAGATCATACGACTGCACTCCAGCCTAGGCAACAGAGCAAGACTCTGCCTCAAAAAAAAAAAAAAAAAAAAAAAAAAGGTTCGTAGACTAGAGATTGCCTTTTATTTCAGTACAGTTATCCCTGGGTATTTGTGGGGGATTTGTTCCAGAACCCTTATATAAAATGGTGTGGTATTTGCATATAACCTATGCATATTTTCCTATATACTCTAAATAATTTCTTGATTACTTATAATACCTAATACAATGAATATGGTGTGGAAATATTTGTTATACTGTATTTTTAAGATTTGCGTTTTTAAATTGTTGCATTGTTAATTTTATTTTTTTTCATCCCAAATATTTTCATTTCATGGTTGGGTGTCTCCTGCAGATGCAAAACCCATGGATATGGAGGTCCAACTGTGTAATTTCTAGATGATGCATACTTACATGTTTTTTAAAACTTGAAAATGTTTAATCAGTTTACCAAATACTCATTTAGAAATAAGTAAGAGTAGAATGAGTAATTGTATTTTTTAGTATCCCATAACTGATTCACTTTGGTTTTATTAACAGGGTCAGGAGAAGGTCTAGGGAAAATAATCCAGAGATTTCCACAGAAGGACTGGGATGATACACCTTTTCCACAGGGAATTGAGTTGGTAAGTGGTTGTTGTATTTTTGCATGTTTATAATGTTATTTTTCTTTTTTGTCACATTGATTTTTACATTTATGTTACATTTGCTGTTAAGTAATTTGATAATTTAATTGTAAGTATTACAGTACTAGAAATAATTATCTTCCCTCCTAGTCCCTCAAGTACAGTCATCTTTGAATATATTAATTCTAGAATGCCTATTTTGCTCTTCTTTTTCTCATTTAAATTTGTAATATTAAAGATGAAATTGATGATTTTCATATACTCAGAAGGAGAAAAATTCCATTGATTCTTTAGTAAAAGTCTTAGCCCAGTAACTTTAGGGATACACATATATATATTTTTTTCCTGAAAATGTCCAGGTTATTGTCTTAGTAAAAATGAAACAAAAAAACACAGATAAATAAAATACCAGAAGTTTGTTTAATGTTAACCAGTCATGGTTTGAATTTGATCTTAAAATCACAAATTAGATTTCTTTTGTTTTTAGCTACAAGGTCTGAAGGTTATTTTATAATAGTGCAGTTCAACTCCTTTTGTTGTTGTTGTTGTGGTTAGCCATTTTAAAGGAATTTATTAATTGAACATAATTTATGCTGTCCAAGATATTCTGTCTGGTGGTGGATCCATGGTAGTAAAATGAGGGACTAGAAAGGTGATTACTAAAGTACTTTGCAATATATGTCTATGAAGTTTGGTTCTCCGAATTTACTGGGGGGTGTGTGTGTGTACTTATTTATATTGTGTTTATGGATACGCACACACATACACACATAGAAGCAGTGTCTTCAAGGCAGTCCTGTTGAGAGGCCATTTGGTGTAATATGATACTTAAGAGTGCAGGCTGTGGAGCAGAGTGCCTAGGTTAAAATCTCAGCTGCATGGTATGACTTCTGAGAAGTTACTCAACTACTTTGAGCCAGCAGAACACTTATCCATAAAATGAGAATAATTGTTATATCAGTCTCATAGGTTGTTGTAAAGATAAAGTGGAAAAAATACACATAAAATGCTTAGAACAATGTCTTCCATAAATGAGTTGTCTGGTTGTTTAATTAATATTGTTGCTGTTTGTTCAGCATCTCTCAGCACCTTACCCACAGGAACAATTGTTCATTCTCTTGTTGGCATGGATCGGAAATATCTATTAGATATTTTGTATTGAAAATTTGAAATTTTCTCATCCTAGCTAATAACTGTCCAATTTTGCTTCACTGAAAATTAAAGATATGTTGCTAAGTCCTTAGTTTTGATTGTTACAACTCAGCCATGTAGAGAAAGCTGAGGGTTCTGTAGCCCTACAGAGGGGATAAATCTTGAATTTTGGCATTAAAAATGGGGAAGGAATGTGAGGATCCAAGGAAATGGCTTTTTGGAGAGCCCTTTGTATTCCTTTCTCTTTTTCCCCATATGCCTGCAAATACCAGTACTTGGCCTTACAGTGTGAATAACCAGGCATTTGTTCTATAAAAGCTTTTAAACCCTGTTTCAATGTCCCTTTTAGTGTATTGAGGGGAAATTTTTGGTGCTGGGGATCTGTTAGAACTTTTTGTGGGTTCCTACCTCCATTCACATCAAAGTGTGGAGAGATATAAACTATACCAATTTAACAGTATGAGCAGTGATTCACCTTCATAAGTTTCAAGAACAGCAGACATCATAGAGGGAGAGAGAAATCATGGATTGGCATAGCTATTTAGCTAGGACAGAGAAAGGATAATGTTGTTTTGAAAGCCAAGAGAATAGTTACCTATGATGCCTCTCTTGTTTCTCCAGTAGCAAGGGAGAGAAACATACTGGTTTTACTACTTAGTAAATGGATATTTTCTCTTTGTGTGACAGACACTGCCATGTTCAAGTGCTATAAATGTCTCTCCAATAAGTGGAGTCTTGTGCTGCTAGAATAGTGAAATGGAGGTGCTTAAGAGGTAGACAGAACTTTTCCTCCCTAAGATTTTCCTAGATGACATCTTGGCATATTCTTAACATAGCATTTCAAGATTCATTGGGCTAGATTAATATTTAAAGAGTAATCTGTTGGATTATGTCAGAAATTTTCTTTTTCCTTTTTCCATAATGGATCACAATTTCAATTCTTTAATGTCTATAATGTTGTCAAATACAAAATAAATTTATCTTTTTTTTTTTTTTTTGAGACGGAGTCTCGCTCTGTCGCCCAGGCTGCAGTGCAGTGGCCGGATCTCAGCTCACTGCAAGCTCCGCCTCTCGGGTTTATGCCATTCTCCTGCCTCAGCCTCCCGAGTAGCTGGGACTACAGGCGCCCGCCACCTCGCCCGGCTAGTTTTTTTGTATTTTTTAGTAGAGATGGAGTTTCACCGTGTTAGCCAGGATGGACTTGATCTCCTGACCTCGTGATCCGCCCGTCTTGGCCTCCTAAAGTGCTGGGATTACAGGCTTGAGCCACTGCGCCCGGCCATAAATTTATCTTGTATCTATCAAAGTACATTTTTTTTCTGTCTCTCAACTTTTCCTATTTTTAATATCTCACAAAAATATACAATTATCAAGAACAGGAAATTAACACTAGTACAATATTACTAACTAGACTGTCTACCTTACTCAAACTTTTTCTATCAAAGTACATTTTTAAAACAGAATAAATCACTATTAATTTTTTGTCTAGTCTTTATTGCCGTATTTTTGCATATGTTTAGAGAGTGTGAATAGTCTGTATATGAACAGCAATAACTTGAATAATTGTGATGCCTTATGTGATCTTGAGTAACCCTGTGGCTTCAAGACCAAAGATACATATACTATAATTTTAGTCTAATTGAAGGTGATCTGGCTTAGTCCTTAAGTGGTTTGTTGTTTCTGGTGTAGTCATGACCCTTTTCTGATGATTTATGGGAAAAATTCTTACCCCTTCCACAATGGTGGAACAACGTTAGCATATAACATTCATGTTAATATCTGACAGTTGTATAGGGTTAATAAATTATGATGAACTCACGTACATAATGGTAGTAGTATATTAATTCACAAATAAGTAAACAGAGGCTTAGGAAGTTTAGATAACTTTACTGAGATCTAACAGCTAGGATACAGCAGAGCTAGGATTCAAACCCTGATCTTCTGACTCTTAGTGTCAGCCAAGATCTGAGAGATTTCTGGGAGTGACACTTTTAGCTATGGTTAGCATTTTAGTGTAAATGGTTAGTATTTTAGTATAAATGCAGAATCTGAAAACAGAATTCCATGATTTGGAAGAACTAAGGTTGAGAAATGTTAAGAGAAGGCTGTGTTATTGAATAGGGACGAGCTTTATTATTTATTTTATCTGAGAACACACATGGGTTCAGAATATAATATTATATTCAAATTATTTTCTATTGCCACTTCACCTTCCCAGGGAGTTCTAAATGTATTAAAATTCTAAATGAAAAATAGATATGTTCAGCCTTACAACTGGTGGAAAAGGATTTTAGGCATTCATTCACTAATTAATCAAATTCCAAATTTAATTTAGAAGATGCCGAATTTCTTTTTCCATTTTTACATAAAGAAATTGCCTTCTGTTTTTCTATTGAAAAATGGTGAACTTTAATTTGGATGTATTTTAAAAATAGAAATATGAAAGTAAGCTAAACTGAACATAATGACTACTTTTCTAGTTCTGGGATATTTTTCTTTCTCTTGTGCTTTTTAGGCATACATGAAAACCACAGACAGTCATATAAATAAAGTTGCAGTTAATTTTAGTAACAGCATTTCAAAGAAAATTAAATTGGTTTTCAGAGGCATTCTATGGTTAACAATCTATTCCTGATTATAGGAACAATATTTTTATTGGCTAGATCAGAGACATTTAAACAGCTTAAAGAATTAAAGCAAAATAGTATTGTTTTGACCTTAGCTCCTTTTTTTTTTTTTAAGACAGAGTTTCACTCTTGTTGCCCAGGCTGGAGTGCAGTGGCACAATCTTGGCTCACTGCAGCTTCTGCCTCCCAGGTTCAAGCAATTCTCCTGCCTCAGCCTCCCAAGTAGCTGGGATTACAGGCGTGTGCCACCACACCTGGCTAATTTTGTATTTTTAGTAGAGACACGGTTTCACCATGTTGGTCAGGCTGGTCTCGAACTCCTGACCTCAGGTGATCCCCCTGCCTTGGCCACCCAAAGTGCTGGGATTAAGGGTATGAACCAACACACCCAGCCTACCTTAGCTCCTTTTTAAGATGCCTTGTCTTAGGAGTGAATGTTTTTATATCATGATTCAGAAAATACGCCACAATCTCAATAGGGCATGCCTGTACTAAGATTTTTGTTAGACGTGCCTGATTTTTTTAGAATACTAAAGTACTGTGATAAATAAATTTTGTGGCTTGAAAAAGAGAAGCATTCAGTTAGAATATCTAACTTTAATATTCTTAGGAAATTAGTTCTGTTATTTAAATTATACACTAGCGATTCGACTACCTGCAATGTGAATTAGGTCTTCTGTAAATGTAGATTGAGGAGAAGAGAGGAAAAAGAGCTTGTATTCCACATTGTGCAGGTGTAACATAGGAAAAGTGACTTTAATATGGGATGTTATTTGAGGGCAGAGAGGTAAATATAAGTACCATGTAATGCTTTAATTCTTTAAGCTGTTTATAATGCAATACATGCAACAAATGGGTAACAATCATCCATTTGACAGAGATATAAATACTATGTCAAATGGTTAGGAAACTGAGTGTAGAAAAGATGGAAGAGACTTTTCCTTTTTGTAGAAGAATATGCTTGAAAGGAGAATGAGCTGACAGAATCAGGGTTCACAAACATTTTAAAAGGCAGGAGTTATGGGATGTTTAAGAAAATGAAATATAATAAGTAAAACTTTAAGTTCTTGCATGTGAGTATATAAAGCTAGATTTATAAGTAATCATATCCAGCTAGAGAGGCTTGAGAAATATAAGAAGACAGATTTTTAAAAGTTTATAAAAGGTATGTATGGTAGATACTATAGAAAGCATCTGAAGCCTCTGTGCTGAGGTAGGATGCAAGATAAAATACTCAGTTTTAAAGATGGTCCAAAGCTTGGTGTAAACGGTGTGTGGAAGGACTCTGGATTTAGCATAGAGTTGAGGCTGAAAACTTAAGAATACTGCTATGAAGTATGAGGACATGGCTTTTAAAACACACTAAGAACTATAAAAAGGATTTTAAAAGTTATGTTCACAACAAAGCAAGTGGATATAAATGGGGGTTAAGCCAGAAAATGGTGGTTTGAGCTCATATTTTTGGTACCCACTTCCAGACTGTTGTTTCTTTGAAGTAATAAAACCACAGGGCAGGGTACCTGATGAAGTCTGGAAGGTACATTTGAGGTAGTAGATTCTTTTATCATCTCTGAGGAAGAGATCAGTTAATCTTAGTGTTATGGTTCTAATACACTTCTCCATACTCACTACAATGGTTTGTTTATCCTGTACTAGAACTAGTGTCTCTCAATTCTGCATTTTGCCAGTGCATTGATACCCTCAGTTATGCTAGAAAATCTTTCCCCTACAGTCACATACTTCACCACTGCTCTCAGAACCACTTTAGACAAAATTTTCTTGTCATGCTAGGGTTCTGCTCTACCTGATGCTTTAAGACAAAAGAGAACTTCCTGAGGAAGATGTAGAGCTACATAGGCCTCATCCACTACGTCTGTGTATTGTTTGCAGACAACCTGGACTTCATTACATGGTACCATACTGCTACTCATCTCTCATGTGCTTGTCTGTCATATCACCCTTATGGCTTATTCTGTACTTCTTAAGTTCCAGTTCCTTTTTGCTACTATTCTATTTCTATTCATCCTTTTTCCATTGTACCTATAATTTTAGCAAAAAAAAAAAAAAAAAAAAATTTTTTTCTTGACTTTATGTTTTAGCTACTATCCTATTTCTTCTTTATTATAAAATGTTTTCAGTGACTCTTCATTTGCTATCCCAATTTCTCTAAGAGACTAATGTGGTTCAGTAGAAAGAATACGGGATTTGAAACTTAAAAGCCTTGAGCGAAGTTAATTTACTCTCTCTGATAATAGTATTTTTCCTACAGGATGTTATTAGGTGATCATCTGTTAATATTTTAATATTTGTAATGTTACAATTTCTTATTTACTCTCATTTCATACCTCTATCTCACCCACATTTCAGGGTGAGGTCAAGAGTTTGAGACCAGCTTGGCCAGCATGGCGAAACCCCATCTCTACTAAAAAATACAAAAATTAGCTGGGTGCAGTGGCAGGTGCCTGTAATCCCAGCTACTTGGGAGGCTGAAGCAGGAGAATCCCTTGAACCAGCAAGGTGGAGGTTGCAGTGAGCTGAGATGCGCCATTGTGCTCCACCCTGTGAAACACAGCAAGACTCCATCTCAAAAAAAAAAAAAAAAAAAAAAAAAAAAAAAAATTATCGAAACAAACAATAGTGAAAACACAGCATACCAAAGTCTATGGGATATAGTGAAAATCGTATTAAGAGGGAAGTTTGTAGCTATAGGTGCCTACATCAAAAAAGAAGAAAAACTTCACATAAACAACCTAATGATGCATCTTAACTAGAAAGGCAAGAGCTAACCAAACCCAAGATTAGGAGAAGAAAAGAAACTAATAAAGGTCAGAGCAGAAATAAATTGAAATTAAGAAAACAATACAAAAGATCAACAAAGCAAAAAGTTGGTTTTTTGAAATGATAAACAAAATTGACAAACCTTTAGCCCGAGTAAGAAAAAAATAAAGACCCAAATAAATAAAAACAGAGATTAAAAATAAGATATTACAACCGATACTGCAGGTATTCAGAGGACCATTAGTGACTACTATAACCAACTATATGCCAATAAATTGGAAAACCTGGAAGAAATGGATGAATTCCCAGAGATTTACAACCTACCAAGATTGAGCAATGAAGAAATCCAAAACCTGAACAGACCAATAGCAAGTAACAAAATCAAAGCCATAATAAAAAGTCTCCCAGCAAAAGAAAGCCCAGGACCCAGTGGCTTGACTGCTGATTTCTATTAATATCAAGCTTTTAAAGAAGAACTAATTCAATTTCTACTCAAACTATTCCAAAAAATTGAGGAGAAGGGAATACTTCCAAACCTTATTCTATGAGACTAGTATTACTGTGATACCAAAACCAGGCAAAGACACAGCAAAAAAGAAAACCATAGGCCAACTTCCCTGATGAACATTGATGCAGAAATCCTCTATAAAATTTTAGCAAACCAATTTTAACAACATGTTTAAAAGATCCTTCATCATGACCAAGTAGGATTTATCTCAGGGATGCAAGGATGGTTCAAGACACACACACTAATCAACGTGATACATTTTATCAATAGAATGTACAAAAACCATGTGATGATTTTAATTGATGCTGAAAAAGCATCTGATAAAATTCAGCATCCCTTTATGATAAAAACCATTTAAAAACTGGGTATAGAAGGAACATACCTTAACACAATAAAAGCTATATACAACAAAGTCACAGCTAATATCATTCTGAATGGGGAAAAACTGAAAGCCTTTCCTCCAATATCTAGAAGATGACAAGGATGCCCACTTTTACCACTGTTATTCAACATAGTACTGGAAGTTCTAGCTAGAGCAACCAGATAAGAGAAAGAAGTCTAGGGCATCCACATTGGAAAGGAGGAAGTCAAATTATCCTTCTTTGCAGATGATGTGATCTTATATTTGGAAAAATCTAAACACTTCACCAAAAAACTATTAGAACTGATAAACAAATTGAGTAAATCTGCAGGATACAAAATCAACATACAAAAATCAGTAGCATTTCTATATGCCAACAATGAACGATCTGAAAAATCAAGAAAGTAATCTCATTTACAGTAGCTACAGATAAAATATCAAGAAATTAACCAAAGAAGTGAAAGATCTCTACAATGAAAACTATAAATCATTGATGAAAAAAAAAACTGAAGAGGACACAGAAAAAAAGGAAAGATATTCCATGTTCATGGATTGGAAGAATCAATATTGTTAAAATGTTTATACACCTAAAGCAGTCTATAGATTCAATGCAGTCCTTGTCAAAATATCAATAACATTCTTTACAGAAATAGACGAAACAATTCTAAAATTTACATGGAGGCAAAAAAGACCTAGAATAGCCAAAGCTATCCAGAGCTAAATAAATAAATAAATAAATTAATTAATTAATTTAAAAAAAAACTGGAAGAATTACATTATCTGACTTGAAATAGTAACCAAAATAGCATGGTACTGGCATAAAACCAGACACACAAACCAATGGAACAGAATAGAGAATCCAGAGACAAATCTGTTTATCTACAGGGGACTCATTTCTGAAAAAGGTGCCAAGAACATACACTGGAGAAAAGACAGTCTCTTCAGTAAATGGTGCTGAAGAAACTGGATAACCGTATGCAGAAGAAAGAAACTAGACTCCTCTTTCTCGCCTTAAAAAAATAAAATAAAATCAAAATCAATTAAAGACTTAAATGTAAGACTTCAAACTATGAAATTACTACGTGAAAACATGGGAAAAACTCTAGGACATTAGACTGGGCCAAGACTTCGTGAGTAATACCCCATAAACACAGACAACCAAAGCAGAAATGGCAAATAGGATCACATTAACTTTAAAAACTTCTACACAGCAAAGGAAACAATCAGCGTAAGTGAAGAGACAACCCACAGAATATATAAGGAGCTCAAACAACTGTGTAGTGAAAAAAATCTAATAATCTGATTAAAAGCTGGGCAAAAGATCTGAATAGACATTTCTGAAAGGAAGACATATGAATGTCTATTAAGATCTGAATAGACATTTCTCAAAGGAAGATATATGAAAGGAAGACATATGAAACAGTTATATGAAAAGGTGCTCAGCATCACTGATCATCAGAGAAATGCAGATCAAAACTACAACAAGATATCATCTAACCCCAGTTAAAATGGCTTATATCCAAAAGACAGGTAATAACAAATGCTGGCAAGGATGTGGAGAAAAGGGAACCCTCACACAGTGTTAGTGGGAATGTAAATTGGTAAAACCACTATGGAGAAGAGTTTGGAAGTTCCTCAAAAAACGGAAAATAGAGCTACCATATGATCTAGCAATCCCACTGCTAGTCATGTACCCAGAAGAAAGGAAATCAGTTTATCGAAGAGATAATCTGCACTCCCATGTTTATTGCAACACTATTCACAATGGCCAAGATTTGGAGGCAACCTAAGTGTCTGTCAATAGACAAATGGATAAAAAAAAAGTGACAATACACAATGGAGTATTCTTTGGCCATAAGAAGAATGAGATTCTGTCGTTTGCAACAACATGAAACTGGAAGTCATGTTGAATGAAATAAGCTAGGCACAGAAAGACAAACTTTACACATTCTCACTTATTTGTGGGAGCTAAGAATTAAAACAATTGATATCATGGAGATAGAGAAGAAGGATGGTTACTAGATGCTGGGAAGGGTAGTGTGGCAGGGGAAAGGAGGTAGTGCAGATGATTAATGGGCACAAAAATATAGTTAGGTAGAATGAATAAGATTTAGTATTTTATAGCACAACAGGGTGACTACAGTGAACAATAATTTTTGTATATTTAAAAATATCTAAAGGAGTATAATTGCATTTTTGTAACACAAAGGATAAATGATTGAGGTGATGGATACCGCATTTACTGATTGTTATGCATTGTATGCCATATCAAAATATTTCATGTACCTGATAAATGTATACACATGTGTACTCATAAAAATTAAAAATTCAAAAAAGATTTCATTAAAAGTACTAACAGCTTCAGGATTTTTCTCCAATTAAATGCTCTTCAAAAGAAAGAAAAACAGTACAATATTATGTACTTACTTTGGAAAGAGGATTAAACTGCTTTAAAACTTGTGTGAGAAATGTGGTCAGTTGGTTAATTTATTGTGGTTTCCTTTGCTTGAAGTTCACTGGCTTTTCCCTTATGCAGTATAACTGCTTTTCCTGAGACTTCTGCACTTTGATAAAAAGATGAGGTGGAACCCTGGATTGTTTTAAATATTTTATTTTCTGACAAGCCAAAGAAGCAGAAGAAGAGACATGTCCTTAGTTAAGAAGCAGCACAGGAAGGCTACCTGCTCATAAATAATATCTTCCCCTCATTCTATTAACTACAGATTCTTTTAGACTGATTCTAGCCTCTTTAAAATTTCTGGAAGATACATTTCAAATTCACATAAGTATTTACCTGGATTAATATTGTTCTACCTGGGTATTATCTGTAATTTCATCTCGCATAGCAACCTGTTTCCCGTTGGTGACAGTGACATCTTTGAGTAGAATGACCATGTGATGCTGATATTAGTAAAAGGGAAGAATTGTTTCTTGAACATGAAACAGGGGTAAGGGTGGAGTCTAGAAACTAATAAGTTAGTTATAGATCACTGACAACTGGCTTCCAGGTACTTAGAGAAAAACAACCTTTTTTGGTCATTGCTCATTTATGCAGAATTTTGCTTTAAAATTTATAGCCTTTTTGAATATTTAGCAATGATAGATTCTAGTCTGTTCATTTAATGATATCTATTTGGTACTTACTATGTGCCAGCAACTGAGATCAGGGTTGAAGATATAACTGTAAACCAGATAAAAGCTATCTTCTCAGAACTTAAATTTCTAGTGGAGAGAGACCAGTATTAACCATAATAAGTTAGTAAATTATGTAGTATGTGATAATTGATAAGTACTCTAAAAAACAATAAAACAGTGATGGATGGAATGTGGCCTATTACTTTGTTTTTGTTTTTTGTTTTGATACAGAGTCTCACTCTGTTGCACAGGCTGGAGTACAGTGGCACAATCTCTGCTCATCACAGCCTCCGCCTCCAGGGCTCAAGTGATTCTCCTCCCTCAGCCTCCCGAGTAGCTGGGATTACAGGCATGTGCCACCATGTCCAGCTGATACTTGTAGTGTTAGTAGAGATGGGGTTTTGCCATGTTGGCCAGGCTGGTCTTGAACTCCTGACCTCAGGTGATCTGCCTTCCTCAGCCTCCCAAAGTGCTGGGATTACAGGCATGAGCCACCGTGCTTGGCCATGGCCTATTACTCCGTAAATAACCAAGGCAACCAGTTTTCTGCTGCTGTTTGCCAAACAGAGTCTAAGGAAAGCAAATGGTCTAGGTAAAATAACTTTTAGCATTTTTCATATTTCCTATATTACCAAACAAATTGTAACTAGATTTTACTTATTTATTTGTTTGTTTATTTAGAAGACAGGGTGTGCCTCTGTTGCCCAGGCTGGAGTACAGTCTGTCGTCAGGGCTCACTGCAGCTTCGACCTCCTGAGCTCAAGTGATCCTCCCACCTCAGCCTTTCAAGTTGTTGGGCCTATAGGCATGATCCACCATGCCCAGCTGATTTTTTAATTTTTATTTTTGTAGAGACCAGGTTTCAGTATGTTGCTGAGGCTGGTCTGGAATTCCTGGGATTACAGACATGAGCCACCACGCATGGCCTGTAACTAGACTTTTAATCTTAACAAATTACTGAAGAAAATATCTTTAATGTGAAGTATATTGTGGGAAGTTATGTGAAGTTCATTAATGGTGGACATTAGTTTCTTACCTTAAATTAACCATTATTTAATGTGTGACCTATTTGTATTTAATAAGAAAATTTCAAAAATATTTGTATTTTATAGAAGGGCAGAGAAAAGAGTAGGGAAATACAGAGTCAGATATTTGCAGCTTATTAAGTACAAGTATAAAAATCTTGTGTGTTTCTAAACTAATCCTGTAACTGAACAATTGCTTAACTGGTACTGAACTTTTCAATTAGTAGCCCCCCTTTTTTTTTTTTTTTTTTTTTTTTTGAGACAGAGTCTTGCTCTGTTGCCCAGGCTGGAGTACAGTGGCATGATCTTGACTCACTGCAACCTCTGACTCGCGGGCTCAAGTGATTCTCCTCCCTCAGCCTCCCAAGTGGCTGGGACTACAGGCGTGCGCCACCATACCCGGCTTATTTTTGTATTTTTAGTAGAGATGGGTTTCGTCATGTTGGCCAAGCTTGTCTTGAACTCCTGGCCTCAAGTGATCTTCCCCACCTCAGTCTTCGAAAGTGCTGGGATTACAGGAATGAGCCACCGTGCCCAGCTAATTTGCAGCTTTTAAGGAAAAAATAATTCTATTACTTTCGATACCAGGGATTTTCCCCCTAATTATTAATACATCATTTTTAGATTTATTCTTTAAACACAATTCATAGACCTGTCATTTTTAGATTAACTTTTTTAGTGTCTAAATATAGAAGTATATAAACAAGGTTAGTTTATCCTTTAAGATCACTAATGTTTTATGGTTTCTCTTGTGCTTCCTTTCCCCCCCTCGCACTTGACAGTTATTTGCATAAAAATCCTTACTGGTAGATTATAGTGCATCCTGTGGTTATTGATAGACTTGTTTCTAGTAGTCCTTTCTATAATAGAGTATGACCTTCATTTAATACCTTCACTGGCATAGTGATGAAAATGTTATGAAGTCTTGGGGTTTAGAAAGCACCTTAAAGATTTCCTGGTCAAATTCTAACCTTCCTTTTACTGATTAAATAAGTTTGTATACAATACCCTTGTCAAGTGATCATCTAATTTTAGTTTATATTAAATAGTTGCTATGGTTCATTCAGCCTTATGTATTTTCTTAGTGCCTATTATGTGCTAGTCAAGGTGTTGGGTGCTGAGAATATAGTGGTAAATAAAACCAATGTGGCAATGCCCTTATGGACTTGGTATTGTATGGTTTTTGCAGTGATTGTGAATTTCCTCTTGTATATATACTCACCTTCATTGATCCACATTATCTTCAGGAGTCTTGTTCTTTTTCCTTGAGTTTATAGGATCATTAACTTGACGTATGCGAAAAGTACAGTTACTATAATTGAAAATACTGTGAGATCTTTTTCTTCTCAGAAGCCTATTTGCTAAATTTGTATTAAAATACATACATATTCAAATTCCTTTTTCAAGAGTTGAAGGTCCTAATATGTATGGATGTGTCATTAAGTTATAAATATAGAACCCTTAACCTAATACAGATTTCTAGAACTTAGAGCAGAATGTGGAGTATTTCCATCTCATTTAAGTAGATTATACTAAGGGTGAGATTTTAGATACTATCTAGTTGAAGTGACTGACATGGAGATTTGGTTCCATTTAGTGCTGGTACAGTGTACAGTGCTACAATGTACTGGTAGAATCTTAATGAAGTTGTCGTCTGCATTTCAAAAAGAAATTCAACTTCGACAAATCTTTGGACACCATTTTTGGCTAATTTTGCAACAGATCATATTGGAAACTGGAAACTAGTGCCAACTATTGCTAATGGAGCCATGAGCTCTTGCTGTTATTCTGGCAGTCATTTTTAGAGATGTTAGCTGTAGTGCTATTAGGGCATGAAAGCATGGCAAGGCATTGGATAATGTAAAGTTGATCTAATCCATATCACACTGGATTAATATCTGTGGCAAGCTTCAAATACTAATAGCAATGTATTATATCTTATAATCTCACATCACCTTGGCGCTTTGGATCATGTAGCTGTCCCTTGTCTGTGGAGGCAAGAGCTCACCTGAAGACCAAAATCATTTATATAGTAAGTTACCCAGGCTGCTAGAAGAGGTATTTCTCCAGATTAAAAATAGAAAATAGGAGGGCCCAAGGTATAGGTCAGAATTAGCCATTGTTTCTTTCTTTCTGTCTCTCAAGAGAAAGTACAGAAGACAGCACTTTCTACATCCTGTTGTAAAGGGAGCTGGGAAGCAAGGAATCCATTTGAGGGACCTTCAGAGTTGTTCCAAGGTTTTGGATGACTATCTGGTTTGGAATAGATTAGGATTTATTAATGCTGAGAGCAAATAAATTGTGGTAGTTTAGTGTGAAACTTGATAAGAGATGCCCTGAGGCACTTGGCTCAGCCCTAAGTGTGTTGAGATACTGAGATCTCTGTGAGCAGTCTTGTGATTAGCCGTCGTATGGTGTATAGATAACATCCTGTATGTCGCATGAAGTGAAAAAGGTTGGAGAGCACTGTAATTTATTGTATTCTATGGACTGTTTTTAGCTATTTGGTTATTTCCATTTGGTAGTCTTTTTAAGTCTTCAAAACTGTCTCAGTGATACTCAGTGGAACCCAAGATAGATTAAAGGAAGCACCGTGCTCCTGTGACAGTTATATAAATAGGGATTTTGGTAATTGAACTAAGAGTGCCCCACTCCAAAGTGTAACTTATGTGTTAAAAAGTCACTTGATTCAGCTACTCTCCCTGCCTATAGATTCTATTAAATATTTCCAGTGCTAAAATCTTAAAGGCTGTGTGTTTCATTTGAATACGAAATGTGATTGATTTCTTTTAGTTTGCTTTAAAGTTTTGCCTATCCAATTTGTGTTTGGTAAATATCTGGAAGGGAGAGTTAATATGTAGGCTGGAATAATGGACTGAAATTAATAAAGTGAATTTTTATGAGGAAATGTAAAATATTTTATTATAATTATGTCCTATAAAATTATGATGTAAGACCTGCAGTTCATGTAAAAAAGACCTAGATGTTTTATTAATAAGACTGGCATGAGCTGTTAGCTTATAGAAAAGCTGATGCAGTTTTTGGCTGTGGAATATCCAAGATCAGTGACAATAGGAGTGGGAATGGAGTATTTAATTGACAGGGTTTGGTTGGATGACTAATTGAATATGGGATGCACTGAGGGACCAAAAGTTATCTCACTGATTCAAATTTGGATAACTGGGAGAGAAATAGTACCTTGATAGAGTAGTGAGAAGATAGAAATAATTGCAGCTTTGTCCAGCTTGACTCTCTAAATGAACTTAAGGTATAACACTGAGAAAGTAATTTGGTAAAGTGGTCAATATCATGGACTCTAGACCAGTCTTCTTGAGTTTTAGTTCTGAGTTCTCCACTTGGTAACACTGTGACCTTGGACAAATTATTTAAAGGCTCTGTACCTTTTTTTATCAGTCTAATGGGGATAAACTTCATATACTAAATACCAGGAACCATTTTAAGCACTTTATGTATATTAAGTCATTTGATCCTTATGTATCTATTAAATGTTTGCAGTACTAAAATCTTAAAGGCTCTGCATTTCATTTGAATAGGAAATGTGATTGACTTCTTTTAAAGTGTTACTTATCAAATTTGTGTTTGGTATATATCTGGAAGGGAGACATGTGGATCAAATGGCTTAAAACACATAAAGTGCTTAAAATGGTTCCTGGTATATAGTAAGCATAAAAGTGAAAGCTGTTGCTATTCTTATTGTCATTTTTAGGGTACGTTTTCAAAAATAATACTGTGGTTTCAGTATAAAATCTAATGTTACCAAAAGGATCTCTTTCATTAGGAGCAGTTCTAGGAAACTTCATTTTCTTTCCTTACTTGCCACCTCTGCCCTCTCAAACTTGTAGATCCAAGGTGTGGAAAATTAGTTGTGCAATTTTAATTATTAAATCTTGTCATTGTTGTGTATTTTAGGGACGAGAGAGAGTCTTTGAAAAAAATTTTTTTGGCTGTAATTACAATTCTTTTTGAATTTTAAAGAATCATATTGAAAATGTTTATTTCCCACTTTCTGTCATTCTCATCTGGACACTGTGTTCAGCTTCAGTTCAGAGTTGTGATTTCAGCTTTTTTTTTTTTTTTCCTACTAGACCTCACTTAATGACATTAGCTTTGTCCCTCAGTGAATTTGTTTAGTCCTTTGGACTTCATGTTTTATGCTCTCTTCGACCCTCATACGTTCCCTGATATTTTCATGAAACATACAGGAAGCAATTTGTATTCTTAGAGGAACTAAAACTAGTCTGAAGACTCAGCTGAAAAAGCTGGGTTTTTTGGAAATTTCCAGATGAAAGGGACAGTCTGAGGAATGCTGTCAGACTGGAAGAAGCCCCACATATAAACAGGGCTGTTCCTAGTTATTCTTGGATCTGTAAAGGTCATATAGTTTTGGATGTTTCTTCTGATTTCCTTCCATCTATCACTATTTAAATAAATTATGCATATCCATTTCTGTTCATTCAGTGTTTTAAATAGAGCCTGCCTATTTAACCGCATGTCAGATAAGGATGTTAGAATATGGAAGGGGGTGGAGTACTGGTAATTTGGTTCTGATAATTTGACTGTCAAAACTTGTGACTGTTTTATTAAAAATTTTAAAAACAGTGCATTTAAGGGTATCTATAAAATAAAGTTGTTCTCACTTTTCTGCATTCTGATATCTTTCTGAATGGAAGAGAAACCAATGCTATTTTAGTTACTGCTCTGGCCTGCAGTGAAGCTCAGACAACATGAAACCCTGCGTTCTTATTTCAAAGACATAATAAAAACTCTTTGGGTGCTCAGCATTAGAGTTTGTCTTTTCACTCTTGGCTATATTTATCATGCTCTATTATATTATTCCTTTGCCGCAAGGATAGAGATTTCAGTTAGTTCCACTAGTTATCCTCAGTCTCCGCTGAGGCATATATTCAACTAAATGCCTATAACAGAATATTCACACTATAGTGGAATAAATGAGGTAGGGATGTATTTTTCTGCCCTGTTGGAAAAAGCGACAAGGTAGATAACTTGGGGCTGTTATAGTAACTTTGTGATGTTGTCAAAGACTCATGCTCTGTCCAGCTTTTTATTCCTTCCTATATAGGATATTACTCTTATCTTCATGTTGTCATCCTACACAAAAGGAAGAGGAAAGGGAAACAGTGCTAAAAATGCAACTGAGTCTTTCTCCTATTTTTATTTATTTATTTTTTAGACAGGGTCTCACTCTGTTGCCCAGCCAAGAATGTAGTGGCACAATCACAGGTCACCACAGGCTTGAACTTCTGGGCTCAAGCAATCTTCCTGCTTCAGCCTCCTGAGTAGCTAGGACTAGAGATATGTGCCACCAGTCCTGGCAAATCCTTATTTTTAAATTTTTTTTGTAGAGAAGGGGGTCTTGCTATGTTGCCCGGGCTGGTCTTGAGCTTCTAGCCTCAAGCAATCCTCCTGCCTTGGTGTCCCAAAGTGTTGGGATTACTGGCATGAGCCACCACGCCCACCCTCTTCCTCCTTTTAAAAAGAATTTTCCTGAAAGTGTGCCAAGTGACTTCCAGTGGTATCTCTTTGGCCAGAACTGATGTGTAACCATGTCTGACTACAAAGGAGGCAGAGAAATTTAATGTGTATTTGTTTGAGTTAGGCATATTGCCATATACAATATGGAAAAATGGATATTGATGGACAGCCAGCAGTCTCTCCCATATTATCCAATATGGAGAGTTCTTAACAGTGCAGGCTTCAGCTAGTCATTCCTGTGCTAATCATTTGTGGTTAGGAAGTTAAAATTGGTTTCTCTTGTCATTCTTGGCTTTATAAATTATAACAGACTGCTTTGGCTTGCTTTTAAAGATGAGGCAGTATAACTGGCAAACACTATGAGGCTTCATACCCTATTCATTAGGAGTAGAGTTATTTAGCATGTTGTGGGAAGAATACATAACTTTCGATGTGTCCATGTTTGTGGCAGCCAGAAAAACATGATTGAAAACTGCTATTTTCTTATGACCCCCCCCCTTTTTTTTTTTTTGAGACAGAGTCGTACTTTGTTGCCCAGGCTGGAGTGTAATGGTGTAATTTAGGCTTACTGCAAATTCTGTCTCCCAGGCTCAAGCAGTTCTCCTGCCTTAGCCTCCTGAGTAGCTGGGATTACAGGCATGTGCCACCACGCCTAGCTAATTTTTGTATTTTTAGTAGAGATGGGGTTTCGCCATGTTGGCCAGGCGTGTCTCGAACTCCTGGCCTCAAGTGGTCTGCCCACCTTGGCTTCCCAAAGTGCCGGGATTACAGGCATGAGCCACTGAGCCTGGCCTCATGTGACCAAATCTTATTTCCATTTAGAATCTCTGATCTTTCTAAGCATCATAATGTATTTTGTTATATGTTTTAATAGAAATGTACTTTTTAACTTTAGAGGCAATTCTCTAGTGTTTGTTTAGTAGCTTTGAAAATTTAATCAATATCTCTCCTCTCCTCTTCCTACCTTAAAGGTTAATGAGAGAAGAACCCTGTATTTTGTTACTCATCCTTGTATCCTAATGGCAGGCTTACATGACATGTACTAAATACGTGTTTGATGAATAAATGATTGACCAAAGGAACAAGAATGGTAGCATTCTGCCAGCTGCAGTGGCATGCACATGTCATCCTAGCTACTCAAGAGGCTGAGATGGGAGGATTGCTTGAGGCCAGAAGTTGGAGACAAGCTTGAGCAACATAGTGAGACCTTGTCTCTAAAAAGTTAAAAAAGTTAGCTGGACATGGTGGCACCCCCCTGTATTCCCAGCTACTCAGAAGGCTGAGAATTGCATGAGCCTAGGAGTTGAAGCTACAGCAAGTTATGATTGCACCACTGCACTCCAGACTGGTGACAGAGTGAGACATCATCTCTTAAAAAAAAAAAAAAAAAAGGTAGTGTTCTGTTTCATTTTGAACACTCCTGACTAATTGAGAATCTGTTATTTTAGGAAATTAGAGAGGCAAAACAATATGGTTCAAATAATGTTACTTTGGAGTCATTTGCATAACAAATGTTTTTTGATCCCCTACGATGTGTCAGGTACTGTGTTAGGTACTGGAGATAGGAAAACAAAATGTGTTTCCTTTTATCAAGGAAAGAAGAGGACTTTAATTATTGAAATTACTGTGATAAATGCTATATGTGTACAGTGGGTCCTAAAGATGCACCTAAAAGGGCTATTTAAACAAGGTTTTGGAACAGTGAGTATGGAAACAGCAGGTTTGTGGTACAAGAAGATTTTATGGAGGAGTGGTACATGTGTAGTTTTGAAGGATGAATAGGAATTAGCCAGGTGCAGGTAAATGGGGATAATGTTCTAGGAAGAGATAGCTGCTTGTGCAGAGGTACAGATATGAAAAGATACAAGGGTATGGGGTGTGGCAGGAGATGTATGAACCAGATAATGAAGGGCTTAGAGTTCTTTTAGAATATCATTAAAGACATTTTCAAAACAACTTCTTTTCTCTCTCTGGTGAAAAAGGAAGCAGTTTTTAAGGACAATCTCAGAAATACAGAAAGGTGTATAAAGAAAAATATGAAGATGACTCATAATCTCTTCAACCAGAGATAACCACTGTTAACATTTTGGCATATGTACTGCCATAATTCCTCTCTTTTTTCCCCCTCTCTTTTTCCTCCTGTCTTTCCTATTTTTCCTTCTTCCTTTTCTCCTCTCTTTCCCTCTTCTCTGGCCAGATCTTTTTGGCCCTTATGGCAAAAACTTGAAGCACTCAACTGAAAATAGAGATTAGGGGTGGAAAGAGGCAGGGTTTTTATCTTAGGGTCATTTTCTGAAATAAATATTATAGAAAAAGATATAATGTTGGGAATGGAGAGTTTGAATTTGGTCATTAGACATGTTTTTATTTCACCGAAACTAATGTAGCATGTAATATGTGTCCACTTCTATTTTAAGAGCTTTAAAAATTACATATTTAAACCTTTTCATGATCATGCAAGGTAAGAGCAGGTTGAATATCCCTTATCTGAGATGCTTGGGAGCAGAAGTGTTTTTGAAATTTGGATTTTTTTGGATTTTGGAATATTTGCAGATACCATCCAGTTGAGCATCATTAATCCAAATATCCAAAGTCTGCAATGATGCAATGAGTATTTCCTTTGAGTGTTATCTCGGTGCTCAAAAAGTTTCAGATTTTGGAGAATTACAGATTTTGGATATTGGATTTTCATATTAGGGATGTTTAAACTGTATTATTATTCCCATTTTATAGGTGAGGAAATTGAGACACAAAGAGATCTAGTAATTTGTTTAAAGTTAACAAAACTAGTAACTGAAATCCAGGCTCTAGATTTAAATCAGGGCAGTTCTGGCTCCAGAGATCATGCTCTTTACCACTATGCTATGCTACCTCTCAGAATGAGGCCAAAATATATGTGAGATAGTCAAGTAAAGATATTCAGTAGGCATGCGATTATCCATTGGAAACCCAGGAACAGGTTAGGTCTAGGGATATATATCTGGAAGTAATTTGTATTTTTTCTTTGGAAAAATGTCTATTCAGGTTTTTTTGTTTTATTTTTTATTTTTTATTTTTATTTTTTATTTATTTATTTTTTTTGCCGTTGAGTCATTTGAGTTACTTATACATTTTGGATCTTAACCCCCTTATCACATATATGGTTTGCAAGTATTTTCTCCCATTCTGTAGATTGCTTTTTCATTTTGTTGATTGTTTTCTTTGCTGTGCAGAAAAAGTTAAATTTGATATAATCTTATTTGTTTATATTTGCTTTTGTTGCTTATGCTTTTGGTGTCATATCTAAAAAATTGTTGCCAAGAACAATGTCAAGGAGCTTTTGCCCTCTATTTTTATCTAGGAGTTTTACAGTTTCAGGTCTTATGTTATATCAAACTTTAATCCAGTTTGAGTTGATTTTTGTGTATGATGTAAGAAAAGGGTCAAATTTTACTCTTTTGCATGTGGATATTCAGTTTTCCCACCACCGTTTATGGAAGAGACTGTCTTTTGCCCATTGTATATTCTTGGTAACTTTGTCAAAAATTAGCTGACTGTGTATGTGTGAGTTTATTTCTGGGCTCCCTATTCCATTCTATTCGTATACGTGTTCGTTTTTATTCTAGTACTGTGCTGTTTTGATTACTGTACCTTTGTAATACCATTTGAAATTAGGAAATGTGATGCCTCCAGCTTTGTTCTTCTTTCTCAAGATTGCTTTGGCTATTCAGGGTCTTGAGGTTTCATACAAATGTTAGAATTGTTTTTTCTACTTCTATGAAAACTGCCATTGAAATTTTCATAGGGATTGCAGTAAATCTGTAAATCATTTTGGGTAGTATGGACATTTCAATGATATTAATTTATTCAAGCTATGAGCATGATAAATATTCCATTTATTTGTATCTACTTCAATTTCTTTCATTGATGTTTTCTAGATTTCCAGGTACAGATCTTTCACCTCCTTGGTTATGTTCAATTTCTAAGTATTTTATTCTTTTTGATGCTATCATACATAGGATTGTTTTCTTAATTTACTTTTTTGGATAGTCCCTCGTTAATATGTAGAAACACAACTGATTTTTGTTTGTTTTGAGATGGAGTTTCGCTCTTGTTGCCCAGGCTGGAGTGCAATAGCATGATCTTGGCTCACTACAACCTCCGTCTCCCAGGTTCAAGCAATTCTCCTGCCCCAGCCTCCCAAGTAGCTGAGATGACAAGCACACACCACCACACCCAGCTAATTTTGTATTTTTGGTAGAGACAGGGTTTCACCATGTTGGTCAGGCTGGTCTCGAACTCCTGACGTCAGGTGATCGGCCTTGGCCTCCCAGAGTGCTGGGATTACAGGCATAAGCCACCACGCCTGGCCCACTGCTGATTTTTATATGTGGATTTTGTATCTTACGACTTTACTGAACTTGTTTATTAGTTCTAACAGATTTTTGGTGGAGTACTTAGGGTTTTCTCTCTATGTATACATAATATTACGTCATCTGCAAAGACATTTTTTACTTCTTCTTTTACAGTTTGAGTGTCTTTTATTTCCTTTTCATGTCTAATTGTAACTGCCCAAGGGGTTCACCTTGCCTGCTGCCTAGCCAGAGCCGATTCATCAAGACACGGGAATTGCAGTAGAGAACGTGTAATTCACGCAGAGCCAGCTGTGCGGGAGACCGGAGTTTTATCATTACCCAAATCAGTCTCCCCAAGAGTTTTTAAGGGTAACTTGGGGGGAAGCCAGTGAGCCCACAGTGCTGATTGGTCAGGGATGAAATCATAGGCAGTTGAAGCTGTCTTCTTGTGCTGAGTCAGTTCCTGGGTGGGGGCCACAAGATCAGATGAACCAGTTTATTGATCTGGGTGGTGCCAGCTGATCCATCAAGTGCAGGGTCTGCAAAACATCTCAAGCACTGATCTTATGAACAATTTAGGGAGGGTCAGAATCTTGTAGCTTCCAGCTGTATGACTCCTAAACCATCATTTCTAATCTTGTGGCTAATGTTAGTCCCACAAAGGCAATCTAGTACCCAGGCCAGAAGGAGGTCTGCTTTGTGAAAGGGCTGTTACCATCTTCTTTTAAACGATAAACTACATTTCTCCCAAAGTTAGTTCAACCTACGCCAAGAAACAAACAAGGACAGCTTGGAGATTAGAAGCAAGATGGAGTCGGGTAAGTTAGATCTCTTTCACTGTCTCAGTCATAATTTTGCAAAGGCGGTTTCATAATTGCTTGTCTCTGATGTTAGAGGAAGAACTTTCAGAGGAAAAGCTTTTTGTCATTGAATATGATGTTATAGACTTTATTATTTTGGGGGTACATCCTTCTTACCTAATTTGTTGAGAGTTTTTATCATTAAAATATATTGAATTTTATCAAATGCTGTTTGTGATCTAATGAGATGATCGTGTGATATTAATAATTCTGTTAATGTGGTATACTAAATTTATGGATTTGCATATATTGAACCATTCTTGCACTCCAGGGATAAATCCTACTGGATCATGGTATAGGATGTTTGTAGTGTGCTGTTGAATTCCGTTTGTTTAATATTTTTGAGTCTGTATTCACCAGGGATGTTAGCTTGTACTTTTCTTTTTCTGTAGTCTTTATATGGCTTTTTATGATTTGTATGATTCAGTCTCCTTGCTAATTATTCATCTGCTCAGATTTCCTATTTTGTCATGATTTAGTGATAGTAGGTTTTATGTTTTTAGGAATTTATACATTTCTTCTAGGTTATTCAGGTTGTTTGGATATGATTGTTCATAGTAATCTCTTATGGTTCTATTTCTGTGACATCAGTTGTAGTGTCTGCTGTTTTATTTCTGATTTTATCTATTTGAGTCTTCTCTTTTCCTAGTCTGGATAAAGGCTTGTCAGTTTTGCTTATCTTTTCAAAAAACCACCTCTTAGTTTTGTTGATTTTTTTCTTTTGCTTTCCTTGTTTATATTTCATTTATTTCTGCTCTAATCTTCATTATTTTCTTTTCTATTGCTGACTCGGACTTAGTTTGCTCTTCTTTTTCTAGTTCTTGAAGTATAAACTGAAGTTGTTTATTTGAGATCTTTGATTTTTTTCTTAATGTAGGCATTTAGTACTATAAACTTTCCTCTTAGAACTGCTTTTGCTGCATCCTATAAGTTTTGATATGTTATTTTTTCATTCTCACTTTCTCAAGATATTTTTTGACTTCTCTTTTAGTTATTCTTTGATCCATTAGTTGCTTAAGAGTGTGTTAATTTCCATAGATTTGTGAATTTTCCAGTTTTTCCTCCCATTATTGATTTCTAATTTCATACCAATTTGTTTAGAAAATATTCTCGGTATGATTTCAGTTTTTGTAAATTTATTAAGACTTGTTTTGTGACCTAACTTGATCTATCCTGGAGAATGTTTAATGTGTGCTTAGGAAAATGTTTATCCTTCTGTTGTTGGGTGGAATGTTCTGTATATGTCTGTTAGGTCCATTTGTTCCAGAGCAGTGGTCTCCAACCTTTTTGGCATCAGGGACCAGTTTCGTGGAAGAAGTTTTTTCATGGATTCTGGGCAGGGGGATGGTTTCAGGATGATTTAAGTGCATTACATTTATTGTGCACTTTATTTCTATTATTATTACATTGTAATATATAATGAAACAATTATAAAACTCACCATAATGTAGAATCAGTGGGAGACCTGAGCTTGTTTTCTTGCAACTAGAAGTTCCCGTCTTATTGTGGGGTTGTTTGTTTTATTCTTGTAGGTTTATGTTCCTTATAGATGCTGAATATTAGACCTTGTCGGATGCATAGTTTGCAAAAATTTCCTCCCATTCGGTAGGTTGTCTATTTACTCTGTTGATAGTTTCTTTTGCTGTGCGGAAGCTCTTTGGTTTAATTAGATTCCATTTGTCAATTTTTGCTTTTGTTGCAATTGCCTTTGGCATCTTCGTCGTGAACTCTTTGCCAGCTCCTATGTTTAGAATGGTATTGCCTAGGTTGTCTTTCAGGGTTTTTATCATTTTGGGTTTTGTATTTAACTCTTTAATCCATCTTGAGTTAATTTTTGTATATGGTGTAAGGAAGGGGTTCAGTTTTAATCATCTGCATGAGGCAAGCCAGTTATTCCAGTGCCACTTATTAAATAGAGAATCCTTTCCCCAGTACTTGTTTTTGTCACGTTTGTTGAAGATCAGATAGTTGTAGGTGTGCAGTCTTATTTCTGGGTTCCCTGTTCTGTTCCATTGATCTGTGTGTCTGATTTTGTGGCAGTCCCATGCTGTTTTGGTTACTGTAGCCCTGTAGTATAGTTTGAAGTTGAGTAGCATGATGTCTCTCAGCTTTGTTCTTTTTGCTTAGGATTGCCTTAGCTATTTGGGCTCTTTTTTGGTTCCATATGAATTTTAAAATAGTTTTTTCTAGTTCCATGAAGAGTGTCAATGGTAGTTTAATAGGCATAGCCTTGAACCTATAAATTACTTTGAGCAGTATGGCCATTTTAACAATATTGATTCTTCCTCTGATAAGCATGGAATGTTTTTCCAGTTGTTTGTGTCATCTCTGATTTCTCTGAGCAGTGGTTTGTAGTTCTCCTTGTAGAGCTCCTTTACCTCGCTGGTTAGCTGTATTCTTAGGTATTTTATTCTTTTTGTGGCCTTTGTGAATGGGAGTTCATTCCTGATTTGGCTCTGCGTGCTGATTGATCCATGGGTAGCCACGGGCAGGCCTGGAAAAAGCACCATCTGATTG
Source organism: Macaca fascicularis (assembly GCF_037993035.2). Taxonomy (NCBI): domain Eukaryota; kingdom Metazoa; phylum Chordata; class Mammalia; order Primates; family Cercopithecidae; genus Macaca; species Macaca fascicularis. Next base: position 55,649,329 of record NC_088388.1, read on the forward strand.
GCTGAACAGTCATCAATGAAGTTCTCACTCTGAGCCCCAGACTTCACCCAGAACTGGCACCCCAACTTCACCCAGAACTGGATGGCCTAGACCCCAGGCTTCAGGCTATCCTTGGCCTTAAGGTGGGGGTTTCACTGGGGACCCGCCCCTTCCTGCCTGGTAATCTATCTGCCTCCCACTGCCATTGACATGCTGTCCATGGTGCCAGGCTGTTCGCACAGAGGGTCAGCGGCAGGCCTGCACCCAGCTGTCTTCAGCACCACCCCAAAGCCTCCCTCCCGTACTCACCGGTTACCAAAGTCCAGAGGTGGGTGAGGTAGCAAGGGGCTGGCATGTCAGCACTACCCTGAGTGCACACACCTGGCCAGGTGGCGACAGCACCCGGGCTCGGCCACAACTTTGCTCCGAAATCGGAGTGAGCACTGAGAGCGCGGAGAGGCCAGGGAACAGGAGCAGGCACTTCCAAGCCTGTGGGGATGGGGGGCTTCCTGGGCTTCCGAGAGTGCAGGGATGCCTGGGTCCAGAGCTGCAGCTGGGCAGCTGCAGCTGTGCCTGGTAGCACAGGACTTGTTTGGTGGCGGGGCTCCCACCTGTTCCCTACCCCCATGGGCTCTGTGGAGTGCACAGCCCCAGCCCCACGTCCCCGACTGCAGCTGGCATCCCCACAGTGGCTCTTCCAAACTGACCACTGCCACCATCAATTTGTATTCATTCTTTCAGTAAAGTAAATGATCTGATAGCTTGATAAGTTGTATCCTTGAAAAGATATGAATAGTATCAAGTGCGTGGTAATTTTCCCCATTTGTAACTGTTTCAATAATGTGAAAACACCAGTAGGCATGGAAAAATAAAATTATGAAGACATTTAAGACGTTACTCTATTTTAGAATAAGGTAGAGTTGAAAATTATCAGAAATACAAACGTTATTTCACTATTTAATCCTTTATATATGTGAAGTTTTAAAATATGTATGACCTTCCCCTCTGAAATGAGAATAAAATTGGTGGGAAATTTTAACAGAAGAACACATAAAATTCTGGACTATAAACATAAATATTATTGTTTGGCATTACCCCAAAGTTCCCCTTTAAAAAAAAACAAATAAATGGAAATAACATATATTTGAGTGTTCTGTCTCTATGTTCTTTGAACCAAGCAGGCCTTATACTTTATGAATTTGTTCCACCCTCTTCTAATATATCTATCAACAGAACATGGCAACAGTGTTACAAAATTTAATGTTTTAAAATTTTGAACAAATTAAAAACATTAGATTTATATTTCTCTTACATTTTACTGTTCTCTAATGAGGGAAAATGATTTAAATTTTGGACTAAATGCAACCAGTGTATAAAATAATTCTCTTCTGAGTGATAGTGAAACAATTACTGAATTACAACTATATGCAGAAAGTATTGTTACCTAACGTGTTTTCTATGTGACTAACATTATAGCTTACTGCAAATGGTTTGTTTTCTAATTAATAAAGAAATCCAGTTGGAGTTTAACACAAAATCAAGATAGAGAGCATTTAATTTTTGGGAGAGCTTTCAGTACTAAAATAGGGAGTCAGAATTTTCTGACTTTAATGGAGTCAGAAACTGGGTAACTTTTATTCTTTTAACTTAAATCAGTTTCTGGATTTAGTTTGTCAAAATAGATTATATTGTATGTGTATTGGTGAACTAGAAATAGTTCAGCTCTTACTGGGACTGAATCCTAACCTTGAATAATTTTAACTGATTGGATTAAGGCGATTTGTTATTTCTAGGGCCATTAGGCTAGCTGCCTGCTAAAAGAAAACATAAGTTTAATTTGGATGAAGGTAGCACCATTGAGAGTCTCAAGTTACGGCCACATAAAAAACATACAGCATTTAGCATTCAATCAAAAGTAGTCAGACATTCAAGGAGGTAAGACAATGTGATTAAGAAACTAAGAGAAATATTAGTAGAAACAGACTCACAGGGGATTTAGCTAATGACACTATCACACATGGCTGTGCTTAATATGTTTAAGGGGGAAAAAGTCTTAGTATGTGGCAGAGAACTAGAAACTAGGAATTACATCAAATATGAGAACTGAAAAGGTATGATAACTGAAATTAGCAATTCAGAGGATTGACTTAGCAGCACATTGGGCATTGTTGAAGAAAATTAGTGAACTAAAATGTAGGCCAGAAGAAAATACTGAAACTATTTAATGGGGATTTTCTTTAAAAGATAAAAAATACAGAAAAGAGTTGATAAAATGATCCGGTATGTGGAATACTTTCCAGAATCTCTAAACACTACTAAAACTAATTAAGGAGTTCTTAGAAGTTGCAAGATAAAAGATCAATTTACAAAAGTTATTTTTGTATAGGATAGCAATAATCTATTGAAATTCAAATTTATATGTAAATGCAAAAGACCTAGACTAGGCAAAACAACTTTGAAAAGTAAGAACAAAGTTTGAGGACTTCCACTAATTAACTTGAAGACACATTATAATGACAAAAATAGTTTAATACTGTAGACGAGATAGACAATAAACAATATTAATTTAATCAATAGTACTAAATAGAGAATACAAACAGACCCACACATATATGGACAACCGATTTTTTTGAAAAATGTATAAAGATTATTCAGTGGAGAAAGGATAGTCTATTCAACAAATGGTGCAGAATAACTGAATAACCATATTAACAAATGATCTTCAATCCATATCTCACAGTATATTAAAAATGATCCAAATTAATTGTAGACCTAAATGTAAACTCTAAAATTATAAAACTTCCTTCTTTCTTTTTTCCCTGATCAATCTATAAGTTTTGTTGATCTTTTCAAAACCAGCTTTCATTTATTTTTTTCTGTTACTTTTGTTACCACTTTCATTGATTTCCATTCGCAACTATATTATTTTCCTCCTTCTGCTTACTTTTGGGTTAATTTGCATTACATTTTCAAGTTTTTAGGGTAGAAGCTGAAGTCACTGATTGGAGACCTTTAGTCCTTTCTGGTAAAAGTGTTTAGTGCTATAAATTAATCTTCAAGTACTGCTTTAACTGCATCTCACAAACTTTATTAAATTGTGTTTTATTTTATTCAGTTAAAATATTTTCAAATTTTTCTTTTGAATTATTCTTGACCCATGACTGATTTAGAATTGTGTTAGAGTAGTATTTCCTAATATTGTGAGATTTTGTAGATAAATTGGTTTTGAATTTAATTCCATGGTGGTCAGAAGATGTAGATTTGTATGATTCAAATTATTTTAAATTTTATGAATGCTAGTTTTGTGACCCCAAATTGGTCCATCTTGGCCTCTACTACTTTTTTTTTTTTTTTTTTGGAGACGGAGTCTCACTCTGTCGCCCAGGCTGGAGTGCAGTGGCCGGATCTCAGCTCACTGCAAGCTCCACCTCCCGGGTTCACGCCATTCTCCTGCCTCAGCCTCCTGTGTAGCTGGGACTATAGGCGCCCGCTGCCTCAGCCTCCTGTGTAGCTGGGACTATAGGCGCCCGCCACCTCGCCCGGCTAGTTTTTTGTATTTTTTAGTGGAGACGGGGTTTCACTGTGTTAGCCAGGATGGTCTTGATCTCCTGACCTCGTGATCCGCCCGTCTCGGCCTCCCAAAGTGCTGGGATTACAGGCTTGAGCCACCGCGCCTGGCTGGCCTCTACTACTTAAATTTAAGGCTCTCATTATCTTTCTTCTTGGTAATCATAAACATTTCTTATCAAGTCTTCCTCTAGTTTATCTTGCTTACATTTCACTGTCACCAGAGTTATTATTCCTAAACAGTAATTTGATTTTGTCACTTTTATCTTACTCCAAAAGTGTCAGGGACATCCCACTATCTGTAGAATGAAATGAATCCTCTTTATCATTGTAGAAAATGCCTTTCATTAATTGCCTATAAGTTATTTTTCTATGAAAACCTCATCTGGTACTATCATCCTTTTCTGCTTCTTCCCAAACATTCTGTATGAGCCATGTTTTATTGTTTTTTTTTTTTTTTTTTTCCCAGAAAATGTATTATGGATTTTCAGACCTCTGTGCCTTCTATCAAGCTATTCCTTTCTCTTTGCATTCCCCTTTTCTCGCCTTCTTGCTTTCCATTTAATACCCATGGTTGATTCTGCAGCACATGTGGAACATTTTTGATTCCCTTAGTCAGAATCCTGCTTTATCTTTGGTTCATTGTTTATATGTTTCTTATGGTATACTTTTGGGTGACACTATTTGTGTCATTGTTCTCACCTCTGAGTAAATGTTATTTTTCTACAAATCTTTTTTTTTTTTTTTTTTTTTTTTGAGACAGAGTCTCGCTCTGTCGCCCAGGCTGGAGTGCAGTGGCCAGATCTCAGCTCACTGCAAGCTCTGCCTCCCGGGTTCACGCCATTCTCCTGCCTCAGCCTCCCGAGTAGCTGGGACTACAGGCGCCCGCCACCTCGCCCGGCTAATTTTTTGTATTTTTAGTAGAGACGGGGTTTCACCGTGTTAGCCAGGATGGTCTCCATCTCCTGACCTCGTGATCCACCCGTCTCGGCCTCCCAAAGTGCTGGGATTACAGGCTTGAGCCACCGCGCCCGGCCTACAAATCTTTTAACACCTGAAATACAGTAGGCATTCACTGTATCTCAGTTGTGAGGAAATTAGGACAATATATGGAGTATTTTATTTTATTTTATTTTTATTTTATTTTATTTTATTTTTTTTCTGAGATAGAGTTTCACTCTTGTTGCCCAGGCTGGAGTGCAATGACACAATCTCAGCTCACTGCAACCTCTGCCCCCCAGGTTCAAGCCATTCTCCTGCCTCAGCCTCCCAAGTAGCTGGGATTACAGGCGCCCGCCACCACACCCGGCTAATTTTGTATTTTTAGTAGAGAGGGGGTTTCTCCATATTGGTCAGGCTGGTCTTGAACTCCTGACCTCAGGTGATCCACGCGCCTCGGCCTCCCACAGTGCTGGGATTACAGGTGTGAGCCACCGCTCCTGGCCTATTTGGGGTATTTTCTAATTAATAAATATGCCTTCCTTAATTCAGCGTATAGATCAATGGGTCCTGGCATGAAGAAAATTTTTAAGTTATGTTTTAAGATAAATTGGATTCAAAATCATAGATTCTATACATCTTTTACAAGTCATCTGCATTATGGATAGTTTTTACAACAGAACAGAATTCCCAGTTCAGTTCCACAGGTACAGCAGAATTCCCAGCCTAATTTTTAGTAAATCTTAGAGAAAAACAAAAACTAATTTTGACAATGCTACAGAAAATAATGAATCACAAAAAGAACTAAAAATGTAGTTTATTGGCCGATAGCTATAAAAGTATGTGTTCCTGAAAGTTTAGTGAAGATGGCAGTAATAGTTGATTAATGTTGACTATTCACTGGAAAATGAAATTATGGGTGATGTAGGAATCATACTCATAGTGACAGCAATAGACCTATTTAAATATAAAGAGGAAGATGGCCAAAAATTACCTGCAAAGCTAGAAATTTCTTCTGTGCTAGCCAAAGATCCCCAGTCCATAATTTTATGTTATACTCAATAATTTAGTTTAATTTATGATAGAACAGTAGGAAAGTTATTCAGGAAATCATCACATTTCTTCTAAATCTAAAAGTGTTTTATTATAGTAAAAGTTGTACATTTATGTTTTAAGCTAAAATGAACAGTCAGAGATGTTTATCATTTTTTCTGATTTCCTGCATTTGTCAACTAGTTTAAGTAATCAGATTAACCTGCTGTATACTTTTTGATCTGTAAATAATTATATGAATGGGAGTTATTCTTATAACCAAGAAAATAAGCTCTGTGCAGTAGTAACATTTGAATACCACTTTTACCATTTTCAAAGATATTTTGGGTGTGCCATTTCTTTGACTTTCAACAACTTGGGGAGTAAAGAAATCCTAATTGAAGATATCAGTGGATGTATGGAACCTTGTGCTCTTCCTCCCTAATTCATGAAAAAAGATGGATCCAGATGGCTGAGCAAGCAAAGAGATGCCAAGGGATTTTCTGGTCAACATTATAGAACCTCTTTAGAACTGGATTACTGGATATTTTTAGAGGTATAAAGTATTGTGTATGTATGCATAGATGTTTTCAAATGTCATTGAGTCCCTGAAGGCTAGAGACTGTGTATTTTGGAATATAATATTTGATAACATATAGACATGTTCTCCAAGGGAAATACATGTCAACCTTTAGCATTGAAAGTTGGGAAGAACCTTTTACTTATCTAGGAGTCTTACAAGAAATGCTGACTGGTGTTTCTATAATGATTTCACCCCAATTCCAGAAGGTTTAAGTCATATGTGATTAATAATTTAACATATTAAGTAATTGCTCCAGTTCTACCTTTATCCTTATTTGGTAATTTATCCTCCCATTTCATTCCTATTCTTGTTTTTACTTAGCAGTTGATCTTTTTATATAGACTTGAGGGAAAAAAACAACAACTAAATGCCTCCATTTATACTTAAAGTATGTTTTTCTTTGAAGCATTTAAGTCTTTACTGTTTTATCCAAGTACAACATGTGGGACATTTATGTTAAGGTAGAACTAAAACAGATGATCAGTTATTTCTTGATAAAGAGTTTTCAACTGAACAGGTTAAAAACTAGCTTTTGGAGTTGATTTCTAGTCAACAAAATATTTTTAATTGTTTAAACAAGACAGATTATTGTAACAAAACAATTTTTTTCTTTGAAATAGATTTTAAAACATTTTAGTCAACTTAAAGTAAATTTAAATATTAAATTATTATATTTCCATTTAAGTACCCCCCTCTTCCATCAGTAATCCCATTCTCCAGAAATAACAGATCTTGATTTGTTCATCATAATCTTTTATGTAGATATTTGGTCAGGAATGAAAATGGTGTTTCTTCCCTGAAAAAGTAATGAGTTTTCTGTCATAAATTTTATCCAATCATGATTAAGATAATCTATCTTTAAAAGAATGATGATAAAATTTTTGATTTGGATTAAGTTCATATGGTTATGTCAGAATTGTACTTTACAGTAACTAAATGAACCTATTGAATTCACTTATTTAGTATTCTTCATCTGTGGGCTGAGAAGGGTCTGCTTGAAATGATAGTCTTGGATTTTGGCATAGATAAGAGTATGCAATTTTTGTTCAAGGATAGAGATATGGCAGAGACTGGGTGCTTATTCTTTTATAACCATTTTCTCTCTTCTGTGGCATACTGTTAGACTGTACTTCCTTTTGTATTAGGTGGGGCCATGATACTAGCTCTCGAAAGTGGAATGTAGGTGAAAATAATGAACATGACGTTTAGACGTAACCCTAAAATTTCCTTCAAAACTTTCCATACTCTCTTCATTGAGGAATATTTAGTGGGAATTTCCAAGGCCCTAGAATAGACACTAGTAGACAAAATGTCATTGAGTCACATAGTAAAAGACCATCTTTCCCTGTCCCAAATCGATTGTGACATGAGGGAGAACTTTTGTTGTGTAAGCCACTGAAGCTTTGGAGTTGGTTGTTACAGCAGAGAGAGTTACTTACCCTGATCAACACAGAAATTGACATTTTGAATTGGATTGCTGCTGTAACAAGATCCCAAGGTATATGACCTTGGCTTAAGGTTGGGCAGTAGGGAACACATACAGCATACTAGGATGGCTAGATATCCATGTCATGTGATGAATATTTGCAAAACTCTTACCTTTGGCGACTTGGAGGCCATTCCATGTTTCTACCAAGATTGAAGGTTTAAGAAAAGAAGTTGTTAGTAGTATGTGTTCATTGTAATTGCACTACCTTGCCAAATGTAGTCAAGGAGGAGATGAGTTTAGGAAAGTATTGTTTTGTTTCCAGGAGTGAAAGAAAATAATAACCAGAAATTCAGAATTGGAAAAAAATGACTGTTTTTAAACTCTCAAAAATAAAAGATGGGTTTTAAGAAGGCTTTGAGCAAAAAAGACCCCATAAGACTTCTCAGTTGAGCCGAGTGGCTACACATTGATACAATGGTCAGATTAAGATATGTGGCTTTCTTGAGCCTGAAAAGTCAAAGTAGCCACCGGTAAATTAATGAAGAGATGAGGCATTGGGAAAAGAAGCAAATAAATAAAGCAGATTTGAGAATGATAAAAAGTAATTTTGGGGTTGGTTATTAGCATTTGGATCTGACTGGAAGCTGCTATGATTCTGATGGAATTTTGTTGCTAGAGAAACTGTGAACTTGGCCTTAGAAGGCATGTGACTGTTCACTGAGCTCTAGCTATCCTCAAGTGGCATACTTCTCAACACCAACTTCATTTGTGGCCACGGGAAATAACAGGCAAGGAAAACTCATAGAGGGTGAAATCAGGAACCATGGAGAACAACAAAGGACTAGGGAGTTTCTCCTGGAGAACAAAATTAGGGCCTTAACAAGGAATTTCTTCCTTCACAATGTTCAAACATCCAGTGGGATTTCAGAATGCTACAGATTAGCAACCACCAAATATTTTCCTTTTTTTTTGGCCTTTCTAAATGTGGTTATCCTTTCTCTGTTTTCCCATGGTATGTGTTTTGTACAGAGGGAGATGGGACAGAAAGCTTGTCTTTAAGGCATATGTTGTAGGGGCATGGAAAGCAACATCTACATCTGATGAAGAAGATTATATATGAACTGGAGATCCTAGATTTTGTCCTGGCTGGGATCTTTGGTAATCTTCCTAGTGGAGAGCTTGAGTGCATTCTGTATCTGGGAGGAAGAATTTAAAAAATAGGTATTTAGTGACTTAAATTAGGGATTGTGGCAGAAACTAATTAGATTCTGTCTTTGCTCTTCTGGGGCATACAGAGACTCAGATAGCCCTCATGTATGAAGGCTGTGTGACTATTCCTTGTCAATGGAATGTTAGCAGAAGTCATTTCAAGGCAAAGGTAGGGTTTGCTTTCTTTTCCCTTTCAATTATGTCCTCAAAAGTAGATCTCACAAGATTTTGGAACTTAGTTCCCTAAATGACCATGTACCAAGTATTCTCTCTCTACTGCAATACTCCTGCTCACCCCCACCCCCAAATTATTATTTAATGAGTATTAGACTTTCATTGTGTTAAGACATTGAGATTTGGGTTATAGCAGTAAACTTACTCAGTATTATACAATAAAGCACACATATAAAAATATTTTACATTTATAATATTTTGGCGACATTTAGAAAATAACATTTCTTGATTATTTACAATGTTTTAGGTACCATGCCAAGCATTTAGCACATTGTCATCTTATTTGCTCTTTATTTATCACTTATCGGAAGTGAATGTTATTCCTGTTACAGAGATTTAGGAATCTAAAGCTGAGAACACTTACAAGTAACTTGGTCTAGTAGCTGCTATTTATTGGGTTCGTATTTTACCATCATTACTTATTTAATTTCATTCTGATGGACAATAGTGTTTTAAGAACCAGACACAAAGTCTGCCTTATTCACTGCTATTTATCACTAGTAGGTTATAGAATTTGTAGTAGTTGTGGAATAAAAATACACATTTTAAACTTTTGTTATAGTTCAGGGGTTCATGTGCAGATTTTTTATATAGGTAAATTTATGTCATGGGGGTTTGTTTGTATAGATTATTTCGTCACCCAGGTACTAAGCCTAGTACCTAGCAGTTATTTTCTCTGATTCTCTCCCTTCTTCCATCCTCCACCTTCAAGTAGGCCACTGTGTTTGTTGTTGCCCTCTTTTTGTTCATAGGTTCTCATCATTTAGCTCCCTCTTAAAGTGAGAACATGCAGTATTGGGTTTTCAGTTTTTCTGTTAGTTTGCTGAGAATAATGGCCTCCAGCTCCATCCGTGTTCCTGCATAGGACATGATCTCATTCTTTTTTATGGCTGCATAGTATTCCATGGTGTATTTGTACCACATTTTCTTTATCCAGTCTACCATTGATGGACATTTAGGTTGACTTCATCTCTTTGCTATTGTGAACAGTACTGCAGTAAACATATGGGTGCATGTGTCCTTATGATAGAATGAGTTATACTCCTTTGGGTATATACCCAGTAATGGGATCGCTGGGTCAAATGATAGTTCTGTTTTTAGCTCTTTGAAGAATTGCCACACTGCTTTCCACAATGGTTGAACTGATTTAGACTACCACCAAGAGTGTATAAGTGTTTCCTTTTCTCCGCAACCTTGCCAGCATCTTTTTTTTTATTATTTTTTTTTTACTTTTTCATAGTAGCCATTCTGACTGGTGTGAGATGGTATCTTATTGTAGTTTTGGTTTGCATTTCCCTAATGATCAGTCAAATCGAGCATTTTTCACATGTTTGTTGGCCACATGTGTGTCTTCTTTTGAAAAATATCTGTTCGTGTCCTTTGCCCACTTTTTAATGGTTTTTTTTTTTTTCTTGCAAATTTAAGTTCCTTATAGTTGCTGGATATTAGATCTTTGTCGATACATAGGTTGCAAAAATTTTCTCCTGTTCTGTAGGTTGTCATTTACTCTGTCGATAGTTTCTTTTGCTGTACAGAAGCTTTTTAGTTTTAATTAGATCCTACTTGTTAATTTTTCTTTTGTTGTAATTGCTTTTGGCATCTTTGTCATGAACTCTTTGCCAGTTCCTATATTTGGAATGGTATTGCCTAGGTTGTCTTCCAGGGTTTTTATCGTTTTGGGTTTTACATTTAAGTTTTTATTCTATCTTGAGTTAATTTTTGTATATGATGTAAGGAAGGGGTCCAGTTTCAATGTTCTGCATATGGCTAGCCAGTTATTGCAGCACTGTTTGTTAAATAGGGAGTCCTTTCCCCAGTGCTTGTTTTTGTTGACTTTGTTCAAAATTAGATGGTTATATTTATGCAGCCTTACTTCTGGATTCTTTATTCTGTTCCATTGGTCTGTGTGTCTGATTTTGTGGCGGCCCGTGCTGTTTTGGTTACTGTAGCCCTGTAGTATAGTTTGAAATAGGGTAACATGATGCTTCTAGCCTTGTTCTTTTTGCTTAGATTTGCCTTGATTATTCTGGCTCTTTTTTGGTTCCATAGGAATTGAAAATTTTTTTTTCTAGTTTTTGAAGAATGTCATTGATAGTCTGCTAGGAATAGCCTTAAATCTATAAATTTCTTTGGGCAATATGGCCATTTTAACAATATTGATTCTTCCTCTGATGAGCATGGAATTTTTTTTCCATTTGTTTGTGTCATCTCTGATTTCTTTGAGCAGTGTTTTGTAATTCTCATTGTAGAGCTCTTTCACCTTCCTAGTTAGCTGTATTCCTAGGTATTTCTTTCTTTTTTTTTTGGCAATTGTAAATGGAACTGCATTCCTGATTTGGCTTTCAGCTTGGCTACTGTTGGTGTATAGGAATGCTAGTAGTTTTTGTACACTGATATTGTACCCTGAAACTTAGCTGAAGTTGTTTATCAGCTGAAGGAACTTTTGGGCCAAGACTGTGACATTTTCTAGGTGTAGAATCATGTCATCTGCAAACAGGGATAGTTTGACTATAGAATAAATATTGAAAAACTGTGTTTGTGACATTAGTATAGAGCACTATACCAGGTGCTGTAATGGGATATACAAATTATGAAGCCCATCTCTCGAGGAACTCCCAATTAAATGGGAGGTTATATTAAGTACCGTGATGATAATAACTATAAAATACTAAGAGTATATTGGGAGAATTTAAGTTTGCCTAGGAAGAGTTTGTAAACATTTTCTTGGAGGTAAAAATTTTGCATGATTATAAAAGCTGTGGTAGTTTTTAAACATAGCCCTCAAGTTCTTTTATACCCCTCCCATCACGATGTATACCTCTTTCTTCTTTCCTTAAATCTGGGTGGTCTCATAACTGATTGGAACAAAAGAATATGCATTTCTGAGGCTGGGTCATAAACGATGATCCAGGTGTATTCCTTTTTCTTGGAATACTTGCACTTAGATCCCTGAGCCTATAGTGTAAGAAGTCTGACTACTCTGAGGTCTGCATTCTTTGAAGAAATCAAGCCATTTGAAAAGGCCAAGGGTTGGTACTCTGTTTGGCAGTCGTAACCTTTGAGTCTCCTAGCCCAGGTACCAGGCGTATGAGGGGACAAGACTTCAGATGATTCCAGCCTCCAACTGTTGCATCATCTTCAGTCTCCAGGTTGTCCTAACTGAGTCCCCGGACATTGTAGAGCAAAGACAAGCCATTGCCTCTTTGTGCTATCTGAATTCCTAATCCCCAGACTCCTTTTACCATGTTAAGATGATCCTTAATTTAAGCTATGTTTGGGATTAATTTATTATGTAGCAACAGTAACTGGTAATTTATTATGTAGCAACAGTAACTGGTAATAGTAGTAACAGTAACATAGGTGGAACTCGAACACATGCTAAAGAGGAGAGGCATTTGTACTGCTTTAACAAAAGTCCTGAAGTAGTATGTTTAATTGCTTGACCCTTAGTGTTTATTTTGGATTTGGAAGGATGTTAGGTTGTAATAGAAGAGAAGTCTGGAAAGTCATTAGGGGCCAATTGTTTATGGCTCCTAATGTTTCATTAATGGGTGTAAACTTCTTCCCTTGTGCCATGAGACTATAAAGATTTTTTGAGCATAGAAGAACATGTAGAAAATGACTATGGAACTTTCTCACTTTGTTTTACATCATCTCAAGTTCCTAGAATGTGTTTAAAGTTTATACTTATATATGTTCACTCAGCAAACATTTCTCGAACATGTACATTCTGCCAGAAGCATAGTTCTTGTAAAGTGAAAATATTTATTTTTTTCATGAAATTGTTTTGAGTAAGAAAGCCAGATATAATGTTTATTTTATTTTACATTATGCTATGTTATGTTATATTATGTTATGTTATGTTATGTTATGTTATTTGAGATAGGGTCTCACTCTGTCACCCAGGCTGGAGTGCAGTGGCACAGCCTCAGCTCACTGTAATCTCCACTTTTCGGGCTCAAGCAATCCTCCCACCTTAGCCTCCCAGGTAGCTGGGACCACAGGTGCACACCACCAGCTTGGCTAATTTTTGTGTTTTCTTGTAGAGACAGTGTTTTACTGTGCTGCCCAGGCTGGTCTCAAACTCCTGGGCACAAACCATCTGCCCACTTCGGCCTCCCAAAGTGCTGGGATTATAGGCATGAGCCACCACACCTGACCTATTATGTTATTTTTATTTCTAAATAGGGCACTAAAAATTATTTTGGCTACTTGCATATATTAAGTAATCATATTGAATATGTAAAGCATAAATGCAGTAGAAAAGGCTTGAAGGTTAAATGAAGATCAGGAAATATTATTTAGTGGGGATACATATCTCTGTGCTTTTGTCAAAACTCAGTTGTTAATATCTACAAAAATGTGTGCTATAAATTTGGTGAAGATTGCACTGAAATCTGTAGATCAATTTAGGGAGACATGACATCTTACTGATATTGATCTACCAATCTATGAACCCAGAATTTTTCTCCAATTACTGTTTTAGTATAGGTATAGTAGTAATTAGTATTACTTTCTTTCATTGCATGTTGTTTCTCATGGGATTATATCACACAGAGCCAGGTGGTTTCTCCCTGCTATGCCTTTCTTTGATTTCATTTTATGGGCAAAAATTCATGGGAGGCCAAGGAGGGCAGATCACCTGAGGTTGGGAGTTCAAGACCAGCCTGACCAACATGGTGAAACCCCTTGTCTCTACTAAAAATACAAAATTAGCCAGGCGTGGTGGCACACACCTGTAATCCCAGCTACTTGGGAGGCTGAGGTAAGAGAATCGTCTGAACCCAGGAGGCAGAGGTTGCGGCGAGCCGAGATTGTGCCATTACACTCCAGCCTGGGCAACAAGAGCAAAATTCTGTCTCAAAAAAAAAAAAAAAAAAAAAAAAAATCATATAATTGACTAGAGCCTGCAATGTCAAATTAATGGGAAGAGTGAGGATGAGGGTCCACTGTATCAGTATTTTATAGAGTAACCAAAGCGGGTAGAATTGGCAATAATTTAAGAAGAGGAATACTTTCACAAACCTGTTAGGTTTGTAGCAGAGACGTCTACTTAATAGTACCTACCCTTACAAGTTCAGGAGTTTGCAGAGTGATTCCCTAAGAGTGTTTGTATCAGTTACATATGCTATCATTGCATTGCCAAGTTGTACCTTTCTTTAGACCATTCTCTTTGGAGACATCTCAATTTACAAAGTCTTAAAACAGTCAAAATAAATTCTGAGTTTGAATCCTTCCTCAAACAGAAGTGAAGTAGTTGTATTGGTTGATTAAAATCAGTCTACGAGTTTTATGTGATTTGTAGGGAAGTGCTAAGTATCAGTGGTTTTATAGAATTATAGCCTATCATTTATGATATTCACATACCAGAAGTCATTTCTGTAGAGAATGGTGACTTCACAAGTTTTTTGTGGTTTGTGGGGAAGTGCTAAGTATCAGTGTTTTATGGAATTATATGCTATCATTTGTAATTCACTTATCAGAAACCATTTCTATAGACAATGGTGACTTCATGCTAGTTATATTATAAACTCTTCTTTGAGAAAAGTATAATGGGACTTCAGGAATTTGGGTAGAGAGAAGGGAAAAATGTTTTGTTCCAGTATAACTAATCTTGAAAAGCAAGGTTATTCTTACAACCTGTGGCTTTAATGGAAGAAGCTTTCTACAATGATCCCAATTTTTAAATTAGTTGTGAGAGTCAGACCTTGCGGTCCTTTCACATTGCAAGAGGACCTAACAACATAGTTCCCTTAAATATTGAAAAATACAGAGTCAAAATGTATTTCTGAGTCTCTAGCAAATAAGGAAATTAATTTACCTCTAAATGACAGATGCAAGATAAGAAATTATAAGCCTTTGTGCAGTATTTCAGGTTATAGAACTGGTTATCCCTATCCATGCTTCTTTGCTAAGAGAAATGTCTAAAACATTCAGAAGTGGTGCAGTTCATATCCATGACACAGTTTACTCCTCTGCTAATGATGATTACTTTAGTATTTGCCGCCTTCTCAGAACTGCAATATTAGCAGTGAGAAAAATCTAGGCTGAAATATTGGAGGAATGATGTTTCTAAGAAAAGGTGCAGAGCTCTAAGGTTAAGAGCTTAAAGAGGATGGATAACTTTTACTTCTGTTCTTACTATCCTGAATGTTACGTCAAATGCTCTACGAAGTCACATTTGAACACATTTAAACTCAGAAATTTTATGACATGGTTTCTTGGTGAATGCAAGTTTTTAAATAAGTTTGATGGTGACTGCTTTTAAGATTATTTTTGAACTGATATATCAGCTGGGGAGTCTTGTTGGAGAACTGGATAGATGCTTCACTATGATTTACGTTCTGATAGGATTTCCAATCCTATACTTACTAGTATTTATGAGAGGGCTATGAAACTATGATATTTATCTGAGGACAAAAGATGTGTGGTAGTTTATCAAGCAACATCACCTTATTAAAAATTTGAGGGAAACTATAATTTTGATGATTTAGTTTGATGGATAATAAAAGTTTTAATGTCTTTTGAAAGAAATGATTTATAGCGTTCATACAGACTAGTATGCATATTACATTAGCTAAGGGAATCAAGCCCCATTCTTGTTCTAAAATAAATACATATTTACAGTCTTTTCCAGAGAGAGAGGAGATGGCCTCTGAAGGAATAAAAGAAGGTCAGAACCAGCAAGCACAGAAAGCACTGTTTGAAATGGAAAAATTAACTAATGGCTCCTTCTTTAAATTTGATATTTCTTTAGCTATTCCCATCAAGAGCACAGTTTACATTCAGAGATAATTGTGTACATAGTGACTTCTAATAACGTAGCTTTCTCTTCTTTCCTGGGTCCCAAGAAACACTGTTATAAACCTTTTCTGAATACAGAACACGATACTGTAGCTATTACATGGGTTTTATGCTTTTATTCACAGGTATAGATTTAAGTCTGTATTTTTGGTAAGAGGAGATCAAGCATTTTTATGTTTGCCACACAGTAAGGATATATGCATCTCTCTGGACTGAGTTGTTTTCATTTACTTATCTTTATTTTTCTTCCTTTTTTCTTTTTTTCTGGGCATATTTTACCACCAATCATCATTTGCTTGTCTTTGAAGAAAGTTATATGAATAAAAAAGGAAAAATAAACTGTTTTCCTATACTTAAAATATTTCTCTTCTGAAAACAGATGTCTGGGAATTTTTGCCACATCAACCAATTTCCAACTCTCTGACACCAACTGGGTGTATTACAGGTCAATGCAATTCTGATAGTATATACGTGGGGTTACTACAGACCCCACAAATTAAGGGCTCAGTCCCACAAGACTGCTCCCTACTTCAAATGCCACTCTCAAGTCCAAATTGTCACCTGTGCTTCTGACTGACTAGCTATAAATGGGAAGTTCTCATGACCCCTCCTTGGGCTTGAAAATTTTCTAGAACAGCTGACAAAACTCAGGGTAACACTTTACTTATGAGTGTCGGTTTATTATAAAGAGTACAACTCAGGAATAACCAAATGCAAGACACACATAGGGCAATTAAGGGAGAGAGACACAGAGCTTCCATGCCCCAGTTAGGCATACCACCTCTCAGAACCTCCATGTGTTCACCAACCCAGAATCTCTTGAAACCGGGTCCTTTGGGGTTTTATAGAGGCCTCATTGTGTAGGCATGATTGATTAAAATCATTGGCCAATACTGATTAACTCAACCACCAGTCCCTCTTTGTAAGACATCAGGAGAGGAGAGCTGAAACTTCAGTGCTCTAATCATATTGTTGGTTTCCCTGGAAGCCATTCTCCAACCTAAGGCTTTTCAGGAGCCTTTAGCCACCGGATATCTCATTAGCATACAAAAAGACACTTCTGAGATTCCAGAGATTTTAGGAGCGGTGTGTCTAGTCACAGACCAAATATTAGAACAAAAGATGGTCCTGGCACTCCTGTCATTCAGGAAATTACAAGGGTTTTAGAAGCACTGTGCCGGGAACTGGTGGCAAAGACCAAATGTATATTTCTTACTGCAAATCACAATATCAAAGTGAAATACAAGTTTAATCTCCTATATTTACATGTCCAAAGGCCTTTTATTCATGGAAACCACACCTAAGGATTTCCCTTCTGAATCTCCGGATAGCATCTGCATCATAGTTGACTTATACTTCTGCTGATCCACACCCAGTGGGTAGGAGCAGAAAGATCTAGCAAGTAGCTACATAGGAATGTAGATGGAAGGAGCTATGTAGAAGGCTGGCATTTTCTGTTGATTCTTCCTTGGCAGGGAAACTAATGAGGACAATAACTCTTACTTGGCCGAGATTAGTCATATTTTTGGAATGAAGGCAGGAAGACAATTACTTAACACTATCCATTTTATTGAACAAAAATTAAATAAAGCAAATAGCTAAGATTGGACAGGAGCTTATATACAGGAGCAGTTTTAGCCCATGTGATAGAAAATGTAAAAGTAAAATCTGAAGCAGTCTAATGTAAAACTAGGTATCCTAGTCACTCCTGTCTTATTCGCTTTAAATTCAGACAAATCTTGCACAGCTTTAAACAAAGAAGGTGTAATAAATGCAAGGGGCCTGTATTATGTTCTGATGCTACGCTCTCTAATATGGTAGACACTAACCACATGTGATTATATAAATTAAAATTATAAAAATTTATTCTGTAGCATTAGCCACATTTTAAGTGCTCAATAGCCTCATGTATCTAGTGACTACAGTCTTTGACATCACAGATGAAGAATAGTTCCATCATCACAGAAAATGCTTTTGGATGGCAGTGATCTAACACAAGGAAAAAACTGCTGGAGAGTCTATAAGATACCTGGTTTATGATCCCCTAGAAAGTCTGGACCAACCACAGTCCTTTGTATATGATAGAGTGCTTAGTAAATATTTGTTGATGGGCTAAATAAATGAAAATCTTAACATTTTCCCAAAAGTAAGTAATTTTTAATACTCATGTAAACTAAAAATAATACACACTCCTTCCCAAATGAAATTTAAATATGTAATTTTCTGGAGTTATTGTAGTAATAGTTTATGATATGAATAATCTCCCCTTCCATTAATACTTTCTTATTATATGGGTTAGTTTCTTACATGATTTTCTATAGTCACATTTGTTAAAGAGTCCAGTTGATGGGCAAATTAGCAATCTTATCCTGGGATGCATGAACACTTTCCAAGGAAAACACAGACATGGAACATTCTATCCATGAATAGCAGAATACACAGTGTTTTCAAATGTTCATGGAAAATATACCAAGACAGACCATAGTCTGAACCACTAAGAAATCTGAAAAATTTTTTTAAATTTGAAACATATAGAGTATGTTCTCTAACCACTATGGAATCAAACTAGATATCAATAATGGAAAGAAAATAGGAAAATCTCTGGACACTTGAAAAGTAAACAGTATGTTTCTAAATAGTTAATGGTTCAAAGAAATAAAAATACATTGAATGAAAGTATAACATATCAAATTCTGAGATTCAGCTAAAGCATTATTCAGATGGAAGCTTACTGTACTACATACATATACTGGAAAAGAGGAAAAGTCTAAAATTGATAATCTAAAATCCTGCCTCAAAAAAAAAAAAAAAAAAAAAAAAAGCTTAAAATAGTTAAGCCAAGCAGTAAGAAGGAAACAATAAACATGAAAACAGAAATCAATGAAATTAAAACATAGAGAAAAATCAGTGAAACACACAGTTGGCCCTTTGAGGGAATGACACAATTGTTACACCCTTAGAACAAATGGACAAAATGATCAATATCAGAAATGAAATGAGATATCACTAGAGACCTTATAGTCAGCCATCAACAAGTTAATAAGAAACTACTGCAAATAACTCTTTGCATGTAAATTTGAGTCATTTAGATGAAATGGACAAATGACTTGAAAAGCACAAACTGCTGTAACTCACCCAATATAAAATAGATAATTTGAATAACTCTATAACTATTAAGAAAGTTGAATTCATAATTTTAAAATTCTCAAAATAGAAATCTCCAAACCTAGATGATTTTACCAGGTAATTATCGTAAATGTTTAAAGACTAATTAACATTCATTCTATACAATTGGTTCCAAAAAAAACAGAAGAGAGAAGAACACTTTATTTATTTATTTATGGAGATGGAGTCTCACTCTGTCTCCCAGGCTGGAGTGCAATGGCACGATCTTGGCTCACTGCAATCTCTGCCTCCTGGGTTCAAGTGATTCTCCTGCCTCAGCCTGCCGAGATTACAGGCGTCCACCACCACACCCAGCTTATTTTTGTATTTTTAGTAGAGACAGGGTTTCACCGTGTTGGCTAGACTGGTCTTCAACTCTGGACCACAGGTGATCCACCCACCTCGGCCTCCCAGAGTGCTGGGATTACAGACATGAACCACCACGCCCGACCTCAATTTATTTTTTAAAGCCTGTGTTACTCTGATACCAAAAGCAAAGACAAAGACAAAAACAGAAAACTACAAAATGTATATAAATGTGGAAAAAGCATTTGACAAAATTCAACACCCATTTATGATTTTTTAAAAATCTTAGAAAGCTAGGAATAGAGGGAAACTGCTTCAACTTGATAAAGAACAGCTACAGAAAGCCAAAGGTAACATTATACTTACTGGTGAAAAATTGGGCCGGGCGCGGTGGCTCAAGCCTGTAATCCCAGCACTTTGAGAGGCCGAGACGGGCGGATCACGAGGTCAGGAGATCGAGACCATCCTGGCTAACACGGTGAAACCCCATCTCTACTAAAAAAAACAAAAAAAAAACTAGCCGGGCAAGGTGGCGGGCACCTGTAATCCCAGCTACCCGGGAGGCTGAGGCAGGAGAATGGCGTAAACCCGGGAGGCGGAGCTTGCAGTGAGCCCAGATCTGGCCACTGTACTCCAGCCTGGGCTACAGAGCAAGACTCTGTCTCAAAAAAAAAGAAAAAAAAAAAAAAAGAAAAATTGAATGCTTTCCCCCTAAGATTGAGAATAAGAAAGGATGTCTGCTCTCATTGCTGCTGCTATTCAATATGCTGTTGGAAGTTCTAGCCAGCTCAGTACCACAAAACAAGGAAATAAAAGACATACAGATCAGAACAGAAGAAATAAATCTGTCCATGTTTGTAGTTGACATCATTATGTATATAGACAATTCCAAAAAGTACACAAAAACACATCTAGAACTAATAAGTGAGTTATATAGATTCATAGGTTATGAGATCATACAGAAACTAATTGTATTTTTGTATATCCTATCAATGAAGATGTGAAAAAAAATTAAAATACAGTGTAATTTATAGTTTCTAAAAGAAATGATGTATTTTAGGTGTAAATCCAGCAAAACATATACGGGACTTATATGCCGAGACTACAAAATGTTGGGAAAAAAATTAAAAGATCTAAGTAAATGGAAATACTGTGTACATAGATTGGAAGACTCAATACAATAAAGATGCTAATTCCACTCAAGTTGATATACAGGTTTAAAGCAATTCTTATCAAAATCCCCAAAGATTTTTTCAATACATGGACGAGATTATATATATGGAAAGATGAGGGAATTAGAATAGCTAAAACAATTTAGAAAAAGAAGAAAAAAGTGGGAAGAATCATCCTATTGTATTGGCAGAAAGATAATGAAAGAAAAACAGTTTCTTTATTCACAACACTTCTTATATCAAACGTATGGGTGTTCCACACCAAGCAGTTCCTCAGTTGTCTGTGGATACCGATAATGTGTCCTATAGTTTAACTCAATTTTTGACATTAATTACCTAGAATTCCCACGAATTAAAGGCTCAGTCCCACAAGAGTACCGTACCTCCCATTTCAGGTGCTAGTTGCAAGTATGGAGTATCCACACTTTTGTCTGACTTGGCTATACAGCCCCCTCCTCAGGTTTGATAATTTGTTTGTTCTCCAAGCCCTGTAGTTTTGGAGGCTTCAGCAGATAGACTTTTTATGGAGGCTTCAGTGTGTACACATAATCAAATACTAACTCAATCTCCAGCCACTCCCTGGAGATTGCAGATGGGGCTAAAAGTCCCCAGCTTCAAATTATGGCTTGGTCTTTTCGGTGATCAGCTCCCCATCCTGAAGCCATTCAGGAGCCCACCAAGAGTTTCCTAATTAGAGCAAAGATATGCCTGTCACCAAGGAAGCCTGATATGATTTGGCTGTGTCCCTATCCAAATCTCATCTTGATTTGTAGTTCTCATAATTCCCATGTGTTGTCAGGGGGGACCCTGTGGGAGTAGAGTCATGGAGGCAGGTCTTTCCCATGATATTCTCATGATAGTGAATAAGTCTCATGAGATCTGATGGTTTTATAAAGGGGAGTTTCCCTGCACAAGTTCTCTTCTCTTGTCTGCCACCATGTGAGACATGCCTTTCACCTTCTGTCATGATTGTGAGGCCTCCCCAGCCAAATGGAACTGTGAGTCTATTAAATGCCTTTCTTTTGTAAATTGCCCAGTATCAGGTATGTCTTTATGTTGCTGATAAAGCAACATAAAAATGGACTAATATAGTAAATTAGTACCAGGAGAGTGGGACGCTGCAGTAAAGATACCCCAAAAATGTGGAAGTGACTTTGGAACTGGGTAGTAG
This sequence comes from Macaca fascicularis, assembly GCF_037993035.2. Classification (NCBI taxonomy): domain Eukaryota; kingdom Metazoa; phylum Chordata; class Mammalia; order Primates; family Cercopithecidae; genus Macaca; species Macaca fascicularis. Next base: position 55,670,919 of record NC_088388.1, read on the forward strand.
GCAGAGGTTGGAACAATTGGGAGAGCTTAGCAGAAGACAGGAAAATGTGGGATGGTTTGGAACCTCCTAGACTTGTTGAATGGCTTTGCCCAAAATGCTGATAGTGATATGGACAATGAAGTTCAGGCTGATGTGGCCTCAAATGGAAATAAGGAACTTACTGGAACTGGAGTAGCAGTGACTCTTATTATGTTTTAGCAAAGAGATTGGTGGCATTTTGCCCCTTCCCTAGAGATTTGTGGAACTTTGAACTTGAGAGAGTTGATTTAGGGTGTGGGAGAAGAAGTTTATAAGCAGCAAAGCATTCAAGATGTGACTTGAGTGCTGTTAAAGGCATTTAATTGTATAAGGGAGGCAGAGCATTAAACATTCAGATAATTTGCAGCCTGACAATGTGATAGAAAGGAAAATTCCATTTTCTAAAGAGAAATTCAAGCAGCTGTAGAAATTTGCATAAGTAACAAGAAGCCAAATGTTAATTTCCAAGGCAATGTGGAAAAGATCTCCAGGGTATGTCAGAGACCTTTGTGGTAGCCCCTTCCATCACAGACCCAGAGGCCTAGGAGGAAAAAATGGTTTACTGGGCCAGGCCCAGGGTCCCACTGCTGTGTGCAGTCTAGGGACTTGGCACCTTGCCTCCTCGCTGCTCTAGCAATGACTGAAAGGGGCCAAGGTACAGCATGGGTTGTGGCTTCAGAGGCAGCAAGCCCCAAGCCTTGGCAGCTTCCACATGGTGTTGAGCCTGCGGGTGCACACAAGTCAAGAACTGAGGTTTGGGAACCTCCGCCTAGATCTCAGAAGATATATGGAAATGCCTGGATGTCCAGGAACAAGGTTGCTGCTGGGGCTGGGTTCTCAGGAAGAACTTCTGCTAGGGCAGTGCAAAAGGGAAATGTGGGGTTGAAGCCCCCATACAGAGTCCCCACTGGGCTGCTGCCTAGTGGAGCTGTGAGAAGAGGGCCACCATCCTCCAGACCCTGTAATGGTAGATCCACTGACAGCTTGACTGTGTGCCTGGAAAAGACACAGACACTCAACAGCAGCCTGTGAAAGCAGCCAGGAGGGAGGCTGTACCCTGCAAAGCCACAGGGGCAGAGCTGCCCAAGACCATACAACTTACCTCTTGCATCCCTGTGACCTGGATGTGAGACCTGGAGTCAAAGGAGATCATTTTGGAGCTTTAGCATTTGACTGCCCCGCTGGATTTTGGACTTGCATGGTGCCTGTAACCCCTTTGTTTTGGCCAATTTCTCACATTTGGAATGGCTGTATTTACCCAATGCCTGTATCCCCATTTTATCTAGGAAGTAATAAACTTGCTTTTGATTTTACAGGCTCATAGGCAGAAAGGACTTGCCTTGTCTTGGATGAGACTTTGGACTGTGGACTTCTGCATTAATGCTGACATGAGTTAAGACTTTGGGGGACTGTTGGGAAGGCATGACTGGTTTTGAAATGTGAGGACATGAGGTTTGGAGGGGGCCAGGGCAGAATGATATGGTTTGGCTGTGCCACACCCTAATTTCATCTTGAATTGTAGCTCTCACAATTGACATGTGTTGTCATGGGAGGGACCCAGTAGGAGGTAATTGAATCATGGGGGCAGGTCTTTCCTGTGCTGTTCTAGTGATAGTGAATAAGTCTCATGAGATCTGATGGTTTTATAAAGGGGAGTTTCCCTGCACAAGTTCTCTTCTCTTGTCTGCCGCCATGTGAGACATGCCTTTCACCTTCTACCATGATTGTGAGGCCTCCCCAGCCACGTGGAACTGTGAGTCTATTAAATGCCTTTCTTTTGTAAATTGCCCAGTCTTGGGTATGTCTTTATTAGCAGCATAAAATCGGACTAATACTAAGTCTAAGGAATTTAGAAGCTGTATGTAAGATGCTCCTATCATTGCTATCAGTCAGGGGTTTTAGGAGTTCTGTGTCAGGAACCAAGGTCAAAGACCAAATATTAGAACAAAAGATGCTCTTAGGACCCCTGTCATTCACGAAATTACCAGAGTTTTAGGAGCTTTGTGTTAAAACCAGGGGCAGAAACCAAATATATATATTTGGTTTGTTCCATTGACCACTAGGTCAGTGGAACAGAACAGCAAACCCAGAAATAGCCTATCCAATTACAGCCACCTGGCTTTTGACAAAGGTACAAAAACAATTCAAAGGAAAAGAATAATATTCTTCAGAAGTGGGGCCAATGCAATTGGATATCCATAGACAAAAACATAGACCAAAAAAAAAAAAAATCTTGACCTAAGACTCACAGTGGTACCAAAGTAACCCAAAATGGATAATAGATTGAAGTTCAAAATGTAAACTATAAAACTTTTAGGAGAAAACATAGAACATCTTTGGGAACTAAAGCTTGGTGAAGAGTTCTTAGACATGACACAAAAAACATGATCTATAAAAAATTGCTAAATTGGAATGTATTAAGAACTTTTGCTGTGCTAAATACCCTGTAATGAGAATGAAAAGACTAGGATAAAATATTGGCAAACCACTATCTGACAAAAGACTTGTATATAGAATATATAAAGAACTCTCTAGACCAGGCGTGGTGGCTCAGGCCTGTAATCCTAGCACTTTGGGAGGCCGAGGCAGGCGGATCACCTGAGGTCTGGAGTTTGAGACCAGCCTCCAGCCTGACCAACATGGAGAAACGCTGTCTCTACTAAAAATACAAAAATTAGCCAGATGTGGTGATGCATACCTGTAGTCCCAGCTACTTGGGAGGCTGAGGCAGGAGAATCGCTTGAACTCAGGAGGTGGAGGTTGCGGTGAGCCAAGATCACGGCATTGCATTCCAGCCTGAGCAGCAAGAGCAAAACTCCGTATCCAAAAAAAAAAAAGAAAAAGAAAAAAAAAAAAATATATATATATATATATAAAGAACTCTCAAATCATGATCTTTTTTAAAAACAACAGTAAGCAACAGTTCATTTAGAAAATGGGCAAAAGACACAAAAAGGTATTTTGCAACAAAGGATTTAGGGTGGGAGGAATCTACTTAAGCCCAGGAGGTCAAAGCTGCAGTGAGCCGTGATCATGCCACTGTACCCCAGCCTGGGCGACAGAGCCAGACCCTATCTTAAAAAAAAAAAAATTAGTGGCAATATTAAATGTTGGCAAGGAACAGCCACTGGAGTTGGCAAGGATATGGTAATACAGTCTCTCACATATTGCTGGTGGGAGTTGTAAAATAGTATAGTTGCTCTGGAAAATGGTTTAGCAATTGCTTAAAATGCTAACTATACACTTAACCATATGACTTAGCCATTGTGCTCTTGGGAGTTTCTCCTAGAGAAATTAAAATTTATTTCTGCACTGGAAACCCATACATGGTTTTATTTTCAATGGACCAAAATTGGAAACAACCAAAATGTCCTACAATAGTAGGAATGATTAAACTGTGATACATCTGTACTATGGTATATCTCTTAGCAATATAAAGTAATGAACTATTGATACCCTCAAATATTTGGACAGATCTCAGTCAGGAACATTATGTAAGTGAAAAAAATCAGTCTCAAAAGGACACATAGTGTATGATTCAATTTATATAGCATTCTCAAAACAACAAAATTGTAGAGGTCATCGACAAATTAATGGTAGTCATGGGATTTTTGTGGGGGCGGGGTTGGGTGAAACTATAAAAGTGTGGCATGCAGAAACTATAGTGGTAGAATAGTTTTATTTATTGATTGTGATTGTGATTACACAAATCTATGCGTGTGATAAAATGGCATAGAACTATATACACATTGTACCAATGTGATTTTTCTGGTTTTGACATTGTATTATAGTTATATAAGAAATAACCATGAGGGGAATTGAGTAAAGAGTACAGGGGACCTCATTGTATTGCCTTGTAACTTGATGAATTTCTGTAATTTAAAAATAAAAACTAGAAAAATTGTTTAGGGGTGTATTGTTAAGAGTGTTAAGAGGTCTATTCATTTTTTTTTTTTTTTTTTGAAATGGTTTCTTGCTCTGTCGCCCAGGCTGGGGTACAGTGGTGCGATCTTGGCTCACTGCAACCTCTACCTCCTGCGTTCAAGTGATTCTCCTGCCTCAGCCTCCCAAGTAGCTGGGACTACAGGTATCCACCACCACACCCGGCTAATTTTTTGTATTTTTACTAGAGATGGGGTTTCACCATGGCAGCCAGGATAGTCTCAATCTCCTGATCTCGTGATCTGCCCGCCTCAGCCTCCCAAAGTGCTGGTATTACAGGCATGAGCCGCCGCGCCAGTGAGATGTATTAAAATTTAAGACTACTTTAAGTTTTCCAGTCCCTTTTTGGTTTTTTCTTTTTTAATACTTTGAGATTGGGGTCACCTTCTTTCACCCAGACTGGAGTGCAGTGGCACGATCTTGGCTCACTGCAGTCTTGACCTCCTGGGCTCAAATGAGCTTCCCACCTCAGCTTCCCAAGTAGCTGGGATTACAGGTATGCAACACCATACCGCATTAATGTTTGTTTGTTTGTTTTTTAGAGATGGGGGTCTCGCAATGTTGCCCTGGCTGGTCTTGAACTCCTGGCCTCAAGCAACCCTCCTGCCTGGGCCTCCCAAACTGCTATGATTACTGCCTTTTTATTATATTTGATTAAAGATACTGTCTCTAGGTAAAAAATTTAGAGGCATCATTAATATTCATAAGATAGTTTTTGGGAAAACCATTTTGGTTTACTTCCCAGAAGATTAGAAACTGAATAATTCTTATGTCTGTGTACAAACCCTATTAGAAGTTAGATGATTCCCAACTAATTGCTTTCAACAAAAGTAAAGGACGATCTAATTAGGTGTGAGCTGATATAAGAGAACACCTGCCTTACTTATAATTTATTTTTTAGTTTTCTCACTTCTTAAACACGGCACATGGCTATGTGTTTGATATATAGCTGTTGATTCTTTTGAAGAAAGGAGAGAAAAATGGCCGGGTGCAGTGGCTCATGCCTGTAATAGCAGTCTAGGGGGCCGAGGTGGGCAGATCACCTGAGGTCAGGAGTTTGAGACCAGCCTGACCAACATGACGAAACCCTGACTCTACTAAAAATACAAAAATTAACTGGGTGTGGTGCTGCATGCCATAATCCCAGCTACTTGGGAGGTTGAGGCAGGAGAATTGCTTGAACTTGGGAGGTCGAGGTTGCAATGAGCCAAGATTGCACCACTGCACTCCAGTCTGACGGAGCAAGACTCTGTCACAAAAAAAAAAAAAAAAAAAAAAAGGGGAGAGAAAATTGCATGCAAATAACAAAATCATTTTTCTCAATGCTTCTTATCACCAAGAAAATGGTAACAAAGGAGTAAGAAATAGTATTTCATGGGAAACAGGACTCTTTTAGCCTGTAGTCAACTTGTTTGGATACTATCTGCATTGGTGCAGGTGGAAAGGAATTCCTGTTTTGATAGCTGAATGGAACTAGGTAAGAAAACAAGTAGGAAAATAAACATGTATTCATATAAAATTATTAGCAAATGTAGTTTGAAAGAAAACAAACTTATTTCCCCTACATGTTTTAAACAGATGAAATGTTTACAGTTCTCTAAATTCACTCTCTTTTATTTTGTTGAGCATTCTTTTTTCTACAAATTGAGTTTATAAATTAATAAAACTGCCAAAGTGTACTGTTTCTCATTTTCAGTCTAAACAGCAGTATTTTCTTTAGGACTTCGAAGTTTAGTACTGTAGTTTCATCTAATGCCAGAGTCATCAGAGTTTTTAACCAGTGTGTAATGTACAACTACAGATTATTTTTCTTTATCTAGCGTATGTTCTTGGGATTAGACCATGTTGTAAAATAGGCAGGGACTGAAACAGATTGATATTCTATGGTTACCTTTGTAAAAAATGTAATTTCTGCTTTTGCTGTTCAAGAAGGCAGAATCATCTTTTCTTACAGGGAAAAGAGGAAGAGGAGTTGTTGTTAGTAATGTAAGCATCTGTGTTTGAATTTTACAAAATATTAGCTTTTTGATTAATTTATTCAGTAGTTATTTGAATGCCAAATTTGTGTGCAGTATATTTCTCCCAGCTTCTGTGTTGGGTGCTGTCTATATGATAATAGGTAAAACTGATAAAATGCCTGACTTCACGAAGGTAGTGTAGTTAGGAAGACAGCTAAAGAACTGGCAAACAAACAAGTGTGTGTTTAATCATATTATTTTCTCAAGTTTGTCACCAGTGTGCTGTAGAGTCACCAAAATCGAGTTTCACTTCTCAGAAATTTGCTAAACATCATTTATGCTAAATAGTATCAGGCACTTCTAATAGTAATACTGAATGCTAACCTTTATTGAGTGCTTATGTTCTTTTAACATTCATTATTTTATGTAATGCTCGTGTAATGTTATAAAGTATAGATACTTTTATTCTTCCCATTCTGCAAGTGAGAAAAAAGAGACTCAGAGATCAAGTAACTTGCCTAACCTCGTAACTTGCTTAGCCTCATAATTTGCATAGCCTATTTAGTGGTAGAACTGGTTTTTGTATTGAGTTAGTAATAGCAGATCTTGAGCTCTTAACCGCTGTGTATTCTGTTCTGTATTATTTAGCACTGTGTTAGGCCATGTAGTGATATAAAAGAAACATGACCAAAATCCCTATCTCTTAAGGTGCTTTCGGTCTTATTCCAGTAAAGACAACATATTTAACTGTTAGATGATGTTAATAGATAAAATTCTAAAAGTATAGTCAAGTGACATACTTTGACACAAAAGGATTTTGGGATAGAAAATAGAGATAGAGAACCATCAAGTAGAATTATTGGGAAAGACTCCATGGAGGAGAACTGACCCTTAGAAGATGGTTAAGATAACGGTATAGATGGGGAGGTGGACTGCGGAGGCAATGGAGGGATGTTGATGAGATAACAGCAATAGGAAAGGATGCATTGCAGGAATTAGCATGACTCTTTTAGAAGGTTGTGAGGATAAGACCAGCCTAACAGAGGAAACAGTTTTGCCCATTCATTCTTTAAACTTTGAGAGCCAGATACTTTGTCAGTAAATAGTAAAGCATAATATGTGAAAAACATTTCAAACTAATTATGTAGGATCTTCAATTCCAGGTAGTAAGGAATCTGTATTTATTTAATTTTTTAAATTATGATAAAATATGCATACACATAAAATTTACCATTTTAAGTGTTTTAAGTGTACCATTCAGAGGCATTAAGTGCATTCACATTGTTGTGCAACTATTGTTGCTATTCATCTCCAGAACTTTTCCTTCATCTGAAACTGAAACACTGTATTCATTTTTTAAAAAACTCTCAATTTCCCTTTGCCTCCAACTCCTGGTAATCTCTGTTCCCTTGTATGTCTCTATGATTTGCCTGTTTTAGGTACCCCTTATAAGTGGAATCATGCAATTATTTGACCTTTTGTGTCTTATTTCACTTAGTGTAGTGACATCAAGGGTTATCCATGGTATAGCAAGTATCAGAATTTCTTTCCTTTTTAAACATGAATAATATCCTGATATGATTATAGTACATTTTGTTTAACCTATTCTTCCGTTGATGGACAGTTGGATTACTTTCACTTTTTGACTATTGTGAATAGTGCGGCCATGAGCATGGATAGACAAATATCTGTTTGAATTTCTGGTGTCAGTTCTTTTGGATATATACCCAGAAGTAAAATTGTTGGATTGTATGAAAATCCAACAATTTTTCAGTATCTATTTACTAAATACTAGTGTTTAATTTTTCAGTGTCTATTTACTAAATATAATATTTTATTCCCACTTGTTTAATGTTGCTTACATCTATTCTTTTTCATTCCTGCATGTATTATATATTATAGCTAGACCAGATTACAGATTATATGCTCCGTATTTTCCAGCCTTCTGTGGCTGTAGTCATCTGGCTTGTTCCCTTTGCCTTCCACTTTCCTTCTTGCTCTGTCTACACGTTGACCATTTATCAAGATCTAAATACCATTCCTTTGATACATAATGGAATTAAATAGTGATAGTAAATTAGAAAACCAAAATATAATTGATAATGAAACTCAAAAGATGAACAAATTAGGTATACCCTAAAGAAGCCTAAGAAAAAAGAGAAAGAAAACAGTAATATACAGCATTAGGGTTGAGAAAAGCAGTATAATCACAGATTTAGATAATACCAAAAATAATAAAACATTTTGTGCAGTTTTAAACATACATAGTTATTAATCTAGATGAGACAAATACATTTTAAAATAAAATATAAAGTATCAGAATGAAACTTAAGAAGAGAGAAAAAACCTGAACAAACTGATAACAATGGATGAAGTGAAAAGAACTGTTAATAACCAAGTAACCAAGACTCACATCACCAGTAAATAAGTCATGTGGGTAGAATGTACCTCCTAATATGATGCAATGAGAAGATCACTTCACCTTTGTGGTATCCTTCCCTAAATCTGTAACACAGTCTAGGCATGAGAACACAGAAAATAAACCCAAATTTTGGAACATTCTACAAAATTTCTGACTCATACTTTTTAAAATTGCCAAGTTTATGGGAAAAAAAGAAAAAAGAAAAGGTTGAGAAATTATCACAGAGCAGAGGAGAATGATTAAAGAGTCACGGTGCTAAATGCAGTATGGTGTCCTGGAAGAGAAAAGGACATTAGTGGAAACACTGGGGAAATCTGGATAGAGTCTGTAGCTTAGTTAATAGTATTATACTAATGCTAACTTCTTAGTTCAAACAACTGTACCCTGTCTCTAAGATGTTAATATAGGGGGATGCTGGGTGAAGGGTATATAAGGACTCTATTCTATATTTACAGTTTTCTTTAAATCTCGAGTTTAACAACACACACACACACACACACACAAGGCAGCAGGCTATGTAGTTTTATAGACTTACTGCCCTTTCTAGTGTCGTTCATTAACAAGTAACTGAAAATTTTTAAATTACTATTAAAACTATTTCAAAATATTAAAAATATAGAAAGCATTTCACTGTATTATATGAAGGCGGCATTACTTCAGTACAAAAAAAACTTAATGAAGATACCAAAAAAGAGAAAATATGGATGCAAAAATCCTAAGCAAAGTATTAGAAAATTGAATCTCGTAGTCTGTTGAGAGAGTAATATGCTGTGTAGTTTTCATTCGAGATGTACAGTATGTTTCATTGTAATGAAATGTGTCAATATAATTCATTACATATTGAAAGAGTAAAACTGCATAATCATACTATTCATGGTAAAATTCTAAGTAGAATTTTTTTTTGTTTTTGTTTTTGAGACAGAGTCTTGCTCTTGTCGCCCAGGCTGGCGTGCAGTAGCAAGATCTTGGCTCACTGCAACCTCCACCTCCCGGGTTCAAGCAATTCTCCTCCTGCCTCAGCCTCCTGAGTAGCTGGGATTACAGGCGCCTGCCACCACGCCTGGCTAATTTTTGTACTTTTAGTAGAGACGAGGTTTCACCATGTTGGTCAGGCTGGTCTCCAACTCCTGACCTCAGGTAGTCCGTCCGCCTCGGCCTCCCAAAGTGCTGGGATTATAGGCGTGAACCACCGCGCCCGGCCAGAAAATTTTTTTAATCTGTGGAAAATAGATGAGTGTGTGTGTATATATGTATATATACATATATATATATATATACACACACACACACACACATATATATATTATTCACAGTGCAGAGATGGAGATGACCTTCCTCAGTTAATGAGAAAGCCCAGGTGATTTAAAGGAATAACATTGATAGATCTATCTACAAATAAATTAAATGTCAGGTAATTTTCATACATTAGAAAAAATGACTCTTATGAAAATATAGAATGAACATGTGTCAAAAACTTAGGAACCAGTAAGATGATAAAACTTGATATTAGAGCATTTGAATAATAGAGACTTATATAGTCCACCTTTCCAGGACAATTGAAAAATGATGCCTTCAGAATAATAGTGATTAGATACAAATTTGGTTAATTTTCTGAAAAGTTATAAAACTATAACCTTTGGGTTTATGCTTTCTCTAGGACAGAAATGTACAAGTTACATGGAACTTCACAGTGTCTAGACTCTAATCAGATAGAGTAAGTAGGCAGGTTAACAGTTTTCTAGTATGCCACTGGAAGGATAAATTTTCTTACTGTGGTAGACATTGTCAACCAAGTTAAAAGATAAAAAGGTTGATTACCTTGATCAAAAAGCACCTTAGAACTTAATAGTAAAACTAAGCAACAACAACAAAAATACAAACTGTCAGTTCACTGAAGAAGTACCTATTGCCAGAAACCATGAGAAGCTGCCTCCAATCTGTCATAATTTTTAAAAGGCAATCTAAAATAAAAGTGAATGAAGATTTTGGCTATCAGATTGGCCAAACTATAAAATGTTTTTATAACTATTAGTGTTAGGCTGTTAATACTCACACTTTAATAGTGAGGTTCTGATTTGTTATAAGCATATTCATTGGTGTTTCTTGGAATAGCAAAATACTGAAACCCTTCTCAGTAGTCTTGATGTTAGGTAAATACACCATGTTTTAGAAGTGTAGAAAAGAATGAGATTGTTAAGTGAGAAAAGCAAGATGTGGACAAATGTACATTTTTATTTTAAAAAGCTATTGCATGTGTATGTTTGTACCTAGGTCTGAATAATATAGACAGTAAAGCTTATTTATGTTAGTGGAAGTAAGGAAAATTTTTTTTTTTTTTTGTAAGGAAGACTTTATAGTCAAGACTGGGGGGAGAGAGATTAAACTTGACTCTGAATACAACAGGAACTAGTGGAGATCTATAACCATTAGGCACTGTTAGAAAGTAGATTTCTCTCACTTTTTTCAAGTAGGGATAAGTGATTTTAATTTTTGTATTTTTAAAAAGAGTTCAAAAAATATAAATACGAAAACTTAAATATCACATTCTCTTGGTAGATTTCTTACTGTTGGGATTTATAAAACTACCCAGATAACAGGGAAATCCTTCCGTTTTTCCTAGTAATTTTAAAGACAGATAAAGTAGAACAAGTGATTAGAGTATATAGTACCTCAAAGTGTCTGTCAGAAATAAACTACTTAGGAGGAATGAATATTTTGTACTCAAATAAATTGCAAGTATTTGTGAGCTGAACCCTATGTTTCCCTTCTTATTCCAGTTTCTGTTTGTCGAACTCTTCCTCCCTGACTTTCTCTTTCAAAGATGAGCATACATGGATTCATTTGGTTTTGTAGTGTTTTGTGACACTCTAACTAACCCTGATGTTTCCTTCAGTAGGGAAAATCAGAAGGGTTTTCTATAGTTGAGCCAGGTGATTGGAGTGGTGAAACCAAGCAGGGAGAGGTAAAGCCAAAGTAAGAGCTGCCTGTGTGGGTGACTCATGAATTGGTTGAGGTTTGAATAGCTTTTGGCAGAAAGCAGAAGAAAAACGGAGACAAGGTATGGGTGTGTATGTGTGTGTGTAACTACACGCTGTACAAGCTATGCATATTTCTGAGAGCACATACTAATATAATTTAACCTTTGATGACTAAGGCTATTATATAGAGTTTCAATTCTTGTAATCTACTCTAGTAAATGATGCATACAAGTAATATGTAAGTGTGTAGTTATGAAGGGCTGACCTAGCCTACTGTGCGTGCTGAGACTCCCATGTCTCCATCTTCACCCCCAGTGTAAATGCATTTGTTATAAATTGCAAAATGACTTAGTTGAATTTGCTAGAATTATGGGTAAACTAATAGTATTTAATAACTGAGTGAGTGTCAAATGATTCTCCTATGAGGAAAATCAAGTGCCTTTTAATAAAGATTTGTGATATCTAATTTTAGTTTTTTATAGTTTGCTTGTTTGGCCTACTTTTAGGACCGTGGCTGTGTGCCACATAATTGAGGGTGTTGAACAAGTGAGATGTTGGAAAAGTCTCATAATTCAAATATTAAGCAAGTTTTTAGGGCCTGTTCTGAGTTCTAGCTGTACATTCTAAATACATAAATATACAGTAGTCCTCACTTATCTGAGGGGTATATATTCCACGACTCCCAGCCTGAAACTGTGGACAGTACCCACTTGATTGCCATCAGTTGGAATACATTTTTATTCCTGTCTTCCACCCACAAATTTAATGCCTTTTTCATCCTAACTAAACACTCACTATACACTGTAGCTGTAACTTTGACAGCTTGAGATGTGATAGCAAAACTAGCAGGAATTTCTTTTTCCTTCTTCACAATGTCATGGGTAGAAGATTTATTCTTACCATAGATCATAGCAGCCTAAGCATACGATTTTTTTCTTTCCTTATTCACTTGAGAATTTTCACTTTTACCCTTAAAGGAAGCACTTTATGGCTTCTCTTTGGCATATCTGAATTGCCAGCATCACTACTCTTGTATTTTGGGGCCATTATTAAGTAAAATAAGGGTTACTTGAACACAAACCCTGTAATACTTCAGCAGTCATCATAACCAAGGTGGTACTGAGTAACAGGTGGGCAGATAGCATACACATTGTGGATTCACTGGACAAAGGAGTGATTTATGTCCAAAGCTGGATGGAGCGGTGGCAGATTTCATCACACTGTGCAGAATGGCATGAAATTTAAAACTTATGAATTATTTATTTCTAGAATTTTCCATTTAATATTTTCAGATCTGAAGGCACAGAAAATGAAACTGTGGGTAAAAGATGACAACTGTCATTTATTCTACAGGTTCCCGAGTAAATGCTTGGCTTGTACAAAAGCATATTTTTATATTAATGTCGGTTGTTTTTGTTTCTAAAAATCGTCAGTCTTAGGTGAAATAGGGGATCAGCTACTAGTCATATTTAAAATTGGCTGTGAGAATACCAGCCCTGCATACCTCTACCTCGTAGCTAAGTCTTAAGGCTTTATCCCATCCTCCTTACCATGTGGTGGTGGGAGGAGGATATATCTTTCCTTTAACAGTGTTAAGACTTCATACATAAATGTCCCTGGGAGAAATAAAAAATGTTCCTCAAGTCATATTAAATCCTTTGTTAAAAGCAGAATTGAATTGAAAGAATATAGAAAAAGGAGAGATTGGAGAGATTTCAAAGAGGGAAGCAGGCTGTCTTAGATGGAAGGAGCAAACCAGTCTTACTTGAAAGTTTTGTCTATCATCTAATTGTATTTCAACCATTACCTCTCTATGCATTATCTTCTGAGTGCTGATCCCATATTTCTGACTGGATGTTATTATGTGGATGTTTCTTAATATCACTAATCATTAGAGAAATGCAAATTAAAACCACAATGAGATGCCACACCACACCCATTAGGTTGGATACTATTTAAAAAACAAGCAAACAACCAAAAAAAAAAAAAAAAAAAAACAGGCTGGGCGTGGTGGCTCAAGCTTGTAATCCCAGCACTTTGGGAGGCTGAGGCCAGGATCACCTGAGGTCAGGAGTTTGAGACCAACCTGACCAACATAGTGAAACCCCGTCTGTACCAAAAATATAAAAAATTAGCCGGGCATGGCCGGGCACAGTAGCTCACATCTGTAATCCCAGCACCTGACTAACATAGTGAAACCCCGTCTGTACCAAAAATATAAAAAATTAGCTGGGCATGGCCGGGCACAGTAGCTCACATCTGTAATCCCAGCACTTTGGGAGGCCAAGGCAGGTAGATCACAAGGTCAGGAGTTCGAGACCAGCCTGATCAACATGGTGAAACCCTGTCTCTACTAAAAATGCAAAAATTAACTGGGCATGGTGGTGCACGCCTGTAATCCCAGCTACTCAGGAGGCTGAAACAGGAGATTCTCTTGAACCCAGGAGGCAGAGGTTGCAGTGAGCCGAGATCACGCCGCTGCACTCCAGCCTGGGTGACAGAGCAAGACTGTCTCAAAAAACAGAAAAAAAAACAAATAGAAAACAACAAGTGTTAATGAGGATGTGGATTAAATTAGACCCTTTTGCCCTATTAGCGGAAATGTAACATGTTACAGCCATTGTGGGAAACAGTATGAAGGGTCCTTAAAAAATTAAAAATAAAATTAGAAAAATTATATTTACTATATGATCCAACAATTCCACTTTTGGGTGTATTTCCAGAAGAGCTTCAAGGAGAATTGCAGATATTTGCACACCCATATTCATGGCAGCATTATTCACTGCAGCCAAGAAGTAGAAGCAACCCATATGTCTATCAGTGGATGAATAAAGAAAATGTGGTGTATACATTCAATTGAATATTACCCAACCTTAAAAAAGAAGAAAATCCTATTACATAATATAACATGAATAAACCATGAGAACGTTATGCTGTGTGAAACAAGCCAGTCATGAAAAGACAAATACTTAATAATTTCATTTATAACAGGTCTCTGAAGTAGTCAAATTCATAGAATCAGGAAGTAGAATGGAATTGCCAGGGGCTAAGGGAAGGGAAAATGGGGAGTTGTTCAGTGGAGTTTCAGTTTTTCAGGATGAAAAAGTTCTAGAGATCTGTTGCACAACAATGTACATCTAATTAACACTACTGAACTATACATTTACAAATGGATAAGATGGTAAATTTTATGTTTTTACCACAATTTAAAAATTTAAAATATTGATTCTAAGGCCTGACTGCCAAGGTATTCTGATTTATACAATTTGAGATGGAGTCTTGGTATTGGAAAATTTAAAAAGCCTCCCAGGTTGATTCCACAGCACAGAGTTGAGAAACACTGAAGTAAACATAAAAACATAAGTAATTGTAACCACAAGGTACTAGGTAGGTGATTTTTTTTATGACCCTATAAGTAATTTTATTCCAGGAGATTAAACATTCTTTGGTTCACATACTGTCAGACTCCAATTTACTAAGCAATTATTTATTAATTTAGCCATCAGAGTTTAAATCAGAGAATAATTTTAATAAATGAAGAAATATGTGAAAACAGATATGTCAGATTCTCTTATCAATGATTTTGACCAGTGTATACAAGATAACAGCATTATCACTTGGTTAAGAACTTTTGAATCTATTTTTGACCTTGCAGTGACCTGTGTACAGTTAAACATTTCTTTAACTTAAACTTTTGCTTTGGGAGATTAAGTACAGTTCAACTGGAATAGTGTTTGTTGCTTATGCCTTTATTGTTTTTATCTGTATATATCTTTAAATTTTTTCTGGATTTTTCCAGAAAAATTGTCTCTACTTTGTTCTTCATACTAGTATTTACTCATGAGAATCATAAATGGTAAATATAGTCCTTGGGAAAAACAAGCGGAACAGGGAGTACTGAGACAAGTTTTATCATGTAAAGTTTTAGAAAACATGGTACAAACTGGAGACTTAGACACTAAGTGGCAGACTTAGTAAAATATATTAATTAATAATATAACTACCATTTAAATATTCTGAGTATGGAATTTCCACCTTAAATATTTGATCCTATAAAACTATTTTTTTCAAACATTGTTCTACCCTGAGCGTTGCAAAATATCTACTGGCAGGATATGAACTTGGAACAGCAGATTGTTCTTTTTATAGTAGCCTTTTTCCTGCAGATGTGACTTTAACAGAGGAAGATGCTGAGTGGTTTTTTTTGTTTGTTTGTTTGTTTGTTTAGTTTTGTTGGTTTTTTTTTTTTCTTCCTTCCAGTACTTCAGGTAATCAGCAAAAGTAAAGACAATAGTTATTTGCTAAATGAACCCTAGTTAATTTAGAGATAGAGGGAGTATACCATTTAAAAATGTTTGAGATTTTCTAAAGTTCTTTTTAAATTGCTTATTTTCTTTGAAATTCCTCTAGGGAAATTTTAGAAATTTTAACTCATTCAATTATGTCATCTCTGATTTTGGGGATAGCAGGTACATTTAATCCATCTTCTAAAATTGGAGTTGGAAAATTGATGGTAGCAATTTTTACATCTGATTATCACATGACATTAGAAAGAGGATATATGGTACAACCAAATATTATTATAGAATTTAAATTCTTTGTAAATATTTTCTGCTTACATATGTTAGAAACGTGTACCTTCTGGCTATATTTTAAAATTTAATATTAAGCCAGGATTAAATTTCTTTGGGCGAAACTTGATAATATTCTTTGTAATTTTAAAATAAAGATTAATACCCTGGTGAATTTGACCCAGACTTACCTACATATGTGTATGCTTATGGATCTTATTCTGCCTGACACTTGACTTTTTGCATTTTTTTCTTTGTTGTACTTTAGTCCCTGTCGTAATCTGGAATGCAAAAAGAGCTTCCGGGAAGGACATAAGTATTACTTTAAAAATGTACAAATAGGAATCGAGTCATCAGTCAGTGACTAAGGATAGCTGAACTCAATTTGCTGATGTTTAAATTGTCTAATGTCCTGTCTTTCAGAGAGAACAACATTTGGCCTTCAATATCTGGGATTGTGCGTGAGGTGAAAGGAAAGGTGAATTCTAATAATGAATCAAGGCAGGAACTGAAGGAGGCTTTGTTTGTTTCTTTAACTTGTTTTGTAATAAGATCAGTTGTTTCAGTGAATAACCAAGTTGTAGTGACATGAAGAATTGCACGTTGCTTGTGAGATGCAGAATGACATAGAAACTGCCAAAATTCTTTTCATTTATCATGAATTCCAGAAAAAGAACTTTTGACCAGAAGTATCACATTCTTTGTTTTAACAAAAAACTAAACAGTATTAATTCTTTAGAGAATACAGCATTCCAATTTTACTTGAAATCCCAAATGGAGTCATATTGCATAAGTATAATCAGACCAAAAAAAAAAAAAAAAAAAAACCCAACAACATGGAAATAGCACCCAAGAGAGACTCTTAAGACTGCTTTCCCAAGTTCAAATATGTCTTGTGTCTCTAAGCAAATCCATAATTAATCCTCCCCATCTCCCCAGCTCTCAATCATCACACCTAATTTGTATTGATGTGAACTTACACTTGAAAGTTCATAAACTTTCAGTCTCATCAGGAAAGAGGAATGTCAGTGGATTAACATGCAATAAACAGAAATGTGGAATGGGCCCCATTTGTGATTTTCATTTTTATATTAAGCTAGCTGAAAAGCAAAATAGGACACAGGATTTGATACATATCTTTTGTTTTGCTCCTTTCTTCATGTATCAGTACTATGAAAGTAAAAGGTCACTAACCTGGGTTTTTGACTAGCTTGAAATATTTAACTATTTGATCTGGGCACTTCACTTAATTTCTCTGAAATTTAGTTTTCTGTCTTTACAATCTCTTTTCTTTTTAATAGAATTTCCTCTAATGAAAAAGAGAAATGATCAATAATGTTTTCCATATTCAACATAAATTTGAAAAAAGTAATAGTTTTGAAACAAAGAATAGACAAATGCCATGGATAACTTACATAATAATGACTCTGACTATAAATAGGAGCTCAAAATGATGTAGATTAAGACTTGAATGGGCCTGAAGGCTGGGCAGGGTTTTTCCTGCTAGTAAGAGGATGACACAGGAAGTGAGGACCAAGGCAGAGTTGTAAGCAAGATGGGTACTTACTTAAAGAGACTGATCTGACTAAAGCAGAGAGCTCATGGAGAATTGTGGAGGAAAAAAAGACAATTAAAATTGCATAAATTGATGAAGCCAGGTAATAGAGGGCCTTGAAAGTTGTGTAGAAGTTTATATTTGAATTGGGAAGCAATTAGAAACCATTATAGATTCTTGAACAGGGAATTAATATGACAAATGCAATGTTTTAGAAAAATAATATATCAATTATTTTTGAAAAATTTAGAAGAGAATATCTTGATTTTTTTCTGATGCATAAATCCTCTCCTGGCGTTGTAATTCAGCAACCAGTTCTTAAAGACTTCATGTTTTCCACTATATTTAATTAAATGCCTTACCTGGTATATGACAATCAACTTTATATGTATAGTCTTACTTTCTGTTTCAGAACAGTATCACAGTATAATCTTTTTAGAAAATTAGACAACCAGGGATTAAATGAATTACAATTCAGTCACAATGACATACAAATGCAAATACCTCAACCAAAGTAATATTCAGATAAACAAATATATATATTCTCTTTTTTTCTTTTTGAGAGGGGGTCTCACTCTGTCACCCAGGCAGGAGTGCAGTGGCTTGATTTCGGCTCACTGCAAGCTCCCCCTCCCGGATTCACACCATTCTCCTGCCTCAGCCTCCTGAGTAGCTGGGATTTCAGGTGCCCACTATCACGCCTGGCTAATTTTTTTGGTATTTTTTTTTAGTAGAGATGGGGTTTCACCATGTTAGCCAGATGGTCTCGATCTCATGACCTCGTAATCCGCCCACCTTGGCCTCCCAAAGTGCTGAGATCAGGCCTGAGCCACCACCGCCTTCTGCCCAAATAAACAAGTATTTTATGTGCACAATTGTGTTTACAGTAGTATTATAACTTACTTTTCTACCTGATCATCAGAAAGTTTCCTTTGACATTAATTGAAAGAGATACATCCTGATTGTAGAAACATTAAAGTGTGAAAGGTATTTTTTAGGTTTGAGGTTATATAGTGTTTTCATGATGTCCATAGCATTATGTGTCTCATAGATTAGGAGTGCCAATTAGTGTTATATGTTAATAATTGAAGAAGGAAAATAGGTGGGAAGAGTTGCAGGATTTAGTATCTAGAATTTAGCAGAAAACAAGAAAGAATAATTACCAATGTGAGAATATCAAATATGTGTACTCCAAATGAACAGTAAGTGGGAATGTAGTATATTTCTGTGTATGCACATGAGACAGTAGGTTTGGATCTCAGATCTTCATGTCTCAAATGGAATTAGTAAACCATGCCCTTTCTTCCCAAGATGGTTGCCAGGAATACATGGAATACACCATTTTTTGAATTTACTTAAAGGATTATATAAACTCTTAGCATACAACTTGAATGTATTTAATATCATTTTTATCATGATTACTTCTAAAAATACACAGCAATATATTGTAGTCCTTTATTAAAAAGATGATTTATAGAAAAGGTTAGAACTGCCAGTACTTGGGATAGTAGTATACATATCTGGTATGATTTGAATATATTGTTCAGAGAAAAACATCTAAAGGAACATTAAATTGTCTACCGAGGCCAGGAATTTCATTAACAATGATGAAGTCATTCATATCAAAATCAAAAATACTGTAAAATAAGCAAAAAAGTATGCGTAAATAAACAATTCCTACAAACTTGAGTTGCATATGTTGCAACCATATCCCTGGTTGGAACTAATAAGAGCTCTTGGAGCCTGGCAGAAGCAAATGTCCAAATGCAACTGCCCTGTAGATGGGTTTCCGTAGCTCCAGGCACACCAGGCTCCCACAGAATAAACTGACCTTTGCTGACGGTTATAGATATTATAAACCGCAGGAGAAAACAAACCATCAGGTGAAAGAATGTGCAGACATAAGTAAGATAATAAACACAGCAAGAACTGGAGATAATAGAAAAACCTCAAAGAGACTGTGAAACAAATTTGTTTGATATGATTATAGACAAAAAGGACAATAAGATCATAATGGAAAACCTGTGCAATACAGAAGGAACAGGAAGATTTGAAAGAGGTCAAACAATACGTAGAAATGAAGGCATAACAGTAATTGAAATTAAAATGTCATTGGTTTTCATTCCGCAAACTTTTGAGTTCTTTCTATGTGCCACTGTGTAGTTCTTAGTATAGTATTTTATGATCATGCAAAGACAGACTTACATAATCTGAAGGAAGATTTGAGGATGTCACCTAGAAAACAGCATGTAGATATAAAGAAAGAGGAAAGGAGAAATGTTAAGAACATGGAAGACAGAATGAGAAGCTTCAACTTATGCCTAATAGGAGTTTTAGAACCCAAGAATAGAAAGAATAAGAAATGCCATCTGAAAGGAAGATAAAGCATATATATTTTCCAAAATTAAAGAAAAACATGAGATCTCAGATTGAAGACAGATACTGAGTTCCAAATAAAGTATATGCAAATAAATCTACACTTAAAAATAATACGTAACATTTATTGAACACTTATTATGTTATATCCCAGGCATGTTCTAAATACATGCATTATCTAATTTAATGCTTTGGGAGAAAGTACTGTTTTTATTCCTTTTTTAAAATTGAGGAAACTGAGACCCAGAGAAGTAACCTACCTAAGGCCACACAAGTAGTAAATGGTGGAACCAGTGTTTGAAATTGTGCAATCTTCCTGACATTGATCAAGAAATAAGAGAAATACACAGTAACAATATTAGGAATGTGAAAGGCACCTGTTGATATTTTAAAAATTATAATAGCAGCTTTGAACAAGTTTATTCTAAAATTATGAAAATTTTGAACAAAGAATTACCAATTTTCTGGAGAAATGTAAAAGCAAATAGAAAATCTTAAAGAACTCTAACCTTTAAAGACATTGACTCATTTTTTAAAAAACTGCATGTAAGAGAAACACCAGTCTCATACATTTTATTTGTGAATTTTCCCAAAACTTCTATTAGTATTTCCAGAAAATGTAAAATTGAATAGTTTTTCTGAGTAGCATTTACCACACATCTCTACCTAATGTATGTTTCACTGCCCCACTAAAAAGTAACTTTTATAAGGGCAAAAACCATGTTTTTCTTATTTGCCAGCTACATCTTTTGTCTTTATAGTGAAATACCTGGCATGTGTTATGGTCTCAATAAATATTTGCCTGAAAAATAAATATAGTAATATCTTAATGTTTTTAAAATATTTAGAAGTCTTTCATAATTATATTTGCTCTCAATATTTGAACTATCATAATTCCTATAGAAAAATATCAGATGAAACAAGTTTGTTTATATTTTTTATATCTTATTATTTATTCTCTGCAAATATTTCAGGTTTAAATACTTAAGATTTTTAATATGTGTCACTTTGAATATGTATGTTGTTGTTAGAAAATGGTTTCAGCCAGGCGTAGTGGCTTATGCCTGTAATCCCAGCACTTTGGGAGACTGATGTGGGAGGACTGCTTAAACCCAGGGGCTTGAGATGAGCCTGGGCAACATAGTGAGACCCCATCTCTACAAAAAATAAAAAAATCAGCCAGATGTGGTGGTGTGCACCTCTGGTCCCAGCTACTTGGGAGACTGACATGGGGAGGATCGTGTAAGCCCAGGAGGCGGAGGTTGCAGTGAGCTGAGATTTATCCACTGCACGACAGCCTGGGCAACAGAGTGAGACCCTGTCTCAAAAACAACAACAACAGCAAATAAACAAAACGAGAGAATGATCTCTATGAGATACAAGAGTGTTTTTTGTTTTATTACTTTTTAGAAATAATTCAGGAGAGATGATAGAAAAATTGTTTTCTGTTCTCCATCATAAGTACACATATTTAATGCACTTCTTTCCTATTTATTCTTCATTCTGTTTTCAGCATACTTCAGTAGGTTTTCCTTTTAATAAGGAACATTCTCATATTATTTTCTTTAATGTACTTCTTATTATTTAAAGAGCTGTGTCAGAGTCAGATTTACATGATTTTGCTTTCCCTGATCTTACGTCTTCTGTTTATTCATTTTGCTTCTGTGTTCTGTTTCTTGAGCCTTACAAATTTTATTTTCCCCAAAGATATGTTTGCTAACTGACTTATTAAAGGTTGCATTATCCTTGTCTGGTAGTGTATTAGTCCACTTCACACTGCTGATAAAGACATACCTGAAACTGGGTAATTTATACGAGAAAGTTTAATGGACTTACAGTTTCACATGGCTGGGGAGGCCTCACAATCATGGCAGAAGGCAAGGAGGAGCAAGTCATGTCTTACATGGATGGTGGCAGGCAAAGAGGGAGCTTGTGCAGGGAAACTCCCATTTTAAAAATCATCAGATCTTGTGAGACTCAGTCACTATCACGAGAATGGTGCAGGAAAGACTCGCCCCCATAATTCAATCACCTCTCACTGGGTTCCTTCCACAACACATGGAAATTGTGGGAGTTACAATTCAAGATGAGATTTAGATGGGGACACAGCCAAACCATATCAGGTGGTAAATGCGCTCTTTCCTCTCAGGTTTTTTTATTTTGCTTTCAAGAATTTAAATAAAGACCAGATGTGTTTTAGAAATTAAGGGTTCAAGCTTTATCATGTGTAGAATGTGACATTTAGTTCATGGCTGGTCTTATTCATACTTTGATTCTTGAAATTAGAGACTACATCTTTCTGTGATTCAGAGTAACTTATGTCATTCAAATATGATATCTAAATACAGCTTATAACTGGTTTCCTCTGAAATAGGAGATTTGCCCTCGTTAGAATTTGTTAAATCGTAAAACAAAACATCTCTAACAGAATTCTAAGGTTTTTTGTTTGTTTGTTTGCTTGTTTTTGAGACTGACTCTCACTCTGTCACCCAGGCTGGAGTGAAGTGGTGTGATCTCAGCTGACTGCAAACTCCATCTTCCGGGTTCAAGCGATTCTCCTGTCTCAGCCTCCTGAGTAGCTGGGGTTACAGGCGTGCACTACCACGCCCAGCTAATTTTTCATATTTATAGTAGAGATGCGGTTTCCCCATGTTGGCTAGGCTGGTCTTGAACTCCTGACCTCAAGTTATCTGCCCACCTCTGCCTCCCAAAGTGCTGGGATTAAAGGCATGAGCCACTGTGCCCAGTCAAGTAAAATTTTTGTTCTTAATTTATTTGTATTTAAAATCCAACTACAGTTACTTTTTTCTAAAGAGAAATTCTTAAAGCTCTAGAGTTATTGACACACACCAAAATTATGCATTAAATAAATATGTGTTTATGAAAATGATCTACTTCTGATTTTTTTATAGTATAAAATACTATGTAAATACTTTATAGAAACAAAATACTATTGCTATGATTTGAGTGATTGTACAACTTTACCGAAGCCTAAAAAATACATTCTTAAAAAAAACAAAAAACAAAACAAAACAAAAAACATACATTCTTGCCGACTACTTCGCATTTATTTCCGATGCATATGAGAAACCATCCCTCTTCCATAAATTAAAAAGTAATTATTTATAAAATATTTCTTAACTGGAAAAGTTTATTCTTTTTGTTTAGAATTTTAATTTTTGGAGTAAGCATGAAGTGTTTCTGTGAAATCATTTAAAATCATATTTTTATTAAATTAAAATGGGTTACTAAATTTAAAATATTCATTTTTATGCCAGCATATAATAATTTTAACATTCTTATTAAATCCTTGACAACCTAAGCTGTACAAAAGTTAATTCAGTTTAATGTGGTTGTATGTGTATATTTATACTCTTGTAATTTGCATTGATATATGACTAGCTACTGTGTCTTGGTAAATTAAACAATTTTCATATAAAATAAGTATCGTTATACCTGTTTACAACTATTATAACTAAATAGTATATGTGTACATTCTTTTCCTGGGTAGAATTAAACATTTCAACTAGATCATCCATTTTCCTGATTTGACTTTCTTTAACATTTAAAAAGAATTGTTAAGCATTTGAAGGATCTCTGGTAGAGGGCAAAGGAAATATATGTGCCAACAGAACCATTTTTGTTTGTTTCTAGTTAGTTGAACTCTTAATATGATGGAGGTTGGTTTTGTGATATTAAATTTATAGCTTTTAAAACTCGTGTCATTGGTATTTTAAAGTAATTTGAAATTTTGAGACCATGCAATTAGATCCAGGTGTATTACTAATTTTATTAAATTTTGTTGTGATCATTAATTTGCCAATGTAGATCCGTGTTTTCTCTGTGCATAGAAGTTTATTTTAGATCTTGAAGTCATGACATTTTAGTTAAAACTGAAGGAATACTTTTTTTCTTTAATTTGCAAATAATATGAAAACAAAAATTGTTTTAAAAATTTCTGTTTTAATTAGTATGGCTACTGAATACCGAGAAAAATGGTGGATTATAAAAATGATGTTCAGTTGATTCTGATTTACTAGTAACTTTATTGTGCATTGATAATATGAAAACTACTCTATATGTAGTTTGGTTAATTTAGTAATAATTCAATAAATGATTCCTTCAGAACAGTGGAAGACTCAAGATTTGTAGGATTTCCTTTTTGCTATTTTTATCTAGTGTATTTTTAAGTGGCCTCAAATAAAGGCAGTGAAGAAATGTTTTATTTTTCCTCATACATGTGAAATACATCTGGAAGAATAAATCCACATCTGGTTCGTGGATTTCCTCCATGGAGATGATCCAAATTCAGTGTCAAGATTAGAGCTTGTACTCATGGGTTTGCAGAATCTTGTGAGGAATTTGAAATATTTTGTTTGGAAGTAGTTGGGGAAACAATTGATTCACATGTTTGTGTTAAGTTCTAATTTTAGATATAGTTCTCCCTCATGAAAAATAAAAATGTTTTGTGCTTCATAATATAATCAAGGTATGTGAAAACACGGTTTACATTTAACAAGATGTTTTAGGTGACCATTCTCAAACATTGTTTTATGAAAGGGTGATCAATTAAATTGTTAAACTTACTAGGTAATGATCATTGGTAACCATAACCCTTACTAGAAACATACTTCTAGTACATAATGTTATGTGGTCTGAATTATACCATCTTATTTCATTGAGTCCATGTAGAAGCAACAACTGTCCTTTTTAAATTATTCTAAGTGTCTACCCAAATAAGATGATAAATTTGGATTCTCACAATATCATGTTGTGTGCACTGAGTGCCTCCCTCAGCCACCCAGTCACTAACAAATGTATTTGTATCTGAATGGAGTCCCTAGAGTAGCATAAAGCAGGAGCATTTGTGGGCTGAATCTAAGAAGCATGTGAGCTAAAAATAATATTGTCAAACTTTTGTGAATTATTTGTCTTATGCATTGAGACTGCCAAATCAAGCTGCTAGTCATGTGAATTAAACTCAGTACACTAGAACAAATGGTTGCTGCTTAGTAAATCTCCCTCATTAAAGAAGATGTCTGATCTTTCTCAAGGATTATTTTTTGGTCCTTTAATGTGTAATATATTTTTCATGTAATAACATTATAAAGTTTATTCACAGATAAATCTACAGCTATTTGCATATATATATATGACTTTGAACTTTCTGTGGAATAGAAAAAAAATGCCTTTTGCATATGTATTGTATTTGGCGGTTTCTAAACAATATGGCAGGAATTTTTATGTTCAGCATATTTTCCAGCACATCACCAAATTGTAGGTATTATAAGAGGCTTAGAAGGGGCCAGCCTTTGGAGGTTCCTACTCTTTTCGTCTTATTCTTTCTTCTAACTTTTCCTCCTCCTCTAGTCTGCACCATGTAAAATTTTTTTCTTGGCAAATGAGAGTTCAAGTGGAAACCTTAATTTATTTGATCTTATGTTTGCTAATGTTACTATAGAAATCTGGTTTGTTGTACTGGTACATACAGTCCGCTTAAGAAGGTAACTATTACTGTTTGTTTTTGCAGCCTTCTTTGAGGTTCTGTGTGCCTTACTTTGTCCCAACAAGCACCCAAACTGCCCTGAATCTATAAATACTGCTTCCTAGTTAACACAGGGAACTCTGAATTAGTGCTTCATTGATCCATTGACTCACTCCAGCAATATTTGTGTTAGGGTCTATGTAGAAGGCAATGCTTAGGGAACTAATTTTAAACTGTCTGATTTACCTGTCTTCCCTTTTGGGGTAGCAGAACTCGTTCTTCCTTAGTCTCTGTCATTTATTAATTTGTAACTCAGTGGTCTGCTATCCTTTCTCAATTCCACATCTTTTTAAAACTATTTCTTCTATCGTGTTGGAATTTATGGTTACTTACTTAGGTTATATTTGATGGTTGTATTCAGAGACTCAGACGTGAGAAATTATGATATTCTTGTCACAAAGTATATACTTTGATAACTTTTAATATACATTTATATCTATGAAGTCACTACCACAGTCATGATAATGGATATATCTATCACCCTAGAAGTCTTCTCATGCCTCTTTGTAATTCTTTCCTCTAATCCCTCCCCATCTCCAGATAACCACTGATGTGCTTTCTGTCACTAGAGCTTTGTAGTGGGTTGAATGGTGCCCCCACCCCAAAAGATATGTCTATCCATAACCTGTGAATGGTACCTTATTTGGAAAAAAACATCTTTGCAAATGTAATTGAAGGTTTCAGATGAGATCATCCTGTATTAGGATGGGCCCTAAATCCAATGTCAAATATCCTTAGAAGAGAGGGGAGGAGACATAAAGAGGAGGTGATGTGATGGAGGTTGAGATTGGAATAATGCATTTAGAAGCAAAGGAATGCCAAGTATTGCTGGCAGCCACCAGAAGCTAGGCAAGAGGCACAAAATACATTATCCTTCAGAGCCTCCAGATGAACCAATCCTGCCACCACTTTGATTTTGGACCCTGGCCTTTAGAACTGCAACAGATTAAATCTCTGTTGTTTAAAACCACCAAGATTCTGGTAATTTGTCACAGCAGCCCTGTGAAACTAATACAAGATCAGTTTGTATTTTATAGAATTTTACCTAAATGGAGTCATACAATATTCTTTTTTATCTAGATTCTTTAACTCAGTGTAATTATTTTGAGATCTGTCTTTGTTATTGCATGGATTAATAATTCATCTTTTATTGCTGAATAGTATTCCATTTATATGTATATGCCACACTTTATCTGTTCACCTGTTGATGAATGTTTGGTTGTTTTAGTTTTTTGGCTATTATAAATTAAGTTACTATGAATATTTGTGTCAAGTGAACACATGATTTCATCTCCCTTGGGTAAATTTGTAGAAGTTGAATGGCCTGGACTTATTTAACTATATATATGTATATAGTTAACTTTTGGAATAAACTGCCAAAAGTATTTTTCAAATATATTGTACACCATTTTACATTTCTTCAAGTAGAGTGAGGTCCATTGCCTCCACATCCTGCTAACATCTAGGAAGGGACAATTGGTGTAATTTTAATCATTGGACTACAGTGTAGTGGCATCTCGTATTTTAATTTTCATTTGTCTAATGAATTAGAATATTGAGCATTTTTATGAGCTCATTTTCCATCTGTATATCTTATTTGGTAAAGTACTTGTTCAACTCTTTGGCCCATTTTTTAAGTTGGATTTTTATTTTAAATTTGATTTTTCTTGGTTTAGAGATTTTAAAAACTCTATCTGGATACAAGTCCTTCAGTTATATGATTTGCAAATGTTTTTCTTTCAATCTGTGGCTTTTTTATTACTTTATATTTAAAAAAAACTGAGGTTTAACAATTTCATCAATTTTTTAAATTGTGTGGATTTTTTTTTTTAATTGAGTTGGAGTCTCGCTCTGTCTCCCAGGGTGGAGTGCAGTGGTGCGATTTTGGCACACTGCAACCTCTGCTGCCTGGGTTCAAGCGATTCTCATACCTCCAGGCACATGCCACCTGGGACTACAGGTTCACGCCACCATATCCAGCTAATTTTTTTTGTATTTTTAGTAGAGACGGGGTTTCACTATGTTGACCAGGCTGTTCTCAAACTCCTGACCTCTGGTGATCTGCCTGCCTCTGCCTCCCAAAGTGCTGGGATTACAGGCATGAGCCACTGTGCCTGGCCAGTTGTGTTTTTTGGTGTGTATCTAAAGGATTACTGCCTTACTCCTGGAACAAAGGCTTTTCCCTATCTTTTATTTTCTTTATTTCAAAAAGGTATTCAAAAAGATATAATTTACACACAGTGAACTACACATATTAAAAACTGCAGAGGGAAGTGAGGAAGTGGGGTAAGGGTTCAAAAGCCACCTATTGGGTACTGTGTTCACTACTTGGAAGATGGGATCATTAGAAGTTCAAACCTCAGCATCAAGCAATATACCCATGTAACAAACCTGGACATGTACCTCCTGAGTCTAAAATAATAATAAAAATAAAAAATAAAACTACACACATTTGAAAAGCTTTGGCATATCTAAACAGATATGAAGTCACTTTTGAAGATAATGTCATATTCATCAACTCTAATAATTTCCTATTGCCTCTTGGTAATCTCCCTCCTGCTCTTCCCCATGTGACTCCCTCTGTCAGCTATCACTGATATGCTTTCTGTCACTATGCATTACATTGTATTTTTAGAGGTTGATATAGCTGTAGAAGCCAGAATGTGCTTTGAAAATTGGATTTGACTATTGCTTCCAGTTACCTATTCATGCTTCAGCTGATGGCTGATTGACATAGGTTAGGTCATGTGCCTTTCCCTGGCTGCAAAGAAGACTAAGAGAGCAAGTGTTTGACATTTACAGCATATGTTAGTGAAATGGCCTTATGTTGGATATTCTGTAAATATAAAAAAAGTGAGCTCTTACTTTTCACAGGCTAAAAGAATATCAAATGCCTTCTCTGTTATTCAAAAGTTACATAGCATGTAGTGATACCATGTTCACATTGTATAAGTGAAGAATGGTACAATCCATTTACTTAATCTATTTACTTTAGTAAGATTATAGCAGTGTGATTATTCTTCATGAAGTGATTGAAAGTTGGAGATATAAATTCCTTGTATGTTTCTATCATCATGTTTTAGTAGCTTATTACCAATGTACCAAAAGTTTCTGAGTTACAGCAAAGTAGGCTGCTTATTTCCTTGGTTTGTTTTAAAATTTCTCATATTTGTTCCCTTAGTTATGGTATTTCTTCACCCTTCCTAAGACTGGCTTTAGCAGGTCAGATTTCACCAACTGTATCAGTCCTCTCAAGACACAGTGTTTTCTTTTGAATCCCTACTGCGCTAATCTATCTGTAGCTGATCGTTCACAGAGTCTTTCAGTGAATAGAGGAGGAGGAATACTTTCCAACTAATTATGAGGCCAGCATTATTCTCACCTTAAAATCAGGCAAACACGTACAGGGGGTGAAAAAGGCCGGTGTTCCCATTGAAGACAATAAAAATATCCTTAACAAAATATTAACAAATTGAATCTAGCAATATATAAAATAGATCATATGCTATGACCAAGTAGACTTTATCCCGGGAATGCAAGCCTTGTTTAATACTCTGTGAAGAAGAGAAAATAATATAGTCAAACATGACTTCTGAAATGATAGCGTGAGATGCTCAAGTATTTTAAGTCTCTGGAAATGGTCCTAAGGTCATGTAGCAAATAAAGGAAAATTTATTTAAGAAAATCTATTGGAGGATTATGGGAAGAGGCTGAGTAGGAAGCAGTGGGAATCTGTCTCCCCACCTAGACAACAGTTGCACTGGTAGAATCTAATGTGACTATTTTGGAACTCTGGAGACTGTTTAATGCTTACAGTTTCCAGGAAAAGGTTTAGACGATAAATGTAGTTAGTTTTGGTCAGTTTCAGCTCTTAGCACAGTATCAGCTCCCTATCTCTCACACCCAGCCCCATGATGGTCAGCCATGTACATATTCCTGGAGCAGTTTGCACCCACATTGCAGAAGAGAGGAGCCTGTTCTCCACATATTGGGGATCTTTCCTCTGATTGCTGATTGCTGCTTCTGATCACAGATTTCCAGACAAAAAGGTGGGCAGCCATTGTTGTTATACCTTCCACCATTGTTTCAAACTGTTCTTCTTTTGACAAGTGACCTCCAGGGGATTTAAAGGGCTGGTACTGTTTCCTTTTTCTTTTTTCTTTTCAAATTCTTCTCAGTTATGCATGGAATATTTCCCAGGATAGATCATGTTTTAGGACACAAATTTTTGCCTCAGATTTAAAAGAGATATACAAAGTATCTTCTCTGACCATAACAGGATGAAGTTAGACTCACTAGCAGAAGTAAAATTGAAAAATTCTCACATTTATGGAAATAAAATGGCACTCTTTTTTTTTTTGAGACAGGGTCTCACTCTCTTGCCCAAGATGGATGGAGTACAGTGGTGCAGTTTCAGCTCACTGCAGCCTCCCCCTCCTGGGCTCAAGTGATCCTTTCACCTAAGCCTCCTGAGTAGCGTGGACTCCAGGTGTGCACCACCATGCTTGGCTAATTTTAAAAGCTTTTTGGAGTGATGAGGTCTGACTGCGTTGCCCAAGCTAGTCTCAGCTATTGTCTTGGCACAAGAAGTCCTTTTGCCTTGGCCTCCCACAGTGCTGGGATTACAGGTGTGAGCCACCGCACCCTGCCAAATCATGAGGGAAATTAGAAAATACTTAGAGATGGATAAAAATGACAACAAAACATACCAAAATTTACAGGACGCAGTGAAAGCAGTGCTAAGGTGGAAATTTATAGCTATAGACACTTACCTTAAAAAACAAGAAAGGTCTCAAATCAACATTTTAACTTAACAACTTAAGGTACTATTGAAAAAAAAAAAAGACTAAACCAAAAGCTAGCAGAAGGATGGAAATAATAAATACTGGAGCAGAGATAGTAAAAAAGATAATAGAGAAAATAAGAAAATCCAATAAACCAAAAGTTGGCTTTTTAAAACAAAATTGACAAAGTTTTAGTTAGATCGATTGATTAAGAAAAAAAGAGACAAGACTCAAATTGCTAAAATCAGAAATGAAAGTGGGAGCATTACTACTGATTCTGCAGAAGTAAAAAAGATCATACTGTGAGAATACTATGAACAGTTCTACACCAAGAAATTGGGTAACCCTAGATGAAATATACAAATTCCTAGAAACAAAATCTACCAAGACTAGGTCATGAAATAGAAAATTTGAAAAGACCTATAACCAGTAAGGGATTGTAATAAAAAAATCTTGTGACAAAAGTCCTGAAGTTAAAGATTTAACTGGTGAAATCTACCAAACATTTAAAGAAGACTTAATACCAATCTGTATAGCAAACTGTTTTCATGCTGCTGATAAAGACATACCTGACACTGGCTAATTTACAAAGAAAAAGAGATTGAATGAACGGGCTCACAGTTCCACATGACTGGCAAGGTCTCACAATCACGGTGGAAGGTGAAAGGCTCATTCCACATGGCAGCAGGTAAAGAGGGAATGAGAGCCAAGTGAAAGAGGTTTTCTCTTATAAAACGATCAGATCTCATGAGACTTATTTACTACCATGAGAACAGTATGGGGGAACCACCACAATGATTCAGTTATCTCCCACCAGGTCCTACTCACAACACGTGGGAATTATAGGAGCTACAATTCAAGATGAGATTTGGGTGGGGACACAGCCAAACCAGATCACAATCCTTGTCACACTTTTTCAAAATATAGTAATGCACCACATAATGCCTTTCAATCAATGATGGACCATTTATATGATGGTGGTCCCATAAGATAATATTGGAACTGAAAAATTCCTTTGCCTAGTGATGTCATAGCTGTCATAATGTTATAGCATAATACATTACCTTTAATATGTTTAGGTATGCTTTGATACACAAATACTTATCATTGTATTCAGTTGCATATAGTATTCAGTATAATAACATGCTGTAGAGATTTATAGTCTAGGAGCGATAGGCTATATCACAGCCTTGGATTGTATAGTAGGCTCTGTCCTCTAGATTTGTGTAAGTATACCCTGTGATTTTTGCACAGTGATGAAATCACCTAACAATGCATTTCTCAGAATGTATCCCATTTGTTAAGTGAATCATGCCTGTATTGAAGAGGAAGGAACACTTCCTCTTTCTATGATGCCAACATTACCCTGATACCAATGCCAGACAGAGACACTATAGGATAAGAAAACTATATATCAATATCCTTTATGAACATGGATGTAAAAATACCCAAGAAAATACTAGCACATCAAATTTAGATGTATGTTAAAAGATTATATACCACAACCAACTGGGATTTAGTCCTGTAATATAAGGATGGTTCAACATTAAACAAATTGATCATGTAATACACCATATTGAATGAGTAAAGGAAAAAAAAATCACATGATCACCCCAAGTAATACAGAAAAAGACTTTCACAAAACTCCACACCTTTTCATGATAAAAACACCCAACAAACCCTTGTGGTTAGAAAAGATACTTGATATGATTTCAGTCTTTTGGAATTTGTTAAGATTTATTTTTATGGGCCAACATATGATATATTCCAGAGAATGTTCTGTGTATTCTTGAGAAGAATTTGTATTCTGGTGCTATTGGATAGAATGTTCTATATGTATCCGTTGGGTCTATTTAGTCTAAAGTGTAGTTCAAGACCATTATTTGCCTGTTTATATTTTGTCTGGATGATATATTCATTGTTGAAAAAAGAGCTATTGGAGTCTCCTAATATTATAGTGTTGCTTTCTATTTCTTCCTTCAAATTTGTTAATATTTTCTTTATATTTAGGTCCTTCAGTGTTAGGTACATATATGTAAGCGTATATATATATTTTTTGTTTGTTGTTTTGTTTTTTTGTTTTTGGGACGGAATCTCACTCTGTCACGCAGGCTGGAGTGCAGTGGCAGGATCTCAGCTCACTACAACCTCCATCTCCCAGGTTCAAGTAATTCTTCTGCCTCAGCCTCCCAAGTAGCTGGGGTTACTGGTGCCAGATAACACACCCGGCTAATTTTAGTATTTTTAGTAGAGACAGTTTCTCCATGTTGCCCAGGCTGGTCCTGAACTCCTGACCTCGAGTGATTCTCACCCACCTCGGCCTCCTAAAGTGCTGGGATTACAGGCATGAGCCACCGCCTGACTGCATATATTTGTTAAATTGTTATATTCTCTTGATGAATTGACCCCTTTATTATTATGTAACGAATCTCTTTTTCTGTTGTTAAAGTTTCTTACTTAATGTCTATTTTGTCTGTTTTAAGTATTGCAACCTCCACTCTTAAGGACAACTTGGTGGGTTGGGGGAAGCCAGTGAGCCAGGAGTGCTGTTTGGTCAGGTCAGAGATGAAATCAGGGAGTTGAAGCTGTCTTCTTGCACTGAGTCAGTGCCTGGGTGGGGACCACAAGATCAGAGGAGCCAATTTATCTATTTAGGTGGTGCTAGCGGATCCATTGAGTGTAGGGTCTGCAGAATATCTCAAGCACTGGTCTTAGGTTTTACAATAGTGATTTTATCCCCAGGAGCAATTTGTCGAAGGTCACAATCTTGTAGCGTCCAGCTGCATGACTCTTAAACCATACTTTGTAATATTTTGACTAATTTGTTAGTCCTACAGAAGCAGTCTAGTCCCCTAGTAAAAAGGGATTTGTTTGGTGGAAGGGCCGTTTTTAACGTCTTTGTTTTAAACTATAAACTAAGTTTTAAACTAAGTTCCTCCCAAAGGTAGTTTAGCCTATGCGCAGGAATAAACAAGAACAGCTTAGAGGTTAGAAATAAGATGGAGGTTGTTAGGTCAGATCTCTTTCACTGTCTGTTATATATTTTGCACTGGCGGTTTCAATTCCTACCTTTGGGTTTTGTTAACACCTTAAACTAAGGTGTTGGTTAATGAAAATGGGGAAAGGGTGAATACTGCTGTAATTTCTTCCTACTGACCAGGGCATAATGGGGGTAGGTGTTACCCCAAGGCAAGAGTAGTGGAACTGCTTTGCAACTGTCTGAATGTACTCACGCAGGCCTGGCTGGAGTTCCAAGGCTTGCATGACAAAGGAGTTAGTATTGTCATATATAGTTTTAGTACTGCATTTAAGAGAACAGTGTACTATAAGGTAAATCATGAATATTAAGATTAAGGGGTGCAATTCTCAGTTTTAAAAGTAAAGATTTGAAAGCATTAGTATGGGGACTGGTAGCCTGCCAAGAATTTGGGATTTAGTCCAAACTGCAGGGAAAAAAAAAACCTTAAGAACAGCTAAAAACAGATGTACTATAGTTTTTGTAAAGCATAATTGTTCTCTTTCTAGTACCCATTTTTATTAAACATAAATCATGATAGGACTGATTTATTTGCAAAACAAACTTTAGTCTGATTATACTTGGCCTGATTATTTGCATAAAATGCAGCAAGAATAATCGTTTTCCCCATAGGTTTTGATGGAACTCTGTTCCCTAAGGAATCTCAGATAAGACTTTTTAAAAGCCATGCCCAGCCATGGATTTGTACCCTCAAATACCTCTAAGTTGGGTAAATTCCTCTCCTCTTGAGGTCTGAAGATAACTTGGGGCTCCTGGGCCTGTCAGAAAGTGGCATTCTTTACTTACCACAGGTCAGGAACCCTGCACAGGGACTGTGTAGACAAGGTATGACACCAGTTTTCCCAAGGGGATTTGATTGGCACTCTAAGTCAAGTTTGATTCCTTAAAGGAAAGCACTCCATTCCACTCAAAGCCTTGGTAAAATAACTAGTTTCTCTAGTTGTATCCTGTTAAGGAAAACAGATTCTTATTTATTTTTTTATTTTTTTATTTTTTTTGAGACGGAGTCTCGCTCTGTCGCCCAGGCTGGAGTGCAGTGGCCGGATCTCAGCTCACTGCAAGCTCCGCCTCCCGGGTTTACACCATTCTCCTACCTCAGCCTCCCAAGTAGCTGGGACTACAGGCGCCCGCCGCCTCGCCCGGCTAGTTTTTTGTGGTTTTTTTTGTATTTTTTAGTAGAGACGGGGTTTCACTGTGTTAGCCAGGATGGTCTCGATCTCCTGGCCTCGTGATCCACCCGTCTCGGCCTCCCAAAGTGCTGGGATTACAGGCTTAAGCCACCGCGCCCGGCCGGAAAACATATTCTTATTGTACTTATGCAAATAACTATACTGCCATGAGTTGAGAAGACTCACAGTTTTTATATTCTGGAGAAATCAGGTAGAGAGAAGCAAATATGCTCCAAATTTTGTTAACAGGAGTATGTTTTACTCAATGGTTAAAAGTTGTAAATAGCTCAAAAGGAAAGTTCTTGGCTCTGAAAAACAAAAAGGATCAGCAACATTTTAGGCAAAAAAGTAAAAAAAAAAAAAAGTTTACTTCCATTTTCTTTCTTTCTTTCTTTTTTTGAGATGGAATTTCGCTTTTGTTGCCCAGGCTGGAGTGCAATGGTACGATCTCAGCTCACTGCAACCTCTGCCTCCCGGGTTCAGGTGATTCTCCTGCCTCAGCCTCCCAAGTAGCTGGGATTACAGGCATGCGCCACCATGCCCAACTAATTTTTGTATTTTTAGTAGAGACGGATTTCTTGATATTGGTCAGGCTGGTCCTGAACTCCCAACCTCAGGTGATCCACTGCCTCGGCCTCCCAAAGTGCTGGGATTACAGGCGTGAGCCACCACACCTGGCCTTCATTTTCTGTTAGTTCAGTCCATTCAGTTAACTCCTGTTTTGCTTGATATTCATGAACATATCAGCTCTCCATGAGAGTCCTGAAAGTTATTTCCCTTCATTCTAATATCACAATCTTCAAAGTTATCAGAAACCTGCATTTAAGAACATCTGTTAGAGTTTTACAGCTGATTATAAAATCACCATTTAAAGAGGATCAAAGCAAGACAATAATTGTCTGTGTATTACAAAAAGTCTTAGGTTAGCCACAGGTAAAGGCAAAATTGACAAGGAAATTTGTTACTTTTGGGGCACACAATAATTTAACATAATTATTCCTGGTACCATATACTAAGTTATATTAGAATTACGACTTTCATATAATTTTACAACATATACCAATAACACATTTACACAAATATAGCACAAAGAAAGCCAAACACTATTTCATATTTGAGTGTTTCTTTTATGATTTTTATACCAAATAAATCAAGTGTGTCATTTTTGGGCTTTAGAGGACATAATATCTAAAAGATTAATTAAGTCAGAAACAGACATACTTCATAATTTGATTTTGGAAAGTTTGTTAAATATCAAAGGTTTAAAACACTGGATATCACAAAATAGAATTTCAGGTCACCATAAGTCATTCATTTGGCCAAAATGATAACTCAAAATTTTTTTTTAAAAAAAACCTTTACTCTGATAGGAGACTCAGCTTTCCAAACAATGTATTAGGACCCAATGAAGACACCCTGAGGCCAACTGAATCTGTTTCTTCTCTCTCCCCTCTCCCCCCATTTTTTGTAGTTTATTTAAAAGGCAAGCAAAAATCTTCCATTGTCTCTCAATATTACATAAAAATCTTTTTCAAAAGAGAAAAATTTTATGTTTTTATTAGTGTATCTTTAATGCTAAAGCTAGTTTTTAAATAAAATTTTATAAATCCATCCACTTTTTATTAGTTTTACCATAAGGTAAGATTTTTGTGAACTTTTTAGATCTTTTTATAATTTTCTGTTAAGCAGCAGATAAATTTTCTAAGAAAACGCCGTTACTCGGACACATGGGCCCAGATTCTGGCCCCACATCAGTGTGCCTTTATTTTAGTGTTCAACCTACAGAAAAAACGAAATAATCCCTTCAAACGTTAGCCAACTTGCTTGTACCCCCGGAACTTTTTTAGAGGATCAACCCTTCACACACCCTTTTCAACTTGCTTAAACTTTCAGTTTTGTCCCTTTACTATTTTAGGTTAAGACAATCTTTAAAACCCTCTGAATTACACAAAATTACATTTTCTTTCACAAAACCATATCCCCATGCCTTCTTTTGATCTCCCACAAAAACTTTCCTACTATACCTTGCAACCTTGTATGTCAAGCTGTTTCTCCATAGTCTCAATTACATATTACAGTGTTTATCTCTTAGCAACTTTTATTTTTGGTGAAAAAGCTGATAAATGGGTGATTTTAATTATGTACTAGGTGTGGAGGCTAGGACATTAGTGCAAGATGAGATGAGACAAAAGTGCAGATGAAGTCTTACTCTTTCCAGCATAGCTAGGGAACCAGGCTAAATCCACATGTTCCCATGCCTTATCTAAAATCTAATGCTCCAAAGTAGGTAAACTGAACAATTTTCAAAAGTCAGAGAAGCAGTTTAGGACCTTAAAGCATTTAGCAAATCTGATATCTGACCTTAATTTAGACCAAATGTCTAAATTTCGAGGCCTTTTAATTTTACCACTAATCTTTAAAACTGTCTTTATTCCCATAAGATTACTAAAGTCACATGTCTTCTGGATGGTAGAAACCAAGAGAAAGTATCACCACATGGTCACAAGGTTAAGCTCTTAAGGACATAAAATAAGACAAAGACATTTCATCCAGTATTGGTTTCAGGGACCCCTAGCAAAGTTTGCAACTGACCAGCCTGAAAGGTAGGCTTATAGGGGTCCTAAACCCATGTTCTATCCTGTGATACCCCCCTCTCCATTACAGAATGACACTGAAAGAAAATTCTTAGCACAAAGTGCACCAGATTTGCTACAGCCTAAGACTAGTCTCACAAATCCTTTTTTCTATTAGTCAAACCCTTGCAGAGGAGATAAATACTGACATTTACCACACACACACACACACACACACACACACACACACACACAGAGTGAGAGATAGAGACACCAGAAACTTTTGACTGGCAAGAATTTCTTACCCTTTTTGCCGGCCTACCAGGTTTCCGGGTTCCATTTCTCTGCAGCTTCCAGAAAAATGGAGCGGTTTTTGATGACACTGCTCACTGTGCCATAACTGTGG
The DNA here is from genome assembly GCF_037993035.2 of Macaca fascicularis. Taxonomy (NCBI): domain Eukaryota; kingdom Metazoa; phylum Chordata; class Mammalia; order Primates; family Cercopithecidae; genus Macaca; species Macaca fascicularis. The sequence goes on from NC_088388.1 coordinate 55,708,253, forward strand.
GGGTTAAGCCACTTTACAAAAGGAAATCACCCTTTTCTGTTTTATGGAACTATTGGCAAAAGATTCCCAATTTTGCAAGATGCTGCCCAACAGACTGCATGGGGAACTGAGTTAACATTTTCCATCCCAACTGAAGCAAAATACATAGAACAAAATGGACACTAGTCAACTCATTCAGCACCCAATATTAAACTGACAAGGCTCAAACTTTCTCCTCTTGGTCCCTGTTGCCTTTGGTTCACTCCAGGTGGGGAGGGATGACCTCCAAATGGTAATTCATTGGGTAGTTGCTGGGTAAGACCAAGAATGGATAGTCTCCCCAGGTCAGGCCTGTTGAGATTTCTTCAGGGCTCACTGAATGTGACCAGACAAATAAGGAGGGTTCTCTGAGTTAGGCATGCAGAACTTGTGTCAGCAATTACTCTAGAGATTCCCTTCACATAAACAAACACGCACACAAAGACACGACAGGCAGAGGGGCTTCCAAATCCAAATCCCTAACCAAGAACTCTAAGAGTATCTTTTCTAAACTATCCTATTTTCTATCTGAGAAATCTCCCTGAAATCATCCTGACTGAGATGTCTGCTGAACCAAGACGACTCCTACTAATTAGGGAGAGCCAACCAAGACCCCCAAAAGGGCTGGACCAAGATAACCAGCCTGCAGTGGAGCTACAGACACCCCCACACAAGGCTACAAAAAAACCAAGACCCCTGATGGAGCCTAACCAAGACAGACACCATGCAATGGGGCTACAGACAGACACTCCACCATGGGGCTACAGAAAAACAAACACCCCTGAAGGAGCCAAACCGATCTGGAGAAGGAAGGCGGCATGGGCAGCACCTAGGATACTCACCAAACCAGATACCCCATAATGGGGCTACAGCTATGAGCACTCCATGACCAGGCTATAGACATACACCCTGCCATGGAGCTACAGACAGACACCCTGTGGTAGGGCTGTAGTTACAGGGCGTCTCCCCAGTACTGTTTCTCTATTGCAGTTAAATCCATGCACATTGGATCAGCAGCACCCTGCCAGTGGAGAGATTACCAGAATCAGCCCCCAGTCCAAGACAACTGTGACCGCTTGGGCTGGCCTTTGGATCTATCACCAGAGAGGGGGCTACTGAACCACAGGCAGGCAGCCACAAGGGCAAACCCAGACGAGCCCCCAAATTCGTAACTCTCCAACAGGTTCACCTTGCCCGCTGCCTAGACAGAGCTGATTTATCAAGACAGGTGAATTGCAGTAGAGAAAGAGTAATTAATGCAGAGCCAGTTGTGCAGGAGATTGGAGTTTTATAATTACTCACATCTGTCTCCTTGGTTTCCATTTTCACGGAATGTCTTTTTCCATCCCCTTTTAGCCTATGTCTGTTTATAAAACTAAAATGAGTCTTTTGTTGGCAACATACAGTTGGGTCTTGTTTTGTTATTCATTCACCCACTCTGTCTTTTTATTGAAGAATTTAGTTTCATTTGCAATTTTACGTAATTATTGATAGATAAGAACTTAGTATTGCCATTTTGTTAAGTTTTTTTCCTGCTGCTTTGTAGGTCCTGTGATTCTTTCTTCCTCTTTTGTGTTTTTCATTGTAACTTAATTTTTTTATAGTGGTATACTTTGATTTCTTTCTATTTTTTGTGTATCTATTAGAGGTGTGTGTGTGTGTGTGTGTGTGGTTTTCGTAAGACTTATATCAAAGATTTTATAGTTTTAACAGTCTTTTTTAAACTGATAACATCTTAAATTCACTCACATATAAAACCTCTGCACTTTTACTCCCCCCACCCCAACAGTTTGTTATTGATGTCACAATTTACAACTTTGTATCTTAATATACTTATTAACACATTATTATGGCTATAGTCATTTTAATAGTTTTGTCTTTTAGCCTTTATACCAGAGTTAAAAGTGGTTTGTGTATCATCATTATAGTATAATATTCTGACATTGACTGTCTACTTACCTTTACCAGTTAGTTTTATACCTTCATGTTTTCATGTTATTAATTAGAATAGTTTTGTTTCAGGTTAAAGAACCCCATTTAGCATTTCTTGTAAGGCAGGTCGACTGTTTTTGAATTCCTTTAGCTGTTGTTTGGGAAAGTTTTTAATCTTTCATTTCTGAAAAACATTTTTGCTAGTTATAGTATTCTTGGTTCACATGGTTTTTTTCAGCACTTTGAACATATTATCCCTTTCTCTGGTCCGTAACATTTTTAGGGAGAAACTAGTCTCATTGGTGTTTCTTTGTCTCTGATGAGTCAGTTTTCTCATGCTCCTTTCAAAGTCTTACTTTGTCTTTGACTTCTGGTCATTTGATTAACACATGTCTTAGTGTAATTTTCTTTGGGTTGGTCTTGATTTTAAGGGTCTTTGAGCTTCATGAACATGAAATTCCATCTCTCTCTCAATATTTGGATAGTTTTAAGCCATTATTTATATAAAGAAGCCTTTTGCTCCTTTCTTTTTGTCTTCTTTTTCTGGGACTTCTATCATGCATATATATATATATATATATATGGTTCATTTTGTCCCATAAATCCTGCAGGCTTTCCTCACTCTTTTTCATTCTTTTTTTTCTTTTTCTCCTCTGACTGGAAATCAAATGACCTGTTTCTGAGTTTGCAGATTCTTTCTTTTCTTTATCAAGTCTGATACTGAAGTTGTCTGTTACATTTTTATTTCATTTATTGTGTTCTTCAGCTCCAGAATTTCGTGTGTGTGTGTGTGTGTGTGTGTGTGCATTTTTTATCTTTGTTGATTGTATTTTGTTGATATATTGTTTTTCTGGTTGCATTGAGTTGTCTGTGTCCTCTTGTAGCTTGTTAAATAATTATTATGAGTTCTTTGTCAGACAATTCATAGATCTCAATTTCTTTGGTGTTAGTTACTAGAAATTTACTTTGTTTCTTTGGTGGTATCATGTTTCCTTCTTTTTTTTTTTTAATTTTCCTTGAAGACTTGCCTTGCCATCTTCACATTAAAGAGTGATGTTATCTTCTTTGCTCTGTAGTGACTGGCTTCAGGAGAAAAGTCCTTCACCAGTCAGCTGAGGTAGGGATTCTGGAGGTCTTTCAGACCTTTTCTGTGGATATAACCACTCTACTTCTTCCCTTTTTGGGGGGAGAAATCTTAGGTTTATGTTCCTTCTCTCAATTCTGCAAAGCTATACCCATTGTTGAGAGCCTCCTTTAATTTTCCCTGTGGTAGTGTCTTGAAATGTTTAGAATCAAACCAAGTCTGTGGATGCTTGTATGTGTTGTCTGCAGGGGTACATGCAGGGTGCCATGTACAGGAGAGAGGGGCACATGGTGTGTTAGGGGAACATATAGCCTAGTTGGCAGATGGGACCACAGGTGAGATGTTCTTGGAAATACCTCTTGGTGGAGTGTGGGAAGCAATTAGCAGAAACCATGGTGTTTTGTTGAGTTCTGTGCCATAGTTGTTTTGAGTCCCAACCCTTTTCTCCTGTTTCTAGCTTCTCTCGTGAGTGTTCTGTGTGTTGTGGGTGGGGTTAGAAAGAAGTAGGCCTCTTAGGCAGTGACTCTTAGAGCTGTAGAAGATAGGAACTCACTATGCTTTTACTTTCCTTTCTGGGACAGATCCAAGGCTGATTGGATCTCTGTTGGCACTGGGCTGTGCTGCTTTAGGGGAGGGATGAAGAACTAGCTAAAGTGAACTTGTTCTTACGCTTTTCACTGCATCTATTTATCTAAGTTTTTTTTCCTAATGGGGTGCTGGCCATATCTGCCTGACTTTTGGGCTCCCACAAAGCTACTCTCATCTGTGAGTGGTTGACAAAATTGTTTCTGCAGGAGGATGATGGCTGAAATTTCCTATTTCTACATCTCGATGCCAAATTTTTGAGAATTTTCTTTCTAACAACTTTTTCTTAAAAAATGTGTTTTGGAATATTTTAAATTGTTTTGTTTTATTGTGTTTCGTGGCCTCTGCCTGAATAAAGAGGCACTTGCCTGGAAAGTAATGCCGTTTCACTGCCTCTTTTTTACCCGTTTACTCTAGAACCAAATTGGGTCAATGTGTCAGCCTGTTTGTGCTTTTATAACAAAATACTACAGACAATAATTTATAAAGAACAGATATTTATTTCTTCACAGTTCTCAAGGCTGCAAGTCCACGCTTTCCAGAGAGTTTCCAGTTGTCTGGTGATGGCTTGTTCTCTGTTGTAAAGTCCTTGTTGCTGCATCCTCTGGAGGAGAGAATGCTGTGTTCTCAAATGGCGAAAGTGACAGACGGGGTGAACTCATTTCCTCAAGCTCCTTTTTAAAGGTTGCTAATTCCAATCATCAGGGTTGTATTTTCATGACTTAATCATCTACTAAAGGCCTCACCTCTTAACACTATCACATTGTTGATAAAATTTTAACACATGAATTTAGGGGCCTTTTAGACCATAGCAATCAGAATAGTAGGTTCTAGAGAGAGTCATACTGACTGAATACTATAAATGTGTTGGTTTATTTCTTCTTTATTCATCCTTTATATACATGTCCAGTTTCCTTAATTTCTATTGTTGCTGCCTGTCAGAAAAAAGTGAATCATTAACACTATAATTTGGAAAGCAAATTATTTTGTACTTTATAAAAGAATTTTTTCCCTTAAGTTTTATGAGAAAAAGTAATGACTCATTGCAAGGTGATAAAAAAAGTGCATTATTATTGTCACACATGTACTATTGAGGTGCCTTTTGACATTAACAGAAAAGTAATATTTTTAAAAGACCTAAAGAGACTTGTATGAGATTTTGTGAATACTTTTCCAGATCTTGAGCAGTTCTGTTATTTTGTACTTGCATAATTACTTTATTCTAAGTCTCATAAGGCTTTTTAAAGTATTGTTATGATAACAATATTGTTAATGCCTTGTGTAATAGACAGCAAGGAATTTAGATTTAAATAACTAATTCCTGATAAAGTAATAGAGATAAGTAAGACCTTTTGCTCATTTCATTGCATTTTTTTTTTTTTACAGAACTTTGACATATAAGGCTAATCTAATTAAGTTGTTAAAAAGATGTATTTCTAGGGAAACATTTCATTTTGTTATATACCAAATCTTACATATCAATCAAAGTAAAATCTTGATTCACCTGTATTGTTTATTAATGTATAGGTAGTTTTGATTTTAAATCTCTGCGTGTAAACTATACCTAAAACTTGATGATAAACTAACTGACATGTAGAAAAATACAATTCTCTTGTTTTAGAAAACCTCTAGATTCTATTTAGCCAAATATTTTTAAAATATGAAGAGATTTGTTTATGAAGGTCTCGTTTGTGTTGAGTCAGTGTGGCATGGTTCATTTGTATTTATTAGGTGTTAGGACATTTTATGGCTCCTGGTTCAGTTTACTTTTGAAATAGTTCACTGGTTATGTCTCCTGATTCAGTTTACCTTTGAATAGTCACTTAGTTAAAGTAACTAAGCAATGGCAGGTTGAAATGAAAATAACATTTATTTGTTTAGATATGTGCTTCTGATGTTAGCATACTTCTTTTTTTCCTCTGCGCTGAGACTCTATATGGCTGTTTTATTTGGGACATTTTGCTCAGCTGTGTAATATAAGGTTATTTAAGTCTAGAAACAGGTAATATGTGATTAAAATCAGTATGTGTGGCCATTAGTTTGTTCTCTGAGACAAAAACTTGAATCCTTTTGTTATCCTCATGCAACTTTCTTTTAAACCTTTTAAAAATGGACTATTTTCTTTGGCACATGACTCATCAAATATACCATGTGCTTTCATTTTCTTATTCTATGCCATATTATTACATCTAGCAGCAGTTGATTTTTTAAAAACATAAGCTGGTGGAGTTCAGTGATATTCCTTTTTATTTGGGGAAAAAATGTATAATACTGTCATAGTTGGCTGTTGAAAGTACTAAATTGTGGGTTTAAATCTGTTTGCATTAAACTATTTCTATGTTGTGTATCTTAAGTTTGTGTGCAGGTGATATCTTGCATTCTCTGTACATGTTTAGCCCACCAGTCTTACATCAGGAGTTGTCATTTTAGTGCTGATACAGACTAAATCCTATTACTTCATTGTTAATAGTATTTTCTTACCGTTTAAATGTTTACAGTAACTTGAAGGTGATATTGTACTACTTAAAAACCAGATATAGGCAGGACACTGTGGCTTATGTCTCTAATCCCAGCATTTTGGGAGGCTGAGGTGTGAGGATTGCTTGAGGCCAGCAGCTTGAGATCAGCCTGGGCAGCATAGCAAGACCTTGTCTGTACCAAAAAAAAGAAAAAAATTTAGCTGGGCATGGTGGTACATATGTGTATAGTCCCAGCTACTCAGAAAGCCAAGGTAGGAGTTTGAGGTTACAGTATGCTATGATTGATTGCATCACTGTCCTCCAGCCTAGGAGATAGAGCAAGTCCCTGTCTCTTAAAATGTGCTTGTGTATGTGCGTGTGTGTGTGTGTGTGTGTGTGTGTGTGTGTGTATTTAATGGCTTTGGTGGTTCCTTTTTTCGTTTTTTTCTCAACTGGCCATAAGCTATGCTGTTTAAAAATGCGATTGTGTAGGATTCCTTTTTATTTTTTTTGTTATGGTTCATGAGTCTAAGAAGGCTTGTCAATGATACTCACTTCCCATTACCACCACCCAAAAATCATATGATATTAATACACATATAATCTGTATGTATTTGGGCCAGGCACAGTGGTTCATGCTTACAATCCCAGCACTTTGGGGAGGCCGAGGCGGGTGGATCACCTGAGGTCGGGAGTTGAAGACCAGCCTGGCCAACATGATGAAACCTCGTCTCTACTAAAAGAACACAAAATCAGCCAGGTGTCATGGCGGGCGCCTGTAATCCTAGCTACTCGGGAGGCTGAGGCAGGAGAATCACTTGAACCCGGGAGGCAGATGTTGCAGTGAGCCGAGATCACGCCATTGCACTCCAGCCTGGGCTACAAGAGTGAAATTCCATCTCAAAAAAAAAGAAAAAGAAAAAGAAAATCTGTATGTATTTGTAGTATGGAAAAAAATTTTTAAATGTATATAGTCACATACCCACAGACTCATATGCACAACCTTTATAGGCAGTTGGGTTTAATTGTTAAAAATAAATGCCTATATGTTGAAAGTGATTCTAAATGAAAGTGGGAAATTCCAGGTCTTATTTTGAATAAAAAGTTTTTATATATACACATATATTTTTTTGAGATGGAGTTTCGCTCTTGTTGCCCAGGCTAGAGTGCAATGGCACCATCTCAGCTCACTGTAACCTCCGCCTCCTGGGTTCAAGCGATTCTCCTGCCTCAGCCTCCCAGGTAGCTGGGATTATAGGCATGTGCCACCATGCCTGGCTAATTTTGTATTTTTAGTAGAAACGGGGTTTCAGCATGTTGGTCAGGCTGGTCTCGAACTCCTGACCTTAGGTGATCTGCCTGCCTTGGCCTGCCAAAGTGCTGGAATTACAGGTGTGAGCCACCGTGCCCAGCCAGAAGTTAATATATTTATAGGAACTTTTAGGAAACTCTGAGAAGTACTTTCCAAATTTTATGCTTTACCAAATATCCTTGTTTGTACTTTTTAATGCTTTTTAATGTTTATGTCATCTTACCATTACTGAATGGGATTGTCTAAACTTTATTGTGTCTATTTAACTACTGTATGTAGTTTGTGATTTATATGTGACAAGAATATTGGTATTATTTACTTTTCTTCCCACAGTTTTTCAAGATTTCACTCTACTACAAAATATCCAAAATTGGTGTTTACTGTACACAAAGGTATTTTGGGATAACCTTTCTCTATTTAGAAAAAGAGAACATACTTTAAAAGGTATTATTTTTGAAACAATCACAATTTAGTGGGAGAATAGAAGTTACATATCTATTATTTATTGCTTTAAGAAATAAAACTAGATAGATATTTAGCGTATGTTAACTATCATGCATAGTTTTTAGTACATATGTGTACATCATATGTTATAACTGTGTTCTAAAGTTAACACATAAGGAAAAAAATCTTGTATTTCCAAGGTTGTCATAAGAAAATGATAAATTATCTGTATAATTACAGAGTTAATATAAGGTTAAATCTTGTATCTAAAGCAGCTTATTCTTTCAACATTGGAAGAAATGTTTTGTTTTGTTTTTTTTCCAGCTGACTACTGGATGAAGCTGTTAGTATATTTGGAGTTTATGTTGATCAAAAATTATGAATTGTAGGCTGGGCACAGTGGCTCACACCTATAATCCCAGCACTTTGGGAGGCCAAGGCGGGTGGCTCACTTAAGTCCAGGAGTTCAAGACCAACCTGGTCAACATGGCAAAACCGTCTCTACTGAAAATGCAAAAATTAGCTAGGCATGGTGGCATGCACCTGCAGTCTCAGCTGCTTGGGAGGCTGAGGCAGGAGAATCGCTTGAACCCAGGAGGAGGAAGTTGCAGTGATCAGGGATCATGCCACTGCCCTCTAGCCTGGGTAACAGAGCAAGACCCTGTCTCAAAAAAAAAAAAAAAAGAAAGAAAAGAAAAGAAAAGAAAAAAGAAAGAAAAGAGAATGAGGAATTGTGTGACTTCAATACTTGAATCCACACAGTGTAAATGTATTCTTTTTTTTTTTTTTTTTTTCGTAAAAGGCATTCCTAAATTGAGGTACATTGTGGATAATGCGTTTTTGTTTTGAATCTTATGTTCATTCCAGGGTATAATCTTACTGAGAGGAATATCAAGTAAAATTGCCTACACTGCATTCATGATACTCTCTCTGTCTCACTTGGGTGTTGGTCACGCTCCATTAGTTAACTCTTGAATTTAAATGCATGTGTCTGTGTCATCCCTTTATTTTAGCATTAGTGGATGTTCTTTTTCTCTAAATCATACCCTCTTTCATTCCTATCACCAATAGAAATTACGGCTTCTGTGCAGATAGCAAGTTGACTCAGATCTGCCAGAATTAATTTCTAGTTCTAGAATATTAGAGAAAACAGATCTGTGATAAATAGTTTAGTGGAGCTGTATGATTGCATGGTAGCACAAATGATTAATGATACACTCCTTTCTGATAACAGTATGGGAAAATCAGATTCTGTCTTAGACAAGTCAAAGTTTTTCACTTGTGATTTCGTTCTTCAGCTAATTACAGCCATACATAAGCTGCAAAAATTACAACTTCGGCCTTGTATTTACAGAGTCCTTCTTTTTAGAGTAAAATGTTTTAAATGTTTAAAACTAAATATAGGAATAAAAATTACATTTTCTAGGAAAAATTAAAATCATGTATATGTTATCTCCAAGAAAAAAATTAGGGTATTAGCAGTCATTTTGATTGCCAAATGATGGATCTTTCTAGGGCCCTACACCCTTACTGTTCCCTTGGGACTTGTTTTAATTTCTGTTTCTCCAAATTACTTACTTTACTTTTGCTCTACTTTTATAAGTGATTGGAAGAGTTATTTTCTCTAAATATTGTCTTCATATCATATTTTGCATTATTTTTCCTCTGTATGGGGAATTTGATTATCTTTGGTAGTCTTGAAATGTTTAATTATTTTAAATTTCTTAAAAATCAGATTACAGTTATTACATTTTACAGTATAAATAAATTCAACTAAATTTTTACTTGACTAATCCAAATTGTACTGATATCTTCTGGACCTCTTCCAAGTAACAGAAATCAGGGAAGCAAAACCCAAAAACTCCCTAGGAATCTACCAAGAACTAACGTCTCATCATAACCAACAACTGTCTTGGTTTTAGATCATTTCATGCTTTCTTTATCTCCTTGTGCAGGAGACCACAAAAGTATGTACTGGGTTGTCCCAAAATAAAGGCAGCAAGTAGTTGTTGAATGACTGCCATATCCATAATGCTAAAACTTTTTGGAGTGGGATAAATGATGAGATATAGTTCCTCCTCTATGCAGCCTCCCCACCCCTAGAATTATCTGTATAACAAACATTAGCTAGTAATTGTTTGCTTTATTATGTACACAGGCAGCATTCCTGAGTGCTTATAACGGAAGCATTCCTTTCAGTTCATTGGGTCTTTATGGAGCACTTTCTTTATGTACAGAATTATACTTAATAATGTACTTTATTTTAGCTCAGTTGTTAGGGTGACAAGATGGCTTATAAGAAAATTGAATATAGATTACAGTGTAGAGTACAGCAAATGACATATAGAGGCTAGAATAATTAGGGAAGACTTCTGTGGAGAAGGACAGTAACTAAGTAGAGAATTGATAGTTCTTCAACTCTATAGGCAAGTTTATAGGAAAGTTTGTATCACGTCTGGAGGTTCCTTTCTTGTCTTAGCTCCTTTAAAATCTTTGTTTGTGCCACTCATTTTGAACCTTGAATATGTTGCTTTGTATTGTATATAGTTTTTAATGCTTACCTATCTAGTCCCAAACTGCATTGTATTCCCAGAGAGTTAGGATAGTATTATACTTCATTGTACTTAATTTGTTAGCATAGTATCTTGAGTATAGTAGGTATTCTGTGATGCTTAGTAGCTGTATCAATCCCTAGAAGGTGTGCTGATGAGTTTTCAATAATTATTTCTCAGATACCATTTTCTTGGATTTTGGTGTGTAAGAATTGCATTATAAGTTAGGTTTTATAGTAGAAGCTCCTTGTTCATAGCCCCTGGAGCTGGAAATTGAAGAAAAAAGGAATTGCATTTTATTTAGCATACTGACCTCACACTTGGAACTTAGGAAGAGGGGAATTGTTTTTTTGATTGTTTAGTTGTACTAGGTTCTAAGAGGTTTTTTTTTTGTTGTTTTTTTTGTTTTGTTTTGTTTTGTTTTGAGATGGAGTCTTGCGCTGACTCCCAGGCTAGAGTGCTGTAGTGCAATCTTGGCTCACTGCAACCTCTGCCTCCCAGATTCAAGTGACTCTCCTGACTCAGCCTCCCAAGTAGCTGGAACTATAGGCGTGTGCCACCACACCCAGTTAATTTTTGTATTTTTAGTAGAGACGAGGTTTTACCATGTTGGCCAGGCTGGTCTCAAACTCCTGACCTCAAGTGATTCGCCCGCGTCAGCCTCCCAAAGTGCTGGGATTATAGGCATAATCCACTGTGCCCCCAAGCCTCTAATAGTTTTATGTGGTTATTGCTTATTTTTCACAGTAAAGTTATATCTGTAAGGTGGGCATGGGTCGTCTGTACCTGGGTCAATGTTTGGGTGAGACCTGTCAACTCTTCCTCCACTAAGTTTATATATATAACTGTGTTAAAATATATACAACATAAAATACGCCATTTTAACCATTTTAAAGTGTATGGTTCAGTGACATTAAGTATATTCTCATTGTTATGCAACCAGCACTGCTATCCATCCCCAGAACTTTTTAATCAGCCCATACAGATGCTGTGCCCATTAAATAATAACCCCATTTCCCCCATCATTCATCCTCTCGTAATCACCATTCTATTTTCTGTCTCTAGGAATTTGACCATTCTAAGTACCTTATATAAGTGGAATCACCCAATATGTATCGCTCTGTGTGGCTTATTTCACTTAGCGTAATGTCTTTCAGACTCATCCAGGTTGTGGCATGTATTAGAATTTCCGGCCATCTTAAGACTAAATAAATTTCATTGTGTGCTTGTGCCACATTTTGTTTATCCATTCATCTATTGATGGACATTTTGGTTGTTTCCACCTTTTGGCTATTGTGAATAATACTGCTGTGACTATTGGTATACTCACTGAGTTTTTATTGTTAAGTATTTGAATATTTCTCATTTCTCCCCACCTCCTTTCTACTTAATATAATTCTCTTGAGAATATATTTTTAAGTAAATGCCATTAGTTTTGTGTTGGTCTGGCTTGTGGACCAGAAATTTTTGAAAAGATGACACTTTATTGAAATATATGTTAATGTTTAAAATTTTATCTTGGAGAACAGCTTTATTTCTTTCATTTCCAAGCTTTTTTGGTATGTAACTGCCCTGTATACATGTAATATTTGTTTACAAGAGGTATTAAAGTACTCTGGGTATCCATGAATGTAACAAAGTTGTTTTAATTAAGGTAAATCAGGGAATAGAGAAAGTGAGATTGAGCCAACACTTGAACGATTTATACTATTTTGATGAATAGTTGGAAAATGAGGGAGGCATTCAAGAAGAAACATTTTGAAAGACACAGAATCAAGAAACAGTGAAACTTTTATTGGCATGTAGGTTGTTTAGGCCAAAGAAGTACAGTCGTGCTCTGCATAATGACATTCCAGTCAACGACAGGCTGCGTATATGATGGTAATTTCATAAGATTAATGCCATATTTTTACTGTACCTCAAGGTGTATATACGGACATACAGTGTGGACTCATAGATGTTGGAGACCTGAAAGGTGGGGGGGTTTAAAGGATGAGAAGTTACTTAATGGGTTCAATGTACACTACTTGGGTGATATGTGTTACATTAAAAGTACAGACTTCACCACTATGCAGTATATCCATGTATCAAAACTGCACTTGTACCCACTAAATTTATACATTTTTTAAAGACCATCTTTTGGAGGAGGGCAGGACCCAGATTCTATGTGTCAGTATTTACATAAGCAGTGGGAATACTGATGATGATCCTGGGGCTGATGATAATTATTTCACTTAGTTTATGGAATAACCACTATATGGAAAGGCCTGTTTTAGGATCTGAGAATACAATGAGAAAGATAAAATCCTTGCCCTGTGGAAGTTTGCTTTTTGGTGTTTCTCATTATTCTGATTACCATAGTTTGGCTGTTTGTCCCACCCAAGCCTCGTGCTGAAATTTGATCCCAATGTTGAAGGTGAGGCCCTAATGGAAAGTGTTTGGATCATGGGGGTACACTCCCTCAAAAATAGATTAATGCCTGTCTGCAGGGGGATGAAGAGGTGAGTGAGTTCTCACACTATAATTTCCAGCGAAAGCTGGTTGTTACAAAGAGCCAGGCACCTCCCCTTCAGTTTTTTGCTCTCTCTCTCATCATGTAGTCTCTGCACATGTTGGCTTCCCTTCCCCTACCTTGAGTAGAAGCAGCCTGAGGCTCTCACCAGGTGGCTAATCTTGGAGTCCAGCCTGCAGAACCGTGAGCTAAATAAACTTCTTTTCTTTATAAGTTGTCTACCCTCAGGTGTTCCTTTATAGCAATGATAAACAGATGAAGACACTGTGGATGTAGTGTATAGTAACTGTCTTTTCTATCGAATGGCTACATCTCTTAGACTACTCATGCTATGAAGTTTGCAAAGGGCTGGGCATGGTAGCACACGACTGTAATCCCAGCACTCACCCACTTAGGTGGGTGAATTGCTTGAGTCCAGAAGTTTGAGACCAGCCTGGGCAACATGTCAAAACCTCGTCTTTTACTACAAATACAAAAAATTAGCCAGCCATGGTGGTGTGCGCTTGTAGTCCCAGCTACTCAGGAGGCTGAGGTGGGAGGATCACCTACACCCAGGAAGTCAAGGCTGCAGTGAGTCAAGATCATGCCACTGCACTCCGGCCTAGGCAACAGAGTGAGAACTTGTCTCAAAAATAAAAAAATTAAAAAGTAATTTTAAAGCTTGCAAAGGAAATGACACGTTGACACTTCAGATTACAGTGATATCTGACAGAGAACCTACCACATATTAAGTACATAAATCTCAAAAAACACCTGTAACAAAATCATTCTTTGCCTGCCAGGAATCAAATGAAAATAAATTCCAAAATACCAGTTCAAATCATGGCTGAGATTTCAATGGCAGAAACAACCCAGATTTTACTGAAAATGCCGACTGATTGAAATACTCCACAGTCATTATTGTTTTTCAAATCACAGGATACGGTATAACTTGTGACTTGGAAATAAATCAAAATATACATCTAAAGAAAACTAATGAAATATGACTGAAGCAGTTCAAAATTTGTTAGTTTTAGCCCTCATGAGCTTCATGAGCTTCATAAAAGTATGTTTGGTATGAAATACTAACACTGTTTTTGATAAAAACCTGTCTAAACAAGATGAGTATTATTTACCGTAACAGAAAAACAACGTTTTAGACAGATATGGGCAGTTAGCTAACTAAATTTAACTTCTGTTATCGCAGTCATTCGGAATATTTACTGCTTGTTTACTTAATGCAACCTTTCTGAGAAAAGCACTTGCAGAATATTCACTGGCTGCTAAATGTTATTGTTAGAATCAGCAACCAGAGATGGTTATCTGTTTAAGCTGTTTATCTTTGTCTCTTGAAAAAAAATTACGGCAAATGGAACACAATGTTCTACTGCAACGGCTCAGTCTAAATTGTATCTGGATAATAGCAAAATGGGTGTTTCCTTGGAACTTCAGATTGAAAAGCAGCCTGGAGGAGAAGATTTTCAATAATTACATTATCAAAAGTAAAACGTACAGTGACAAACTTTTCCCTTGAAAATACACATCAAAATTAGCCATCACAGATGAGAGAATGATTGACTGACAAGCACCAGGACCCAGAAGAAGGAAGATTTAAGTGCAAGGTCTGACCTACACACCAAACAACAAAAAAGACAAAATGGCTAAGTGGTCTCCAGTTAGATTCACTCATGAGAAAACTTTGGTATATAAAATAAAATAAAATAATAGCACATCTTACATTTACATAGCACTTGGCATTTTCAAAGGACTTTAGATCAAAGTGAAGTTTTTACTCACTTCCTCAAGTGTTAATTGCACCTTTTGGAGGGTGGTCTTAATTCATTGTTAATACCTAATTTAGTGTTTACCACAGTCCACATTGCTTTGTTACAACTGATAATAAAACAGGCAATCTGGACCACAGTATTATAAATAGCCAAAGGGCTATGCTTCAATTTTTATTTCCCTAGACCTAGCAATATATCTCTGTCCAAACAGAAGCTAAGTAAAACTTTGTTGAATTTCACTTTTTTCCCTGCAGTATCCTCAACAACTCCATGCTAAGGTGAACATAGACATTATTATACCTGTTTTATAAAGGAGGAAATTGAAATACAAAAGTGCCCAAATTCACTCACCTAGGCTCCAGGACTTTAGACTTCTGGTTTAATTATTCTCCTCTGATTGTACCATAGTGCTTAGAAAACTTGGGGGCAGGAATTCGTGGAGAACTTACAGAATTCAGAATGAAGCCAAGCAATTGCACATTATCAATAAGGAAACCAATTATATATTATCTACTGCAGAGGACCAGCAAGTGAATTACATTACATTTATCATCCTAACTTTTCCTTGCCTTTCCTTGTCCAGTTAAATCGGTAAGAGTTATGTCAGGTATATTCAAAAATCTACTAACTTAGGAACCTGTCTTCAAATCAGGATGGCATGATAGTGAACCATCAATCACTGATTGCACACAAAAAATATGGCCAGGACATATAAAACATACGAAAAGATAAAAGACAGAGCCAAGTTCAAAAGCAAGATAAACACCTCAATTGCCAATAATTAAACAGAAATTGTATAAAGTAGAAAAAGGAAGTAGCCTGTTGATGATAGAACTTAAACAGAAATGACAGTTTAGTAACACACCAGCACTTGTCTCTAAGAAGGCAGGTTAGAACACACACACACATGCATGCACACATGCACATGTGTGCCAACCTCCATTTACATTTTTTAACAAACTGCTTGCCTGAGTATACTTGGGGGGTTGGGGGGAAGGACAGCTGACATACCTATTAATCTATTAGAAACGGAACCAAAGTATCAAATGTGTCTATGAAAGAGTCTTCCATATGTACAATATAACTGGTGATAGAAGAAGAATTATTTTTGGCAGGGGACAGGAGGGTCAAGATGAAAGATAAGGACAGACAGGTATGAGCAGGGAGAAGGAAGTGAGAGAAAACAGCCTCACAAAAACATCTTCCACTCAAAATGAGCCAGTAAAACAATATTCAAAATCATATGGAGAAATCTGCTGCTAAAAATTACAGCCAGAAGAAGAAAAGTCAGAACCTGAATTTGCTTAATATGAAATTAATTTTACAGAAATAAATAACAACCTTAAAAATATGTGCATACCAAATGTTCAAAAAGACAAATGCAGACAAAACATCAAATAAAAATGAACAGAAAATGATAAAAACAAAAGCAGGACAGAAATGTATGGATGAAGAGAATCCAGTTAGAAACTTGAAAATGAAAAATACAGTTGTTGAAGTAAACATAAATCAGTACATTAAATAAAAGCTTCTCTAGATAGAGTTAAAGAGAGAATTCAGGTAGTCCTGATACATTTACCAGAAACTCGGTATAGGGTCAGAAAAAAGCAATTTAATTTACCACAACTAAAAGACATATAAGGTAGACTGAAAGACTCTAATATGAGTTTGAGAGAAAGGGATTAAAAGAAACAGTGAAGAAACAATAATTGCTAAAAGGATTTGAGAACAAAAGAAAAATGAATCAAGAAACTGGATGTTTGAAGTCAGCATGAAAAGACGATATTTTCAAATTGTTTCTTAATCTGTGAATTTCCCATAGATTTGTCTCTACCTCAACATCCTAGTCTTTCCTGTTTTGTTTTGTACTAATTTGTGGAATGCATATGCGATTTTATTATATGCATAGATTATGAAGTCATGTCAGGGCTTTTAGGGTATCCATCACCCAACTAATATATATTGCACCCATTAACCAATTTTTTACCATGCTACCCCTGCCATAGCTCCTCACCTGAGTCTCCCTTATATATATAATTCCACTCTCTCATCCATGTGAACTCATTTTTAGCACCCATTTGTAAGTGAGAACATGTGGCATTTGACTCTGAGTTATTTCACTTAAGATAACAGCCTCCAGTTCCATCCATATTGCTGTAAAATACATGATTATATTCTTTTTTATGGCTGAATAGTATTCTATTGTATATACCTACCACATTTTCTTTATCCAGTCATCCATTCGTGGACACTTAGTTTGGTTTCATCTTTGCTATTGTGAATAGTGCTACAATAAAAATACACAAGTGTAGGCATCTTTTTGATGTTGTAACTTATTTTCCTTTCAGTAGATACCCACTAGTGGAATTGCTGGATATAATGGTATACTTTTTAGTTTGAGATGTCTTCATACTGCTTTCCACAGAGGTTGTGCTAATTTACATTCCCACCAACAATGTATATGCATTCTCTTTTCTTTGCATCCTCACTAACATCTGTTATTTTTTGACTTTTTAATAATAGTCATTCTGTGTGGTGTAAGATGATGCCTCATTGTGGTTTTAACTTGTATTTCTCTGATTATTACTGATTTTCAGCATTTTTTCCCATGCTTGTTGGTCATTTGTATGTCTTCTTCTGAAGAGTGTCTGTTCTTGTCTTTTGCACACTTGTTTTTTTTTTTTCCCAAAAGTTCCAGGGTACATGTGCAAGATGTGCAGGTTTGTTACATAGGCAAACATCTTTCCACACTTTTTAATGGGGTTAATTTTTTGTTTCGTCTTGTTCTTAGTTTGAATTCCTCATAGATTCTGAGTATTAGTCCCTTGCTGGATAGATACTTTGCAAATATTTTCTGCCATTTTGCAGATTGTTTGTTCACTCTGTTGATTATTTCTTTTGCTGTGCATAAGCTTTTTAGTTTAATTCACATTTGTTTATTTGTCTCTGTATGTTTTATAGAGATGTGGTCTCACGATGTTGCCTGGGCTAGTCTTAAACTTGTGGCCTCAAGCAGTCCTACTCTATTGACTTCAGAGATGCTGGGATTCCAGGTGTAAGCCACCATGGCCAGCCATTTTTACTTTTATTGCGTTTGCTTTTGAGGTTTTATTCATGAATTCTTTGCTTAGGTCAATGTCCAGAAGAGTTTTTCCTAGGTTTTCTTCTGGTACTTTTTATAGTTTCAGGTTTCATATTTAAGTCTTTAATCCATCTTGAATTAATTTTTGTATATGGTGAGAGATATGGGTTCAATTTTATTCTTCTCCATATAGCACTCCAATTTTCCTAGCACCATTTATTGAATAAGGTGTCCTTTCCCCATTGTATGTTTTTGTTGACTTTGTCAGAAATCAATTGTCCATAGGCATGTGGGCTTTATTTAGTTCTCTGTTATGTTCCATTGATCTGTGTGTCTGTTTTTATATTAGTACCATGCTGTTTTGGTTATTATAGCCTTGAGTAATTTGAAGCCAGGTACTGTGGGGCCTCCAGCTTTGTTCTTTTCGCTCAGGATTTCTTTGGCTATTTCAGCCCTCCCTTGATTCCATATGAATTTTAGGATTATTTTTTCTAATTCTGTGAAAAAATGATGTTCCTATTTGGATAGGGATTGCATTGAATCTGTAGACTGCTTTTGTCAGCATCATTGTTCTAATGATATTGATTCTTCCAATTCATGGTGTGGGATGTTTTTACATTTGTTTGTGTCATATTCAGTTTTTTTCATCAGTATCTTATAGTTGTCCTTGTAGAGATCTTTCACCTCCTTGATTAACTGTATTCCTAGGGTTGTGTTGTTGTTTTGGTTTTGGTAGCTGTTGTAAATGGGATTGACTTCTTGATTTGGTTCTCACCTTGGTAGTTATTGGTGTATAGAAATGGTACTGATTTTTGTATGTTGATTTGTATGCTGAAACTTTAATGAATTCTATCAAATACAGGAGTCTTTTGGAGGAGTCTTAGGGTTTTGTAGGTATAAGATCATATTGTCAGCAGAGATCATTTGAATTCTTCTTTTCCAATTTGGACACCTTTTATTTCTCTTGCCTGGTTGCTCTGGCTAGGACTTCCAGTACTATGTTGAATTCAAGAGTGGTGATAATGGATATCCTTATCTTGTCCCAGCTCTTAGGGGAAATATTTTCATCTTTTTCCCCCTTCACTAGTGATGTTGACTGTGGGTTTGTTTTATGTGGCTTTTATTATATTGAGATATGTTCCTTCTGTACCTATTTTGTTGAAGGTTTTTATTATAAAGGAATGCTGAATTTTATCAAATGATTTTTTGTATATGTTGAGATGATCATATGGTTTTTGTTTTTTATTATGTTTATCTGGTGAATCACATTGATTTGCATATGTTGAGCCATTCTTGCATCCTGGGAATAAAACCTACTTGATCATGGTGCATTATCCTTTTGACATGCTGTTGAATTCAGTTTTCAAGTATTCTGTCAAGGATTTTTGGGTCTATGTTCAACAGGAATATTGATATGTAGTTTTCTTTTTTTGTCATCATTATTGTGTATTTGCTGTGCTTTGATATCAGGGTAATACTGGCATCAGAGAATGAGTTAGGGAAGTTTCTCTCCACACTAATTTTTTGGAACAGTTTTAGTAGGACTGGTACCAGCTATTCTTTGTACATCTGGTAGAATTTGGCTGTGAATCCTCTGGTCCTGGACTTTTTTGTTGATGGATGAATTTTTATTACTAGTTCAATCTCACTAATTATTAGTCTATTCATAATTTCTATTTCTTTCTGGTTCAGTCTTGGGAGGTTGTGTGTTTCCAGGAACTTATACATTTCCTCTTGGTTTTCTAGTTTGTGAATGAAGAGTTGCTCATCATAGTCTCTGATGCTCTTTTGTATTTCTGTGGTATCAGTTGCAATGTCTCCTTTTTCTTTTCTGATTGTGTTTATTTGAATCTTCTTTTTTTTTTTCTTGGTTAATCAAGTGTTCTATCAATTTTGTTTATATTTTGTAAGTATCAACTTTTTTATTTTTGGTTGATCCTTTGTGATGTATTTTTTGGTCTCAATTTCTTTCTATTTGCTTGATTCTTTGTTATTTCTTTTGGCTTTGAGTTTGGTTTGTTCTTGGTTTCTAGTTCCTTGAGATACAATGTTAGGTTGCTAATTTGCAATATTTGTTTTTTTTTTCCTTTTTTTTTTTTTTTTTTTGAGCTGAAGTCTCGCTCTGTCACCCAGGCTGGAGTGCAGTGGCGTCATCTCGGCTCACTATAACCTCCGCCTTCCAGGTTCAAGCAATTTTCCTGCCTCAGCCTCCCAAGTAGCTGGGACTATAGGCGCATGCCACTATGCCTGGCTAATTTTTTGTAATTTTAGTAGAGATGAGGGTTCACCATGTTAGCCAGGATGGTCTCAATCTCCTGACCTCAGATGATCGATCCGCCTCAGCCTCCCAAAGTGCTGGGATTACAGGTGTGAGCTACCGCTCCTGACCGTTTATTTAAATGGAGGTATTTAATGTTATAAATTTCCCTCTTAGCACTGCTTTTGCTATATCCCACAGGTTTTTGGTATGTTGTGTCTCCATTTTCATTCTTTTCCATTTTTGTTGTAAATTTCTGCCTTAATTTCATTGTCGACCCATAGATCATTCAGGAGCATATTCTTTAATTTCCATGTGTTTGTATGGTTTTGAAAGTTCCTCTTGGAATTGATTTCTAGTTTTATTCCACTGTGTTCCAAGAAGATACTTAGTATGATTTTGATATTTTTAAAAAAATTTATTGAGACTTCTTTTGTGACCTAACATATGTACTGTCTTGAAGAATGTTCCATCTGTTGATATATTCCTTGTATAGAATGTTCTATAAATGTCTGTTAGGTCCATTTGGTCTAAAGTCCACTTTAATTTTCTGTCATGATACTCTATGTAGTGCTGTCAGTGGGATGCTGACATCCCCCGCTAGTATTGTATTGCTATCTATATTTTTCTCTTAAGTTTAGTAATACTTGTTTTATGAATCTGGGTGCTGCACTGTTGGATCCATATATATTTAGGATTGTTATATTTTCTTGGTGAATTGATTGCTTTATTATTACATAAAGACTTCTTTTTTTTTTTTTTTTTTTTTTTTTTTACTGTTGTCGATGTAAAGTCTGTATTATCTGATGTAAGTAAAGCTATTTCTGCTTGCTTTTGGTTTTCGTTTGCATGGAATATGTTTTTTTACCCCTTTACTTTCAGTCTATACATGTCTTTATGAGTAAGACACATTTCTCATAAACAGAATATAGTTGGATCTGTTTTTAAATTCATTCCATGAATCTGTATCTTTTAAGTGGAGCATTTAATCAATTTATGTTAAAGAGTAATACTGATATGTAAGGTTTTTGTTTCTATCATAATGTTAATTATTGTCTACTTGCCTTTGGGATTCTTTTTTTTTTTTTTGTCTGTCTTTTTAGGTTTAGTAGGGTTTTGTCACATGGCCATATGATTTATTTGTCTTTCTCATATGTATAATTGTTTTATAAGACCTGTGAGTTTTATACTTTTGTATGTTGTTAGAATGGAGAGTGTCAACCTTTTGTTTCCATGTTAAAAACGTCATTGGGTTTTTTTAATAGGACTGGTCTAGTGGTGATGAATTCCATCAGCGTTTCCTTGTCTGGGAAAGACTTTATTACTCTCTTACTTACTCTAGCAGGATATAAAATTTGGGGTTGACTTTTTATTTTTATTTTTTTGAGATGGAGTTTCACTCTTATTGTCCAGGCTGGAGTGCAGTGGTGCGATCTCAGCTCAGTGCAACCTCCACCTCCCGGGTTCAAGCAGTTCTCCTGCCTCAGCCTCCAAGTAGCTGAGACTACAGGCACACACCACCAGGCCCGGCTAATTTTTGTATTTTTAGTAGAGGCGGGATTTTACCATGTTGGCCAGGCTGGTCTCAAACTCCTAACCTCAGGTGAACCACCCGCCTCAGACTCCCAAAATGCAGGGATAACAGGCGTGAGCCACCACGCCCGGCCCACATTTTTTTTTTCTTTAAGCACTTTGAAAATAGAATCTCAATCTTTCTGGCTTGTAAGGTTTCTGCTGAGAAGTCTGCTGTTAGTCTGTTGGGGTTTCCTTGATAGGTCACTAGATGCTTTACTCCTGCTGATTTTCGGATTTTTTTCGCCCTCTTAATGTTAACCATAGGCATTCTGATGACTATGTCATGGTGAGTTTCTTCTTGCAATGTATTTTCTGGAGTTCATCGAGCCTCTTGTATTTGAATATCTAGATCTTTTGCTAGAATAAGGAAGTTTTCAATAATTATTTCCTCAAATCAGGTGTCCAAACTTTTTTCTTTTTCAGGAGTACCTATGATTTCTAGGTTCAGTCCTGTTTTCATAGTTCCATACTTCTCAAATGTTTTGTTCATTTTTTAAATCCTTTTTAAAAAAAATTTTGTCTAACTGGATTGATTTGAAAGACTTGTCTTCAGTTTCTGAGATTCTTTCTTCCATTTGGTCTAGTCTGTTGTTGGAACTGTCAACTGCATTTTGGAATTTCTTCAATAAATTTTTCATTTCCAAAAGTTTGGTTTGGCTTTATAGATAAGATAGATGGATGTAGATATCTTTGGTGAATTTCTCAGTCATATCCTGTAAATGTAGATACTGATGTAGTTGTATAATATATCTTTGCAGATTTCTCCATTATATCCTGAAATCATTTTCTAATTTATTTGCGTTGGTTTTCTGGTTTCTTCTATACATTGTTCAGAGATTTCTTTTTTGTTAGGCTCCATTGCTGTTAGAATTATGGTGTTTCTTTGAGGTGTCATAGCACCTTGTTTTTGTTTTTTTTTTTAATATTTCCAGTATTATTGCACTGATACATTTGCACATGGGGTGACAGTTGCTTCTTCTTATTTTTGAATTTACTTTTACTGAAAAGTAACTTTTTCCTTCTTCAGGATGCATCTATGATGTATGTTGAGTAGGGTTCTCTGGCTTTGCTTCTGGGTGCATTTAGTAGCATAGACTATGTATGATTTCCTTGGTTATAAATAACCTCAGTTTGGTGGATTTCTTAAGTGCTAGTTGCAGTCATAATGTAAGGTTGAGCACATGGGTTCAAGGTCTCCTGAGTAGCCAGGGTGTGATGTTGGTAGTAGAGGTCACACAAAGCTTGTCTGTTTTTCAGTTTTTTTAAATTTGTGTTTTATTATTATACTTTAAGTTCTGGGGTACATGTGCACAACCCGCAGGTTTGTTACATAGGTATACATGTGCCGTGCTGGTTTGCTGCACCCATCAACTCGTCATTTACATTAGGTATTTCTCCTAATGCTATCCTTCCCCCAGCCCCCGAACCCCTGACAGGCCCTGGTGTGTGATGTTCCCCTCCCTGTGTCCATGTGTTCTCATTGTTCAGCTCCCACTTATGAATGGGAACAAGTGGTGGTTGGTTTTCTGTCCTTGTGTTACTTTGCTGAGAATGATGGTTTCCAGTTTCATCCATGTCCCTGCAAGGGACATGAACTCGTCCTTTGTTATGGCTGCATAGTATTTCATGGTATATACGTGCCACAATTTCTTTATCCAGTCTATCATTGATGGACATTTGGGTGGGTTCCAAGTCTTTACTATTGTGAACAGTGCCGCAATAAACATACGTGTGCATGTGTCTTTATAGTAGCATGATTAATAATCCTTTGGGTATATACCCAGTAATATGATGGCTGGGTCAAATGGTATTTCTAGTTCTAGATCCTTGAGGAATTGCCACGTCTTCCACAATGGTTGAACTAATTTACCCTCCCACCAATGGTGTAAAAGTGTTCCTGTTTCTTCACATCCTCTCCAGCATCTGTTGTTTCCTGACTTTTTAATGATCGCCATTCTAACTGGCATGAGATGGTATCTCATCATGGTTTTGATTTGCATTTCTCTGATGACCAGTGAGGATAAGCATTTTTTTCATGTGTCTGTTGGCTGCACAAATGTCTTCTTTTGAGAAGTGTCTGTCCATATTCTTTGCCCACATGTTGGTGGGATTGGTTGTTTTTTTCTTGTAAATTTGTTTAAGTTCTTTGTAGATTCTGGATATTAGCCCTTTGTCAGATGGATAGTTTGCAAAATTTTTCTTCCATCCTGTAGATTGCCTGTTCACTCTGCTGATAGTTTCTTTTGCTGTGCAGAAGCGCTTTAGTTTAATTAGATCCCATTTGTCAATTTTGGCTTTGTTGCCATTGCTTTTGGTGTTTTAGTCATGGAGTCTTTGCCCATGCCTGTGTCCTGAATGGTATTGCCTAGGTTTTCTTCTGGTTTTTATGGTTTTAAGTCTAACAAATAAGTCTTTAATCCATCTTGAGTTAATTTTTGTATAAAGTATAAGGAAGGGGTCCAGTTTCAGTTTTCTGCATATGGCTAGCCAGTTTTCCCAACACATCTATTAAATAGGGAATCCTTTCCCCATTGCTTGTTTTTGTCAGGTTTGTCAAAAATCAGATGGTTGTAGATGTATGGTGTTATTTCAGAGGCTTCTGTTCTGTCCTATTGGTCTATATATCTATTTTGGTGTCAGTACCATGCTGTTTTGGTTACTGTAGCCTTATAGTATAGTTTGAAGTCAGGTAGCATGATGCCTCCAGCTTTGTTCTTTTGGCTTAGGATTGTCTTGGCTATGTGGGCCCTTTTTTGGTTTCATATGAACTTTAAATTAGTTTTTTCCAATTCTGTGAAGAAAGTCATTGGTAGCTTGGTGGGTATGGCATTGAATCTATAAATTACTTTGGGCAGTATGGCCATTTTCATGGTATTGATTATTCCTATCCGTGAGCATGGAATGTTCTTGCATTTGTTTGTGTCCTCTTATTTCCTTGAGCAGTGGTCAAACCCCATGCCATTGTATCAGCAGATAATGTAATAAGCTCTATGGGTTGACCTTGCAGCCAGTAGGTGGTGATAGCATGTGAGATCCAGCTGAGGTGGTGGCAGTATGCTTGACCTTTGTTAACCAGAAGTACTGTGGTGTCTTAGGTGATGGACCAAGCTGTGGAACTCCCAGGGGCCCTGTTCCCATGCTCTTCCTCAGATGCAGGTTGATAGGGGCAAGGCCAAGTGGGACTAGACTGGACAGTCCCATGCTCTGGCATCCCCAGCACCAAGCACAAGTGCTGTCCCCAACAAGGATCAGAAAGCAGTTCTCAGGCCCCTGGGACAATGCTCTAGGGAGGAGCAGAGCAACTGTTGCTGTGTCAAAGAGCCAATACAGAGAAGGGTCGTTTGGTCTCCACAGCCTAGCAGGCAGTAGTGGGACCTGCCTGACATCCACACTTTCAACCTGGCAGGGCTCCCTCCCATAGCCTGCTGCCAGTAGTATGCTAATACAGCCAGCCAGGTTATCAGCAGTCCTTCTTTAGATTGTAAAGTCGACCCAGGTCTCAAAGCTCCCTGCCTGAGACCAAAAACATGACTCCCAGGCCACACCCCTCCTGGTCCTATCCTGCAAACAGGTAATGCCCAACTCCTGTACCCATAGCTGGAGCCCACATATACTCACCTCTCAGTTCTGGCCGTAGGGGCTTCTGTCCCACTAGAGACTTGATTGCAAATCCTGGTCTGAAGATTCTCCAAACCAGCATCTGCCACCTGTGCTGGCTGGCTGGTTTTCATGCAGTCCCCTTAGTTAGGATCAAGAATGGTCTGTCAGTACCAGAAGATGGGAGTGCATGTGGAGCACTTTCCACCGCCATTCCTTCTCACAGTCTCCCTGTTGTTCTCCAAGTTAGATCTAGCTCTCAGTAGGGTCACGGAGCTCCCCAGTGGCCTGGATTGCCTTGTTCCTTAGTGGAAATATGTATTGTAAGATACTCTCTCCCTTGTCATACACTGGTGATTCACTCACAGTTTTCCACCAGATCTACAGCGCAGCCTACTGCCCACTGTATTTTTCAAAGTATTCAATTATTCTCTTGCTTTTATGTTCAGTTCCCATTTTCCTTCTTGGATAAAAGTTCACCATGTGAATCTGTACACACTTTTGCTATTTCTGAGTGGGCGAGTTATGGTAACAAAGCCTCTAATTTGCCATCTTGAAGAAGAAAAAAAAACTACCAGAAATGGTATTCTGTTTCCTCTACAATCCCATCCTTTATGTCTCAGGCTAGAGGTGTCCTCTGTTCCATTCATCAATTACTGTGTTAGTCTGTTCTCACACTGCTGTAAAGAACTACCCAAGACCAGTAGTTTATAAAGAAAAGAGGTTTAATTGACTCACAGTTCCACAGTCTGGCTGTACAGGAGGCATGGCAGAGAGGCCTCGGGAAACTTACAATCATGGCAGAAGGGCAAAGGGGAAGCAAGTATGTTTTCACATGGTGGCAGGAGAGACAGCAAATGAATGGGAAAGTGCTACACACTTTTAAACTACCAGATCTCGTGAGAACTCATTCACTATTATAAGAGCAACAAGGGGGAAATCTGCCCCCATGATCCAATCACCTTTCACCAGGCCCCACCTTCAACACTTGGGATCACGATTCAACATAAGATTTGGGTGGGGACACAGAACCAAACCATATCAACTACCTATTATTCTCTTATATAGCAATAGCAGTAGTAGTGAAGATGTTACTCATTACTTGAGTACTGATTGTGTGATTGGTCATAACTCTATAACAGTGTTTATTAATCACTGACGATGTCTGAGGCAGTATGCTAACCAATTTACATGCATGATATTATTTAATCTTGACAGTAATGATATATTTTGTGTTCAAGGAAAACTGATGTTTAGAGAAATTAGGTAACTTACCAAAATCATAACCTAAGTTAAGGGTCAGATCAAGATTCTTGTCTGTCTGGTGGCACAGGCCATGAGATTATCAAGTTTTAGCCTTCTCTGTGAGTCTCTTTCAGTATGTTTGATAAATCGCCATCCAACTTCTGGTTTAATATGTGAAGTAAGGGGTTCTCATTCTCTAGGACATAGTTTATTCCATTGTTTGACAACTTTAAATGTTAACAGGTTCTCCCTAATATTAAGGAAATATTAATATATTTTTCTGTAACTTTTAAACTATTATATCTTAATAAACCCTTCCAGATATACAGAGGGTAAAATGAATCTATACTTATTAACATTGGCTATATTTAGCAAATTTTGTTTAATATATGTATAAACAAAACTGGCCTGACTATAAGCAAGAAATCTCTTTTCAGATGGATAAACTGGTATTTAAAATTGCATGTGTCTGATGTAAAAAGCAAAAACAAAATTACTCCGGGGAGCTTAATGTATACATTTTCAATTTTCTCTATTCTCTCTAGTCTACACCTACATCTAAACTTCATAAACAGAGATAGGTAATGGAGTTCAGTGCAAATGTTTTTTAATCAGCCTAAGTAAAATAATATAAAACACTTACTTAAAATAAGGAAAAGAGGAATATATAGCTATCACAAACTCTGAGAGATAACTTTGAGAGATAATAAAATCTGCAGAATGAAAAGTCAGTCACATGTGAGAGTTTTATAAAATTCGAAGAACATTTTGTTTCTAATTTTTGTCTTTCCATTTGATCTTCCTTTGCCGGTCTGTGTTTTTGTGAATTCATCATTTCTTACAGATGGACCTTTCTAAGAATATTGATTTAAACATGTTCAACATATATGTTTTTGGTATTTATTATTTATAAAATATAGTGCTAATAAGCATTAGGCAAGGCACAGTTGTATAAGGTAGGGTTCTCTTGGTTTTCTTGTTAAAAACATTGAAAAACTAAAACATAAAAATAGAGAACAATGAACTCCCATGTACTCACCATACACCTACTGCAATCGTTAACTCTGGGTCACTCTTTCTTTCCCCTCTATTATACCTGTATACCTACTGGCCTCAAACCCTTCTAACTGGATTATTGTGAAGCAAACTAGAGATACTATATTAATTGAATCATATGAAATTGTCTACGTCCATTTATTTTAACCTATAAAATGATAAATTACATATGATTCAACTTCATATCATTTTGTTCGTAAATATTAGAGTACTTCTAAAAGATCTTTTTTCTTAACACAACCACAGTGTCATTTATCATACCTAAAAAATGATAATTAATAATATCCCCAACCATCTGCAGTCTTTGTATTTCCCCACTTGTAGTATGTATGTGTGCATATTGCTCATTTACTATATTTTCACAGTTGGTTTGTTTGAATTCATATCCAAACAAGGTCTACATATGCATTTAGTTGCATAAATCTTTATCTTTTTTTGTTGTTGTTGTTTTGAGATGGAGCTGCACTCTGTCACCCAGGCTAGAGTGCAGTAGTGCGATCTCGCGATCTTGGCTTACTGCAACCTCTGCCTCCCAGTTGCAAGCAATTCTCATGCCTCAGCCTCCCGAGTAGCTGGGACTACAGGTGCATACCACCATACCCAGCTAATTTTTGTATTTTTAGTAGAGACAGGGTTTCACCATGTAGGCAAGACTGGTCTCAAACCCCTGACCTCAAGTAATCTGCCCGCCTGGGCCTTCCGAAGTGCTGAGATTACAAGTGTAATCCACTGCGCTGGGCCACTTAAATCTTTATTAATCTATAATTTCTTCTTTGATTTTCTTCCATGTAATTTGTTAAGGAAATTGCTCTTCCTTAATTTCAATTTAATAAGGTATTTGAAAATTTTAATAATAATAAAATGAAAATAATTTTAATAATTTTTATTTCAACTTTACAAGGGGTATAGAAAACACATAAATATAACTCATTGTAAGTAAAAACTTACTTTATTTCTCTTCAGATAACCTTTATTAATTACTTACCTGCTAGGCACAATTCTAAGTACTTTCATATTCACAGCAACCCTGTAGACCCCATATTGCAATGCATCCCATTACTTAGATCACATTATATATCGGCCTTTTGAAGGAGTCAATTGAAAGCAAGATTCCCACTGGGTGTGGTGACTCACACCTGTAATCCCAGCACTTTGGGATGCCAAGGCAGGTGGATTGCTTGAGCCCAGGAGTTCAAAACCAGACTGGGCAAAATGGTGAAACCTGTCTTTACCAAAAAAAACCAACAACAACAAAAAAGAAATTACCCACATGTGATGGCACGCATCTGTAGTCCCAGCTACTTGACAGGATCATGATTGCTTGACCTGGGAGGGTGAGGCTGCTGTGAGCTGAGATGGTGCCACAGCACTCAAGTCTGGGCAACAGAACGAGATGCTGTCTCCAAAAAAAAAAGATTCCACTGGGTCTTTTGTTTTTTGAGAACGTAGTAATGCAGCTATTAGTGGAAAAGCCCCAAATGATAGCATTCCTTCTATTTGTTGTCCAGGAAATTAGTAAAATTCCAACGTTTATAATTTACAAGAAAGGAAAAGGAATTGAAATGGAACTCACCTTATTTCCTCTATTTAAGTACTTTTAAACTTATTCTTAAAAATCAAAGAATTCTTATTACTGTTTGTCAATTTCAATTAAAAAAAAAGAAAGAAAGAAAGAAAGAAAAGTGTATCTTCAACTGTTTCCTGAATCATTATACATAAGATTTCTGACTCTTAAAAGGTAGTGAGCTTCAAGAAGTGAGTAGGTTGTTGGGCCTGAGAGATTTTGAAATGTCAGCACTTTGTGCTGACTAGAATCTTAAATTTCCCTTAAAATATACAAATCCTTGATGATATGAGTTATATTTTCTTAAACTGTTTGTAAAGTTTTGGCTTTAGGAACTATAGTCTTAGTATCTACCTTAAAGGCTATATAAGATATAAAATATATTTTGGCTAAAAATCAAAATTAGGTATTTTTATGTGGTGAATTATTGGCAGTTAGTGAATCTAGGTAAGGGTAAATGGGTTTCATTGTACTATTCAAATTATGCCTGAATATTTATATGCACACATTACATGTGTATGTAAATGCATACAAAAATATTTGGAAGGAAACACATAAAGCAATTAATAATGATTCATATGACTGGAGGTGAAGGGTAGAGTGCCCCACATCATTGGGTTGGACAGCAAGAACTTGAATGGTTTCCCTACAAATTTCTGTATTGATGCGAAAATCCTCAATAAAATACTGGCAAACCGAATCCAGCAGCACATCAAAAAGCTTATCCACCATGATCAAGTCAGCTTCATTCCTGGGATGCAAGGCTGGTTCCACACATGTAAATCAATAAACATAATCCACCACATAAACAGATCCAATGACAAAAACCACATGATTATCTCGATAGATGCTAAAAAGGCCTTCAGCAAAATTCAACAGCCCTTCATGCTAAAAACTCTCAATAAACTAGGTATTGATGGAACGTATCTCAAAATAATAAGATCTGTTTATGACAAACTCAAAATCAATATCATACTGAATGGGCAAAAACTGGAAGCATTCCCTTTGAAAACTGGCACAATGGCTGGGCACGGTGGCTCACACCTGTAATCCCAGCACTTTGGGAGGCCAAGGCGGGTGAATCACGAGGTTAGGAGATCGAGACCATACTGGCTAACACAGTGAAACCCCGTCTGTACTAAAAATACAAAAATTAGTTGGGCGTGGCTGTGGGCACCTGTAGTCCCAGCTACTCGGGAAACTGAGGCAGGAGAATGGTGTGAACCTGGGAGGCGGAGCTTGCAGTGGGCCGAGATCACACCACTACACTGCAGCCTGGGCGACAGAGTGAAACTTCCTCTCAAAGAAAAACAGAAAAGAAAACTGGCACAAAACAAGGATGCCCTCCCTCACCACTCCTATTCAACTTAGTGTTGGGAGTTTCACCCAGGGCAATCAGGCAAGAGAAAGAAATAAAGGGTATTCACATTGGAAGAGAGGAAGTCGAATTGTCTCTGTTTGCAGATTACGTGATTGTATATTTAGAAAACCCTGTTGTCTCAGCCCAAAACCTCCTTAAGCTGATAAGCAACTTCAACAAAGTCTCAGGATACAAAATCAATGTGCAAAAATCACAAGCATTCCTATGCACCAATAACAGACAAACAGAGAGCGAAATCATGAGGGAAGCCCCATTCACAATTGCTACAAAGAGAATAAAATACCTAGGAATCCAGTTTACAAGGGATGTGAAGGACTTCTTCAAGGAGAACTACAAACCACTGCTCAACGAGATAAAAGAGGACACACACAAATGGAAGAATATTCCATGCTCATGGTTAGGAAGAATCAGTATCATGAAAATGGCTATACTGCCGAAGGTAATTTATAGATTCAATGCCATCCCCACCAAGCTACCAATGACTTTCTTCACAGAATTGGAAAAAACTACTTTAAAGTTCATATGGAACCAAAAAAGAGCCCACATTGGCAAGACAATTCTAAGCAAAATGGACAGAGCTGGAGGCATCATGGTACCTGACTTCAAACTATACTACAAGGCTACGGTAACCAAAACAGCATGGTACTGGTTTCAAGCCAGAGAGAGAGACCAATGGAACAGAACAGAGGCGTCAGAAATAACACCACACATCTACAAACATCTGATCTTTGACAAACCTGACAGAAACAAGAAGTTAAGAAAAGATTCCCTATTTAATAAATGATGTTGGGAAAACTGGCTAGCCATATGTAGAAAGCTGAAACTGGATCCCTTCCTTACATCTTATACAAAAATTAATTCAAGATGGATTAAAGACTTAAATGTTAGACCTAAAACCATAAAAACCAGAAGAAAACCTAGGCAGTACCGTTCAGGACATAGGCATGTGCAAGGACTTCATTACTAAAACACCAAAAGCAATGGTAACAAAAGCCAAAATAGACAAATGGGATCTAATTAAACTAAAGTGCTTCTATCCAGCAAAAGAAACTATCAGCAGAGTGAACAGGCAACCTACAAAATGGGTGGAAATTTTTGCAATCTACCCATCTGACAAAGGGCTAATACCCAGAATCTACAAAGAACTTAAACAAATTTACAAGACAAGAACAGCCCCATCAACAAGTGGGTAAAGGATATGAACAGACACGTCTCAAAAGAAGACATTTATGCAGCCAACAGACACATGAAAAAATGCTCATCATCATTGGTCATCAGAGAAATGCAAATCAAAACCAAAATGAGATACCATCTCATGATAGTTAGAATGGCGATCATTAAAAAGTCAGGAAACAACAGATGCTGGAGAGGATGTGGAGAAATAGGAACGCTTTTACACTGTTGGTGGGAGTGTAAACTAGTTCAGCCATTGTGGAAGACAGTGTGGTGATTCCTCAAGGATCTAGAGCTAGAAATACCATTTGAGGCCCGGCGCAGTGGCTCACGCCTGTAATCCCAGCACTTTGGGAGGCCGAGGTGGGCGGATCACAAGGTCAGGAGATCAAGACAATCCTGGCTAACACGGTGAAACCCTGTCTCCACTAAAAAGTACAAAAAAATTAGGCAGGTGTGGTGGCGGATGCCTGTAGTCCCAGCTACTTGGGAGGCTGAGGCAGGAGAATGGCATGAACCTGGGAGGCAGAGCTTGCAGTGAGCCAAGATCCCACCACTGCACTCCAGCCTGGGTGACAGAGCGAGACTCCGTCTCAAAAAAAAAAAAAAAAAAAAAAAAAGAAAAAGAAATACCATTATACCATTTGACCCAGCCATCCCATTACTGGGTATATACCCAAAGGATTATTAATCATGCTACTGTAAAGATGCATGCACATATGTGTTTATTGTGGCACTATTTACAATAGGAAAGACTTGGAACCAACCCAAATGTCCATCAATGGATAGACCAGATTAAGAAAATGTGGCACATATACACCATGGAATACTATGCAGCCATAAAAAAGAATGAGTTCATGTTCTTTGCAGGGACATAGATGAAGCTGGAAACCATCATTCTCAGCAAACTATCACAAGAACAGAAAACCAAACACCACATGTTCTCACTCATAGGTGGGAATTGAACAATGAGAACACTTGGAATAGGATGGGGAACATCACACACCAGGGCCTATTGGGGGTGGGGGGCTATGGGAGGGATAGCATTAGGAGAAATACCTAATATAAATGATGAGTTGATGGGTGCAGGAAACCAACATGATACATGTATACCTATGTAACAAACATGCACATTGTGTACATGTACCGTAAAACTTAAAGTAGAATTTAAAAAAAATCAAAATTGGATATTTTTATGTGGTGAATTATTGACAGTTAGTGAATCTAGGTAAGGGTAAATGGGTTTCATTGTACTATTCAAATTATGCCTGATTATTTATATGCACACATACATGTGTATGTAAATACATATAAAAATATTTGGAAGGAAACACATAAAGCAATTAATAATGATTCATATGGCTGGAGGTGATGGGTAGAGTGCCCCACATCATTGGGTTGGGCAGCAAGAACTTGAATGGTTTCCCTACAAATTTCTGTATTTGAGTTTTTAACAATACAAATATATTCTTATTTTAATTGTTTAAAAAATTCAAAATAATCAGTATGTACTTTCATTTATCAGCTCCTTGAGGGCAACAATGCTGTGAATTAATTCAAGTTTTGAAGTAGAGAAGAATCAAGTTGAAATTATTTTGAAGGGAGTGACTGGGGGTGAGTCGGTAATAATATTAGTAATAATGATAATACAACAACTACTATTAAATATTTATTCTTTGCTAGGTACTGTGTTAAACATTTTAGGTGCATAGAATAGTTTTTTATAAAGACTAGGTAAGGTATACCACAGTATTTTCATTAGGATTTTATTAATTAAAGAGTGTGGGGAGCCCACATAGCTAAGTAAAGAGCAATGCTGAAATTTGAATATGTCTTTTATTCTAGAATCCCAAGTCTTAAACCACAGTGCTAGAGTCTGAATAATGAGAATAGGGAAGAAATAGGAAAACAGTATTTCTAAAGTCATAGTTCTGAAAGTGGTTAAAATGGTCAGGTCAGTGGTATGTAGAACCCTTAGCCAGAGGGCTAGACCTTGGATTCAGACAGAAAAGGACCTTGTTTCTCAAACTGACCAAAATGAGGATTCAGGAAAGGGTGAATTGTAATCAGATCTCAATTGCCTATGATTTATTCTTAAAAATCACTTAAGGAAGCACTTAATACTGTATAAATACATGTAAAGTAAAATTTAATCATGTGGGTGCTATGCTGGGGTTGCAGTTGGCAGTTTGCAGGTAGCAATAGATCAGGTAATCCAATTTGCAGGGAGAATTTCTGCTGTCAAGGTACCTTCTCTATTAACACATTGCTTCATTTCATGATTTCATTAACCCCTGCTTTAAGAACACCTAACATTAGTTATACTTTTCTTGAGCGAGTGTTAAAGTTTCTCATTAATGTACAGGGATCAGTTGTCCTTGTATGTGTGGGTTTCTGTGTTTTGTTTTATTTGTCTGTTTGCATTTCTTTTTTGGGGTGGGGGTGGGGGAGGGGTATCATTCTGTTGCCCAGGCTGGAGTGTAGTGGCATGATAATAGCTTACTGCAGCCTCAACCTTTTGGGCTCAATTGATCTTCCCACCTCGGCCTCCCGAGCTGGATGCACAGGCAGCTAAGTTTTTGTTTTTTGGTTGTCGTTATTTTTTATAGAGACGGGGTCTCCCTGTGTTGCCCAGGCTGGTCTCAAACTGCTGGATTCAAGCAATCCTTCTGCCATGGCCTCCCATGGTGCTGAGATGACAGGTGTGAGCCACCACACCAGACTTTATTTGCATTTCTTTACTCCAGTAGTATGCTGAGCTTTTTTTTTTTTTTTTTTTTTTGTTACTGTTGCTTTACCACAATTCCTGGAATCAATAGTGTTACTTCTCCAATTTAGTGTTTTCCAGAGTTGTTTTGGTCTTCTAGGTTCTCTACATTTTCACTGGAATTTCAAACTCAGTTTTACAACTTCTACTGTCCTCACTTTCTCCCTCCCCCTCAAAAAAACAAACACACAACCAAAAAACCTGGTGACATTTAGATTGGGATTGCATCAAATCTGTAGATTTATTCAAACAGATTGACTTGTAGGAGAATTGACATCTTGACAATATCAAGTTGTCCAACCTTTGAACAACATACATCTTCCTATTTGTTTGGGTCTTATTTAGTTTTCCTCAGCAATGTTTTGTAATTTTCATTGTCCAGCTCTTTCACATCTTTTGACATATGTATCCCTAAGTAATTCATTTTCTAAAAA
The DNA here is from genome assembly GCF_037993035.2 of Macaca fascicularis. Lineage (NCBI taxonomy): Eukaryota > Metazoa > Chordata > Mammalia > Primates > Cercopithecidae > Macaca > Macaca fascicularis. The sequence continues at coordinate 55,743,048 of NC_088388.1, forward strand.
ATAGGGACAGGGTCCCACTGTGTTGCCCAGGCTGGTCTCAAATTCGTGGCCTCAACCAATCCTTCCATCTCAGATTCCCAAAATGCTGGGATTACAGGTGTGAGCCACCATACCCAGACTAGTTCATATTCTTGATGCTATCATAAATGACATTTTTATTTAAATTTCTGGTTTGCTCATTGCTAGTAGGAAGAAATGTAATTGATTTTTATATATATTGATCATGTGTTCTACTACCTGGCTGAACTTATTTGTTCTAGACACTCTTTGTAGATTCCACTCTTTGTAGATTTTCTCTGTAGATTTTCAGCAATCAGTTTCCTTCCTTTTTTTTGCTTGATTGCACAGGCTAGAATCTGGAGCACAAAGCTGAATACAAGTGGTGATAGAGGACGTGCTATCTTGTTTCTGATCTTAGTGGAAAAGCATTCAGTTTTTCAACATTAAGTATGATGTTAGCTGTAGATTTCACATCAATGCTCTTTATTAGGTTAAGGAAATCTGGTTTTTCTCCTAGCGTACTCAGAGGTTTTAACAGAAGTGTATGCTCACTTTTGTCAAATGCGTTTTCTCTTTGTATCCAAATGATCATAACATTTTCTTAGTTTGTTTCTTTTTCATGTAAACATGTTAAAAAGAATTCTGTTGATTGCTTTTCAAATGTAAATCAACCCTGTATTCCTGTGTTAAACCCCACTTGGTCATGATATGTTAGTCTTATTACATTGTTGGATTCTATTTGCTAAAATAAAACAATTTTTTTTTAGTATTTTTACAACTGTGTTCATGAGGGATATTGAACTGTAGTTTTCTTGTAATGTCTTTATCAAGTTTTGGTATCAGGGTAATGTCAACCTTATAGAATAGGTTGGAAAGTATTCTGTAGTTTTCCATTTTTTTAGAAGAGTTTGGGTAGAATAGCTATTTTTTTTTAAGGAAAAAACCTTAAATGTTTAGTAAAATTTACCAGTGAAGCCATCTGGAACTGTAGGGTTTTTTGTTCTTGTGGAAAGTTTTTTTAACTATAGTTTTAATTTCTTTAATGGATATAGGGTTATTCAGGTTGTGTCTTCATGAGTGAGGTTTGGTAGTTTGGGTTTGTTTGTTTGTTTGTTTTTTGAGAAGGAGTTTCGCTCTTCTTGCTCAGGCTGGAGTGCAATGGCGCGATCTCGGCTCACTGCAACTTCCGCCTCCTGGATTCAAGGATTCTCCTGCCTCAGTCTCCCAAGTAGCTGGGATTACAGACAGGCACCACCACGCCTGGCTAGTTTTTGTATTTTTAGTAGAGACGGGGTTTCACCATGTTAGGCTGGTCTCAAACTCCGGACAAGTGATCCACCCGCCTTGGCCTCCCAAAGTGCTGAGATTACAGGCCTGAGCCACCGCGCCTGGCAAGTAGTTTGTGTCTTTTAGAGAATTTCTTTATTTCATCTAAGTTGTCAAGTTTATTTATAGGATGTTTTTCATAATATTCCCTAATGTCCTTTTAATAGTTATAGAAGTTCTAGTAATATCATCTTATTCCAAATATTAGCATATTTTTTCTCTTTGTGTGATCAGTCTGGCTAGAGTTTTTTTTTTTCCATCTCAAAGAACAAACTTTTGCTTTAGTTGATTTTTTATTACTGTGTCTACTTTTTGTTTTATTGATTTCTGTATTTATCCCTATTATTTCTTTTCTTGTTTATTTACTTTAATTCCCTCTTCATCTAATTTCTTAAGGTGGAAGCTGAGTTCATTGATTGAAACTTTCTATAACATTTTAAGTGTTTAGTGCTATAAATTTCCCCTTACGTACTACTTTAGTAGCATCCGACAAATTTTTATAGGTTGTTTTCATTTTCATTTAGTTCTAAATAATTTCCAGTTTTTCTTTTGACTTCTTCTTTGGCTCATGAGTTATTTAGATACGTATTTAGTTTTTAAATTTATGAATTTTCAAGAGATGTTTCTGTTTTTCATTTCTAATTTAATTCCCTTTGACATAAAAACTTATTTTATGTTGTTTAAATCATTTTGATTGTATTGTGGCTTATTTAGTGGCCCAGTATATGGTCTGGTTTGGCAAATAATTCAGATGTACTTGAGAAGAATGCATTTTCTGCTTCTGCTATATGGAGTATTCTATAAACATCAAATAGGTGAAGTCGACTGATAGATTGTTCAGATCATCTGTATCCTTACTATTTTTCTATTTGTTCTATCAGTTATTGAGAGAGGGTTTTGAAATCTTTGACTGAAATAGAGGATATTTTCTCTTCCCTCTTGCTGTTCTATCAGATTTTTTCATATAGTTCAAAGATCTTTATTATGTACAAAAATGTTTAGGATTTTATGTTCTCTAGATTAATTGGCCCATATATCATTATAAAACGTCTTCTTTGTTCCTGTTTAAAAAAATTTCTGAAATCTACATTGATATTAATATAGCCACTCTAGCTTTATTTAATGGTAGCATAATATATCTGTTTCCCCTCCTTTTTCTTTTAACCTTTTCGAGTCTTTGTATTAAAAGTGTTTCTTGTACACAGTATGTAGTTGGGTCTTGGTTTTTTACGTGGTCTTAAAATCTGTTTAATGTGATGATTAATATGGTTAGGCTGGAATCTATTATTTTACTGTTTTCTGTTCATTCCATTGGTCCTTTCTACCCTTTAGTTTTCAGTCTTCTTTTAGGTTAGTCCTTTGTTGGTTTATTAGTTACAACTCATTGTTTTTTCATTTTAGTGGTTACTTTTGGGCTTAAACAATACTTGTATAACCTATGCAGTCTTTAATTTGAATATTCTACTTTCAAGTGATACTGTTTCACTTTTCCTATACTATAAGAACTATATAGCAAGAGTACTCTTTCATTTCTCCCTTCCCAAATTTTGTGCTATTGTTGACATATATTGTAGTTTTATATATGCTATAAACCCCATGCTGCAGTGTTATTTTTATTTATATAGTCAATCATCTTTAAAAGAGATTTAAATAATAAGGAAAAAGTCTTATGCATTTATCTGTGTAGTTACTCCTTCTGGTATTCTTCATTGTTTTATGTAGAGTCATATTTTAATCTGGTATTAGTTTTTGCCATTATTTCTTAAAATATTTTTGCTCCCCCTGACACCTTAATTCCTGTTACTTATATTTTAGGCCACTTGAAGTTGTCTTACAGCTCACTGATCCTCTTTTCATTTTCTGTCTCTCTCTCTCTCTCTCTCTCTCTCTCTCTCTCTCTCTGTGTGTGTGTGTGTGTGTGTTTTATTTTAGATTATTTTTATTGGTGTAAACTCAAGTTTACTAATCTTTTCTTCCATAGCATCTAATCTGTTGTGAATATCATTTGATTTGTCTTTTATCTCAGACATTATGGTTTTAAACCTTAGAGGTTTGAGTTTTTTTATATTATCATTTCTAACTTTTAACAAATTTTTGACTGGGCACGGTGGCTCACGCCTGTAATCCTGACAATTTGGGAGGCCAAGGTGGGCGGATCACGAGGTCAGGAGATCAAGACCATCCTGGCTAACATGGTGAAACCCTGTCTCTACTAAAAATACAAAAAATTAGCTGGGCGTGGTGTTGGGTGCCTGTAGTCCCAGCTACTCAGGAGGCTGAGGCAGGAGAATGGTGTGAACCCAGGAGGTGGAGCTTGCAGTGAGCCGAGATTGCACCACTGCACTCCAGCCTGGGCGACAGAGCAAGACTCCGTCTCAAAAAATATATATATAGGCCGGGCGCGGTGGCTCAAGCCTGTAATCCCAGCACTTTGGGAGGCCGAGACGGGCGGATCACGAGGTCAGGAGATCGAGACCATCCTGGCTAACACAGTGAAACCCCGTCTCTACTAAAAAATACAAAAAAAACTAGCCGGGCGAGGTGGCGGGCGCCTGTAGTCCCAGCTACTCGGGAGGCTGAGGCAGGAGAATGGCGTGAACCCGGGAGGCGGAGCTTGCAGTGAGCTGAGATCCGGCCACTGCACTCCAGCCTGGGCGACAGAGCGAGACTCCGTGTCAAAAAAAAAAAAAAAAAAAAAAAATATATATATATATATATATATATTTTTTGCTTTAGGTTAGAGGGTACATGTGAAGGTTTGTTACATAGATAAACATGTGTCAGGGGGTTTGTCATACATATTACTACTTTACCAAGTTATTAAGCCCAGTATCCAATAGTTATCTTTTCTGTTCTTCTCCCTCCTTTCACCCTCCCTTGTCAAGTAGACCCCAGTGTCTGTTGTTTCCTTCTTTGTGTTCATATGTTCTTATAAGTGAGAACATGCGGTATTTGCCTTTCTGTTCCTGCATTAGTTTGTTAAGGATGATAGCCTGCAGCTCCATCCATGTTTCAGCAAAAGACATGATCTCATTCTTTTTTATGGCTGCATGATATTCCATGTGTATATGTACCACATTTTCTTTATCAGGTCCATCATTGATGGGCATTTACGTTGATTCCATGTATTTGCTGTTGTGAACAGTGCTGCAGTGAACATTCATGTGCCTGGGTCTTTATGGTAGAATGCTTTATATTCCTTTGGGTATATACTCAGTAATGGGATTGCTGAGTTGAATGGTAGTTTTTCTTTTAGCTCTTTGAGGAATCACCATACTGCTTTCCACAATGGTTGAACTAATTTGCACTCCCACCAACAGTGTATAAGGGTTCTCTTTTCTCTACAACCTTGCCAGCATCTGTTATTTTTTGAATTTTTAATATAGCCTTTCTGACGTGTGAAATGGTATCTCATTGTGGTTTTGATTTGCCTTTCTCTAATGATCAGTGATATTGAGCTTTTTTCCTTATGCTTATTGGCTACATGTATGTCTTTTTTTAAAAAAATGGTCTGTTCATGTCCTTTGCCCACTTTTTAATGAGGTTGTTTTTCCCTTATAAATTTAAGTTCCTTATAGATTCTGGATATTAGACCTTTGTCAGATGCATAGTTTGCAAAAATTTTCTCCCAGTTTGTAGGTTTCTGTTTACTCTGTTGATGGTTTCTTTTGCTGTGTGGAAACTCTTAAGTTAAATTAGACCCCATTTATCAATTTTTGGTTCTGTTACAGTCGGTTTTGGTGACTTTGTCATTATTCTGTTGATAGTTTCTTTTGCTGTGTGGAAACTCTTAAGTTAAATTAGACCCCATTTATCAATTTTTGGTTCTGTTACAATCGGTTTTGGTGACTTTGTCATGAAATCTTTGCCTGTTCCTAGATCCATGAGGGTATTACTTAGGTTGTCTTCCAGGGTATTTATAGTTTTGGGTTTTACATTTAAGCCTTTAATCCATCTTGAGTTGATTTTTGTATATGGTGTGAGGGAGGGGTCCAGCTTCAGTATTCTGCATATGGCTAGCCAGTTATCCCAGTACCATTTAGGGAGTCTTTTCTCCATTGCTAGTTTTTTGTCAGCTTTGTCAAAGATCAGATGGTCATAGATGTGTGACTTTATTTCTGGGCTCTCTGTTGGTCTCTTCCATTGGTCTGTGTGCCTGTGTTTGTGCCAGTGCCATGCTATTTTTGGTTACTGTAACTTTGCACTATAGTTTGAAATCAGGAAACATGATTCCTCTAGCTTTGCTCTTTTTGCTGAGATTTGCCTTGGCTGTTCAGGCTCTTTTTTGGTTCCATATAAATTTTAAAATAATTTTTTCTAGTCCTGTGAAGAATGTTGGTAGTTTGATAGGAATAGCATTGAATCTGTAAATTGCTTTGGACAAGGTAGCCATTTTAATGATCTTGATTCTTCCTATACATGAGCATGGGATGTTTTTCCATTTGTTTGTGTCTACTCTGATTTCTTTGAGCAGTGTTTTGTAATACTCATTGTAGAGGTCTTTCACCTTCTTGGTTAACTGTATTCCTATGTATTTTATTATTTTATGTGTGGGAATTGTGAATGGGTTGCCTTTCTGATTTGGCTCTCAGTTTGGTTGTTATTGGTGTAATAGGAATGCTAGTGGTTTTTGTACACTGATTTTTGTATACTGCAACTTTGCTGAAGTTGTTTACCAGCAGAAGGAGCTTTTGGGCTGAGACTATGGGGTTTTCTAGATATAGAATCATGTCATCTGCAAACAGAGATAGTTTGACTTCCTCTCTTCCTATTTGGATGCCCTTTATTTCTTTCTCTTGCCTGATTGCTCTGGCTGGGATTTCCAATACTAAGTGGTGAGAGAGGGCATCCTTGCCTTGTGCCAGTTTTCAAGGGGAATGCTTCCAGATTCTGCCTGTTCTGTATAATGTGGGTTGTGGGTTTGTCATAGATGGCTCTTATTTTGAGGTATGTTCCTTCAATATCTAATTTGTTAAGAGTTCTTAACATGAAGGGATGTTTTATTTTATCAAAGGCCCTTTCTGCATCTAGTGATATAATTATGTGGTTTTTGTCTTTAGTTCTGTTTATATGATGAATCACATTTACAGATTTTTATATGTTAAACCAACTTTGCATCCCAGGGATGAAGCTTACTTGGTCATAGTGGGTTAGCTTTTTGATGTGCTGCTGTATTCAGTTTGCAAGTGTTTTGTTGAGGATTTTTGCATTAGTGTTCATCAAGGGTATTGGCCTGAGGTTTTCTTTTTCTGTTGTGTCTCTGCCAAGTTTAGGTATCAGGATGATGCTGGCCTCATAGAATGAGTTAGGAAGAAGTCCTTCCTCCTCAATTTTTGGGAATAGTTTTTATAGGAACATTACCAGCTTTTCTTTGTACACCTGGTAGAATTCAGCTGTGAATCCATCAGTTCCTGGGCTTTTCTTTGGTTGGTAGGCTATTTATTACTGATTCAATTTCGGAGCTTGTTAATGGTCTGTTCAGAGATTCAGTTTTTCCCTGGCTTAGTCTTGGGAGGGTATATGTGTCCAGGAATTTATTCATTTCTTCAAGATTTTCTAGTTCTTGTGTGCGTAGAGGTGTTCATAGTAGTTTCTGATGGTTATTTTTGTTTCTGTGGGTTCAGTAGGAACAATACCGTTGCCATTTCTAATTGTGTTTATTTGGGTTTTCTCTCTTCTTAATTAGTCTAGCTATTGGCCTATTTTATTAATTTTTTTCAAAAAGCCAATTCCTGGATTATTGATCTTCTGAATGGCTTTTTGTGTCTCAATGTCCTTCAGTTTAGCTCTGATTTTTGTTATTTCTCATCTTCTGCTAGCTTTGGGGTTGATTTGTTCTTGCTTCTCTAATTCTTCTGTTTTGTGAAGTTAGGTTGTTAATTTGAGATATTCCTAACTTTTTTATATGGGCATTTAGTGCTGTGTATTCTTCTCTTAACACTGCTTTAGCTGTGTCCCAGAGATTCTGGTATGTTGTATCATTGTTATCATTATTTTTAAAGAACTTCTTTATTTCTACCTCAATTTCATTATTTACCCCAAAATCACTCAGGAGCATGTTGTTTATTTTCCAAATAATCATATGGTTTTGAGCAATTTTCATTGTGTTGACTTCTATTTTCATTGCACTGTGATCCAAGAGTGTGTTTGGTATGATGTCGGTTCTTTTACATTTGTTGGGGATTGTTTTATGTCCAATTATGTGGTCAATTTTAGAGCATGTGCCATATGGTGATGAGAAGAATGTATATTCTGTTGTTTGGGGGTGGAAACTTCTGTAAAGGTCTATGAGATCCATTTGGTCCAGTGCTGAGTTTAGGTCCTGAATATTTTGGTTAATTTTCTTATTTAATTTAGGATAGTTAGGTCTTCTTGTTGAATTGAACCCTTTATCATTATGTATTGCTATTTCTTGTCTTTATCTTTGTTGCTTTGAAATCTGTTCTGTCTCAAATTAGCATTGCAACTTCTGCTTTTTTCTGTTTTTCATTTGCTTAGTAGATCTTTCTCTATCCTTTTATTTTGAGCCTATAAGTGTAATTATACATGAGATGGATCTCTTGAAGACCACATATCATTGAGTCTTATTTTTATCCACCTTGCTACTTTGTGCCTTTTAACTGGGTCATTTAGCCTGTTTACATTCAAGATTAATATTGATATGTGTGGATTTGATCCTGTCATTGTACTGTTAGCTGGTTATTATGTTGGCATGTTTGTGTGGTTGCTTTACAGTGACATTAGTCTGTGTGTTTGTTTTTGCATTAGCTGTTAGAAGTCTTTCCTTTCTATATTTAATGTTCTTTTCAAGATCTCTTGTAAGGCAGGTCTGATGGCAATGAAGTCCCTCAGTATTTGCTTATCTGAAAAGGATCTTATTTCTCCATCACATAGGAAGCTTAGTTTGGCTGGATATGAAATTCTTGGTTGAAGGTTTTTTTTCTTTATTAATGTTGAATATAGGCCCCCAATCTCTTCTGGCTTGTAGGGTTTCAGCTGAGTGGTCTACTGTCAGCCTGATGGAGTCCCCTTTGCAGGTGACCTGCCCTGTCTCTCTAGCTGCCTTTAACATTGTTTCTTTCATTTCGAAAATCTGATGATTACTTGTCTTGGGGATGATCTTCTTGTATAGAGTGTTGCAGGAGTTCTCTATATTTCCTTAATTTGTTGCAGGTGTTAATGTATTTCCAACTGATTGGCCTCTCTAACAAGGTGGGGTAAGTTTTCATGGACAGTATCCTGAAATATATTTTCCAAGTTGTTTGCTTTCTCCCCCTCCATTTCAGAGATGGCAATGATTCGTAGATTTGGTCTCTTTACGTAATCTCATACTTCTTGGAGGTTATGTTCATTCCTTTTTATTCTTTTTTCCTTATTTTTTTCTGACCATCTTATTTGAGAGAACCAGTCTTCAAGTTTTGAGATTCTTTCCTCAGCTTGATTTATTCTGCCCTTAATACTTGTGATTGCATTGTCAAATTATTGTATTGTGTTATTCAGCTCTATCAGACCCGTTAGGTTCTTTTTCATATCAGCTATTTTGTCCTTTGGCTCCCATATCACTTTATTGTGATTCTTATTTTCCTTGGATTAGATTTTGCCATCCTCCTGAATCTTAACAATCTTTGTTTCTATCCATATTCTGAATTCTATTCGTCAATCCATCCAGTTTGGCCTGGTTAAGAACTCTTGCTGGAAAACTGGTGCAGTCATTTGGAGGACATAATGACACTCCGACCATTTGAGTTTCCAGATTTCTTGCATTGGTTCTTTCTCATCTGTGTGTGTGGGTGTTTCTTTAATTGCAGTGTAGACTGAGTACACTCAATAGACTTCTTTTCTGGATGTTTTCACCAGGCCAAGACTTTGTGTAGGGTCTTTATTTGAAGCCTACTTCTTGTCTCTGGTTTTAGAAGGGGGGTATGTTAATGAGGTATTTTTGGTGTTGAAGCTTTGGGGTATGATCCAGCAGGTGACACTTAGCCTTATTGGTCAGTTGGTTGATTCTTGCTTGGTTGTGTGTCTTCCCTATGTTTCCTCACAGTGTAGCCATGTTCCTTCTCAGTGCTGTGAAAGTATGGGTTCCTCTCCCACTTGAAAACTGGCTGTAGTTCATGACTTGGTACTCCTGGGCTGCCCACTGCAACTTTGGGGCAATCTCTGTGTTTATGTTCCTTCCTCAGCTTAGAGGCAGCAGAGGAAGAGATCTTAGTAGTAGTTGTGGCCAAGGGTCATTTGCTTGGCTCCTGGAGGCTCCACCCTAGAGAGATGCAAGTCAGCAATTGCTCAGTGCAGTCATCCCAGGATGGAGAGTTTGTGCTGTGGACCCAAGCCAGGGGTTCCCTTTCTGATGATAAGACATGGGGGGTTTGTGGGACCCGTGGGAGACAGACTAGTCTCCTCTCCTTGGGTCAACTGCCACTTGTTGGAGGTGTGGATAAGGTACTTAGAGTCAGTCTTTGCTCCTTCGTCAGTCCAAGAGTGACAAGGGCAGTTACATTGCAGAGATAGTGGCAGAGAGGCTGTGTCCAGGGTGTTGCTGAGTTGGTACTGGGTTAATAGTTCTAGCAGGGGGTGGCTGGAGGCTTAGGCCTAGAGGACCTGCCCAGTGAGGAGATATGGGAAAAGGCACCCATGTAACAGTCTGACCACTTTTCCATAGGGCTGCTATAGTATGCTTGGGGCCCACAGCAGTCTCTAGTCACCTCAGATTTTCCAGAGCCTAGAAGTGTCACCAGTGTAGGCTGTGAAACAGCAAAGATGGGAGCCTGTTTCTCCCTCTGGGAGCTTTGTCCCAGGGAGGTACTGACCTGTTGCCAACCCAAAGGCACCTGTAGGAAGTGACTGGAGAATCCTGTTTGGGAGGTCCCGCCCAGTGAGGAGGAATGGGATTGAGACTGCTTAAAAAAACAGTCTGGCCACATTTTAGTAGAGCAGTTGTGCTGTGCTGGGGTCCAATTCAGCCCCCAGTTGCCTCAGACACTCCAAAGCCCAAAGGCTGGAACGATTAAGTCACCCAAACAGCGAAGATGGTGGCCAGTCCCTCCCTCTGGAGCACCATCCCAGGGGAAATTCAGTTCTCTGTTGGCTGGAGACCTTAGGCGGGGGTGGCTGGAGGCCCTGGTTGGGAGGTCCTGCTGAGTGTTGAGGAACAGGATCACCCACCCATGTAAAGCAGCAGTGTGGCCACGTTTTGTTAGAACTGCTTCTTCAGCTAATAAACAACTTCAGCAAAATTGCAGGATACAAAATCAATGTATAAAAATCACTAGCATTCCTATACACCAACAACAACCAAAACTGAGAGCCAAATCAGAAAGGCAACCCCACTCACAACTGCCACACACAGAAATAATATACCTAGGAATACAGCTAACCAGGAAGGTGAAAGATCTCTACAATGAGAATTAAAAAACACTGCTCAAAGAAATCAGAGAAGACACAAACAAATGGAAAGACATCCTATGTTCATGTATTGGAAGAATCAGTATCATTAAAATGGCTACACTGCCCAAAGCAATTTACAGATTCAATGCTATTCCTGTCAAACTACCAATGACATTCTTCACAGGACTAGAAAAAATTGTTTTAAAATTTATATGGAACCAAAAAGGAACCTAAATAGACAAGGCAAGCCTCAGCAAAAAGAGCAAAGCTGGAGGAATCATGTTACCTGACTTCAAACTGTAGTACAAGGCTACAAGTGGCCAAAACAACATGGCATTGGTACAGAAACTTTTCTTTTGTGATCTTCGTCTTGGAATTATTTTAAACTTATAATTAGTTTGCAGGATATTGTATCTGTTTTGTTTTTTCTTTTTTTTTTCTTTTTTTTTTTTGAGACGGAGTCTTGCTCTGTGCCCCAGGCTGGAGTGCAGTGGCGCGATCTCGGCTCACTGCAAGCTCCGCCTCCCCGGGTTCACGCCATTCTCCTGCCTCAGCCTCCCGAGTAGCTGGGACTACAGGCGCCCGCCACCTCGCCTGGCTAATTTTCTTGTATTTTTAGTAGAGACGGGGTTTCACCGTGTTAGCCAGGATGGTCTCGATCTCCTGACCTCGTGATCCGCCCGTCTCGGCCTCCCAAAGTGCTGGGATTACAGGCTTGAGCCACCGCGCCCGGCCTGTTTTGTTTTTTCAAAACTTGAATCTTCAAAGCTATTCCAAATGTTTGTTTTTCTCTTTAATTTTCTTCTTGAAATTTTTATATTCATTTATAATTTTTAATATTTTTTATTTCAATAGCTTTAGTGGGGCATAAGTGGTTTTTGGTTATATGGACAGATTATAGCATGGTAAAGTCTGGGATTTTAGTATACCCTTTACCAAGATAGTGTACTATGTACCCAATAGGTAGTTTTTCATTTCTTACCCCGTCTACCTTCCCCATTTCCCCACTTCTGGGACTCTGTTGTGCATTATACCACTGTAGGCCCTTGCATAATCATAGCTTAGCTCTCACTTAAAACTAAAAAATGTGGTATTTGATTTTCCATTCCTGAGTTGTTTTTCTTAGGTAATAACCCTCCAGTTTAATCCAGGTTGCTGCAAAAGATATGATTTTGTTCTTTTTTATGAGTTAGTAGTATTCCATGGTGGGTGTGTGTGTGTGTGTGTGTGTGTGTGTGTGTGTGTGTGTGTATGTATGTATCATTTTCTTTATTCACTCATCTGTTGGTGGGCACTTAGGTTGATTCTTTATCTTTGCAATTGTGAATTGTGCTGTGATAACCATAATTCATGCAGGTGTCTTTTTCATATAATGAATTGTTTTCCTTTTGGTAGGATACCCAGTAGTGGATTGCTGGATCAAATGGTAGATCTACTTTTAGTTCTTAGAGAAATCTCTTTACTGTTTACATTCCCAGCAGCAGCATATAAGTGTTCCCTTTTGACCACATCCATGCCAACATCTTTTGTTTTTTTACTTTTTAATGATAGTCATTCTGGCCAGGCTTGGTGGCTCACACCTGTGATTCCCGCACTTGGGGAGGCCAAGGTGGGTGGATCACCTGAGGTCAGGAGTTCCAGACCAGCCTGGCCAACATGGTAAAATCCCATCTTTACTAAAAATATAAAAATTAGCCAAGCATGGTGACACGCACACTTGTAGTTCTGGGAGGCTGAGGCAGGAGAATTGCTTGAACCTGGGAGGTGGAGGTTGCAGTGAGCCGAGATCTCGCCACTGCACTCCAGCCTGGGTGACAGAGCAAGACTGTCTCAAAACAAACAAACCAAAAAAAAAAAAAAAAGCAAACAAAAATAACGGGCATTCTGGTTGCGGTAAGGTGGTATCTCATTGTGGTTTTAGTTTGCATTTTCCTAATGATTAGTGATGTTGAACATTTTTCATGTTTCCTGGCGATTTGTATATCTTCTTTCAAGAAATATCTGTTCATGTCATTTGCCCACTTTTTAATACAATTATTTGTTTTCTTCTTACTAATTTAAATTTCTTACAGATTCTGGATATTAGTCCTTGTCAGATCCATAGTTTAAAAATATTTTTCTCCCATTCTGTAAGTTGTCTGTTCACTCTGTTGATTATTTCTTTTGCTTTGCAGAAGCTTTTTTAGTTCAATTAGGTCCCCTTCATTTATTTTTGTTTTTGTTGTATTTACTTTTGGGGCCTTAGTCATGAAATTTTTACATTTAAAGCCTTAATCTGTTCATGAGACTGATATACCCAAATATTCAAAACTTAGAAGTTAGGTTAGCTTATCCTTTGTCTTTGAGAACATATTAAGATTACAAATAGGATCTTTTTTTCTAATTGCTTATTGCCGGTGTCAAAGAAAACTTTTGATTTGTGTATATTTGTATGTCTGCCTACCTAATTAAACTCTTACCAATTCAAACAGTGTTTAGTCAGTTTGTATGTATTCTCTAGGCAGACAATCATATTATCTTACACATAATGAAAGTTTTATTAGAGTGGTGAGGACAATGCAAATATTGTATGGTAGTAATAAAATATCTGGATGTAAATTTTTGCCAAAAGCAATATAGGTCTCCCATTTCAGTTAAGCTTCCATTTTAAGCAAATAATTTTGGATAGTCCCTTTTAAGTATATACTTTATCAAAAGCTGCTTATTAAAATTGGGCATATATGTGACATGCATTATTCTGTAAAAACAAAATATTTGAGATTTCACAAACTCTTAAATTGACTTCTCTTCCAAAGTCTTCTGCCCACTATATTTTCTCTGAACTTTTTTTTTTTTTTTTTTTTTTTGGTGGAAGAACAGAATGTCGCTCTGTCACCCAGGCTAAAGTGCAGTGGCGTGATCACAGCTCTCTGCACCTTCAACCTCCCAGGCTTAAGCAATCCTCCTACCCCAACCTTCTGAGTAGTTGGGACTACAGGTGCATGCCACTCCCCTTGGTTATTTTATTTTATTTTATTTTATTTTATTTTATTTTATTTTATTTTATTTTATTTTATTTTATTTTATTTTATTTTTTCAGGACAAGGTCTCACTCTGTCACCAAGGCTGAAGTGTAATGGTGCGATCTCAGCTCATTGCAGCCTCTTATGCCTAGGCTTAAGTGATCCTCTGGCATCAGCCTCCCAAATTGCTGGGATTACAGACATGAGCCACCACGCTGGGTCTTTTTTCTTTTTGAAGAATATCTATATAATGTTCAGAGCACACATCTGACTCTGCCCTGGCCTGGCTTGGCACAGACTTCAGTCTCCTAAAGCTTCTATTACTTTATTCACAAATCAGTTATTCTTTGGTCAGAATATAGTTTATAATAACAGTTCTTTGTTATCACTTCTTTTCTATCCTCTTTAGAAATGTATTAGCAAAAACAAAACAATTTTGGGGTTACTTAACCTTTAAAAAGGAATTCAAGGACAATTAAACATTTTTGTGCTCAACTTGTGCATGCTCTAGAAAACCAGTTCTATTTCCCTGGGAAAATAAAAAGACATGTCTGGAAATATTTATATACTACTATGCTTATTTCAGCATTAATTATAAAAAATAATAAACATCTTAACCAACAATAGGGAATTGGTTATATTTTATTTATATCTACATGATAGTATAATATTCATGATAAATATATAATATATAAATATTATTCATAATAATATTTATATAATATTAAAAATATATAAATACATGGGAAAATACATGTTAGAGGAAGTGGAGAAAAACAGGATTCATAACTGTATATACAGTATGCCCCCATTGGATAAACACACACACAGACACACACACGCATACCTTCAGAGATAAATGGTTGCAGCCGGGCGCGGTGGCTCAAGCCTGTAATCCCAGCACTTTGGGAGGCCGAGACGGGCAGATCACGAGGTCAGGAGATCGAGACCATCCTGGCTGACACGGTGAAACCCCGTCTCTACTAAAAAAAAATACAAAAACTTAGCCAGGCGAGGTGACGGGCGCCTGTAGTCCCAGCTACTCGGGAGGCTGAGGCAGGAGAATGGCGTAAACCCGGGAGGCGGAGCTTGCAGTGAGCTGAGATCCGGCCAGTGCACTCCAGCCTGGGCAACAGAGCGAGACTCCGTCTCAAAAAAAAAAAAAACAACAGATAAATGGTTGCTAGGAAATGTTACATGTTACAGAATTTATTTCACTTTCATATTATTTAAATTTTTCTGCCATGTATTTATATTAGTATAAAATAATATGCATAAGGTGATTTATGAAGATAATTTAGAAGTGAAAGAACATGGGTTCTAGAGATGCAGAGACTTGGATTCTAGTCCTGCCAGTGTCACAAACTCTTTATAACCTTAATGTCTAACAGTCTTGGTTTCACTGTTTGTAGAATGAGTCTTGTGAGATATGGTTATATATAAAGTATCTTACCAACTAGAGAGATTATTGTATTAGCACGTACCTTTTATTTGCAGATGGATGGCCTAATTGCAAATTATCTACTTCATACATTTTGGCAATTAAACAAGCAAGTAAACGAAGCAGGTGTTTGTAATGCATTAACGTATAGACTTTAGCAATGTCTAACAATTCCAGCCTTGCAACCTTGAAGTATAATTTGCTTATAGGTTATACTAAGTTCTTGAAGAAAAGTAGAGATAAACAAATGCATGTTGTAACATTTTTATGGGCATGGTATGTGTGAAATGGTGAGGTCAAGGTAGAAGGGAGTTGTCAAAAACATACGTCATTGCTCATACACTCATGCATGTATGAAAACAGTATTATTTGTCCGATTATGTGGTATGTTTTGTCACTTCAAATATATGTGTTTTCTCAGTGACTTGAAAAAAGGAGGGCGCAGTGTTAAGTCAGTCTGTTATGAAGTCAGTTCTAAACATTTTGGGTTTTGCACCTGTGATAGCTTTTTTTTTTTTTTTCTGTTTGCCTATAAAGACACTGGGGAGAGAAAAATCCTGATTTTTATCCTGTTTGTTTAATGCTTATCATCCTGCTTACTATCTTTTAGTGACTACTCTCCAGCTGTCTAAACATTTTCCTCACGTTCCTGTCGGAAGTGTGACTTAAACCCAGGTTCAAGAATTGGGATGTCCACATCCTCATTGTTTATTTCTCTAACACATTTTTAGTTAAGAATGGAAAAGACTAAGCCAGCTAGCATTATTACATTTGAAACCCAAATTCTATGAGGAGTACTTCTCTTTAAATTGTGGGTTTGTATTCTTATACTTCAGAATCTATTATTGTTTAATCTTATGATACGGTGAATTTGAAAAAGAGTCATTTAACTGCAAGTTAGGGTCATTTCTTTTCATCCTTTGAAAAAGAATATTTGTAAACTGAATTGTGTAAATTATTGTTATATTTCTGACTATGTCTGTTAGTGTTTTGTTTTATTTGAGAATATAGAATTCAAAATATTCTGTAAAATGTGATTCTAATGGTATTTTTAAATGCACAGTATATTTAATGTCATTTACATGTGAAATAGAGAATCTCATATGTAACCAGTGTCTAGTTAACTATCTTGACAACCTCTCTGTCAAAAATGTGGTAAAAAAACATCTGACCAGGCCAACCGTTAATTACTATACTATTTGAGCTGTGGTCACATTAAGCTGAGTTTTGAAGAAGTCTGTTGGATCTGAAAATTGATCCTTGGAAATTCCCAAAAGTTTTAAGGGTAATACTTCCTAATCGCAGAATTATCTTATAGTGTAAACTAACATATTTATGAGGCTATTTAAGTAACTAAGGTGATCTTACTACCTAAACACTCACATTCTTTTTTTGGATGTTATATGTTTATTATTTTCTATTAGAAGAAGGAATTTTCTTATAGGCTTTTTAAAAAGAGACACATTTAATTTAAAGGTTATACATTAAAACATGGCTCAATAGCAAAGGTCTTGGGAAATATTGAGAACCTATAATATTTCATTTCAAGAGATCATTTAATTTAGTCACAGTGCTATGGACATCTTTTGTTATTCTGTTATATTTTTCTTATATTGTCTGTGTGTGCAAAGCATTTGAGAAAAGTGGGCACATTAATAGTTATTTTTTCTAGTTTCAGGCAGCAAAATATCTCACTGCCCATTTAAGTAATAGATTTACTGTAGTTTCCCCCTTAATCCATGGTTTTGCTTTCTGTGGTTTTATTTATCCATGGTCAACTGAGGTCCAAAAATATTAAATGGAAAATTCTAGAAATAATTCATTGGTTTTAAATTATGCACCATCTGAGTAGTATGATGAAATCTCACACTATCCCACCTGGGATATGCATCATCCCTTTGTCCAACATATCCACACTGTATACACTATGCATGCATTAGTCAGTAACCGTCTTATCTGATTTACCATCAGAAGGTCAATAGTAGCCTATAGCTGTGTCACAGTGTTTATGTCATTCACCTTTCATCTCATCACAAAGGCATTAAATCATCTCACATCATCACAAGAAAGGTAAGTATAATACAATAATACATTTTGAGAGAGACCCCACTCATATAACTTTTATTATAGTCTAATATCATAATTGTTATATTTTATTATTAGTTATTGTTCATCTCTTACTATGTATACTTATAAACTAAACATTATCATTGTTATGTATGTATAGGAAAAAACATAGTACATATAGGGTTCCATATACATACATACATACATAGTACATATAGGGCTCAGTATTATCCACAGTTTCTGGTAACCACTGTGGGATCTTGAACATATCCTCCAGGGTAAGAGGGGACTTATATGCCTATATGTATATGGTTATAAAAAGTTGCATTGTTATTTCTGTTAGGTAACTTCAATTTGAGAAGTCAAATATATTTGGTAGAATTAGAACTAAAATGAAGAGATTTTGCTTTTTCTTATTGAAAACCTGTAGTTTCTTTAAAAATGTGAAAATAAGCAGTCATCATTCTCTAGTGTATGTTTTTTGTACCATTTACCAAGCCTAGTGATTAGCTAATGATCATGAATGACAGACTTCTATGCAAATGGAATTATTTGCTGTTAATTCACAGAACTGATTCACTTTTTATCAGAGGGGCAGTTTGTGGTGGTGGTAGAACTGATGATGCAGGCTGTATCATTACATTATGTTATAACCCAAGCTCACATACTTCTTTCCTGATTCTGAGGCTCATTTTAGAAAATGATGTACCTTATTCACGAAAGAAGTTTGTTGAGAGAAAGTAAAAGGATTTTGAAAGATATTTTTGGCTTTTGTTGTAGCCTGATAAAACGTTCCAGTTCTACCAAGGATTATACCTTTCTATTACCCAAGCAGTTTAAGCCAAGGGTAGTTACATGTTAACACCCATTCTCATTAGAATAGCAGTTCCCATAATTTTAGTCTCAATACCCTTTATACTGTCACAAATTATTGAGAACTCTAAAAGAATTTTGTTTATGTGGTTTTATCAGTTCATTTATATATTAGAAATTACAACTAATTTTTTTTTTTTTTTTTTTTTTTTTTTTTTTTGAGACGGAGTCTCGCTCTTGTTGCCCAGGCTGGAGTTCAATCACGCGATCTTTGCTCACTGCAACCTCTGCCTCCCAGGTTCAAGCGATTCTCCTGTCTCAGCCTCCCAAGTAGCTGAGATTGCAGACATGTGCCACCACACCCAGCTAATTTTTATATTTTCATTAGAAGCGGGGTTTCACCATGTTGACCAGGCTGATCTCAAACTCCTGACCTCAATTGATCCACCCACTTTGGCCTCCCAAAGTGCTGGGATTACAGGCGTGAGCCATCGCACCCGGCCACAACTAAAATAATTTTTAAAAAAATTTTACCCACTTTTAAATAACAAAATCCCATTCCATGTTAACAAAAATACCATGTTTTTATGAAAAATAACTGTCTTTTCCAAAACAAAAAAAATACAGAAAAGAGTGATACTCTTACATTTTTGTAAATGTCTTTGATATTGGCTTCATAGAAGCAGCTGGATTCTCATACCTGCTTTTGCATTCAAGCTCTTGGATTTGATTTTTTTGGTTGAAGTATATGAAGCAAATCAAATCTCACAAATATGTCATTGGAAAAGTAAGGAGTATTTAGTAGCTTTTTCAGATAATTACGGATACTCTTCTTTATATACTGCTCCAATATCCAATGAATAGTAGTTTCTTAAAGGTTAGTTACTGTGGAATTTGTAACCATGTCTGTGAATTTTTTATATTGTTACATTAAAATCTGTTGGTGTACTGGGCACTTTGAATGGATCTTTCACATGCATGATTTTATATCATGCACTGGTCATTTGGCAAATATGGGTTTAGTGAGTTATATACAGCTTCCAAATATTGACACATGTCACTATATAATACTTAAAATATAACATTAACTAATAGTATAATATTTGTCATAGAAGTCTTAAAATATTGCAAAACTGTCAGGTACTTGAAAGCTCATATTTTATCATTGATAACAAATTTTCTCTCAGATCTTTATCTTGAAGTGACAGGCCCAGATGATTCATGTTGAGAAAATATCTGCCAAATACATGTCTGCCAAAATATGTTTGGCATATATAATGCCAGTTATAATGAAATTAAAATGTTTATTGCCTCATCAAGGGCCTTTTCAATTAAGACTGACTTTTTTATTGCAAATGTGCAGCTATAAAGAATACAGCAATTACTAGTATGGTTTGGTGCCACTGCTTTGATTCCTATTAAGACACAAGCAGTTTTACTCACAGGAAAGAAACAACCAATATCTCAGTTTTATTATGAAAATAATTTTGACATTGGGGACTCTTTTGATAGCTGCTATTCTAGAATAAAATAGGTTTATTGCAGTCACAAATAAGCCTGAGATATAGGGTTATGGAATTTAGTATAGATGGGTTGTTGAGAGAAAAATATATGGGTATCAAGGGCAATTTTTAATATCTGCAGGTTCCTAAGGGCTGACTGTGGGACTTGATTATCTGGAGATTTTGATATTAGTGAGGGGACCTGTAACCAATCCTCCACAGATACCAAGGGACACATAAAGACAATGATGTCGGTTTTTCTTTACCAGATTAGTATTAATAGATAAGAAGTTCTAGGGAAATACAGAGGAGAATAGGTTGTCATTATTATTGTTGTTGTTATTCATAATAAAGATGATTTTGGAGTATAGTAGAGGAACAGCCTGGCCTGATTCTTTGGTTTGGAGAGGGCTAGAGAAGCTAGGAAGTTTCAAAGAAGACTTCATAGAATAAATGATTCTTAAGTGATCAGTAATATTTTGAATAAATTGCTATTTTAAACTGAATATATAATAGAAATGTTTTTACTGATTTGCTAATTAAGGTACGGTTAAGCCTTTCTCTAGAGAAACTGTGAACATGATTAACATCCCTCTCCAAATGTAGGAAAT
This sequence comes from Macaca fascicularis, assembly GCF_037993035.2. Classification (NCBI taxonomy): domain Eukaryota; kingdom Metazoa; phylum Chordata; class Mammalia; order Primates; family Cercopithecidae; genus Macaca; species Macaca fascicularis. The sequence goes on from NC_088388.1 coordinate 55,763,197, forward strand.
CATGTCGATCTTATTTTCTGATGTCTCTAGACTCATACAAGGTAGGCAATGAGACAGTGAAAGCAGGAGCTAGTTTTGAAAAATGTCTGTGCAAAAGAGGAAAATGTCAAAGAGATGATGATAGAAACATGGGTTGGATCAAAGAGGGTCACGGTCATAATACCTAACATTTACATCCACTGGATTATATGCCAGGGGCTTCTCTGAGCACTTTGCCATGTGTATGTAAGATCAGTTGAATGTATTTATGTAAGTCTACTTCTGGGCTTTCTGTTCTGTTTCGTTGATCTGTTTGCCTATTCTTTTGCCAGTACCACACTGTCTTATTTACTATAGCTTCCTGATAGGTCTCAAAGTTTGGTAGTGTCAGTCCTCCAACTGTTTTTCCCCAATATTGTATTGGCTATCCTGGATCTTTTGCCTCTCTTTATAAACTTTAGGATCATTTTGTTAATATCCATAAAATAACTTGCTGGGATTGCTTTTGGAATTATGATATGGGTCAAAGTGGGATGAACTGACATTTTGTCAGTATTGAGTCTTCCTTTCCATGAACATGGAATCTCTCATTTATTTAGTTCTTTGATTTCTTTCATTAGAGTGTTACAGTTTTCCTCGTATAGATCTTTTGCATATTTTGTTAGATTTATACCTAATTATTTCATTTAGTGGAGTGCTAATGTAAATGGTATTATATTTTTGCCTCAAATTCCACTTATTTCTGACATAAAGGAAAAGTGGTTGATTTTTGTATATTAACTTTGTACCTTAGAACTTGTTTTTGTTTTGTTTTGTTTTGTTTTGTTTGAGACGGAGTCTCCCTCTGTCACCCAGGCTGGAGTGCAGTGGCCGGATCTCAGCTCACTGCAAGCTCCGCCTCCCAGGTTTACGCCATTCTCCTGCCTCAGCCTCCCGAGTAGCTGGGACTACAGGGGCCCACCACCTCGCCCAGCTAGTGTTTTGTATTTTTTAGTAGAGACGGGGTTTCACCGGGTTAGCCAGGATGGTCTCGATCTCCTGACCTCGTGATCCGCCTGTCTCGGCCTCCCAAAGTGCTGGGATTACAGGCTTGAGCCACCGCGCCCGGCCTTAGAATTTGTTTTTAATTGTTTATTAGTTCCAGGGGTGGTTTTTGTTTGTTTGTTTTGTCCTTTCAGATTATCTGTTTACACAATCATGTCATCTGTGAACAAAAGCAGTTTTGTTTCTTTCCTCCCAATATATATACTTTTTATTTCTTTTTCATTTTATTGCTTTAGCTAGGACTTCTAGGATAATATTAAGAAGCGTGGTGAGAGGGGCATCCTTAACTTTATTCCCCTGATCATTTGAGTTTTTCATCATTAAGTATGCTATTAGCCATAGGAGTTTTTTTTTTTTTTTTTAAAGATATTCTTTATCAAGTTGAGGAAGCTTCCCTCTACTTCTAGTGTACTGAGGCTATTTATCATCAATAGGTATTGGATTTTGTCAAATGCATTTTCTGCATCTATTGGTATGATCACATGATTATTCTTTAGCCTGTTGATACGATGTAATGGTTTAATTGATTTTTGAATGGTTAACCAGCCTTGCATGCCTGGGATGAATTCCACTTGGTTATGATATTCTTTTTATTCATTGTTGAATTCAACTTGCTAATATTTTTGCTTTTATGTTTATGAGCAATATTGGTCAATAATTTTTATTTCTGTAACTGTCTGTATCTGGTTTTGGTGTTAGTATAGTGCTGGCCTCATAGAATAAAGAAGGTATTCCCTTTGCTTCTGTTTTCTGAAAGAGTTTGCAGATAATTGGTGTACAGTTGTCCTTTGGAATCTGCAGGGGGACTGGTTCCAAGAATCCCACACATATACCAAAATCCGAAGATGCTCAAATGTTTTATATTAAATGGTGTGGTATGTGCATATAACCCATGCATATCCTCCTTTATATTGTAAATCATCTCTAGATTACTTATACCTAAGACAATGTAAATGTTATGTAAATAGCTACTACCTGGATTTTTATATATACTATTTTTATTGTTGTATTGTTATTTTTCTTTTTTTTTTTCCAAATATTTTTGATCCATGGTTGATTGAATCCACAGATGTAGAACCCACAGATACAGAGGGCTGACTGTAACTTATTCCTTAAATGTTTAAAAGAATCCACCAGTCAATTCATCTGGGCCTGGGGCTTTCTGTTTTGAAAGTTATTAATTATTAAGTTTCTCTGACAATATAGGACTATTCTGATTGTCCATTTCTTGTGTGAGTTTTGGCAGATTGTGTCTTTCAAGAAATTGGTACATTTCATCTACATTGTCACAGCTCTGGGCATAGAGTTGTCTATAATATTCATTGATTATCTTTTAAAAGTTCATGGGAACTTTTGTGTGGAGGAAAAGTTAAATATTAAATTTGAACTCAATTGAACGTGGACACAAACAATGGTCACCAAGTCCTGGAACAGGTTGTGTGAGCCCCTTGAGGCGTTCTTCCAGCACTGTTTCAGAGAAATCTCTATTTCAATCTATTCCTATACCTTGGTTATTGAAAAGCAATAGGCTGGGTGCGGTGGCTCACACCTGTAATCCCGGCACTTTGGGAGGCCAAGGCGGGTGGATCACTTGAAGTCAGGAGTTCAAGACCAGCCTGGCCAACATTGCAAAACCCCATCGGTACTAAAAATACACGAATTAGCCGGGGACGATGACGGGCACCTGTAATCCCAGCTACTCAGGAGGCTGTGGCAGGAGAATCACTTGAACCCAGGAGGCGGAGGTTGCAGTGAGCCAAGATCGTGTCACTGCGCTCCAGCCTGGGCGACAGAGCAGGACTCATCCCAAAAAAAAGAAAACCAATAGACAATCATAAAAACAAGTTGACCTTTTTGTGTTCCTTGAGCACACTCACCAAGGGCCTTCGTGACTGGACCTCCTGCCAAACAACTCGTTACAAAAACAGCTAGGTTCCCACGCTGCGCCGAAGCTTCATGAGACCTCTCCTTGTCTGTGTACAGACAAGTGGCTGACTATGGTGCCCAGACTGTTGCTTCCCAGTCTGGTGGTTGTTAGAAACAAGTGCTCGGAGTCACAAAGTGAAACCAGCACTCAGGCAAAAAGCGTTCTCAGCAAGGCAATTTACTTCTGCCGAAGGGTGCTCCCTGCATCAGCCACGATTGCAAGAGCACACTGAACAAATAGGGTAGATGCGCAATTCGCAAGCGAGTGGGTAGCAATTGTTCTTCTGCTATGGCACAAGATGTGTCTGGACATGTCTGGGCAAGTTAGGGCACGGCAAGAGCAGGAGGGCTGCTTGCAGGCTAAAAACGAGAAAGTACAAGGAGATAGGGCCTTCGAACCAAGGACATTACACAATTAAACCCTTTGAAGAGGAATTCACCACCTCTGGCATGGTGAATCCTCCATAGTCTGGTGAGTGCGGTGTCCAGCTCTGGAGCCCAGGCTGTTGCTTCCCAGTTTGGTGGTGAATCCTCCATAGTCTGGTGGGTGTAAAGACATTTATCTCTTTTTCCCTTCTCCCCTTCGCATTGCAATTTGCTTATTATATCATTTGCTTATTATATCAATTTGCTTATTTTATTAGTTTGCTTATTGTATCATTTGCCTGTTAAATCTACATATGGGATAAAGCTTGTTTACCTTTAAAAGTATTGTGTGTGTGCCTTTTCTTCTCTCGCGGGTCTCCCGCCCAGAACAATCTGTACTGATATTCCCTCTTTCATTTCATTTGTTAGTAATTGGTGCCTTTTTTTTTCTTAATTAGCCTGGCTAGAGGCTTATTAATCTTTTCAAAGAAGCAGCCTTTTATTTTATTGATTTTTCTCTATTGATTTTCTGTTTTCAATATCATTGATTTCAATTTTAACTTTTATTTTCTTTATTTGCTTACTCTGGATGTAATTTGCTCTTTTCTAGTTTCCAAAGGTCAAAGCTTAGATTACTGACTTTAGATCTTTCTTCTTTTCTAATATGTGCATTCAGTGATATAAATTTTTCTGTAAGCACTGCTTTCACCACATCCCACAAATTTTGATGTTGGATTTTCATTTTCAGTTAGCTCAAAATATTTTTAAAATTTCTCTTGAGATTTCATCTTTGACTCATAATGTTATTTAAAAAGTATTATTTGGCTGGGTGCAGTAGCTCATGCCCATAATCCTGGCACTTTGGAAGACTGATGCAGGAGAATTGCTTGAGTCCAGGAGTTCGAGACCAGCCTGGACAATATGGAAAGACCCTTTCTCTACAAAATAAAAAATAAAAAATATTAGCCAGATATGCTGGTAGTTGCCTGTGGTTCCAGCTACTCAGGAGGCTGAGATGGGAGAATTGCTTGAGCCCAGGAGGTTGAGGTTCAAGTGAGCTGTGATCATGCCACTACACTCCATCCTGGGTGACAGAACAAGACCCTATATCAAAAAAAAAAAAAAAAAAAAAAAAAAAAGTGTTGTTTAACCTCCAAGTATTTCTGGATTTTCCAGCTATCTGTCTGTTACTGATTTCTAGTTTAATTCTGTCATGGTCTAACAGCAGACATTGTATGATTTCTCTTCTTTTAATTTGTTAAAGTATGTTTTATGGACAAGAATATGGTCTGTCTTGCTGAACAATATATCTCTTTTTTTTGTAATGAATTGAAGACTCTCAGATTCATATGGAAATTTTAAAATAACACTATTTTCTCTCAGTGATACATATTTTGCACTTGATTTCCAATTTATTCCATGATTTGTTCTCATAGTTAGGAGGGAGTCTTTCATTTTGATGTGGTGTTCCTACATATGCCAACCTAGGTCTCAGAAATGGCACCCAGAGTGGCATCTGTGGGAAATCTAGGCTGTCTTCATGAAATATATATGCACATTGGTGAAAGTTTTCAACATTATGAATCTGTACATGAACTTTTTTTTTAAATATTGGCTTTAGAGTCATACCTCATCAGGCAGGAATTTGTTAAAATGGGCAAACATTTAAAATTTCTCAGAGATTAACTACTAATTAACTTCTATTATTTTTAAATGTTACTTTTTTTTTTCTATTTCATTTAGTTTTGTCAGCCTGGCGGGTGGCAACTGTCCAGAGAGAGGAAGCAGCCAACGTTCTTTGTGGTTGTCCTGACAGATATTGACTCAGATCGACATTACTGCTCATGCCTGACCTTCTATGAGGCAGAGATTAATCTTCAGGTACAAAAACCTTTACTAGCTAAAGTACAGTTGAAGGTACAACATTTAGGAATGTTTTTTATATGCCATATTTTTGTTAAAACTGCAAGTTTGAGTTTTATGGGCTAGCTTAAGAAGCGTGTAGAAATTTTTATGTTTAAGGTTGGAGAGGAGAGCAACATGGTAAAATTACTTTCCAGATTTAATTGTCCTTTTTCGAAACATTGATCATAATCTGAATATTTCTAAAAATAGTGCATCCTTGAATTGGTTTATTAAGAATATTAATTTCTTCTCTTGGTGAACCTATGATTTTCCCTGCCAGCCCTTCTCCTGGGAGGTCTTTCATAGAATGTGGAACATTTACTCAAAATGTTTGCAAATCGTAATTACAATGCCTGACATTATTGTTTAGGCATCCAAATGTTAACTCATTCTTCTTAGGGGTAATGTTATCAACATGATCAGGCAGAAATTCATAAGCTAGAACTATGAAGACTTAGAAAATAATTGCCCTTTCAGACTATTGGTTGAGGTTCTTAATTTCACACTACTGGCTCTACTTTCTCTAAGCAGAAAGGAGTCATAACAAAGTATTTGGCAGCTTATGAAATTTTAGGGGTGAGGGACAAGCAGGGAACCAATTCTGGGTACTAGGAACAGCCCAGCTTGGTGCTAGTCTCATAGAAACCATATTCCTTCCACCTTTTACCACTTGGCACTTATGATGCTGGGTATATATCAGACATTATAACCTTCACCATAGTTGTGCTAGAATATCCATTCTCCTGCAGATATTCACACTGCTGACTTCTGCTTTAGTCTCACACTGCTGACTTCTTTTAAGTTTTACATGAGTTGTTTCTTTGGTGGAAGTAAGATTGCATACAGAGCCCATTTTGCCCCAAAAAATGAAGGGATTTTTTTTTTGTTGCTGCTGGTGGTGGTGGTTTTTCTTTCCAGGCTCTATAATACAAGAAGGAAACTGTAAAGGGGATTTGGAAGATACTGAGTAAGCCAGTTTGCATAATCTGCTGTAGTTTCTGCTACATATAGAGTATCACTACTGGGGGGAAAAGATTGGCCTGCTTTCTGAAATGGCTTAACAAAGGAGTGTTTGGTAGTTTTGATTATGTTTATTAAACTCTAAGATCTGAATTTTTTGGATGCAGAAATCTGATTTTTGAGTAAGAGGAGACAAATTACCTTTCATGATGCAGACTCATTACTCAAGTTCATTAGACTGATGTATTAAAACCAACATGCTAGATTACTAATTTATAGAGAATGTGAAAAGTGCTGAAAATGCATATAGAACAAAATATGCATCATCAGCACGTTGTCTTCCTGTCACCAGATCTTAGTAGAAAGCCATATCAAAGTATGGACTTTTGATTATGGAATCAAACTAAGGGATATTTGATGTTAAATACTTGAAGACTATCAGACGAACATAGCCTGTTGCTTCTATTTGAAATCAGAGATTATGTTATCAATGGGGACAGAAAACTTTAAGTGTGATTTAAAGTCTCCTTTCCCCTGGATAATGTGTGGATGTATGTTGCCAACAAATAGCTAATCAACTTCTCATTTTGATCAATTCAATCTGAATAAGTTAGAGAGTGTTCTCTACCCAAGAACCACTTTGTCTCTTTTATTGGCCTTTCATTTCTCTGTTGATCTTTAGCATTTAAGTTAATGCTGAGAATTCAATATTTTCTGTTATTTCCATATTCTTGAGGGTATTGCTTCACAACTCCTTGGAATTATCTAATGAAACTAACTATAATTATTTAGATTCTCCCTCTTCACTATTCACCCCTCTTCTTCTAGACAAACTATCAGAAAGGCAATATATTGACATTATATTAATAGCAGATGTTTATAAATAGGTTCTAGGAATTCCTGGGTATTTTTCAAACTTTTAATTTGGAAATAATTTTAAACTTAAAGAAAAGTTGCAAGAATAATGCAAACATGTATATAGCCTTTACCCATATTCACCTGTTGTAATATTTTGCCCCATTGATTTATTTGAGGTCTTTCTTCCCTACCCTTCCTTTCTCCCTTTATCCCTTTTTCCCTCTTCCCCTCTTCCCCTCCCTTCCCTCCCCTTCTCCCCCATACACACATACACAGTTTATTTTTTCTGAACCATTTGAAAGAAAGTTGCATGTATCATTTACCCTTACCCTAAATTCTTTAGTATATGCTTCAGAGGTACGTGGACAGTATGTAAACAGTACAGTTATCAACCTCAGGAAATTTAACATCAATATAATAAAACCTACCATCCATGTTCCAGTTTTGTCATTTGACCTAATAATGTCCTTTATAGCACCCCCATCCCTTTTTTCTTCCAGTACAGGATCTAGAACATACTACATAGATTGCATTTAGTTGTCATTTCTCTTTTGTCTCTTTCCATGTGGAATAGTTGTGCAGCCTTTCTTTGTCTATAATGTGGACATTTTTAAATAATGTAACTTTTCACCCCCATTTTTAATACAATGTTTCTTATTTTGCGTTTGCAATGTCTCTCATTGTTAGTTTCAGGCTCTGCACCAACAGTTGGAATATTACCTGTGTTCCTTCTAAGGGACTCTTTCTTTTTTCTTTCTTTCTTTCTTTTTTTTTTTTTTGAGACGGAGTCTTGCTCTGTCGCCCAGGCTGGAGTGCAGTGGCCGGATCTCACCTCACTGCAAGCTCCACCTCCCGGGTTTACGCCATTCTCCTGCCTCAGCCTCCCGAGTAGCTGGGACTACGGGCGCCCGCCACCTCACCCGGCTAGTTTTTTGTATTTTTTAATAGAGACGGGGTTTCACTGTGTTAGCCAAGATGGTCTTGATCTCCTGACCTCGTGATCCGTACACAATGCCTATCTGTCCCTCATTGATGATGTTAATTTTGGTAACTTGGTCAGATGGTTGTCAGATTTCTCCACTTTATAGTGGCTATTTTTATGTTTGCAATTAATAATCAGTCTACTGGAAGGCATTCTAAGACTATGCAAATATCCTACTATTCATCAATCATGTTCCCCTAGATTCAGCATTTACTAATGATTCTTGCCTACAGCAATTTTGATTCTGATAACAAAAAATGATTATTTTCTAACTCCATACTCCCTCTATATTTAGCAGTCAGCAGTCGACCTTTTACTATAAGCTAGAATTCTCTCTTCCTGTCTATTTGAGCTATAGACTCGTGGATTCAGGTTTTTTCCCCCAATAATATATAAATCATTAATGCTTTTTATTATTTTAATGCACAAATTATCCCATATTTGACCAGCGTGCACCACTCAGACAGATTTCCGTGTTCTTTTCACAGATGTCCTTTTAGAAAAAGTACTTTTTAACTTTTCATCATAACAAGTTGATCTAGGATCATTTTATTCCTTCCCTGCCTCTGCCTTGAAATCAGCCATTTCTTCAAGGAGTCTGGCTGTTTTGAGTAGGGAATAATATTAGAAGCTAAGATCTGGGTTCTTGTGTAGTTTGAATCTGTATGTCAAAAGTTATTTCTCTTTTTAGCTTAGATATTTTCCTACTTGCTATTTTCAGTGGACCCAGAAATCATAATTTATTTTTTACGATCACCTTACAGAAGGTTACAGTTTGCTTCATACCAGATTTTTCCAAGATTCTAAAAATGTAGATAGATTGTGAGAATTCTGGATTCTATATAATTGTACTTAAGTACTAGCCAGAATTGTAAGATCACTTTTCTGGAAACATAAGTTAATGTCTTTTGGGCTTGGTCGGAAAGAGGGACAAACAATGAGGCAGAATTTGAAAAAAAAATAGAACCCAGAAGATGTTTCTTTCTTGGTCATCATCAGTAAAGTTGTTTTCATTTTTGGCATGAACTGTTTACATCCCTTGAAAAATGTGTTTTTCTTTTCTTTTTGGATCATATCATCAGTTCAAAATAGATCTTTTAATTCTTGTTTGGTGTGAATTACTTCATACCAAATATACTATGACACATTATTTGGAATCCTAAAGAGGGGGAACTTAGGGACATACACCATCCAAAATATGATTGTGCAACTTTAAAAATGTTAGCTCTGTTATCTTTCCAAGATACAGTAACACTGTCAGTAATCATAAGCAAACCTTTGGCATTAAACTTTTGATAATATGTTCCCAAAATTACTCAACTAGGTAATGTGATCCTAAATTTTTTTAAGTAATCAGTAAAATATGATAGATTTACATTGACTTTTATGACTTAACTAAATAAGAAGTTGATTATCTTAAAATATATTAAGTATAAAATTTTAAATATCTAAAATTTAAATTTAGTTCTGTATCTTTTTAAAGTTATTTCATATGTTTATATACTTGTCTCTGAATCAGTGATAATTATGCAGTTCTCAGTGAGAACATTTGGTATGTCATCAAATTGTCATCAAAGAAAGAGAGAGGGAATGAATTTTGTAATTTCGAGAGATAAGATGAGGAAAAAAGAGAGAGAGACATAGAAAGCATGAGATATGTTTCTCCATCTCAGTGGGCTTCAAATCTAGCTTGGGAAGCAGAACCAAAACTTAAGTACAAAAACATTCCAAAGTACCATATGCTAAGTATCATTCAGTGAAATAGATAATAATTGCAGACCAAGCAACTGGAATAAATCATACGGAGTTTAAAAGACTCAGTGGACATTTTAATAAGAGCCAACACCTAGAGTAAGGGAAAGAAAAAGAGCAATTCAAACAAAAAGCTTGTGAAAAGGAAAAAAGATTGTAGTGCTTATGCTAAATTAAAGTCTTACGTTCTGGGCACTGTGCTAAAAGTTTCACAACACTTTATTTCATTCTGTTTTATTTAACTCACATATAGTTTATTCTCACAAAACAGCATTTGATAGGTTTTAACATTTCCATTTTACAGATGAGGCTTCCTTAGGGACATTCAGTACCAAGTTGAAGTGCTTGATTGATTGTGTCTCCAAGGACCAAATAATAACCACATTTACTACAAACCTACGAAAATTGTATCAGTGTGCTATAGGTTCAAGAATTAAGTGTCAAGGATAAAAACAATTATGGGAACAAAAATGATACCCAGGAGCAGACTCTATTGTGTATAGATCAGTATCCAACAATAGAAGCTTTATAAATCAATGGAATGTGTGTATTTCAACAAATATTATTTAAACAGTTGATGAGCTATTTGAGAAAACAAAATAAATTTAAACATAATATCATACAATTAATTCCAAGTAGTTAAGTAATTACCTGGAAAATGGAGTCATAAAAAGGAATTTATAAATTCATCTCTAGGCCGGGCGCAGTGGCTCACACCTGTAATCCCAGCACTTTGGGAGGCCGAGGCGGGCGGATCACGAGGTCAGGAGATCGAGACTGTCCTGGCTAACATGGTGAAACCGTCTCTACTAAAGAAAAATACAAAAAATTAGCTGGGCATAGTGACGGGTGCCTGTAGTCCCAGCTACTCGGGAGGCTGAGGCAGGAGAATAGCATGAACCTGGGAGGTGGAGCTTGCAGTGAGCCGAGATCGCGCCACTGCACTCCAGTCGGGGCGACAGAGTGAGACTCTGTCTAAAAAAAAAATTCATCTCTATATGTTATAAAACAGTGGAGAACACCACATACAAAACATTATATAGATTTAGCTGAAGTACTACAACCCAATCATTTTTGGTACTCCCCACCCCCACTGTCCCGCTGTTTATCATAGTAAACTATGCTCGTTGTAGAAAACATAGAAAGAACATGCAGGAAAAAAATTGAGAGAACAGAAAAAAATGGACATTTTCTTCCAATAAAAAGGATTTTTTTCTTTACAAAAATTGCTGTACACTAATTGACCATATGGGTAGGTTTAATTAATTCCCTGATGGACATGTATTTCCTGTTTTGTCAGTATTATGAATAACTGTGATGAATATCTGGAAAAATCTTGATTCCTTCAAGAAGAACTTAGTCCAAGGTAATACAACTCTTTGAACTAAAAGTTAGAAATAGCAGCGTTTGGGAATTGGGCTTGCTGATATTGTAATCAACTTTACACTTGGTAGCATTCTAGAGACTAATTCTTAGGTCTTATTCAACAAGACTAGACTTTGTTAGAGTCTAGTGAAAACTAGCATGTGTAACATAATTCACACAGAGAAAAAATTGGGAGACTTGTATGTTCTGAGTTTATTCTATAGTTTGATAATTTACAACCTTTGCAAATATCCACATGGGATTCTCCTTAGAGTATGGATGGTGAAGATTATGTTTTTTACCAAAGCATCTGTCTTCTCCTCCCCCTTTTTGAAATGAGAATTGGCAAATGGACAGAATGCTGGATCTTAACAGTCACCTTGGTGTCCCTCACAGTTGTACTTTGTAGGAAAAAACTATCACTGAATTAACTACGATTAATTGGTACTACATGCTTAAAATGATATAAGACATTAAAACAGCAGGAGAAACTTTTAGGAGTAAGTTTCCAGAATCCTTCAACATCAAATACTTTTTCTTAAATTTTGACAACAATTTCAGGCTAGGAAGGGCTGCAGTGAGAATTGTGTATTGTTACTATTTCATTTTAAAACAAAGATTACTACATTCAATTATAATTAAAGGAAAACAAATCTGAACATCTTTTCAGATTGGCTGTTTGGCTTCTCAGATGTTATCTTAAACAGCTTATTTGAACTAATATGTTATTTCTTACAAAGTTTACACAGAAGAGTATAAGATACTGAAAGGAGAAGTAGCTTAAGAGAAGACTTGGCTTGTTAATCCCAGTTATGCCTTTAATGATCTGTATGACTTTGGCAAGTCATTTCATCTCTCTGGGCATGTGATTACTGATTTATAAAATGAAGCAGGTAGCATAGATTTTAAATATCTTCCACTACTGTATTATTTTTCTTATTCTGTCATTTTAACTATGTCTGATTTTAAAGATATATTTTAATATTGTTCATAGCAGATACACTTTAAATTATGTCCCACAGAACACTATTGCAAGTCATCTTCTGAATAAAGTGTACTTTTAAAAAAAATTTTATTATACTTTAAGTTCTGGGGTACGTGTGCATAACATGCAGTTTTGTTACATAGGTATACATGTGCCATGGTGGTTTGCTGCACCCATCAACCTGTCATCTATGTTAAATATTTCTCCTAATGCTATCCCTCCCCTAACCCCACTACCCACTAGCAGGCCCCAGTGTGTGATGTTCCCTGCCCTGTGTCCCTGTATTCTTATTGTCAACTCCCACTTATGAGTGAGAACATGCAGTGTTTGGTTTTCTGTTCTTGTGTTAGTTTGCTGAGAATTATGGTTTCCAGCTTCATCCATGTCCCTGCAAAGGACATGAACTCATCCTTTTTTATGGCTGCATAGTATTCCATGGTGTATATGTGCCACATTTTCTTAATCTGGTATCATTGATGGACATTTGGGTTGGTTCCAAGTCTTTGCTATTGTGAATAGTGCCGCAGTAAACATACGTGTGCATGTGTCTTTATACCAGCATGATTTATAATCCTTTGGGTGTATACCCAGTAATGGGATGGCTGGGTCAAATGATATTTCTAGTTCTATATTCTTGAGGAATCGCCACACTGTCTTCCACAATGGTTGAACTACTTTACACTCCCACCAGCAGTGTAAAATGTCCTATTTCTCCACATCCTCTCCAGCATCTGTTGTTTCCTGATTTTTTTAATGATCGCCATTCTAACTAGCATGAGATGGTATCTCATTGTGGTTTTGATTTGCGTTTTTCTGATGACCAGTGATGATGAGCATTTTTTCATGTGTCTGTTGGCTGCATAAATGTCTTCTTTTGAGAAGTGTCTGTTCATATCCTTTGCCCACTTGTTGATGGGGTTGTTTTTTTCTTGTCAATTTAAGTTCTTTGTAGATTCCGGATATTAGCCCTTTGTCAGATGGGTAGATTGCAAAAATTTTCTCCTATTCTGTAGGTTGCCTGTTCACTCTGCTCATAGTTTCTTTTGCTGGGCAGAAACTCTTTAGTTTAATTAGATCCCATTTGTCAATTTTGGCTTTTGTTGTCATTGCTTTTGGTGTTTTAGACATGAAGTCTTTGCCCATGCCTATGTCCTGAATGGTATTGCCTAGGTTTTCTTCTAGGGTTTTTATGGTTTTAGGTCTTACGTTTAAGACTTTAGGCTGCGTGCGGTGGCTCACACCTGTAATCCCAGCACTTTGGGAGGCCAAGGTGAGCGGATCACGAGGTCAGTAGATCGAGACCATCCTAACACAGTGAAACCCCATCTCTACTAAAAATACAAAAAAAAAGAAATTAGCTGGGTGTGGTGGTGGGCACCTGTAGTCCCAGCTTCTCAGGAGGCTGAGGCAGGAGAATGGTGTGAACCTGGGAGGCGGAGCTAGCAGTGAGCCGAGGTTGCACCACTGCCCTCCAGCCTTGGTGACAGAGCGAGACTCCATCTTAAAAAAAAGAATTTAATCCATCTTGAATTAATTTTTGTCTAAGATATAAGGAAGGGGTCCAGTTTCAGTTTTCTGCATATGGCTAGCCAGTTTTCCCAACACATTTATTAAACAGGGAATCCTTTCCCCATTGCTTGTTTTTGTCAGGTTTGTCAAAGATCAGATTGTTGTAGATGTGTGGTGATATTTCTGAGGCCTCTTTTCTGTCCCATTGGTCTATATATCTGTTTTGGTATCAGTACCATGCTGTTTTGGTTACTGTAGTCTTGTAGTATAGTTTGAAGTCAGGTAGCATGATGCCCACAGCTTTGTTCTTTTGGCTTAGGTTTGTCTTGGCTATGTGGGCTCTTTTTTGGTTCCATATGAAGTTTTAAAGTAGTTTTTTTCCAATTCTGTGAAGAAAGTCAGTGGTAGCTTCATGGGGATAGCATTGAATCTATAAATTACTTTGGGCAGTATAGCCATTTTCATGATATTGATTCTTCCTATCCATGAGTGTGGAATATTTTTCCATTTGTTTGTGTCCTCTCTTATTTCCTTGAGCAGTGGATTGTAGTTCTCCTTGAAGAGGTCCTTTATAGATGAATGTGTGTTGTAGAATTTATTGCATGATACTTGTTTATAACCAAATGTCCTGTTTCTTCATGCAGTATTTTAATATGCCACATTACATAGTCATTAAACAAGGTTTTGACATTTTGTATCATATAATACTTCATGACAGCATTTCCCAGTATGTGTTCCATAGGGCACCAGGTCTTCTAGATGTGCCATAATGTAGAGATCCAATAATTTTGACAAATACTGTGCTTTGAATTGAACAAACAATACTTTCATATCAAAATTTGAGAAATCCTGCAGTAAAGCAACCTTTTTAACGTATTGTTTCCAACATTCTTTCATTAGGAGACCCTTTTGCTCAGTAATGTCTTTTAGGTTCCAGGAGAAAACACTTCCTATTTTAGTGCCACTAAAACCAGAATTCTTTTTTTTTTTTTGAGACGGAGTCTCCCTCTATTGCCCAGGCTGGAGTGTAGTGGTGCGATCTTGGCTCACTACATGCTAAAACCGGAATTCTTTATGAGCAGATATATAGTAGACATATAATAGAATTTGTCCTGTCTTCTGAATACTGTAGAGCCCCAGGGCTCTGCTATTGAAGGGGAAAATCTGCAGTATATTCTCTTTGCTAGAGGTAAACTTGATTCTGAACTGAAGACTGGTGGCCTAGATGGTTTGAAGGCTTGTTATCCTAAAATGTGTATTTCTTATGTATTCATTATTTTCCAGACCAATGAAAGGGCAAACCTGGTTTGATCATGTGGACATGTCAACATGATTAAAAGATTATTTGGCAAGAAATGAAGGGTTTTGGGGAGAATTTTAGAACTTATAGAATTTTGCAACTACTTAGGCTCCATTATTTCCAATTCTGGAAAATTTTTAAGTTCTTAAATTGCTTTACTGAGACAATTCTATATAGTGGTACAATTGCTATATATTACATTTTGGAAAGGAAATTTAGGACTGAAAATGTTTTACTTGTGGAATTAATTTTATCCTCTTTTTATAAGTGATTATTTAAGAAATGCTGTGGGAAGATTTTTACTGTGATACAGTATTGTTAAAAATGAACATAGCAGAGAGATGTTGGATGGCACAGGTCCTTTAAGGATAGAAGGATCAGGACTTGACAGTTATTTTGATACTAAAATTAAGCATCAAGATACAACAAAGAAGAGGCTGAAGTGTTCAACCTGAATGGTAAGATAAACTTCCTTAAAGCTTGTGCTGATCTGCTACATCGAGTTATTGCATGCAATCAGCAATCTAGTACTTTTTGTCTCAGGATATGTTTTAGGAGCAGTAGTAGCACTTTTAGTCCAGATTGATATGGTGAGTACTAATTTATCCCATATTATTGAAGCACAGAGACTATGAACTACACATAATATAAGTTACACAGAAGCTGGGAATCACTGGCAAATGTAATCCATAGTAGTAATTGGTAGGCAAAGATATCTACAAATGGGCAAGTTGTGGCATGTGATTATGATATGTATTGACCTTGTAAGTCAATGTGAGATAATTGAGTAAACAGTGTTTAAGTTAAATTTGTATCTTTAATGAGACCTACTAAAAGCAAGGAATAATCTTTAAGTGGCCAATTTAATGAGAAGAAATAATCTTAAGTTGGCAAAGCCTTTAAAATATTGTTCAGCTGGATAAAATATGTGAAACTGTTTTATACTGAAAAATATTGAATTTAGAAGCATTATTAGAGTATCTCATATTCATAAACTATGTTTTGAATTTCCTGCTTATTTTTAAGTTTCTCACATCTTTTCAGTAGGTGAAATCTGTCATTGTAAAACACACACCAAATAAAACTAGTGTCATTATATAATTATTACACAGGATATATCTAGCAGCTGTGTAGAAGAGGGAGTATTTCTGTTACATAATAAATTATTTCTAGAAAAATTTTATCAAAAGTGTCACTTTACCATTCTATAACAAACTTTATTTTACCTAACAAATTTGGGGTTTATTTGGGGGGTGTGTGTGTGTGTGTGTGTGTGTGTGTGTGTGTGTGCGTGTTTAATCACAGCAGTACATTTTGCTTTAAAAGCAGAAATAAGAATTTTTCTCTAAACTTGGGACATTGCATTCCTAGAGATACTAAAATTAAGAACTAAGAATATTTTAGGATTTGTAGCACATTTACAAAGGAAAAGTCAACATCTATAATAAAAAGTGATATAAATAAAAATTATTTTTTACTTAATACTGATTTTCACTCTATTGGACCTTTTTCTTTCTTTTTTTTTTTTTTTTTTTGAGACGGAGTCTCGCTCTGTCGCCCAGGCTGGAGTGCAGTGGCGCAGTCTCGGCTCACTGCAAGCTCCATCTCCCAGGTTCACGCCATTCTCCTGCCTCAGCCTCCTAAGTAGCTGGGACTACAGGCGCCCGCTACCGCGCCTGGCTAATTTTTTGTATTTTTAGTAGAGACGGAGTTTCACCGTGGTCTTGATCTCCTGACCTTGTGATCCGCCCGCCTCGGCCTCCCAAAGTGCTGGGATTACAGGCGTGAGCCACCGCGCCCGGCCTTTCTTTCTTGTTAATAACTTTTTCTTTTGGTGAGTGTTTAATTGAAGAGCAACTTTAAGAAATGACCAATGGCATTCTATTTTGTGTTTTGGTCAAAGTAAATTAATGGTCATATATTTGAAATGGTTATCTACTTACTCTCGCTGGCTTCTAATGGTACTCTAGGGCATTTATCACAATCCCATAAAAATGTGGATAGCTTTATCTCTTCCAAGAATTTTAGTCATTCTTTTGTCATTTTGAATTTGTTGGTAATCCATGAAGAATATGATTCATTAAGTGTGGAAATCTTTGGTAAATTCATATTCATCACATTTTTATTATTTCTAAGGATTCCAGAAACCAACCAACCTAATTTTTGTTTTTGCTTTGTAATAAATGAAAATCTTTCAAGAGCATATGGCCTTTATCATACATACAAAAAGTAAACAGTTCCCTTTGGATGTGCGCATTCCACAGACATCTAATACTGTTATATTGCATTGTAATAGAAACTAAATGAGCTCTAAAGGAAATAGAAAATATAATTCTTGGCCTCTATGAATAGGGGGGAAAAGACTTCCCTTGATAAAATGCTTAAAAAACTATGCCAAGAAAATGTATTCATGCATGTATGCAATGAATAAATATTAAGTATCAACTATGGGCCCAGCCCTTATTTTAGGAACTGGGAGATCACCATTGAACAAAACTGAAATCCTGGCCTTTATGGGAGCATGTGCTAGTGTGGTTGACAGACAAACTAAAAAACAAGATAAGTGAAATAGATATCCAATATGTTGGATAGTAACAAGTGCCATGGAGAAAAATAAAGCAGAGAAAGTGGGTAGAGAGTGTTAGGGCATTGCAGTTTTAAATAATGTTGTCAGCAAAAGCTTAGCAGAGCAGAAGATGCTTGAATGAAAACTTGAAAGTGATGAGGAATTGAGTCATTAAAATATCTGTGGAAAGAGTATTTAGGCAAAGGAATAACACAGAAGTGCGTAGATCAGTGGATGGGGGCATGCCCAGTGTGTTTAAAGAGCAGCAAGGAAGCAAAGTGGGGCTAAAGAAGAGTAAAGGAGATGAAGGGAGGCTGGTAGAGTAATCCACACAAGAGATTATAGTAGCTCACAGCATTATGGTAGCAATAGAGTAGGTAAGAAATCAGGATTTGTTGACAGTGGGATATAGGCTATTAAAAAGAGGGGAATCAGGATTTTTTGGTTTGTTAAGTGGGAGAATCATATTTTTCCAAGTTTATTAACTCGTGTTTAGTTATTAAAACTTATGTATTGTTTTAAGCCTTTTTTATTGTGGTAAAATATATATGTAAGATTTGCCATGTAGCCATTTTTAAGTATTCAGTTCAGTGGCATTAAATACATTTTGAAATTCAGTTTTGTATGTAAAAATGTTCTCTCAGCCAGGCATGATGGCTCACACCTATAATCCAGCACTTTGGAATGGTAAGGCAGGAGCATCACTTGAACTCAGGAGTTTGAAATCAGCTGGGCAACATAGGGAGACCCTGTCTCTACAAAAACTAAACAGTTAACCTGGCATGGTGGCGTGTGCCTGTGATTCTAGCCACTCAGGAAGCTGAGGTGGGAGGATCCCTTATGCCCAGAAGGTTGAGGCTGCAGTGAGTTGTGATTGTGCCACTGCCCTCCAGCCTGGGCAAGAGAGCAAGACCTTGTTTCAAAAACAAAAACAAAGTTCACTTTTCTCAAAATATCAGCATTATCGCCTATGAACAAAAGCAATTTGGAGCCAATTGTGCTTTACTGCCAAGAGCATTGAGCACCAAGCATTCTGCAAGCCTTAGAATCCTTGTTTGAGAGATTGAGACAAGTAGAAAAACCAAAATGAAAATTAGCATCGTATTTCCAAAACAGATCTTCTTCTTTTGAAAACTGACTTTTCATTTAAATATCATTTTTTAACTTTTCATCTAAGTGAGTATAATTTTAAATTGTTTGGGTCACTATTTAAAATAATTTGAACATGTCTTATTTGCCTTTGATTCACTCAGAAAGGAAATGCTCAAATAAAGTTGTGTTATATTTCCAGAGCTTAAGGAGCTTTTCAAGAATGAAATAAGTATTCCCTGCTTCATAATTTGTCTACTTTACTTTTAGATTGCTCTTAAAGTCTATTCTTTATTTGTAGTTTGATTTTTTGAATTATATTTTATAATTAATTTTGAATTTGTATAAGTTATGTTTAAGGTGATGTTCATCTTTTGTGAATTATGAGTCTAGGAAATCCCTTCTGTTTGTTGATTTCAGTGTCTCTTTTTCTAGGGAACAAAGAAGGAAGAGATTGAAGGTGAAGCAGAAGTGTCTGGTTTAATTCAGCCTGCAGAAGTGTTTGCTCCCAAAAGCCTGGTGTTGGTATCCAGATTATATTATCCAGAAATTTTTAGGGTAAAGAACACATAGTTATTATTAATTTGTATTATTGTGTGAGTCTCTTGAGTGAACCATGGTACAATTTGTTTGGATTGAAAATATTGTTAGATTGATTTAGGAATTCATCTATGAAATACAGTTAGCGTGAACAGAAGAAATATTTTCATGTTGGATGAAATAAATACCTGAATAAGTTAATGTGACTACTAAAACTTCTAAGGATAGGTCCCACATTTATTAAATCCAGAATGTATACATCCTAAAGAAATAATTTGATTACCTGTAGTAAATGTAAATGCATGAGTGATTTAACAACTTTATGTATGTTTATTCACCTTACGCGGAATCAGGTTTAAGTAAATAGGATGAATGTTTGAGATTTCAAATAATTCTGATCATATTTCTGTCAAAATACCTTAAAATATTGCTTCCAGTTATTTTCTTATTTTAGAAACACAGAATTTTCAAACATAAGAGGAAATTTTTATTCATTTGTAAATGTTTGTGCTAACATAAAATTTCTGTAAAACTTTTCCAGAAATTGAGATTATTTATGTTAAGAAAGAATTAATTTAGTGCCAAGATTTCAATGACAATGGGTAACTCCAAGCCAATACTAAGTTTTCAAAGTCACAAATTTCGCTATACTGAAAGAGATTCATAAAGATTGCATTATGTCTGTTTTACCACCTACCTTCTTCTGAACTCAGTGTTAATCTTACAATCTTGTCTCTGTTTTGCAATCCTTTCTTACAATTCACATGTTAAATTTTTCTGTAGAATAAGCATTCCAGATTTATAAAAACCACCAAACAAGATAAAATTTCTAAGTTTCTATCTTGAGATTTGGAGTTTAACAAACTAAGTTGAGGCAAAAACAATATTAGCGCTACAGATTTGCTAAAGTAGTTATCAGAGCACACACATCTGTTTTACAAATTGTGGATTTCTGCTTTCCATAAACTCATCTCAGAAGCTCATTTGGAGGTTCTGGTTCTAAGGAAAATTTAATAAACTTAATTTTTGCTGTTTAAAATGTATTCCATGTTCACTGTATAATATACTTTACTAGGTTCAAAGAGAAATTGTCCTAGAACAGATGTCATAACAATTTATTTTTAATGCTTTTTCCATGAAATAATTACATGTATCTATCTTTTTGCAGGCTTGCCTGGGTTTGATCTATACCGTGTATGTGGATAGCCTGAATGTCTCCTTGGAAAGTCTAATTGCTAACCTTTGTGCCTGCCTTGTCCCAGCGGCTGGAGGGTCTCAGGTAAATAGAATAGAAAGAGGGGTGGAGAAGGATTGTTTCTCTTCCCCTCTCCTCCAGTTAATTTAATTTATGGTGAAAGAAAGAATTCTTTAAATATTTTTGTTTTAGGGAAGATCCTAGTTTAGTTAAGCATTGTCCCCATGGTCTGCCTTCTAGACACTCAAGATTCCATTCTTTTCTTAGGTCATGAGGTTAATTTTAACACAGGGTTCGTCTTTCACATAGCATAATTAGAAGTCATATTTCGTGTAACTTGAACTGCAGTTTGTATTTTCTTGGAAATATATTAAGTTGAACTTTTAAATGTGCTCTTTTACCTTTCTTACTCTTGTATATAGTTACACCTCATTTTTATTAACCTAAATTGAAAAATGTTGGAGTGATAAAAATTATAAGATAACGCTAAGAAAACTCTCAACACAGTTCTTTGTTACATTGTAACTACTTATTAATAGATTCATGTATTCTGTATGTCTTGAGATTTTCATATTTGTCTCTAAAGTAAAAAAATAATCTCTGCTGCTATGATTTATTTATTGTTTCTTGGTCAACCACACTTTTAAAAGAATAGATTTTTTCCTTAAACCCTAAAAATAGTTGATAATTTATTTTGCTTATTCTTATATAATATTGGGGAAGAGGACAGCCTTCTAAAAATCACATTGTCTTCAATCTGACAAAGATCCTGCTTATAGTGAGATTGGCATTTCTTTTTCTTGCCCTTCGCCTTTTTACTTCTCTTCTGTCTTTCTCATTGTCTTTTGTCTTAAATTTTTATCCTTTTTTTTTCTCTCTCTCTCTTGCTCTCTCCTCCTTCATTCTTCTACCTCTGCTTAAAGGGCAGAACATTAAATGTGAGTTTGATCACAGATGATTCTAAACTTGAATTGCTTTATGAGCCTTTATTAATGTTGTTGACTTTAACATTTCATTATTTTTTAGCCAGTTATGATTATCAATGATTTTTGTGTCTTATCTTTACTAGATTTGCAACTTTCAATGCCACTTAAGTATACAAAGAACTTAAATGTTATGGGGTATCCATTGTTGCCCTTTGTATCTGTTAATTGGATCTTATATGGTTGTTTGCTCTAAAAATGAACATCAAAGATATTTTTATTTTTTAAAAAATGTCTGAAATCGTGTGTGCGTGTGTGTGTGTGTGTGTGTGTGTGTGTGTGTGTGTGTGTGTGTTTGTGTGTGTATGTTTCTCCCATTCTGCAGAAGCTGTTTTCTTTGGGTGCAGGAGATAGACAGCTGATCCAGACTCCTTTACATGATAGCCTTCCTGTCACGGGCACTAGTGTGGCTCTCCTGTTCCAGCAATTGGGTATGTCTTTTCTCCCATTTTCAATGTCATCTTGTAGAAACCTGTGATTAAAGGATTTATTTTAAGTTGACATCACCTCACATGAATCAAGAAAATATTTTTTAAACCATTAAATATTTTATATATAGGATATATATAATTTTGTGGGTCCTGATCTTACCTAGTATTCATTCTTTTTAAAAATTTTAACCCAGACCCCTTTTTTTCTTAGGTCAGTTAGACTTTTAGAAAGTGGATGGGATGAGTGTGGTAGCTCATGCCTGTAATCACAGTACTTTGCAAGGCCGAGGCAGGAGGATTGTTTAAGCCCAGGAATTTGAAACCAACCTGGACAACATAGTGAGATCCCATATCTACAGAAAATTTTTAAAATATTAGCTGGGCATGTTGGTGCACACTGTAATCTCAGCTACTAGGGAGGCTGAGGCAGGTGTATCACTTGAGCCCAAGAATTCAAGACTGCAGTGAGCTGTGATGGTGCCTCTGTACTCTAACATAGAAAGAAAGAAAGTGGACACATTTTCTTTATGCTAAAAGACGAATAGATGATATATTTAGCATTTCCGTAGATGAACTGCTTTTATAGAAACCTTGTCAGGTGGGACTATGAGTCTCATTCTTCTCATCCCACCATCTATATGAGGACTTTATCTCCAGTTTTTCAGCAATGGCTAGGATGAAAGATTGGGAGGATTCTAGAAAGTGTCTACTGTACATTGGACAGCTTTTACATTATTTAAGAAAAATATAACACAAATGAGGATGTTTCAAACTAGGGCTGCCCAAAGATTCCCATTTACATTACCTCTGATTTGTCCTTTATATATACCTGCCTATGAGTGTCCCACTCTCATTGTTCTCCATCTGTGTTTGTCTTTTCCTAGTTATGCTGAAATCTTCCCTTCCCTAAGGTCCATACCCTGCCTCTTCATGAAATTCTTAATTTCTTGCACAGAAATTCTGCCCTCTTGCTTCCCTCTTGTCTCTTGTTGAATTTTGCTCTTAGTTTTGCTCTGTAACTTACCACCCTTTTCATCAGTGTCCCTGTCCATATTCTTCTGCTTTAACTTCAATCAGTGAAAGTTAGAAAGCCTTAGAGGAAATTAGTATAAATATAAATAGAGTCTTCTAATATCTGAATTAAAATGAATGGTGATCTCAGTTTCAAAGTAATTCTTTCCAGCTACATTTGCCTCTTCTCAGGCCAACTCTAAAATAATATTTCCCTTTGGTCAAAGAATATAAAATTTCAATTAGGAGAAATATCAAGATATCTACTATGCAACATGGTGACTACAGTTAATAACAATGTATTATATACTTGAACATCATTAAGAGAATGGATTTTAAGTGTTCTTACCACAAAAAAAAGTATGTGAAGTAATGCATATGTTAATTAGCTCAATTTAGCCTATCTGCAAAGTGTACGTATTTCAAAACATCACATTGTACACTGTAAATATATAGTTTTTTGTCAATTAGTGCAAGTTTTTACTCATTGAGCAATCATAGTTAAGCCTTAAAATATTTAAAGCTATTTTCTTTAAATTCATTTCATATTAGATATTTAATGCGTATCTATTTAATATGAAATCATAATCCCTTCCTGGTGGCATATCTCCAAAGAACATCTTGTTGATTACATTCTCCCTCCACAAACTTTTGGAAATTAAAAAAAAATTTATTTTTGGAGACAGGCTCTTAGTCGTCACCCAGGCTGGAATGCAGTGGCATGAACACAGCTCACTACAGCCTCCAACACCCTGGGCTCAAGCAATCTTCCCTCCTTAGCCTCTTGAGTAGCTGGGATGATAGGCATATGCAATCATGCCCAGTTAATTTTTTTAATTTTTTATTTTATAGAGATAGGGTCTTGCCATGTTGCCCAGGCTGTTCTCAAACTCCTGGGCTCAAGCAGTCCTCCTGCTTTGCCCTCCCAAAGTGCTGGGATTATAGGCATAGCCACTGCACCCAGCCTGGAAGTAAATTTAGTAGATTCATGGACTACCTGCATGCAGCTTGTCCGTGGTCCCTACTAACCATTGACTTAATTGATTTTGGCCAAGCACCATTCACTTGACGTTTTTACTTTAAAAAAAGGTTGCATACCTCTAAAGGGTCAAAGCAGAGATTTACTATGAAGAGGAATAGAAGGATATGACACAAATATTTCACAAATGAAATTATTTCACATTTCCAAATGCTACCATTTTTTGTGAACTTAATGAGTACCTTATAAACCTCTACGGTCTTAGTTTTACAATGAGTTGTGAGTGGGGAGGAGAGGAGAAGGTTGTAACCAGCATTTAGCATCAAGGACCAGGGATATTAAGCATCCTGCAGTTTGTTTGATGTTTAGGTACCAGAAAAAATTTTACCCCAAATACTTTAAAAGAAAAAAAAACTGTAGATAAAGTATACATTTATAAAACCCAGACCTCTCTGCCAGTAATGGTGGCCTGTGTAATTCGGAATAATCTTCTTAACAATGTCAACTTGAAAAGATACACAAATATAAACAACATCTGCTAAACCAGGCACAGTGGCTCATGCCTGTAATCCCAGCACTTTGGGAGCCAAGACAGGTGGATCACTTGAGGGCAGGTGTTTGAGACCAGCCTGGCCAACGTGCTGACACCCCGTATCTACTAAAAATAGAAAAAATTAGCGGAGCATGGTGGCAGGCGCCTGTAGTTCCAGCTACTCAGGAGGCTGAGGCATGAGAATCGCTTGAACCCGGGAGGAGGAGGTTGCAGTGAGCCAAGATCATACCACTTCACTCCAGCCTGGGTGACAGAGTGAAACCCCGTCTCAAAATAAACAAATAAAAATAAGATCTGCTTGAAGGCATCAGACCCAGTAAATAATTGCCAAACCACAATCCAAGAGAAAATGAAGTGAGCCAAACATTTGGGACCATTTTTTCCTAAGGGCACATGTTGATTTTTGAAGAAATGGCTGAGAAGCTGATCAGTGCTATTGATATCTTATGGGGAAGAGGGAAAATTGGAATTCAAGTTTTACCAAGGTGGATTTTTTTAATGAAACTCTCATAATTTGAGTTGAGACCATAAAAGGCCACAGCCTAGGAGTGGGTGAATCAGAAGTAGATTGGCTCCCTTGGGAACTACATTACAGCCTGAAATCATTTCAGTTTCTTGAGTTGGATTAAGGTAATCCTTGATGCTACTGTCTATCCATCTCATAGAAGTAAAAGTATATCCTCTCTGAAACAAGATAACTATATTCTAGACCTCCAATTTGTCTTTAAACTTTTATATACCTGCCCTGTACTCAATCAAAAATAACCAGAAACGTGAGAATCAAAACTATATGAAAGAAATGCAAAAGAAACCATAGACAATGTGAAGGACCACAGGGACTTTAGCAAATAGAGTTATCAGATGCAGTTATTAAAATAACTATATTTAAAATAGTGAAGGAAATAGTCAAGACTGAGAATTTGGGAGTGACATTAACCAGATAGAGGAATAGGAAATTCCAGTCCTCCCTCCCTGACAGAAACACTGATTTAACAAAGATTTACTGACAAAAATCCCTGCATGACAATTCCAGATTCCAGTTAAGAAATTACAGTACCTCAGACTTGCACAAAGCAGAGAATAGCAGCATTGAAATGTGTAAATAGAGCAATTTTATGTTACCTGTATCAGCCCCTTCCTCAACTCTCTTAAGGCTTGGGGGTACAGGGAGGAGGGAAGAGTGGAGCTTGCATCCCAAATTCTGGCTGTTGAGCAAGCTGCCTAAGGGATTTGTTTCTGTGTTGCCTCATTGGAAGTACAAGCAGGAGCTGACATAGTTTGGATGTCTGGGGTGGCTGAGAACAAAGAACAAAGAAGGGGCTTGGGGAGACACTTGCTGTGACCTACACAGCTTGGTGTGATTGGAAGAAGGCACACAACTTGAGGCTTATCCCTTGGTGAGAAGGGGGAGGAGCGTTTTGTGTTGAGACTTCAGAGTGCTTCCCTGAGTACTGTTGAAGATGTGAATGAATTAGACCTCTTATTCATGGCTAATAGGAATATAAAATGGTACCACTATCTTGGAACACAGTTTGACTATTTTTTTTAAGTTTAAAAATGTTCATGAAAATATTTATATGTGAATGTTCATAGCCATTTTATTTATGGTAGTGAAAAACTGGAGACAAACTCAATGTCCACCAGTGGTAACGGATAATTGATTATGGAAATGGATAAAACATCTGTGGTATATTCATATGATGCAATACTACTAAGCTATATGAAAAATGAATGGCTGATACACGCAACATAGATTAACCTGAAAATAATTATTTTGAATGAAAAATGTCAGAAAAATTATATATCATATGATTCGGTTTCTCTAAAGTTCTAAAAAATGTAGTCTAATCTATGGTGATGGAAAGAGGTCACTGGTTGTTTTGTGGATAGGAAGAGCGAGATTACAAAGGGACATGAGGAAACTTTCTGGATGATATTTGTGTATACAGTCTTGATTGTGGTGATGGTTTTATAAGTATGTACATATGTCAAAACGTATCAGATTCTTAAAAAAAAGAAAAACATATATTCCCACCAAAACTTTTACATGAATGTTCATAGCAGCCTTATTTATAAGAGTCAAAAAGTGGAAGCAATCCAAATGTCTTTCAGCTGATGAATGGATAAACAAATTGTGATATATCTGCACAATGGAAAATTATTCAGCCACAAAATGGAATGAAGTATTGATATGTGCTGCAACCTGGGTGAATCTTGAAAACATGCTAAGTAAAAGAAACTAGGCACAAAAACCATATATTCTGTGATTCTGTTTATGTGGAACGTCCAGAATTAGGCAAACACATAGAGGCAAAGCAGATTAGTGATTATGAGGGGCTTGAGGGATGGGGCCATGAGAAATAACTGCCAATGGGTGTGGGGTTTCTTTTGAGGAATGAAATTCTTCTACAATTGGATACTAATGGTGCTTGTGCAGCCTTGTGACTACACTGAAAACCACTGAATTATATACTTTAAAATGGTGAATTTATGGTATGAGAATTAAAAAAAAAATTACTCTTAGAGGCTTGTTAAAAGAACTCAGGAGCCATCTTGAAGAGGCTCACAACTGATCTAAGCTGATAGAATTTGAGCTTCAAAAATTACAATAATTGCAGCTGGTTGAAACCCAGCAAATATTTTAAGATCCATGAATTCATAATATTAAAAAGGAATTGTCGGGCCGGCACGGTGGCTCAAGCCTGTAATCCCAGCACTTTGGGAGGCCGAGACGGGCTGATCACGAGGTCAGGAGATGGAGACCATCCTGGCTAACACGGTGAAACCCCGTCTCTACTAAAAAATACAAAAAATTAGCCGGGCGAGGCGGTGGGCGCCTGTAGTCCCAGCTACTCGGGAGGCTGAGGCAGGAGAATGGCATAAACCCGGGAGGCGGAGCTTGCAGTGAGCTGAGATCCGGCCACTGCACTCCAGCCTGGGCAACAGAGGGAGACTCTGTCTCAAAAAAAAATTAAATTAAATTAAAAGGAATTGTCACCTACCTCAGAATATCATAAAGAGCAATTTATCTTGAAAACTTATCAGTAAAGAAAAAATCATGATAACCAATAGTAGTTGAGGGCAATTATCTGTTTTAGAAAGTCTTCTAATTAATAAACATAAAAGAAATGATAGAAATAGAGTATCATTTTGCAATCCTCAGTGAACCAAGATCTAAGTATCAACAGCTGTTACCACAAAAAGAAAAACAAGCAAGTATTATGTGTCTACCCTTACGAAACACTACTTATTGTTTTGCCAGAGGGATTAAACCTGAGTCTGATCACAGAAAATGTAGAAAATAGAGGAACATGTTAAACTGCACCAAGAGAATGTAATTGCCAAAATCCAGGCTGTTGGAAACTCTCCTAGTCAAATGTCCCAGGTTCTTTAACAATCTAGAGGTTCCTCAACCTCGAGATTGAAAGAAATTTAAAAGACATCCAACTTTTTAATAGAGTGGGACTAAACTATAGTGTCTACAGATGTACTTTTGGGTGATAAAAACTGCCTATAGAAAAAATCAGGAAAGTGGATAATATTAAATAAAAGCATGGTTACTCTTGGCAGTAGAAAGGAGATTATGATTGGGGGGCACATAAAAGGGGCTTCCAGAGGCTTTTACAGTTGCTGGCAAAGTTCTCTTTCTTGATATGGGTGGTATATTTAAGATAATGTATTAAGCCATACATTTGATTTGCGTGGTTTTCTATATCTGTGTTTTATAATAAAAAGATTTTTTAAACTTGTAAAATTATTTATGTCCTTTATGTGCATACCTAATATTTTTTAAAAACCTTAAAAATATATATATTTAAGCAAAATACAGATTTTATCCTTCTCACATAACAAAAAGTCTGCTTACAGGTAGGCAGTCCAGGGCTGATGTATATTGGTTCCAGTATATCTTCAGGGATGTTACAGAAGTTCTCTCCTATGCTTTTTTCCCGTTTGTTTATAAGAAGTTTTTCCTAAAACTTACATGTCTTATTATTGTGTACTCTATATCTGGCATAGTGCCTCAGGTGCAAAAGGCATCAGTGTTTATTGAATAAATAAAAGAAGGCACTAGCTATGTGGAAGTCATAATCATACTGTAGAAGATTTTTCTGTGTACTGATGAAGTGTGCTGGAATACATAATAATTGCTCATTTGAAGATCAAATTTTGTTATATTATTTTACTCTCTAGTATTTTCAGCTTCATTATCTTTTGCTTGCATGTTGTAAATTGACTTTTTTCTGGGAAAGAATAGGGAAAAGATAAGGAAGGAAAGCAGAAAGAAAGATGCAGTGCAGTGTGCAGAGTTGTTGTTTCCAAAGCATATGGTGGCGATAATTCTATGTAAAGGCATTCTGTTATCACCATTTTGTTTGGACTTTGTCAAAGGCCAATATTAGGCCATTATCAGAGTTCTCGAGCTGAGTTGGGGGTAGTGGTGGTAGCAGATTTTACAAAGCACAGACAGGAAGCAGATAAGACTATAAGATCCTTTTGTAGCCTTGACTAGTTTTCCTGTGAAAGGTCTAAATGTAATGATAGCATTTCCTTTGTTCTTCTCTCTAAGAATTGTTATCATAATGAATTTGTTTTTCACAGTTTAAAAGGTCTCTGTGTTTTTCTGAAATAATTATATGGACTCTGCCGTTCCAAGCTTCACTCCCTACAATTTCCTGTTAATCGCTTTCATCTCTTGTTTACTGTCTTTTTTGTTTATTTGGGTTTTTTTTTATTTTTTGGCAGCCTATGTGAACTATTTTTGTTTACCTGAGGATTAGTGTTTTAAGTGTACTAACAATGCTGGGATTTTTAATGTTAATAAGTTTGTATTCATAGGAACTAGTTTTTATAGACCCTGTGATGTTTTAATCTAATCCATACCCATTTAATCTTGGGTGTCCCTCCCTGCCCCAAATAATCTTGTAAAATGCTCTTGACATCTTTTGTCATGTCTGTTCACTTGTAATTTGGATTTTACTAGCACATGTACTAGTTTTAGAATATGTATCCCCCAGTTTTCACAGTGCACAGTATACTGTTTAACAGACATTTTTGAAAACTGACTAAAATGATCCTGGGCCATCAGCTATCAACTCTTTGTTTCCACAGTTAAACCACATTAATCTTGTGTCATTTGTGTTTGTACCTTTTTCTATGCATGCTTTCTTTTTACTTGTCTATGTTTAACTTTGGCCAGTTTTTTATTAGCTATTAATGGGTCAATATGTCTCTATTGATCTCTGATATTAAATATAGATTTTTTTTAAGTTCTTAAAGTTTTTGTTCAGTTTATCATACAAATATTATTCTTACTTTGTACATAAAAGTTATTAAAATGTTGACTGTAGCCATTCCTTGCTATTGTACCTAAAAGTTATTAAAATGTTGACTGTAGCCATTCTTTGCTATTCAGAAAGTTGTTTCAGTTTTAAAATGTTTTAATGGAAAACATTTGGTAGTCTCACTTTTGTCTTTCCCTGGAAAAACTTCTATCTGTAACACTATGTGATTATTTTTGAAGTGATAACGTTACTGGCAGTGAACCCCTAGGGGTCTGCAGCAAAAATTCTCGCCTCCTTAGAAGAAAGAATTCAGCCAAGGGGCCTAAGGCAGAGTGAAAGACCGAGGCAAGTTTTAAAGCAGGAGTGAAAGTTTATTAAAAAGCTTTAGAGCTAGAACAAAAGGAAGTAAAGTACACTTGGAATTGGGCCAAGCGGGCAACTTGAGAGAGCAAGTGCACGGTTTGACTTTTTGACTTGGGATTTTATAGGTTGGCATGCTTCTGGGTAGTTGCATTTCTCCTCCCCTGATTCTTCCCTTGAGTGGGCTATCTGCATACACAGTGGCCTGCTAGCACCTGGGAGGGGCTTCACATGCAGTGTGTTTACTGGAGTTGTACACATGCTCACTTGAGGCATTTTTTTCTTTACTAATCCAGTGTTCCTAGAGGAAGGTCATATAGCAGTTAAACTCTGCCATTTTGCCTCTTACTGCACCTGCATGAGCCCACTCACCCAACTCCTGAGCTCTTATCAGGAAGCTGCTGATCACCAGTTTCAGGTATTTCTATCTATTGGGAAACTGCCCTTCTCTGGCATCACTGTGACCAATTATTATTTTAGAGAGACAGTTTAACAACTTTCCTGACCATCACCTGATGGTCGCCTGACATTGCTGGTTGGGGTTGGGCAGGGGGAGGAGGTTCTCCTGCTCTGCTTATGTCTGCCTGAATACCTACTATAACAATAGGAACATTTGTAGGAACCTTAAAAATAACTTATGTTCCCAAAACATCAAGATGAAAAGATGCCAGAGGTAAAAATGAAGCTTAGGATGTGTAAAAATGTTTTCTTTAAAAAGAAAATACTGATTGGTAAATTGCTGAACCACCCAATTCATGCATCAATTGTAGGATGATTTTTGTCCTTTTTACTTGAATGATCAACATCTAGGGCCTCAGATCATGGTTCTGTCTTCACTTAGTTTTCTCAGCTTATTCATATAGCATTATTTACTTGTTTTAGTCGTATTCTCACTTATAAGGGGAAAAAATGAAGTAGTCCTTTTTTTTCAATGTTTGACTTTGAAGGAAGCTTGCTTATGTTTCTCATTAATCTGTCTTTTTTCATAAGGGTCTGTCCCAACAACATACTTATCA
The DNA here is from genome assembly GCF_037993035.2 of Macaca fascicularis. NCBI lineage: Eukaryota > Metazoa > Chordata > Mammalia > Primates > Cercopithecidae > Macaca > Macaca fascicularis. The sequence goes on from NC_088388.1 coordinate 55,794,133, forward strand.
GGGCTAAAAAAATATTTAAAGAAAATATATTTCCTCTCCAATCATAAAAAGATAGTTTGCAAATTTGAGTACACAAGAGTTTAAACTATTACTAATAACGGCATCTTGTGCCCTATTTTACTATATCTATGATTACTTATTTTTTGACAGTTGGATGTCAGCTATGTTCTTTGGGATTTGAAGCAAATTTAATCTCCTTGCTAGCATTCTGGAGCACTTTTCTGAAGAAACTGCTTACCACATTTACCATGTGCTTACCTTTAGAGGCCTAAGGATCTCTAACGAAGACAGTTCTAATGTAATTTCTTCTAATAAATGGCATGGGAGTCTGTAATAAAGTCCCCATAATGCCCTCCTGCTTATATGATGGTAGAAATATGTTTTTTCCACCAAATGTTTACAAAGCCATTTTTATGTGCTAGCTCCTGAGTTAGTCACTGGGGATATAAAGATGAACAAATCACAGCCCTTATCCCAGATACACTTTTAGCCTAATGGTAAAACAGGTATCGTTTTAAAACTACAGTGCAATATAATTAGTGCAATAATAGAGATACCAAGAGCAAACTCTTACTTGCTAGAAAAGTGGAAGAAGGGCATTCTAGAAGGAAAAGCATATTTAGCAATATAGGAAGTTACAAAAGGCCTTCATGGAATAGTAAGATGTTTGGTGAAGCCTGATCACAGGGTTGTAAGAAGTAGTCAGAATGTTATTAAGAAACTGATTGCTTTAATTTCAAAATTAAAGACTAAATATTTATGCTAGTTCTATAAAGAAACCATTGTAAAAATATCAAAGACTGACAGTCATTGACCGATTGAGTCCTTGTGAACTGGTGTACTATGCTTGCTCAAATCACATGTGAAGAAAGTATGTAGTTGCTACATGATATAATCTGAGGAAAGTTCAGAAAGATCCTGGTTCAAAACTGTCCTGCCCATTGTCTTTGTATGGCACTTAGGTGCTAATATTAAATAGCTCTATCTTTGTACTGAATTATCTATAAAGAATATAAATGCTCTAAGGCAAGAGAGTCATTAGGTATTGTTCTTCCTTGTCACAAAGTTCTCTTGTCTAAAATTTCTGTTTGCTCTTTCAGCATTTTAGTCTTTAATATTTTTATAAAATATGGCTACTCCAGCATTTAAGTATATAGCTTCCAAACGGTGGCAGGATGAAGTACCTTTTTTTTTCCTGCGCTCTGTAACATTTGGTACATAGCTCTATTCGTTTATGCTTTAACCGTTTATTTACCAGTCTTTCATCTTCACTGAACTGTGAGCTCCTAAGAGCCTGCCTCATATTTCTTTTCTTTTCTTTTCTTTTTTTTTTTTGAGACAGAGTCTCACTCTGTCGCCCAGGCTGGAGTGCAGTGGCCGGATCTCAGCTCACTGCAAGCTCCGCCTCCCGGGTGTACGCCATTCTCCTGCCTCAGCCTCCCAAGTAGCTGGGACTACAGGTGCCCGCCACCTGGCCCGGCTAGTTTTTTGTATTTTTTAGTAGAAACGAGGTTTCACCGTGTTAGCCAGGATGGTCTTGATCTCCTGACCTCGTGATCCGCCCGTCTCGGCCTCCCAAAGTGCTGGGATTACAGGCTTGAGCCACCGCGCCCGGCCTGCCTCATATTTCTATATATCCATCCCTAGAATTTTATGATTGCTAATATATCTCAGTAGTTCAGTAATAATGTAATACTGGCAGAAGGGAAGAAAGAGGAAAAGAAAGGAGGAAGTTTGAATTAAAAGAGTTGTTTCTGCCAGTACAATTCCCTCCTATTTGTTACTTGCATAATTCTCTAGTTATTCTCTATTCTTCTTCCCCACTGCTTGTGCTCTACTCACAAGGCTCCTTTTGCTTCCTAATTCTTAAATTTAAAATTGAAAGTAGATTAAAAACCAAGTCAATCAGAACAGACGTAGTCTAGGAATTTGGGTCATTGGAGGTTGGAAAAATCTGATGTTATTACCTTAGAGCTAGAAAAACAATTAGAATGTTCAAGAAGGAAAAAGGTATGCTGTACCTTTTTACACAGTTTTGGTTGAGTTGGCCTTTTACGTATTTGAATCATTTTTAGTCATATGTTTTTGGTAATTGACTTCTTATATTTAGTCTCCCACATTGCTAAGCTCTATTTGTGTGTGTAAAATATATTTAATTCATGTCATAGTCAGGAGGGTAAGCCTGTGTTCATAAGGACTAAACTACACCTCCTTTCAGATGCCCAACTGACCACACTTTTTACTTTTTTACTTAGAATATTTGCCATATCTACCATATGTGGAACTAATGCTAAATTTGTAACAGGTAGTAAACATTACCTCTCAGTGATAAATTTGAAACTTTATTAGTTAATCCATGAAGTTAGGGATATTGTCTTCATTCACTGCTATATCCTAGTGCCTGTAGTACACAATAAATGTTGGTTCAGTGAATGAGAAATCTCCTTTTTCATGATTTACATTAAGCTGTGACCAGTACTATACTGTTTTCCCCATTGTGGATTGACCAGAAAGAACTATAATAAATTGTGCAGGCCGGGTGCAGTGGCTCATGCCTGTAATCCCAGCACTTTGGGAGGCCGAGGCGGGTGGATCACGAGGTCAGGAGATCAAGACCATCCTGGCTAACACAGTGAAACCCCATCTCTACTAAAAATACAAAAAAATTAGCCAGGCGTGGTGGCGGGCACCTGTAGTCCCAGCTACTCGGGAGGCTGAGTCAGGAGAATAGCATGAACCCGGGAGGCAGAGCTTGCAGTGAGCTGAGATCACGCCACTGCACTCCAGCCTGGGTGACAGAACAAGACTCCGTCTCAAAAAAAATACAATTAAATTAAATTTAAAAATGTGCAGGACTTTTTGAACTATATTCTGTTTTGAAACATGGTCTTCTGTTCCACCATTTACCCATTTGAAAGCTGACACATAGTCTTCTATTTTGTAACGTATCATTATTATTAAAAGCATGGAGGAGTCTGGAGAAAGTTTTTTTCTTTCCCCCAAAAAGAAACAGATACATTTGTTAACATGTGGTGCAATGAATTTTAGAACTCTAACCTCTCAAGAAAATTGAGATCAGGAAGCCATCTTTCAGAATGTTTTACTCTTTGAATAATCAACAGGATGTATATGTACCATTGTAGTGAAATCACTAGTAATTATCACTGGAATGTCTGCTTTTCATATTTTCTTCTCCTGTGTTATTGTGCAGCTTTGAATGGATGTTGGGCTACAGAAGATGAGACAATTCAAAGTTATATAGAAAACTGATTTTGACTTAGAAAATTCAAAGAAACTGGATTTCTCAATAGCTATGTAACTGTGAACACAGCAACAAAGACTGCTACATAGGAATAAAAATCATTAATGTAATTTAAAATATTTGAGATTATTAATTATGTAAAACTTGCTGGGCGCAGTGGCTCACGCCTGTAATCCCAGCACTTTGGGAGGCCGAGGCAGGCAGATCACGAGGTCAGGAGATCGAGACCATCCTGACTAACATGGTGAAACCCCGTCTCTACTAAAAATACAAAAAATTAGCTGGGCACAGTGGCGGGTGCCTGTAGTCCCAGCTGCTCAGGAGGCTGAGGCAGGAGAATGGTGTGAACCTGGGGCCAGAGCTTGCAGTGAGCTGAGATCGCGCCACTGCACTCCAGACTGGGCGACAGAGTGAGACTTCATCTCAAAAAATAATAATAATAATAATAATTATTATGTAAAACTTAAGAAAGCGTGTGACATTTAAGAATAAAGAATATAAGTGGTACTTCAATTAGGCTTGGGTAAATTGTTTTGTATTATACTATTAATTTTCTGGATAATGAAAAACTTACCCTTTAAGCACTAGAATATTGTTCCTATCTCATTTCTACATTATGAGACATATGTCCTCTCAGTAAATATAGTATAATATTGCCTCTCTTGACAACATCAACTGATTGTTTTTACTAGTATGAGTAAGGTAAAGTTCCTCACAACTGCATGCCTCCATTCTTCACAATTTATCTGATACTAAATGATACTGATTATGAATTTTATTTTCTGATGAACTACTTGTGAATTTTTGTGGGGTAGGGCAGAGAGTTCAGATAAGAGCAAAGTGGGGGCCTGGCATGGTGGCTCATGCCTGTAATCCCAGCACTTTGGGAGGCCGAGGCGGGTCAATCGCCCGAGATCAGGAGTTCAAGACCAGCCTGGACAACAAGGTGGGACCCCATCTCTACTAAAAATACAAAAATTAGCTGGAGTGGTGAGGGGGGCATCTGAGGCAGGAGAATTGCTGAACTCGGGAGGCGGAGGTTGCAGTGAGCCAAGATCATACCCCTGCACTCCAGCCTGGTGACAGAGTGAGACTCCATCTCAAAAAAAGAAAGAGGGGTAAGTTTTTCCCCAGAGTCTTCATTAAAAAGACTAGACTTGACATGACATACAGATTCTTCATAAATTTGTCTTTGGCCAAGTTACTTGTAGGTCTGTTAATGCCGTTTACTTCCTCACTCTTTTGTCAGCTTTGAATGCTATGCTTTTCTTTTCTCCTTAACTAATGCTTCTCTGTCAAAATCTACTTCAAGGGTCAGTCCCTTTAGGAAGCTCCCACCCCAGGTGGACCCACAATAATCTCACGAGTCATTAAAAGATGAAATAGGGTGGCAAAAGATTCACCTTCAGAGTAATACAGTATGACTGGCCATTGTCAACTTTGAAGATGGAAGGAAACCACAAGACAAAGAATGTGAAAAGTCAACAGAAGCTGGAAAATTTGATCACAGGACTTCCACAACAGTGAAATAATAAATTTGTCTTGTTTTAAGCCACCAAATGTGTGGTAATTTGTTACAGCAGCCATAAAAAACTAATACATGCACAGACTTTAAAAAATATCACTTTTTATTTTAAATAGTTTGACTCACAAGAAATAACTAAATTCATCTGGAGTCCGTATGTATGCATTACCCACCTTCCTACAACAATATCTTACATAATCATAGTACATTATGGATATCAGGAACTGGCATTGATACAGTATTATTATTATTATTATTATTATTATTATTTTTGAGACAGGGTGTGTCTTACTCTGTTGCCCAGGCTGGAGTGCAGTGATGCAAACTCAGCTCACCGTAGCCTCGACCTCCCAGGCTCAGGCAGTCCTCCTATGTCAGCCCCGACCCAAGTAGCCGAGACTATAGACACGCACCACCGTGCCTGGCTAATTTTTGTATTTTTTAGTAAAGATGGGATTTCACTATGTTACCCAAGCTGGTCTTGAACTCCTGGGCTCAAGCGATCTACCTACCTCAGCCTCCCAAAGTGCTGGGATTACAGGCATGAGCCACTGCGCCTGGCCTGGTATGGTACTATTAACTGAGGGAGGGAATGACACTTTTCTAAGTGTGTCTTCCTGAATTATTTTGACTTGTGGCAGCATATTTGTGTCTTATATAAAAAAATTAGGATGAGAAGAAAGGAAAAGAAAGAAAATATTATGTTAAAAGTAAAAGCATATGTAAACAAACTCCACTGTCATTCAAATAATGTAACCACACTGAAGAGGGAAAACTAAGTTACTTTAGTAACTTACGAGTATTTGACTGTACAAACTCAGCTTTGGACAGTTTTGGGAACAGAATTGCAAACAAATAGTGAACTCCATTTTCTTTTTCTTTTTTTTTTTTTTTTTGAGACGGAGTCTGGCTCTGTCGCCCGGGCTGGAGTGCAGTGGCCGGATCTCAGCTCACTGCAAGCTCCGCCCCCCGGGTTTATGCCATTCTCCTGCCTCAGCCTCCCGAGTAGCTGGGACTACAGGCACCCGCCGCCTCGCCCAGCTAGTTTTTTGTATTTTTTAGTAGAGACGGGGTTTCACCGTGTTCGCCAGGATGGTCTCGATCTCCTGACCTAGTGATCCGCCCGTCTCGGCCTCCCAAAGTGCTGGGATTACAGGCTTGAGCCACCGCACCCGGCCATTTTTAGTTGAAATGGCTGAAACAATTCTGAAGCTCTTTTATGTGTAATATAGGATTTAGCAAATGAATAAGTATGTTGATGTTATTAGGACCCAGGATTCTCAGTGGAAGAAGGAACATACAAATATGAATTGGGATAGTGAGGGATACCCTGTGGGGATGGAATGGAATTGAAAGTAATGGCATAGACTCAGGATTTCTCAAATATATATGCATGTATATGTTCTCATGTATGTATGTGTATGTATATATGTACATGCATATATTTCCTAGCTCCATCTATAGGCAAAAGTGGCCTAGAAGCAAAGTCACCCCAGTAAAAATGATCTAACACATGCCCTAACACCTAAAATTTTGGTCTTTGATACCATTTCTCACCAAAGGGAACCAGGACTCTTAGGAGAAATGGCTGGATTGGGGCTAGGACAGGGTAGGTACAATATGAGCCTGGAAAAAGAAAAGAGCTCTGTCTCAAGGACGCAGGAACTAAGTTAAAGGGTTCCTACTGCATAAATCTAGGACATGTTTAGCACCAGAATAATTAAGGATAGTAATGACTTATAGACTGTTAGGAAAAATATAGGTATTCATGAGTCCACACTGCTAATGAATAAAGTAAGTAGAGAAAAAGGGAGGATTTTGCTATGTAGAATGCCAAGTGCTGACTGGTAAATACAGAGTGAGTGCTGGATTTGGAAAATAATTCTATAATCATTATAGTAAAGATCTATTCAGGCAGAAATTATCAATAGATGCTAAATCTAGCCAGGCATTTTGATGAGAGATGAGATATTTACGTGATCTTAAAGTGCCTTGCTACAGATTGCTTTTTAGTTGCAGGAAAAATACTAAGTATTCATTGGAGAAATTGGACAGCATTGGACAAAATTTGGGAGAACAAAATTAACATCACCAAAGACAGTACAAAGAGTTTAGCAAATCCTTTCCCCCAAAGAACCAGTATAAAACTAGACAAAATTGTTGAATACAACTATTTCAGGGCTCTGGAAATTGACCAAAAGCAAATGACAAATTTAGAAACGTTTATTCATGCTAGAACTTTGTGTAAAAACTGCAGGAGTCTGCAGCATTCTTATCTGGTGGTTGCCCTCTCTCCCCTACATCCCATCTCTGCCAGTGAGAGTGGTAGTGGCAGAGTAGGGCTGGGTAGCAAACCAGCTTTGCTGCCAGATGGAGTGGAATTTATTTGGGGTGGAGGGCTAAAACCCATGGCATCATTATCAGTATAAGTATTGAACCCAGTAGAAGATGAAAGGAGAAAAACATCAGATGCCTGTCTGAATTACAGTCATAGTTGGGGCTAGTGCACATCAGCCAGAAATTTAACAGAGAAATTGTGGAGAGGAGAAAGTCTTAGAAGGACTAGACAGTGTCTCTATACATCCCTGGCTGCCTGGGAAACTATGCACATATGCAGGAAGACCCAATAAAATTCAGCTGGAACTGAAAGCATACTTAAAATCTGGATAAACTGTGAACGCACTTCAACCCGTGCAAAATTGGTCAGCAGTACATAGAAGCTTTACTGGTTCAAGGTCTTTGAGCACAACCTCTGCCCAAATTATGGACTGACCAAGTGGACCATGCAAACGCAGGGATAACCCCTAGGAAGCCAAGCTAAACAATAAAAATTTTTAAATGAGACATCAGCAGCCTAACATCACAAGCAGATTTTGCAGCTTAAAGCAGTGACCACCCTCCCCCACTCAAAAAAAAAAAAAAAGCTTTCAGGAAAAAATAATTCAAATTTAATGCAGTGTATTATTTATAATGTTCAATTTTTACCAAAAAGCAAGAGACATTCAAAGAAACAGTAAAGTGTAACCCATACTCAGGGGAAAAAAAATAGTATTAACTGCCTTGAGTGAACACACATACTGGATTTAGCAGATAAGGACTTTAAATCAGCTATTATAAATATGCTAAAAGAATTAATGGTAGCCATATTGAAAGAATTAAGACAAAATATAATGAGAGTGGCTCAACACCTAGGCAATTTCAGTAGTGAAGTAAAAACTGAAAAAGAGCCAAATAGACATTATAGATTGAACAGTATGATAACTGAAACAGGCCAGGCATTGTGACTCATACCTGTAATCCCAGTACTTTGGGAGGCTGAGGCAGGAGGATCTCTTAAGCCCAGGAGTTCAGGACCAGCCTGAGAAACATAGTGAGAACTCATGTCTACAAAGTAAAAAATTAGTCGGGTGTGGTGGTGCACCCCTTAGTCCCAGCTATGCAGGAAGCTGAGGTAGGAGGATCGCTTGAGCTCAGAAGGCTGGGGCTGCAGTGAGCTGTGATTATGCCACTGCACTCCAGCCTGAGCAACAGAGTAAGACCCTTTCTCGAAATAAATAACTAGAACAGAAATTCTCTAGCTGAGCTTAATAGCACATTTGAGATGTCAGAAATAAAAATAAAATTTGGTGAAAGACCAAGAGAAATGATCCAGTATAAAGAACATAGAGAAAAAGATTGAAATAAAATAACAGATTCTCAGAGACCTTTGAGACAATAATACCTTTTAGGTACAGATCATCTCCACTGGATGGATATGGGGGTGATTAGAAGAGTGTATTTGAAGAAATAATCTCAAAAACTTTCCAAAATTTGTTGAATTCATTAACCTGTAGACCCAAGAAACACAATGAAGCCCAGATTAACAGTAAAAAAATCCCCATGTAGACACAGCATGATTGTGAAACTGGTGAAAGCAAACTCTTGAGAATAGCAAGATAAAATAATTCATCAATATGAATCAAAAGAACTAGAATATTATTACAGTGGGTCTCTCAACAGAAAGAATGGGAGACAGAAGGCATTGATGTGATGTATTAAAAGCACTGAAAGAAAATGTCAGACAAGAATTCTGTCACTGGCAAAACTATCTTTCAGAAACAAAGATAAAATGAAGACATCTTCAAGTAAACAAAAACAGATTTGTTGCTACTAGTAGACCTGCTCTATAAGAAATACAAAAGGAAGGCCAGATGTGGTGGCTCACACCTGTAATCCTAATACTTTGGGAGGCTGAGGTGGGTGGATCACTTGATCCCAGGAGTTCACAACCAACATGGTGAAACCCCATGTTTACAAAGAAATACAAAAATTATCCAGATGTGATGGCATACAGCTATGGTCCCAGCTACTTGAGAGGCTAAGTTGGAAGGGTCTTTTAAACCTGGGAGGCAGAGGTTGCAGTGAGCCAAGATCGCACCACTACACTCCAGCCTGGGTGATCGAGTGAGACTGTCTCTCCAAAAAAACAAAAAATCAAAGGAAATCCTTAAGACTGCAGGAAAGAGAGACCAGTTAATAACTTGATTTCACACGAACAAACAACACTAGAAATGGCAAATCTGTGGGTAAATAGACTATATGTGTATTTTTTTATTTCTTCTCTTAGTTTTTAAAAAAAGCATAAAGAAATCACAAGCATTCCTATACACCAATAATACACAAACAGCCAAATCATGAGTGAACTTCCATTCACAATTGTTACAAAGAGAATAAAATACCTAGGAATACAACTTATGAGGGATGTAAAGGACCTCCTCAAGGAGAACTACAAACCACTGCTCAAGGACATGAGAGGACACAAACAAATAGAAAAACATTCCATGTTCATGGATAGCAAGAATCAATATCATGAAAATGGCCATACTGCCCAAAGTAATTTATAGATTCAATGCTATCCCCATCAAGCTACCATTGACTTTTTTTCACAAAATTAGAAAAAACTACTTTAAATTTCATATGGCACCAAAAAAGAGCCCGTATAGCTAAGGCAATCCTAAGCAAATAGAACAAAACTGGAGGCATCATGCTACCTGACTTCAAACTATACTACAAGGCTACAGTAACCAAAATAGCATGGTACTGGTAGCAAAACAGATATATAGAACAATGGGACAGAACAGAGACCTCAGAAATAACACATCTGCAACCATCTGATTTTTGACAAACCTGACAAAAGCAATGGGGAAGGGATTCCCTATTTAATAAATGCTGTTGGGAAAACTGGCTAGCCATATGCAGAAAAGTGAAACTGGACCCCTTTCTTACACCTTATGCAAAAATTAACTCAAGATGTATTAAAGACTTAAATGTAAGACTTAAAATTATTGAAAACTCTACAAGAAAATCTAGGCAATACCATTCAGGACATAGGCATAGGCAAAGACTTCATGTCTAAAACACTGAAAGCAATGGCAACAAAAGCTGAAATAGACAAATGGGATCTAATTAAACTGAAGAGCTTCTGCACTGCAAAAGAAACTACAGAATGGGAGAAAATTTTTCCAATCTATCCATCTAGCAAAGGGCTAATATTGAAAGAATTTACAAAGAACTCAAACAAACTTAAAAGAAAAAAACAACCTCATCAAAAAGTGGGTGAAGGATATGAACAGACATTTGTTAAAAGAAGACATTTATGCATCCAAGAAACATGAATAAAAGCTCATCATCACTGGTCACTAGAAAATTGCAAATCGAAACCACAGTGAGATACCATCTCATGCCAGCCATAATGGCAGTCATTAAAAAGGAAACAACAGATGCTGGAGAGGATGTGGAAAAATAGGAATTCTTTTACATTCTTGGTGGGAGTGTAAATTAGTTCAACCATTGTGGAAGACAGTGTGGCAATTCCTCAAGTTTCTAGAACCAGAAATACCATTTGACCCAGCAATCCCATTACTGGGTGTATAGCCAAAGGATTATAAATCTACTATATTCTACTATAAAGACACATGCACACATATGTTTATTGCAGCACTGTTCACAATAGCAAAGACTTGGAACCAATCCAAATGCCCATCAGTGATAGACTGGATAAAGAAATGTGGCACATATACACCATGGAATACTATACAGCTATAAAAAAAGGTTGAGTTCATGTCCTTTGCAGGGACATGGATGAAGCTGGAAACCATCATTCTCAGCAGACTAACACAGGAACATATAACCAAACACCGCATGTTCTCACTCTTAAGTGGGGGTTGAACAACGCGAGCACATGGACACAGAGAGGGGAACATCACACACCTGGGCCTGTCGGGGGATAGGGGAGGGATAGCATTACGAGAAGTACCTAATATAGATGACAGTTTGATGGGTGCAGCAAACCACCATGGCATACGCATACCTATTTGGCAAACCTGCACATTCTGCACATGTATCCTAGAACTTTAATAAATAAAAATACATAGAAAGTAATAATTTTAACTGTTTTGCAGTTGTAACATTTTTAAATGTTATATATGACAGTAGGAACATATCCAGACCTCTGGATTAATGATACAGTCCATGGGCAGTTCATTCTTGTGTGTGGTTTCCTTGAGGCGTAAGATTGCAGTTGGAAAAGGGATGTCTGCCCTGGAGGAAAGGTTAACTGAGCCCCTAGACTAAATAAAATATTTCTTCCCAAAAGGGGTATGGGACATTCTAGCATCACTAAAAACAAGTGAGAAAAGACAGTTCCCCCAGATAGGCAGCACAAAGGAGGAGTAAACCTCCTGGTTATGGGCACTACATTTATCCCCATTATCTGGCAGGATTTGGAGGATAATTGCCCAGGAAAAGACGTAAGCATTGAGTAGGCTACTCCAGTGTCCAAAAGAAAACTTATAGTCCTACCTGCTACATCCAAAGCATTCCTTGGCTCTGTCCCTTCAATAGTGATGTTTGATCTGGGAGCCAGCTGGATTGTAGGCCACTTCAGCTCAAGGTCAGGGATTCTCTCCCAGGGGCCCTCCAGCCCTCTGGGCAGTCCTATTCCCAGTTGCCAGGTTTGTGGTGGAGGGGGGCAAGCCATGCAAGGCTTTTTCCCATCTGTCCCATTGATGCAGTTGGCCTTCCAGTGGCCTGGCTTCTTATACCAATGGCGATTATTTGGGAAGATATTCCTAGGGCAAATTGGAGGGAGCTGGTGGACTTCTAAGACAGCCAATAGTTGGAGCTGCCACTTTTCCATTTGCCTTTCCTTTTCCTGAGCCCTTTCTTCTTCCTCTTGGTCCTTGTTGTAAAAGACCAAGGCAACTGTTTTGAGAATGTCAGGCATAGGGGTATTGGGGTCCAATGGTAGCTTTTGGAGTTTGCTCTGAATATCTGGGGTTGCCTGAGTTAGGAAATGGTCCTGTAGGACCAGTTGCCCTTCTGATGTCTCTGGGTCTAGGTTAGTATGTTTCACTAGGGCCTCTTGTAGCCTCTCTGGGAAAGTGATGGGGTTTTCAAGACGACCTTGATCTGTTAAGGCCAATGTATTATAGTTCACAGCCTTTGTTCTGCTAGCTTTTATCCCTTCTACCAGGCAGAGGAACATGTGGTTTCATCCCCATATACCTCCCTGGGTATTGTAATCCCACTTAGAGTTAACCTGGGGAACTGTGATGGCTCCTACAGGGTAGCCACCAGGGTCAGTCATACGCATTGGATTTCCAAATTGTTGGGCCACCTCCGTAATGGAATCACTTTCTCCCTTAGACAGAATTTGCCCTAGTATGACTGAGAAATCCCTCCAAGTGAGTTCAAATGTTAATCCCAGTTTACAGAACCCTTTGATGTATTTGTCAGGGTCCTCCATAAACTCCCCTAGTTCTACTGTAATTTGGCTCAGGCCTTACATAGTGAATGGAGTCTGGGATCTAGTGGGTACACTGGGGCTACTGGCCTCTTGAAGGGGGCATGACCTAAGAGGGTGGTATCCAGATGATAGCCCTGGATATGGAGGGGCTACGGGCCTGGGAGACTAGAATATAATGAGGTAGAAGGGGCAGTGGGGTTTGAGCTGTCATCTTTTGCCCTTCTGGGGCTTGAAACCAGGGTATACCCAATAAGGAGTGTCCCGAACCAACCAGAGGGGACTGTCTGGCTATGGCAGCTATCATCACTAGATCCATTTTACAAGCCCAACAAAGGTCAGGGTTGTTTTACAGGGCTATGAAGGCCTGTATATAGGGGATTTCTATCCATATTCCCTGCTGGTGGCAAAGTAAATCTAGTTGATAGATTATGTTAATATTTTGGTTTTCTGTCCAAGATTCCTGGTCTTGGAGCACAGTTGTATTCAACTCAGGCTGTGTTACAGAAAAACATTAGCCTTTTCCTTTATAGGGTTTTGGAGTCAAACTTTTCCCAGTTCTTGAGAATGCATCTGAGGGTTGTGTCCTGTGGTATGAAGATGGAATTACCCACCTGTGAAGAGAGAATAGACGAGAAAAAAAGAAAAAAAGTGTCTTCTCTTCCTATTATCCTGAATAGGACGCCCCCCATTTGTCCTTAGGGTTCTGGAATGAGTTGATCTTACTGTGTACCCTTAACTTCGGTACCCTCTTTTCACAGAAGAGATACCAGAGTGAACAGAGAGCCCTCTCCTGTTCATCCGTGGGGTTCCGGAATGAACTGGTCTTACTATTTACCCCTAACCTTGCCTTCATCTCTGTTCTAATGATAATCTGTTAACTTGGGACCAGCCTCCGTCTCTGTCCTATGGGTCTCTTGTGCCGGCGGCCTTGCGCCATCCTATATTCTTGCCTCCATGACCTTACAGTGACTCTCACTCGGAGCATTCTAGCAACAAAATGATTATCCCTTTTCTCAGATTCCCATTTCCCTTGTTCTCTAACTAGACAAGAAACCTGTTTTTCAGCTAACTGCTGCAAGGGGGCTGAACTTCCCTCCCTTCAAATATGACCTTGAAGATCTTGATGAATATTGAGAAAGGCATGGAAGTGATTAGAGAAATGGAAGCTCCAGGAGGAAGTAGGAAGAAGCCAGAGGAATAATCATGGAAACCTTTCTTAGGCTTCCAAAAACAACATCCCTTGGATTTGAGAGGGCAACATTTATTTGTCTTCTTAACATAAAGTAGTAACCTCTGGAGGACTTAGGGCTTGATGTAAGAATTCACAAATGGCAAAGGAAGAATTTCCCCTCCTCCCGAAGGGGTGCTAACTCAAAAAAAGCAGGTAGATGGGGTCCTTAAAGGGCTAGAATGAGGCCCTATGCGGGCAGGAAACTACTTCAGAAGCCACCGGAAAACTCAGCCCTGGACCGTAACAGGATCGAAAAGCATATGGTAAGTCATAAGGAGCTGACTGGGGATCCAATTAGTGTCTGTCCTAGCAGTGTGCCAACAGACAGAGGAAGGATTAGAAGTCATCTGAGCTGGTAGGGTAAAAACTAGTATAAGTCTCGAGATATCCACAAGGGAGCCCATGTTTTTGCTGCTGCGCAAATTCCGCAAGAGCTGAGGGTGTACCACTAACAGTTACATGGCATGCAAAGTGAAAGCAAAAGAGGCTAACTTGCCTCGAGGTGGACAGTCTGAAGGGTGTACAAGGCCATTTCAGAATACACACAGAAAACGGGAGAATAGGTGGTGTGGGTTTTTGGGAAAGAGCCAATTTTAGTTGAAAAAGCAGAGGAAACCCCAGACATTGCACAGTTTTAGGCTTTAGCCTTACCACTCTCATGAGCCTCTTGTCTAGGAGAACCTTTGTGTCTCAGGTCAAGGATCTTACCTGTGAAGGACTCCAAGGTCCTTCCTACCCCTGTGAGCTACCCATCAGCAGGAGCTGAGAGATGAGCTTGGGGAACAGAGCCACTGTGGCAGAGAATTGTTCTGGGGGGTGGTTAGTAAGCCGGAGAATGAAAAGAGCAAACAAAACTGTGTACAAGGGTTAAACACCTCCAGCCAAAGAAGGTGAGGCATAGAGATGTCTTACCACTGTGGAAGCATATTCGAATCACGTGGCACCAAAGTATGTTAATATTAGGGAATGTATCCAAGCCACAGCACCAAAGTATGTTACCAGCAGCAAATCCATACAGGTCTGCAGCAACCTCAATTCTTGCTTCCTCAGAAGAAAGAATTCAACCAAGGAGCATAAGGCAGAGTGAGAGACCAAGGCAAGTTTTAGAGCAGGAGTGAAAGTTTATTTAAAAGCATTAGAGCAGGAATGAAGGGAAGTAAAGTACACTTGGAAGAGGGCCAAGCAGACAACTTGAGAGATTAAGTGCACTGTTAGAGCTTTGACTCGGGATTTTATATGTTGTCATGTGTTCAGGGTCTTGCATCTCTCCTCCTTGGATTCTTCCCTTGGGGTGGGCACTCCACATGCACAAAGACCTGTCAGCATTTGGTAGGGGTCACATGTGCCATGTGTTTACTGGAGTTGTACACATGCTCACTGGAGGCATTCTTCCTTTACCAGTCCAAATGTTCCTAGAGGGTCATATACCAGTTAAACTCTGCCATTTTGCCTCTTAGTGCACAGGCATGAGCCCACTCTCCAACTCCTGAGATTTTATCAGGAAGCTACTGATCACCAGTTTCAGATGTTTCTGTCTGTTGGAAGATTGCCTTTCCCTGGCATCAGCTATGACCAATTATTATTTTAGAGAGACAGTTTAATAATCACCTGACCATCACCTGATGGTTGCCTGACATTCTTGGTGGTGGCGTGGGAGTGAAGGGGTCCTCTCCTTCCCTGCTCATGTCTGGCTAGCCACCTGCTGAAAAATGAGACATCAATCAATATGCATAAAATGTACATTGGTTCGGTCTGGAAAGGCGGGACAACTCAAAGCAGGGGAGGGGGCTTCCAGGTCATAGGTATATAAGAGAAAAAAGGTTGCATTCTTTTGAGTCTCTGATTAGCCTTTTACTGAATACACAATTTACATGTGAGTGGCAGATAGAGGAATAGTCACTTAAGTCTTAGTCTGGCTTAGTGAAATAATAGGGCAGAGGAAGCAATCAGATACACATTTGTCTCATAGGAGTACAGGGATGACTTTGATGACTTTGAGTTTTGTCTGTCCTTTGTCCACAAGGAATTTCCTTGTGGGCAAATTGTGAGGGAGGTATGGGACGTATGTAGCTTTTTTTTTTTTTTTTTTTTTTTTTTTTGAGACAGAGTCTTGCTCTGTTGCCCAGGCTGGAGTGCAATGGTGCAACCTTGGCTCACTGCAACCTCTGCCTCCTGGGTTCAAGCGATTCTCCTGCCCCCGCCTCCCGAGTAGCTGAGGTTACAGGCGTCTGCTACCACACTGATTTTTATATATTTAGTAGAGACAAGGTTTCACCATGTTGGCCAGGCAGGTCTTAAACTCCTTACCTCAAGTGATCCACCTGCCTCGGCCTCCCAAAGTGCTGGGATTACAGGTGTGAGCCACCACATCCAGCCTTTTTTTTTTTTTTTTTTTAAATCTTTGTAGCTATCTTATTTAGGAATAAAATAGGAGGTAGATTTTCCTGGTGCAGTTTCTAGCTTGACTTCCCTTTGGCTTGGTGGTTTGGGGATCCTGAGATTTATTTTGTTTTCACAACTATATCATCATTGTATGCCTTACTACCTTCACTCAGTATTATACTTGGGAGAGTTAGTCATGATGATACATATAATGCTAGCTCATTCATTTCCACTGTTGTTCAAGTGTACCAAAACCTTAGTGGGTTTTTAAAATTCATGTGAAATCCACAAGAATGTATTTTGTAAAATTTGTAGCATTTATTCTTGTGGATTTAATATGAATTTTTTAAACCACTTGAAAATGTATTTAGATTTCTTTAGTCATTATATCATTATTTTCCTTTATTCTAGAAACTATCTGGAGGGTAGATTTGAAGGGAATAAGGACTGGATTAGGAAAATCACTTATGAAACTATTACATTAATCAAAATGAGTGAAGATTAAAATCTGAACTAAAGATTCTGATGTATCACATGGGATAAGTTGGAAATGATAAGAGGGAATAGCAATTAATAATAGACTATGGAAATTTACATGTCACATGAAGAAATAAGCTATGATAAAGGGACAATATAGTATTTTACCTTGAGAAAACAAATGGGGACTCTTGCTTTACTGGATCTGTATGATTAAAGTTGAAGTGATATAAAGAAAGATAATTTGGTTCAGTAATAAACAGGAGAAAATAAGAAATTATGTATTTAACTTCAATGTCATAAGTATGTATGTTGTATTTTCTGGAGTTGCCACTAAAAAAATAGAAAAAGAGTTTATAAATACCATACTAACAGAGGGGATGAAAGAAGAGACAGGAGAAATCGAAAAGAAAGAAAAAAGAGAAGATAGAATAAAAAGCGTAAAATAAGATACCACATATATCTCTATATATTAGTGTATATCTCAATAATTACAATAAGTATAGATGGATTAAGTGAACTAGTTAAAAGACAAAGGTTGTCAGACTAAAATATTTCAGTTACAGACAGTCTCTGATTTATGTTCAATTTAAGATTTTTCAACTTTACAATGGGTTTATTAGGACGTAACCCCATCATTAAATTGCAGAGCATTTGTGCATGCTGTTTACAAGAAGTAGAGAAAGGTTGAAATTAAAAGATGGGAAAAGATATAGTAGGCAAATTTCAACAACAACAAAGCTGGTGTGGTATTAGTAACGTCAGACAAATAGATTCTGCAAGGGTTAGTTTTTAGAACAATGCTAGCATTCTAAAACAGGAACCTCAATACAGGCCTTAGAGATGAAATTGAAAAGAAGGTAATAGTGTATTTCCAAACAACTAATATGTTCAATGAGTATTACGTGATTTGAAGAATAAAGGCAAAACTGAAAGTTTGGGAAAACAAATACTCATAGATTACATGGAATTTACAGTTTAACCAAGTATTTTCCTTCAGAGTCCAAAATTACTGGCTTTTTCTTTCCATGTATACTGTCTATGATTGTTGACAACACATATAAAATTAAATGCATTTGGTAAGTCCTTGCTCTTATGTTTTCAGGAATTCAGAATGTCCTCAGCCTCTTTTGTGCAGTCCTCACAGAAAATAAGGTTCTCTTCCATTCTGCAAGTTTCCAGAGACTTAGCGATGCTTGTAGAGCCCTGGAATCTTTAATGTTTCCTCTTAAATATAGGTGAGGTTTTCATTTGTTAATTTTATTTATTCCTAAACTACATATCACTTATTGTCGATAAGTCATAATGTTATGGCACAATGGTTTTGAACCACATAGGGGTATTTCACAAAGTTATGCTGTTACATGAGTCATAGTTTTGATAAAATCTAGTCTAGAATTTGAGACTTTCCAAGTTGTCCATTACTGAATGTTGATTAGTGTAAAAATACTTAATTTGAATAGTATTGTCAGCAACTTTTAATTGTCTTTTAACACATTTGGCATAAATGTCTAGTCAGTGCTATTTGATATTAAAGAATTATTAATTTTTAGAAGTTATAATGGTAGAGATTCTATTAATAAAAAGCTCTTATCTTTCTTAGATACCCACTGAAGTATTTATGGGTAAACAATGTGACATCCGGGATTTGCTCGAAAATAATACAGTAGAGAAGAGAAAAAAAGTGGGTAGAGATATATACGTAGCCGTGCATTGGTAATTCTCAAAATTGACAATTACTGCAGGGCTTCATTATAATTTTTTCCTCTGTTTTTTTATGGGATATGTTAAAAAAATTTTCCTAATAAAAACTTAAAAAACAAAACAGTGATGCCTAATAGTGCTATAACTAGAATAGCATACCTCTAATATACTGTTTAATCAACTGATAATCTAACATCTAGGAAATTAGTTCATATAAACTAGATAAAATTTTAGACTCCAGAATTTCTTTAAAAAATATTTTTAAATTTAGGTACTTTTCTTAACTTTTTAGATAAGATAGAGAATTATTGGTCCTGGTTTTTTGTTTTTGTTTTTGTTTTTGCCATTCTTATTGAATGCAAAAATCAAATATAGACAGTGGAATTTGAGTGCTTATTTTATATAGACAAATCATTGCCTCATATTGAGAGAGGAGGCCCTATCAGAGAGTCAGTGTTACTGTCTAATGTCGGGTTTCTATGTAAGGAAAAATGCTTTCAAACAATATTAGAAGACCTAAAGAGACTGCTTGCCTAGAAGAAACAAAGGTTAAGGAAGCAGGCTTGGATTCCATTCACTTTATGTCTTATATCTTATTGTATTTTTCACATGAAGATTTTTAAATCATTTTTTCCAAAATTTTAGTATTAAAAAGCATGAAAACATTATTGATAATTTCTAAACCTAAGTAATATGCAACTTATACAGCATAAGGATGAAAGAAAATATGTTTATGTTAAAGAAAAATATATGTGACACGTATTTTTATTCTTTCCAGTTATCCTTATATCCCTATTCTCCCGGCTCAGCTACTGGAAGTTCTGAGTTCCCCAACACCTTTCATTATTGGGGTACATTCTGTCTTTAAAACTGATATCCACGAACTTGTAAGTATTCATCTTTAAAGTTTCCAGTTATTGAGTCCAGAAGTTTATCATATTACTTTGGGTCCTATAACATTTCAACTAATCACTATTTTCAGATCTGTAGCATTTCCAGTAGAAAAGATTGGATAGAAGAAAAATATCATTGAAAAGTCTGTATATTAATTTTGCCATATACAAGTATAGGAGGTTTTATAAAGGAATTTATTAATATTTTTAAATATCCCTCTTTTGGTGCATTGTTTATCTTTATTATTCATCTTACATATGACAAAAGATAAATTAATCTAATATTCTATTTATACTTTTGATATTAGTGCATAATTGATTTATATTTTGAAGTGAGACCTGTCTTTTTTTTTTTTTTTTTTTTTGAGACGGAGTCTCACTCTGTCGCCCGGGCTGGAGTACAGTGGCCGGATCTCAGCTCACTGCAAGCTCCGCCTCCCGGGTTTACGTCATTCTCCTGCCTCAGCCTCCCGAGTAGCTGGGACTACAGGTGCCCGCCACCTCGCCCGGCTAGTTTTTTGTATTTTTTTAGTAGAGACGGGGTTTCACTGTGTTAGCCAGGATGGTCTCGATCTCCTGGCCTCGTGATCCACCCGTCTCGGCCTCCCAAAGTGCTGGGATTACAGGCTTGAGCCACCGCGCCCGGCCGAGACCTGTCTTGATACCAAATTGCTGATAACTAACAAAGCAGAAAGCATATTCAAAAGAGTGAAGAGTTTTAGTAGAACACAAGTTTGATATGAGCTTCCACCAAAGTTTTGTATTCTTAATGCCATATGAATAGGAATACCGAAGAAGGAAAAGTATACTCTACATTCAAGCCAGTTCTGGAATAATTCATTTAGTTCTGTGTATCACTCTTCATGAGGGACTGTAACAAAATAAAGCTTATCAGAAAAGGACATCCAGGATTATCAAGTATTTAGAAACTATATTCTGTAAGGGCCTAAGGAAATTTTCTCAGGTAATAAGCTGATACTATTTCACAGGTAAAGATAAGTATTTAAGTTACTGTCATAGAAGAAGGGTTGAGATTCATTTTTTGTAACTCTAAAAGGCTGAAATAGAATCGGTGGATAAAGTGGCTATAGAAACGGATTTCTGCCCATTAAAAGTATTTCCAACAATTAGAACTGCCCGGTTATAGAATGGATTTCCTTATGTGAGATGAGGAGTGTACTCTCAAGCACTGTAAGTAGAGTGTAAGGAAAAGATTATGTGACACTTTACAGGGAGTCTGAGAGAAATTCTTTACTGTAAAATTAGGCTGCATAACGTCTGTGTTCCACAGATCCCTAAGATTTTGTAATTCTGCTTCTGTTTTAGTTTTAAATGCCAGCAACTAAGTAATTACAGTTGTAACCAAATCAGAGGTATCATTTAAAGTAACAAAATATTATTCAACATTATAAACAGGACTTTCATTCGTATAGTCATCATTCTTTCTAACTTTAGGTGTTGACACTTAGTTCCTATTTAATTTTGGTATCACCATATAAAAATATGTATAAATCAATAAACATTCAATAAAACCTAATTAATACTAATTAGAAGCATACCCACCTGGTTTGTAGGTAATTTTATTTCTTCTAAATGGAAACAGTCACTGGAGGCCGGGCATGGTGTCCCACACCTGAAATCCCAACACTTTGGGAGGCCAAGGCAGGCAGATCACCTGAGGTCAGGAGTTTGAGACCACCCTGGCCAACATAGAGAAACCCCGCCTCTACTAAAACTACAAAAAATTAGCTGGGCTTGGTGACGCATGCCTCTAATCCCAGCTACTCAGGAGGCTAAGGCAGGAGAATCGCTTGAACCTGAGAGGTGGAGGTTGCAATGAGTCAAGATTGCACCACTACACTCCAGCCTGGGTAAGATTGCACCACTACACTCCAGCCTGGGTAAGACTCCGTCTCAAAAATACATACATACAAACATGCATACATACACATATACATACGTACATACATACAGTTACTGGAGATAGGACAAACCAAGTGTTGCCAAATAAATAAATAAAAACAGTCGCTGGAGGTAGGACAAACCAAGTGTTGCCAAATGCAAATTTCTTAAAATCGTAATGAATAAATTAGAATGAATTATATTGTCAATATAACAGCTTCACTCATCTTGGCTGTTTTCTCTTACATTTTTATGTAAGTTATTTTTAAATAGACTTTTGTAAAATGCTAAAAATCAGATTTTTCTAAGTGGCTAAACAGTACCCTTTTGATGTATACTAAAATTGCTTTGTTAATTCTTGTAATAAATACTAATTTGTTTAGAATATTACTAAACTACTTGAATAAAGTGTCTGAAATGCAATCCTCTGTGCTTGCTGCAGCCGCATATACAGTAAAATCAGAACAAAAGGCAATGGCTGAAACAAAATAGTGTCATTGAACACTCATGCAGCAGTCCACAGACATGTTCCATTATGCCAGACCAATCTGCTCTATGAAGTCATTCAAGATCCAAGCTTCCATCCTTCTTGTTTCTCCAACAGAATCCTCCCAGGCATTGTCATCATGTGTATGCTTGAAGGCTGGTTTGCTGTCGTTTATAATTTTAGTCTAAGGGAAAAGGAAAGACAGCATAGGAGAGCTTTACATATCCCCTCTCTTGAAGGACAGGAATATGTCACTTCTCATGTTTTATTGGCAGAATCTAAGCCACATGCCACATCTAATTTCAAAGGAAGCTGGGAAACACAGTGTTGCTGGGAACTTGTTAGCCCAAAATTGTACTACTATGGACAAACAAGTGTCTCTTCTACACGTGATTCTTCTCATTTTGAATTAGTCAAGGGAAAAATAATTTGCTTAACAACAAATGTATTTCCGTAATTATAGGTTAATTTTTTTTATCTCTTTCAGTTAGATGTAATCATAGCAGATTTGGATGGAGGCACTATTAAAATTCCTGAATGTATTCACCTCTCTTCTCTCCCAGAACCACTTCTACATCAGACGCAATCAGCTCTTTCTTTGGTATGACATGTTTTTGTAATAGTAACTTTCTCTTTATTTAAATCTGAAGCTAAGATAGCTGAAATTGAAAATGTTTGTCAATACAGTTTGTTACTTTAAAGAGAGCTATATGTTGGAAACATGAACATATTCTTTTATAGTATTTAGAATTATTCATTTACTAGGTAGTTATCTAAAACATATATTTTGGATCCTAACTGAATATTTGTTCTACATTGCTTCCTTCATTCAGCGTACAGGACCTAGTACTGTCCTAGGTATTGGAAAATCACCTGTGAAAACAAGGCTCTGCCTTGAAATCCCTGATTCCCCTAAGATCCCCCATTAGGTGTTGGCTTCTCTTCTCTAGCCTCCCTATTGGCATCTCGTTCCTCTTTGGTACCTACAAAACACTGTAATATTGTCTTGCCAATACTTTCAGGTTATTACAGAAAGATGTGTCTTATTGATACATAAAATGTCCAACATTCCACTCTAAATGCCATATGAATAGAAATACCAAAGAAGGAGAAGTATACACTACATTCAAGCCAAGTAAAGCTTTAAAACATCTTGTGGCTTCAGTTTTTCTCATTGAAACAGATTGAATTTTTTTTGCAGTTATTTTATCTTAGCTGAATTCCGAAAACATGGTATTTTGTTTTACTGATAGCATTTTAGGTGCTTATCATCAGAAAATTGAAGTGTAGAAATTCTGCATTCCTTTTCAACACATTACTAGAACTAAGGCCTTCATATTCTACTTTAAGAATATTTTATTCTGGGCTATTTAAAACATTTTTTCCCTCTTAAATAGAAACTTAGAAGCCTAGGATAACCAGGAGGGATTTTATTCTCAGAAAACTTTCAAATTTGTGTTAGTCTTTTTTGTTGTCATAGTGGTATCTGTGAAATGGGAACAGTTAGAGAATCTACTAAAAATACAAAAATTAGCTGGGCATGGTGGCACATGCCTGTAATCCCAGCTACTCAGGAGGCTGAGGCAGGAGAACCGCTTGAACCTGGGAGGTGGAGGATGCGGTGAGCCGAGATCGCGCCATTGCTCTCCAGCCTGGGCAACAAGAGTAAATCTCCATCTCACCAAAAAAAGAAAAAAGAAAAAAAAGGAGTTGATTTAAAGACAATTTAAAGAGAAATCTTGACTATATAATTGCATAGATGGTGTATGTATATATAGCAAAAGCTGAGAAGGTAGTATTTGAATGACTGAAGAAAGTTTAATGTTTCTAGAATTCCTATAGGGATTAAATCTTATGTGTGGTTACTTACTAGTGATATGAATAGTTATTTAGGGGTTAAGTACCAAAATTAACAAAGAGTAAGATTGTACTTCTTAAGTCAATGGCTCCTGGTAAGGGTTCTGCTGCATACTCGTATACCTAAACCTGCAACACCTGTGCCACCAAATTTGATCAATATGTAAAATTCCTTTTTGGTAAAACTGAGTATACATATTGTTATAGTTACTAAGCACAATGGTGGATTAGGTACTACTTACTGTTCCGTGAATAAGAAATAGGAGCATAGGGCCGGGTGTGGTGGCTCACACCTGTAATCCCAACACTTTGGAAGGCTGAGGTGGGTGGATCATCTGAGGTCAGGAGTTCGAGACCAACCTGACCAACATGGCAAAATCCCATCGCTACAAAAAAAAAAGACAAAAAATTAGCCAGCTGTGGTGGTGCACACCTGTAATCCTAGCTGCTCAGGAGGCTGAGACAGGAGGCTCGCTTGAACCCAGGAGGCGGAGGTTGCCGTGAGCCGAGATCATGCCATTGCACTCCAGCCTGGGCAACAAGAGCGAAACTCCGTCTCAAAAAAAAAAAAAAAAAGAAAAAAAAGAAAAGAAAAAAAGAAATAGGAGCATAATGTATTGTCAAACTAGGACCAAAAAGAAACTACATTTCATGGATGATTGGGAACATCAACACACAAGCATATAAGCTTTGTTTCATTAGTAAATAATTATAATCAAATGGCAACACTATACTTAAACTGTGTAATAACAATGGATTATTTTATAGACACCAAGATATTTTGTGCTGTGCTTGTGATTCAATGACTTGAACTGCCAATATTTTAGTGTTGTCTTTAAGTGTTGTTTTGAGTCTTTTGGTCTGTTCTCAGCATACCATCAAAAATCTTAGTATTTGAAAATGATTCTGCAAGGAGAAAATTTGCTACATACTGATACAATTTCATCTTCTCTGTGTAAGTCCTACACAGGCCCTTCTTTCACAGCTGCTCCCCAACCTGCTTTCCTTCAAAGCTTAACTCAAATGTTACTTTATTTTTTGTTTAGTTTTCCCTAAGTTGAATTAATTATGCTTTACATTTCACATATTGCACTTTATATATTTTAGCACTTTTGTGACATGGTTTTATACTTTTACCTGTTTAGACTGCAAAGTTCAAAATCTTATTTTCTTTCTCCTCAGTAATTTTTTTTTTTTTTTTTTTTTGAGACAGAGTCTTGTTCTGTCGCCCAGGCTGGAGTGCAGTGGTGCGATCTCAGCTCACTGCAACCTCCGTCTCCCAGGTTCAAGCTATTCTGCTTCAGCCTCCCAAGTAGCTGGGACTACAGGCATGTGCCACCATGCTGAGCTAATTTTTGTATTTTCACTAGAGACAGGGTTTCACCATGTTGGCCCGGCTGGTCTCGAATTCCTAACCTCAAGTGATCCACCCACCTTGCCCTCCCAAAGTGCTGGGATTACAGGCATGAGCCACTGCACCTGGCCTCTCCTCAGTAATTTTTCATTACACTTAGAACATAAAAACAAGCAGCTGTTTTTAAAAATTCAGCTATATAGATTATTCCCTTACCAGACATGACTACTATTTTATAGTTTAGTGTATTTTTTTTTCAGAACTTTTCATTCTCATTTCTCTCTCTCTCTCTCTCTCTCTCTCTCTCTCTCTCTCTCTCTATATATATATATATATATATATATATATATACCTATGTAGATTTAGGGTTTATTTTGTTTTATTTTCAAATAAGTTAGACCATACTATGTGTATTTTTCTAGAACATGTTTCAACTGAATATTTTGTCTTGGAGATCTTTCTACAGTGGTACATATAGAACTACCCCAGCTAATTGAATTGTATTAATGGAGGGAATATATTATAATTCATATGCTGACATTTTCATCTTAATGTCCCAATAATAGATTTCATTGATATTAAGATATTTTACATAACAAAACTTTTTTGCTTTAGATTTTACACCCAGATTTGGAAGTAGCAGATCATGCTTTTCCTCCTCCACGAACAGCTTTATCCCACTCAAAAATGCTGGTAAGAAGTTTAATATTTACATTTAATGCTGTTGAAGAGTGCTGTTCTTTTATTTGTAGGGTTTTTAAAGAAGCTAAGTGAAGTTAGAGTTAGATGGACAGCAGAGTAAAAAGTGCCCAAAACTAGAAATTAATAGACTTGCCACTGACTGTCCTTATGTCCTTCTCAAGGAGGAAGCACAGGGAAGCACACTGGGCAACAGGCCACTAGGGCTAAGACTGTTGCCCTGAGGAGGCATGAGTTAAGTGTAGGACAGAAAATCAGAGCCTAGATTATAGCCTGGAAAACTGTGCCAAGCATCAAATTGAAACAGCCAGGCAAGGATTAAAAACAGAAGAGATGCTTACAAAAATGGATATAAAGAATGTTGGTTATAGGAGAGAATCAAGTTTGAAGAGTGTGTGGATGGAAATAGTTCCAATTAGAAGCCATAGAAGGTTATATATATAACAGAGGCCCCTTTTTTATTTTGCTCAGTGCATTTCTTAGCAGTGGGTTTTGTAACCAATAAGGAACCTCAGGGGGCTGAACACATATACTTAAGCATTCTTGACCTTCATTTCCTGATCAATTAAGTAAGGCATTGACTAACAGAATCTGTCAGTTTTCTTAC
Source organism: Macaca fascicularis (assembly GCF_037993035.2). Classification (NCBI taxonomy): domain Eukaryota; kingdom Metazoa; phylum Chordata; class Mammalia; order Primates; family Cercopithecidae; genus Macaca; species Macaca fascicularis. The sequence goes on from NC_088388.1 coordinate 55,820,299, forward strand.
AGTTCTAAACTGTGATTCCAATAAAAGCTGGATTAAATACAATCTTAAGAGTTTTTTCTTCTTATATTTGTCTTATATTTGGTTGTGACTGTAATTGTTTTGGTGCATATAAAAATCAAAGGACTTGGGATATATGCCAAATGTCCTTGGGATGTATGAAAAGGTCACCTTTTTGACTTGATATTTCATTTGTTTTTAAAAAGTTAAATTACCTAACCTTTCTTCTTATATTTTTAGGATAAAGAGGTGCGAGCAGTTTTCCTTAGATTATTTGCACAACTCTTCCAAGGATATAGATCCTGCCTGCAACTTATAAGAATTCATGCAGAGCCAGTAATACATTTCCACAAAGTAAGATATAGAGTACTGTATTGTGTCTGTCCAAGAAATATATTCTAATTTAATAAAACTACTTGATTTTTTTTTCCTAGCCATTTATTTTGACCTTGATTTATCAAATGTGATTATTTAAAATCTCTATGTGGTTAGATATTGGTTCTTAATAATAATATGGAACTCACATACTGTCTTAGAATATGTTAACTTTAAATCAATTTTTCTTTTTTTTTTTTTTTTTGAGACGGAGTCTGGCTCTGTCTCCCAGGCTGGAGTGCAGTGGCCGGATCTCAACTCACTGCAAGCTCCGCCTCCCGGTCCACGCCATTCTCCTGCCTCAGCCTCCCGAGTAGCTGGGACTACAGGCGCCCGCCACCTCACCTGGCTAGTTTTTTTTGTATTTTTTAGTAGAGACGGGGTTTCACCGTGTTAGCCAGGATGGTCTCGATCTCCTGACCTCATGATCCACCCGTCTCAGCCTCCCAAAGTGCTGGGATTACAGGCTTGAGCCACCGCGCCCGGCCAAATCAATTTTTCTTTTAAAATTGAATGTTAATTTCTGATTTCTTCTCCTGACATGGAGACAGATTCATTTTTATTCTTTTCAATATATGTAGTATTTCAGAATAACTCCCTTTGAGAGAAAGTATTTTATGACAACACATATTTATACATGAAGGGATTTATATAGGCCTTGCTCTTTTTATTGTATTTTTGTTTTGACCATTTGTCCATTACCAAGTGATAAATTATTATTTCACGTTTTCTTTTTTCACAGACAGCATTCTTGGGGCAGCGTGGTTTGGTCGAGAATGATTTCCTCACTAAAGTACTCAATGGAATGGCATTTGCAGGTTTTGTTTCAGAAAGAGGTCCTCCTTATAGATCTTGTGATCTCTTTGATGAGGTATAGTTCTTATTAAATGAAGGCATTATTTATAGACATAATTAGACTAGTAGTTAAAAGCAAAAAGTAACATTTTTCATATTTATATAGTCATATATAAATCAGGTATTAATCCCAATGTTATTTATTATGCTTATCAAATCTCGATATTTTAATGTGGATTATAAAAATTACCAAAAAAAATATAAGATGCCTTGAAAGTACATATAATTTTTGAACAACTGAATTTTAATTAATTGAACAATGTACACTACTCAGGTGATGGGTGCACCAAAATCTCAGAATTCACCACTATATAATTCATCCATGTAACCGAAAACCACTCATACTCCAAAAACTATTCATATTTTAAACTATTATATTTTTAAAAATAGTTGATTAAAATCTTTTTGAAAAGGTAACAGTGATTGTATAAATAGAACTCTTATTTTTAAAGGCCCTGTACTGCCTAATACAGTAATTCTTTAGTCAGTGTTATAGGGAGAAAGCTCTAATTTGAAGCTAAGATAGCTGAAATTACTTCAAACTGGAGTTACATTTGGTCTATCAGAATCATAGAGCCATAGTTTAAGTTTGTGGCATTCTCACTAATCAATTTTCAACTCTTCTCTACCTGTCTTAGGAGACATTAAATATATGGAAAACAGATTTCTGTCTCTGTCTTCAAGGAATTAGCCATATAAAGGGAGAAATAGGGCAGATGTGACTCAAAATAAGAATGCTATTTGCATTTATTGTGCTCTTTTTTAAAAGCACCTTTCCATTTATCATTTAACTCTATATTCACAGCAGCCCACTCTGGTGGATAGAACAAGAATATTATTCTCATTTCAATTTTTGAAAGAGTACTGTATTAGAACCAAAAATCTAAAAAGTTTCTTGATATCTATAAAAAAACCACATTCCTAGATCCCAGGATATTGGAGAATCGTGATAGTGGTCATGTTTTGCCTCTGGTGATTTTCTTTTATATAGGGAAGGTAGGAATGAAGGTCTTAAATATCTTTGGTTCAGAGGAGAAGGATCTTTTTTTTTTTTAAAAGATAGTGAAGTATTCACAGGTAAGAATTTTTAAAGAAGAGGCACATGTTTTAGTTCTGTGTAGAATATGTTTACTGCATCAGATGCTTTAATTAATAACACAAAGCATACGAAGATTTAGGAAACATCCTGAGGTGGACAATTTTTTGTAATCAATTATTGGTCATTGATTCTCTAATACTACATATAACATGATTGGTTATTGATTCTACTAACATATCAGCCTTTAGATTCTGTACTAAGTTCATAACATAATATTTTATGGGTTTAAAATAGATGGTCTCCAAGGTCTTTTCTAGCACCTACGTTTTGTTAGTCTTTGAAGCTTTATGAATAGTAACATTGGTTTATATATTCTCTCTTTTCTATTCAAATTTATCTTCCTCTGACAGCTTCATCACAACTAAAAAGCAAGATTAGTTACTTACAGAAAACTTACTTGCCACAGCCTCTATTTTGTAGGTCTTTCCCGTGCTTGGAGTGCCCTCCTCTGTTCTTCATGCTCTGCTCTTATCTCACCACCTCTTCCAAACTCTCCCAAAGTCATTGACTCTGAGAGCCACTCGACTGCGTTAGGCTTCATTTTATGGCTCTAACTTTATGTGCTAACTTATTTTTTATTTATTTATTGTTTATACAAATATACTCTAGATTGGAAACAATGATAAGCCAAGGTTCCTATTGGGTCACCCATTAGTGTTCATCCAGTTCTCTGTTTGGCCTACAGTGGTGACTTTGGGTGTTTTACTTTTGTTACTTGACTGCCAGTAAATCATATGTATATATCAGTCAAGAGCCTAAGAAAAATGAACCATCAGAACTAACTAATTTCTCATTCTACCCTCTTTGGCCATTTGCATGGGAATGCTTTGGTAGAAAAATAGCATTTGCTCCTGGGAAAGTGATCCTTGTTTTCACTTAGCCTAGGGCAGTCTACCACAATGGGGTATTACGGGGGCTTTGAGAGGCAGCTTGCATTGTGCATGGCCTTGTCCTCACACTCCCATCAGCTAGATGTTTTAGAATGAAAAGAATGTTTGCCCTTGATCATCTTTCTGAATCCTAGCCTAGAATAGGTAAGCCATAGTTTTATATGCCTATGCAGCGAATCTATTAGTTCCTAGAAGAATCCTGTATTGTACCTTTTTATTTTTATTGTCCATCTATTTACCCTCCACAATTTTTTTTCCTGTCAGCCTTCTTTTCTTTACCCTAAGTATACAGACTCACACAGTTCTCCCAGTAAATTAGTTAATAAAGAGATAGTTTGAGACTAGAAGGAATCTAAAGGCCATTTTGTTCTTCTATCTTATTTTAGAGATGAGAAAACTGAAGCTCAGGAGTTTAAGTGCCTTGTCCCAGATCACACAGTATCAGCAGAGCTAGGACTAAAGTCTGAGCATCCTGACTTGGACATTTGGTTCATGTTTTGTGAGTTAAGGAAGTGTTTAGACACTTTCTAACTGTCTGAATTTCTCTGACTGAGGCCTATGGAATGACAGGGTCTCTCTGAGTTCCAGAAATGACTTTTCCCTAGAAGAAATAGGGCCCTAAATCCTCAGGGAGGGACCACTATACAATTCAAGGGTTTGATTGACCCTGTAACCCCAGAATGGAGGTGAAACCCCAAAACCTAAAATATTTTGTTTTAAAAATAATGTATATGTTGGATTTTTTTGGCTTGCAAATTGTATGAAATTATCACAGTTTTTGAATTTGGCATATTTTGGAATTGATGTTTTGCCTTTTGATTCTTTTTCCTAGTTGGTAGCCTTTGAAGTAGAGAGAATTAAAGTTGAAGAAAATAGCCCAGTGAAGATGATAAAGCATGTCAGAGAACTTGCTGAGCAACTATTCAAAAATGTAAGTAAGTATATTTATTTAGACAGTCATTAATTTTATTTATTTATTTATTTTATTTTATTTTTCCATAAGTTATTGGGGTACAGGTGGTATGTGGTTACATGAGTGAGTTCTTTAGTGGTGATCTGTGAGATTTTGGTGCACTCATCACCCAAGCAGTATACACTGCACCATATTTGTAGTCTTTTATCCCTCGCCTCCCTCCCACTCTTCCCCCCAAGTCCCCAAAGTTTATTGTATCATTCTTATGCCTTTGTGTCCTCATAGCTTAGCTCCCATGTATCAGTGAGAACATATAATGTTTGGTTTTCCATCCCGGAGTTACATCACTTAGAATAATAGTCTCCTATCTCATCCAGGTTACTGTAAATGCTGTTAATTCATTCCTTTTCATGGCTGCGCAATATATGTATGCATATATATATATATATATGCATACATATATATGCATACATATATATATATATATATATATATATATGGCACAGTTTCTTTATCCACTTATCGATGGGCATTTGGGTTGTTTCCATGGTTTTGCAATTGTGAATTGTGCTGCTATAAACATGCATGTGCAAGTATCTTTTTCGAATAATGACTTCTTTTCCTCTGAGTAAAACCCCCTAGTGTGATTGCTCGATCAAATGGTAGTTCTACTGTTAGTTCTTTAAGGAATCTCCACACTGTTTTCCATAGTAGCTGTACTAGTTTATGTTGACACCAGCAGTGTAGAAGTGTTCCTCGTTCACCACATCCACTCCAACATCAACTGTTTTTTGATCTTTTGATTATGGCCATTCTTGCAGGAGTAAGATGGTATCGCATTATGGCTTTGATTTGCATTTCCCTGATCATTAGTGATGTTGAGCATTTTTTCATATGTTTGTTGGCCATTTGTATATCTTCTTTTGAGAACTGTCTGTTCATGTCCTTAGTCCACTTTTGGATGGGATTGTTTTTTTCTTACTGATTTGTTTGAGTTTATTATAGATTCTGCATAGTAGTCTTTTGTCAGATGTATAGATTGTGAAGATTTTCTCCCACACTGTGGGTTGTCTGTTTACTCTGCTGACTGTTCCTTTTGCTGTGCAAAAGCTGATTAATTAGGCCCCAGTTATTTATCTTTGTTTTTATTGCGTTTGCTTTTGGGTTCTTGGTCATGAAATCCTTGCCTAAGCCAATGTCTAGAAGGGTTTTTCCAGTGTTCTAGAATTTTTATAGTTTCAGGTCTTAGGTTTTAAGTCCTTAATCCATATTGAGTTGATTTTTGTATAAGGTGAGAGATGAGGATCCAGTTTCATTCTCCTACATGTGGCTAACCAATTATCCCAGCACCATTTGTTGAAAAAGATGTCCTTTCCCCACTTTATGTTTTTGTTTCCTTTATTGAAGATCAGTTGGCTGTAAGTGTTTGGGTTTATTTCTGGGTTCTCTATTCTGTTCCATTGGTCTATGTGCCTGTTTTCATACCAGTACCATGCTGTTTTGGTGACTATGGCCTTACAGTATAGTTTGAAATCAGGTAGTGTGATGCCTCCAAATTTGTTCTTTTTGCTTAGTCTGGCTTTGGCTATGTGGGCTCTTTTTTGATTCCATATGAATTTTAGAATTGTTTTTTCTAATTCTGTGAAGAATGATGATGGTATTCCGATGGGGATTGCATTGAATTTGTAGATTGCTTTTGGTGGTATGGTCATTTTCACAATATTGGTTCTACCCATCCACGAGCATGGGATGTGTTTCTATTTGTTTGCATCGTTTATTATTTTTTTCAGCCGTGTTTTGTAGTTTTCCATGTAGAGGTCTTTTGACTCCTTTGTTAGGTATTTTACTAAGTATTTTAACTTTTTTGCAGCTATTGTAAAGGGGTTGAGTTCTTGATTTGGTTCTCTGCTTGGTCGCTGTTGGTTTATAGAAGAGCTTCTGATTTGTGTACATTAATCTCGTATCCAGAAACTTTGCTGAATTCTTTTATCAGTTCTAGGAGCTTTCTAGAGGAGTCCTTAGGGTTTTCAAGGTAAATGATTATACCATCAGCAAGCAGTGACAGTTTTAGTTCCTCTTTACTGATTTAGATGCCCTTTATTTCTTTCTCTTGTCTGATTGTTCTGGCTAGGACTTCCAGTACTGTGTTGAAAAGGAGTGGTGAGAGTGGTTATCCTTGTCTTGTTCCAGTTCTCAGAGGGAATGCTTTCAACTTTTCCCCATTCAGTATTATATTGACTGTGGGTTTGTTATAGATGGCTTTTATGACATTAAGGTATGTCCCTCATATGCCAGTTTTGCTGAGAGTTTTAATCATAAAGGGATGCTAAATTTTGTCCAGTGCTTTGTATCTATTGAGATGATCATGTGATTTTTCTTTTTAATTCTGTTTATATGGTGTATCACATTTACTGACATGTATGTTAACCTATCCCTGCATCCCTGGTATGAAACCCACTTGATCATGGTGGATTATCTTTTTGATATGTTGTTGGATTTGGTTAGCTAGTATTTTGTTACGGATTTTAGCATCTGTGTTCACAAGGATATCAGTCTGCAGTTTTCTTTTTTTGGTTATGTCCTTTCCTGGTTTGGGTATTAGGGTGATGCTGGCTTCATACAATAAATTAGGGAGAGTTCCTTCTTTCTGTGTCTTGTGGAATAGTGTCAAAAGGATTGGTACCAATTTTTCATTGAATGTCTGATAGAATTCTGCTGTGAATCCATCTGGTCCTCGACTTTTTTTTGTTGGTAATTTTTAAATTACCATTTCAATCTTGCTGCTTGTTATTGGTTTGTCCAGGGTATCTAATTCTTTCTGATTTAAGCTAGGAGGGTTGTATTTTTCCAGGAATTTATTAGTCTCTTCTAGGTTTTCTAATTTATGTGTGTAAAGGTGTTGCCTTGAATGATCCTTTGTATTTCAGTGGTGTCAGGTGTAATATCTCCAGTTTCATTTCTTAGTGAGATTATTTGAATTTTCTGTCTTCTTTTCTTGGTTAATCTTGCTAATGGTCTATCAATTTTATTTATCTTTTCAAAGAACTAGCTTTTTGTTTCATTTATCTTTTGTAAATTTTTTGTTTCAATTTCATTTAGTTCTGCTCTGATCTTGGTTATTTCCTTTCTTCCGCTGGGTTTAAATTTGGTTTGTTCTTGTTTCTCTGGTTCCTTGAGGTGTGACCTTAGATTGTCTGTTTGTGCTCTTTCAGCCTTTTTGATGTAGGCATTTAGGGCTATGAACTTTCCTCTTAGCACTGCCTTTGCTGTATCCCAGAGGTTTTGATAGGTTGTGTCATTATTATCATTCAGCTCAAAGAATTTTCTAATCTCCATCTTGATTTCGTTTTTGACTGAATGCTCATTCAGGAGCAGGTTATTTAAATTCCATGTATTTGCATGGTTTTGAAGGTTCCTTTTGGAGTTGATTTCCAGTTTTATTCCACTGTGGTTTGAGAGAGTACTGGATAAAATTTCAATTTTCTTAAGTTTATTGAGGCTTGTTTTATGGCCTATGATATGGTCTATCTTGGAGAAAGTTCCATGCACTGTTGAATAGAATGTGTATTCTGCGGTGGTTGGATGAAATGTTCTGTATATATCCGTTAACTCTGTTTGTTCCAAGATATAGTTTAAATCCATTGTTTCTTTGTTGACTTTCTGTCTTGAGGACCTGTCTAATGCTGTCAGTGGAGTATTGAAGTCCCCCACTATTATTGTGTTGCTGTTTATCTCATTTCTTAAGTCTATTAGTAATTGTTTTATAAATTTGGGAGCTCCAGTGTTAGGTGCATATATGTTTAGGATTGTGATATTTTCCTGCTGGAGAAGGCCTTTTACCATTATATACTGTGCCTCTTTGTCTTTTTTAACCACTGTTGCTTTACAGTTTGTTTTGTCTCATATAAGAATAGCTTACCCAGCCAGGCATGGTGGCTCACGCTTGTAATCCCAGCACTTTGGGAAGCGGAGGCAGGAGGATCTCCTGAGGTCAGGAAATTGAGACCAGCCTTGCCAACATGGTGAAACCCCATCTCTACTAAAAATACAAAAATTAGCCAGGCATGGTGGCAGGCACCTATAATCCCAGCTATTTGGGAGGCTGAAGCAGGAAAATCACTTGAACCTGAGAGGCAGAGGTTGCAGTGAGCCAAGATTGCACCACTGTACTCCAGCCTGAGTGTCAGAGCAGATTCTCTCTCAAACAAAACAAAACAAAACAAAAATAACTAAAAAGAATAGCTACCCCTGGTTGCTTTTGGTGTCCATTTGCATGACATGCCTTTTTCTACTCCTTTACCTTAAGTTTATGTGAGTCCTTATGTGTTAGGTGAGTCTCCTGAAGGCAGCAGATGGTTGGTTGGTGAGTTCTTATCCATTCTTCAGTTCTGTATCTTTTAAATGGAGCATTCAGGTCGTTTACATTCAGTGTTAGTATTGAAATGTGAGGTGCCATTGCTTTCATCATGCTCTTTGTTGCCTGTGTGCTTTGGTTTTGTTTTTTGTTTTTGCTTTTTAACTTGTGTTTTTGTTTTATAGGTCCTGTGTGATTTATGCTTTAAAGAGGTTCTGTTTTGATGTGTTTCCTGGATTTGTTTCAAGATTTAGAGCTCCTTTTAGCAGCTCTTGTAGTGGTGGTTTGGTAATGGTGAATTCTTTCAGCATTTGTTTGTCTGAAAAATGACTTTCTTTTGTATATGATGTTTAGTTTTGTTGGATACAAAATTCTTGGCTGATAATTGGTTTGAGGAGGCTGAAGATAGGGCCCCAATCTCTTCTAGTTTGTAGGGTTTCTGCTGAGAAATCCACTGTTAATCTGATAGGTTTTCCTTTATAGGTTACCTGTTGCTTCTGTCTCACAGCTCTTAAGATTCTTTCCTTCGTCTTAACTTTGAATAACCGGATGACAATGTGCCTAGGTGAAGATCTTTTTGTGATGAATTTCCAGGTGTTCTTTGTGCTGCTTGTATTTGGATGTCTGGGTCTCTTGCAAGGCCGGGGAAGTTTTCCTCGATTATTCCCCCAAATATGTTTTCCAGGCTTTTAGAATTCTCTTCTTCCTCAGATACAGCGATTATTCTTAGGTTTGGTCGTTTAACATAATCCCAGACTTCTTGAAGGCTTTGTTCATATTTTCTTACTCTTTTTTCTTTGTCTTTGTTGGATTAGGTTAATTCGAAGACCTTGTCTTCCAACTCTGAATTTCTTTCTTCTACTTGTTCAATTCTATTGCTGAGACTTTCCAGAGCATTTCCCATTTCTAAAAGTGTGTCCAAAGTTTCCTGAATTTTTTATTGTTTTCTCTTTAAGCTATCTATTTCCATGAATATTTCTTCCTTCACTACTTGTATCATTTTTTGGATTTCCTTGCATTGGGCTTTGCCTTTCTCTGCTTCCTCCCTGATTAGCTTAATAACTAACCTCCTGAGTTATTTTTCAGGTAATCGAGGATTTCTTCTTGGTTTGGGTCCATTACTAGTGAACTAGTGTGATTTTTGGGGGGATGTTGAAGAGCCTTGTTTTATCATATTATCAGGGTTGGTTTTCTGATTCCTTCTCATTGGGGTAGACACTGTCAGAGGGAAGGAAGGTCTAGGGCTGAAGGCTGTTGTTCAGATTATTTTGTCCCACAGGGTGTTCCCTTGATGTAGTACTCTCCCTCTTTTCCTATGGATGTGACTCCCTGTGAGCCGAACTGCAGTGATTGTTGTCTTTCTTCTGGGTCTAGCCGCCCAGCGAGTCTACCCGGCTCCAGGCTGGTACTGGGGATTGTCTGCACAGAGTCCTGTGATGTGAACCGTCTATGGGTCTCTCAGCTGTGGATACCAATGCCTGTTCTGGTGGAGGTGGCAGAGGGTGCAGTGAACTCCCTGAGGGCCCTTAGCTTTGGTGGTTTAATGCTCTATTTTTGTTCTGATTGCCCTCCTGTCAGGAGTGGTGCCTTCCAGAAAGCATCAGCTATACTAATGTGGAGAGGGACCAGCGGTGGGCGGGGCCCTTGAACTCCCAAGATTATATGCCCTTTGTCTTCTGCTATGAGGATGGATAGGGAAGGACCATCAGGTTGGGACGGAGCTAGACCTGTCTGAGCTCAGGTTCTCTTTGGGCAGGTCTTGCTGTGGCTGCTGTGGGGAATGGGGGTGAGATTCCCAGGTCACTGGAGTTGCGTACCTAGGGAGATTATGGCTGCCTCTGTTGAGTCATGCAGGTTGTCAGGAAAGTGGGGGGAAACCAGCAGGCACAAGCCTCACCCAGCTCCCACGCAAACGGAAGGGCCAGTTTCTCTCCCACTGTGCCCCCTAGTAGCCCTGAGTCTGTTTCCAGGTGGAGGGCAAGATGGGCTTGAAAACTTACGTGAGGCTATCCGCCTCCCAGCTGTGAAAGAAAAGTGCTTAAGTTCTTCCCCTGCCTGTGAAGTCTGTAACCCAGATTTTCATCCCCCACAACCCCCGGGGCTTCTCACCCCATTCAAATAGTTACAAAGTTCAACCAAAGAATTCCTTCTCAGCGGGGCGCGGTGGCTCATGCCTGTAATCCCAGCACTTTGGGAGGCTGAGGCGGGCGGATCACAAGGTCAGGAGATCGAGACCACGGTGAAACCCCGTCTCTACTAAAAATACAAAAAATTAGACGGGCGCGGTGGCGGGCGCCTGTAGTCCCAGCTACTCAGGAGCCTGAGGCAGGAGAATGGCGGGAACCCGGGAGGCGGAGCTTGCAGTGAGCCGAGATCGCACCACTACACTCCAGCCTGGGCGACAGAGCGAGACTCCGTCTCAAAAAAAAAAAAAAAAAAAAAAAAAAAAGAATTCCTTCTCCCTGTGGAGTTTTACCCGCCACTCCTCTGGCCACCCTCCCGAGGGATCCCTGTGGTGCCAGGCAGGAATGGGCTGCTTTGGAACCCAGCGAGCTTCCAGGGCCTTTCTGCTGCTTTCTCTACCCCTGTATTTCGCTTGGCTCTCTAACTTAACTCAGCTTTAGGTAAACCAAAACTTCTCTCACAAACAGACCTTCAGCTTCTCCACCGTGTGTTCAGGAGAGGAGGGTCTCCCTTTCCCACTTACGCAGTTGGGGCACTCACAGTATTTGGGGTGTGTCTCGAATCCCGCAGGAGCAGTCCACTTCCTTCCGAGGGTCTCTGGGTCCTCTCCGGATTGCTGGTTTGTTCTTGCAGTTGATCTGGAGCTAAAACAATGCAAGCCTCCACATGCTGCTCTATCTGGAGCTGCAATCTAGTCCTACCTCTCATCTGCCATGATCCCCTCTCTTTAGACAGTCATTAATTTTTAAAATATACTATTAAAGTATTTTGTTGACAGAACTAGAAAGCTTCCTCTTTCTGTGATAGATTTTTTGCTCTAGATTATAAATTATGAGATATTACAGTTGGTACTGTATATCAAAATAGACCACATTTTTCAAAGTAATTTTCCTGTCAATCAGTGTGTTATGAAAACATGTTAGTCACAGTTTTTTCAGTTTGTCATTTGCCCTCATTATGGTTTTTATTTGGGTCTCTTGTAAGACATAAAGGTGAGACTCACTGGAGACCAGAACCACCTCAAACAGAACTGACCAGTGTGCTCTGCTTTGGCTTGGTACGGTGGTTGTCAGCTGGATCAGGAGTTGTATTGTTTTGAACAGAGAGGGAGTGAAAAGCTGAAAGAAAAATAGCAAATTGGGAAGTGACCACAGAAACACAAGGATGAAAATATTCCATGGATAGAGGAAATGCAATAAGTTAAAAGGATTCAGATGTGGTAAAATGTGAAATAACTATTTGAACACCAGGAAAGAAAAGAGCCTAAAATGACAGAGATTATATTCATATGGAAAAATGGATTTGGGCTCATGAGTGTTCCTTATTTCTCCTGCTGTGGAGCTTTCAGTCCTAAGAAAAGTAAAGTAAGTGGGAACTGTAGTCCTCCAGGGAAAAGTTGAGGGAAGATTTAATTTTTTTTCATTATGGTTAGATTCTGACTTTAATTTAGTAAACAAAAAAATATTCTGGAAGACAGAAATGTAACATTCTATACTGTTTCTAATCTAAACATTGTCAAAGTAGAAATTTTCTTTTAATTTGTGGTTCTAACATATACTTTATCTGTATAGCAAATAACTTCTGCAAAGACAACTCAACCAATCTAAAATTAGAGCCATATCATTGATTTAAATAGAGTATTGGCATCCAAAGATTAAAATACAGTAATGGTTATACATTTTCTCATTAGTCTTTTCATAAGGGAAATGTAGAATTGAACATTAAAATCTTACTAATAAGATGGTGGTTATTGACTGTATACCTCTTGAAAAAAATAAGAGAAATTATAAATCAAGTAAACTTTTATTTTTGCCTATTTCAAACATTTTTTAAATAATTTCAAGTTTTATTTTAGATTTAGGGGCCACATGTACAGATTTGTTAGCTGGGCTTAGTGTGTGATGCTGAGATTTAGGGTACGATTGATGGCATCCCCCAGGTACTGAGCAGAGTACCCAGTAGTCACTTTTCACCCCCTTTCCCCACTCCTTTCCTCCCCTGTCTAGTAGTCCTCAGTGTCTATTGTTGCCAGCTTTAATGAGTACCACTTACTTAGCTTCTGGGGAAGATGTAATTTTAAGGAAATAGTGAAGAAGAATTCAGGGTCAGTATCTTGACCGGCAACAGGTGTTGTTTAATTTAGTGATTTGACTAGATGGACCTTTTTGGACACTGGATTATCAGTCAGTGCTTTGTCACATTCATTTGAAATTTGAGAACCAATTGGATACAAGCAGGGATACTTTAAAAAATGCCTTTTTTAATGTTATTCCATTATTTCTGAGTTTTAGGTTCTACATTTAGAATGTGATCTTTCTTTGAGGGAATATATACTTTTTTGAAAGAGAACAACATAAAGTTCAGAGGTTTCATATTAAAACAAAAAATCCATCTTTTATTAATTATGCTTATCTAAATTTTGGTAAATAGAAAATTCTTAAGTTCTGTTTTATCAATTGCTAGTGGTTCATTATAAATTCTGGAAATAGATATAGTCTGCCTGTAATATTAAGGGAACAGTAATGTTACTAACACATGCAGAAATCATTAGCCATAACGTTTCTTGTGCCTGTTAAAAGATGAATTTAGGCTGAGTGTGGTGGCTCATGCCTGTGATCCCAGCACTTTGGGAGGCCAAGGTGGGCGAATTGCTTGAGGTCAGGAGTTCAAGACCAGCCTGGCCAACATGGTGAAATCCTGTCTTTACTAAAAATACAAAAATTAGCCAGGCATGCTGGCACATGCCTATAATCCCAACCATTTGGGAGGCTGAGGCAGGAGAATTGCTTGAACCAGGAGGCAGAGGTTGCAGTGAGCTGAGATCACACCACCACATCCAGCCTAGGTGACAGAGCAAGACTCTGTCTTGAAAAAAGAAAAAAAAATTACATGTGGTGATGGACACCTGTAGTCCTGCCTGTTGAGGAGACTGAGGTGGGAGGATTGCTTGAGCCCAGGAGTTCAGCCAAGGAGTTTGAGGCTGCAGAAAGCTATGATTGAGCCACGGTACTCCAGCCTGGGCAACAGAGCAAGACCCTGTCTCAAAAAAAAAAAAAAAAGATGAATTTAATTTCAATTTTAAATTACTTAACACAGAAGTACTTTAATTGACTGTTACTTGTAGATTATTGGCTTCTTTACTAAGAAGCAATACTTTCAGATTTCTAAATACATCACACGTTAAATCATAATATCGGTTTAGCAAAAGTATAAAGAAATTATTTTTCTGGCAACTTGCATGCCAAGATCTGTTACTTGAATTTATTGACTGATCACTTTTTTTTTTTTTGAGACAGTGTCTTGCTCTGTCGCCCAGGCTGGAGTGCAGTGGTGCAGTCTCGGCTCACTGCACTCCACCTCCCAGGTTCACGCCATTCTCCTGCCTCAGCCTCCCTAGTAGCTGGGACTACAGGCGCCCGCCACCACGCCCGGCTAATTTTTGTATTTTTAGTAGAGACGGGTTTTCACCGTGTTAGCCAGGGTGGTCTCGATCTCCTGACCTTGTGATCCACCCACCTCAGCCTCCCAAAGTGCTGGGATTACAGGAGTGATCCACCACGCCCAGCCGGACTGATCACATTTTTAGTTGTTTGTAACTATGCCCAATATAATAAATGTGTTTCCTGATTAGTATACTAAAACTTAAAAAAGAAATCTGGTAGAATTCTGTTAGAAGGAAAACTTGTGTTGTGTGCTGGTCTTTGCCACTTATGGTGGCTGTGTAGAAGTAATTACAGCATGATCATCTGAGAAATTTTTGTTGACCTATTATAATAATAATATTGAGTTCATATATAAATATACTGCTTTTCTTTCCATGCCCAGCTGATAATGCAGGACTTGGCCCACTTTGGCTTTCAGAATCTTCAGTGTCTGCATGAGAGCACATTTAGCTACATTGTGTCAGGCATGGGATTAAGCACTTTACATACAATGATCTCTAATCCTCATGACAATGTAAGGCAAGTATCATTATCCCCATTTTAGTGGGGCTAATTGACTCAGAATCATATGACTCTTAAGTGATGAAATCCAGATTTTAAATTAGGAATTTTCATCTATTCATTTCCTAAGCCTGTGTTCTTTCACTATAAAGCTGGATCATCTCCAATTGGAAAAAACAATGATGTTTGCAATAGTTGACTTTAGATGTTGTTCTTTTTGTTTGTTTGAGACAAGGTCTCACTCTGTTGCCCAGGCTGGAGTGCAGTGGCACAATCTCGGCTCACTGCAGCCTTGACCTCCTGGGCTCCAGCGATCCTCCAACCTCAGCCTCCTGAGTAGCTGGGACTACAGGCATATGCCACCATACCCAGCTAACTTTTTTTTAATTTTTTGGTAGAGACGGAGTTTTACCTTGTTGCCAAGGCTGATCTGGAACTCCTGGGCTCAAGGGATCCACTTGCCTCAGCCCAGGAGGTTGAGGCTTGAGCCCAGAAGGTTGAGGCTGCGTTGAGCCGAAGTCCTGCCACCACACTCCATCCTGGGTGATAAAGTGAGACTCTGTCTCGAAAACAAAAACAAAAACACAGACTGTCCCTATCCTTTAAAACTGACGCTTCAAAAGTGAGCATCATGAAGTATTATTAAGAGATTGTATTACTAGGTAAGAGCCCTTCAAATATCTTCTACATTTCATGGGCCTTATTGGAAATTTTTTTCACAATCTAATTATATTTCATTTAATTTAATAAATTCTATTCCTTAAGTACTTATTAGTGCCAAGCATTTTCTAGATACATAATTCTCCTAATATCCTTCAGAAAAGGATACACAGACATGACAAGTAAGAATTTGTGACTATCCCAGTGGATTGTCATTAGATTGTCTGAGATTCATTCTAGTGCTAAGATTCTGAAGTCCGTGATAAAATCATCATTCATGAAGTAAACACTTCATAAAGTTAAAAAGCAGAACATGACAGTAAAGTTACTTTCATAGGTTATGCAGGAAATTGGGGGAAGGGAGGCAGGATGGTGTCAATGCAAGGAAAATAATCCACATGGTTCTATTTTTAACTAGTCAGTCTTTTTTTTTTTTTTTAATCACATTTCTAAAATTCCCTTTTGGTAAGCAAGAACCAACCATATAATTTGACTCTTTCCTTATTATTGGGTTGGAATTGAGACCTGGTGATTCCATTCAGATGTTTGTAAATACTTTATTGCACTGAAGTCTGGTATGTGTATCTAGGCCCTCTTTTCATTTCCCTTTGAAGCACCTCAAAAATGTACCTTCATTTTGCAGTCTCTTCTCACCACTCCTTTGTATTGCTTTTTAGTGAGATTTCAGGAATGTGAGTAGGATGAATTGTAACTGAGCTTAGCTGCTCTTTTAGCTTTCTGGAGCTTCCCAAATAATTAAGAAAGGCATTTGGTGACTTTGGGGGAATGGTTTAGGTGGAAGGAAGGAGAAGAGAAGGACTAAATCCACTAGAGACAAACCTTGTAAGCATTGGCAGGGTTTATACCACAGAGATTATTGGCAACACATCTATGCAGCTTCTTTCCATTTCCAATTGATAATGTAGGGATTGACCTACTTTTTTGGCTTTCAGAATCTTCAGTGTCTGCATGAGAACACATTTAACTACTTCCCTGCCCTATCCCTATGATTCTTTTTTTTTTTTCTTAAAGAGATAGGGTCATGCCCTGTCACCTAGAAAGGAGTGCAGTGGCTTGATCATAGCTCATTACAACCTTGACCTCCTAGGTTCAAGCAATCCTCCTGCTTCAGCCTTCCTAGTAGCTGGGACTATAGGCACACACCACCATGCCTAGCGAACTTTTTGTAATTTTTTTGTAGAGACAGGGATTAAGGGGTGAGCCAGTGCCCCTGACCACTATGACTCTTGATATGCACATATAAAGGGCCACTAACAAATGTTTTCACAAAGTGAGAACGTTAAGATAGGCCAAGATAAAAAGACAGGCCAAGACAAGAACTTCATAAAACTTCTACTTCAGGGCATTAAGAAATCAGTTGGACGTGTTTTATTGTTTTACATAGTACAGTTTTTCTAATTTGTTTTGCATCTGTGATAGTATAAAAATATTTTTTAGATATGTAATTTGACAATTTTTGTTTTGTTGTTTCTTGCTTTTTATTTTAGAGATGGTGTCTCACTTTGTTGCCCAGGCTGAAGTACAGTGGCTATTCACGGGCACAAACATAGTGCACTACAGCCTCAAACTTCTGGCCTCAAGCGATCCTGCCACCTCATGCTGCCAAGTAGCTGGGACTACAGACACTTACCACCATACCTGGCTTTATCTGACAGTTTTAGTAAAAGTTAAATGAAATATTAAAGAACCTAGAATTCTTTGTAAAATAATATGAGATTTCTGGGCTGGGTGCGGTGGCTCACGCCTGTAATCCCAACACTTTGGGAGGCCAAGGCGGGCATATCGTGAGGTCAGGAGTTCGAGACCAGCCTTGCCAACATGGTGAAACACCGTCTCTTACTAAAGATACAAAAACTTAGCCGGGCATGGTGGCATGTGCCTGTAATCCCAGCTGCTTGGGAGGCTGAGGCAGGAGAATCGCGTGAACCTGGGAGGCAGAGGTTGCAATGAGCCAAGATCATGCCATTGTGCTCCAGCCTGCGCAACAGGGCGAGACTTTGTCTCAAAAAAAAGAGTAATAATAATAATACAAAATTTCTAATTGTGCCTTATGGATATTTCATTGCCCAGCATTGAACCAAATAGGTGTTAGAAGTCCTAATGGGAGAAGAAAACTCATACAAGAAATAACTAGTGTAAATCAAATAAAATCTACACCCTTTACATTTCTGCAAAATGTTAATTTCACTACCAGGCAAATGCAGTCTACACTGATAATATTTATACTGTTTGCCAACTGTGAATAAAGGAATTTTTAAATTATAGGATGGAAGTAAAATATTGTGATTACCTTTAGAGAGTCAAGACATGACATAAATGACTTGTATAGATTATGATGATGAAATGAAGCCCTACCCCAAAGCATGGGATTCAAATTGAACCCCCTGTCCCGTCCTATCTGATTTCTTTGTTCACTTATAAGTCAGGTTTATCATGATCTAATTTTTATATACAGTAAAATGTATACTTTTTAATCTACAGTTATGAGTTTTGACAAATGCATGAAGTCATACAACCACTAGCACCACAATAAGACATAGAGTATTTCTATCATCCCCCAAAGTTCCCTAATTCTCCTTTATAGTCACATCTTCCCATCACCTCAAACACTTGGCAACCACTGATCTATGTTTTTGTCTCTGTAGTTTTGCCTTTTCCATAATGTCATTATGTAGTTTTTTGAGTTTAGCTTCATTCACTTAGCACAATGTATTTCAGATTCAGTCATGTTGCTTCATACAATTATTTATTCCTTTTTCTGAGTGGTAATCCACTTTATGGATGGACTAAAGTTTTATTTACCTGTTGACCAACTGAAAGACAATTTTAGCAGTAATGAATAGAACCACCCCAAACATTTGCATAAGTTTTTATGTGAATATAAGTTTTCATTTCTACCTACCTAGGAGTGGGATGCTGGAATATATGGTAATATAATATTTAACTGTATAGGAAACTGCCCAACTGTTTCCTCAAGTGTCTGTATTATTTTGCATTCTCACCAGCAGTATATTAGCATTTCATTTGCGCCACATCTTTACTCACACTTGGTATTGTCAGTTGGTTTCTTTTTTTTTTAGTCAGAGTTTCACTGTTGTTGCCCAGGCTGGAGTGCAATGGCGTGATCTTCACTCACCACAACCTCTGCTTCCCAGGTTCAAGCGATTCTCCTTCCTCAGCCTCCCAAGTAGCTGGGATTACAGGGATGCACCACCACACCTGGCTAATTTTATATTTTTAGTAGAGGCAGGGATTTCTCCATGATGGTCAGGCTGGTCTTGAACTCCCATGATCCACCCGCCGCGGCCTCCCAAAGTGCTGGGATTACAGGCATGAGCCACTGCACCCGGCTGGTTTCCTTCTTTTCTTTTCTTTTTTTTTTTTTTTTTTTTTTTTTTGGTGGTTGGTTGGGGAGGGGGGTCTTGTTTTAGCCTTTCCAACAGTTATGTGGCGGTATCTCATTGTGATTCTACTTTGTATTTTAGCAGGTAAGTGAGAGTGTAGGACTCTTAGCTGGTCACTGTATGTTGCCTTCGTACTTGTGACAAGAGTACTTGTCTTAAAATAAGAAATCGCCATCTGGAGTCATGAATTAGAGCATTGGTTCTCAACAGGAGCAACCCTCCCACCCTACTTCATGAAATTCGTCTGGAGACATTTTTGGTGGTCACAGTTGGAGGGACTGTGCTACTGTCATCTAGTGGATAAAGGCCAAAGATACTTCTAAACATCTTACAATATACAAGACACCCACTCTTTATCCCAAATAATTATCAAGCCCAAATGTCAATTAGTGCA
This sequence comes from Macaca fascicularis, assembly GCF_037993035.2. Lineage (NCBI taxonomy): Eukaryota > Metazoa > Chordata > Mammalia > Primates > Cercopithecidae > Macaca > Macaca fascicularis. The sequence continues at coordinate 55,839,389 of NC_088388.1, forward strand.
TAGGTTGAGAAACCCTGAATTAGGGCAACCAGCACATCAGATATTAAAGTCATCCACCAAATGTATTTGTATTAAGGATAAGACATTCAGGCCGGGCGTGGTGGCTCACGCCTGTAATCCCAGCACTTTGGGAGGCTGAGGCGGGCGGATCACGAGGTCAGCCAATCGAGACCATCCTGTGAATGGTGAAACCCCGTCTCTACTAAAAATACAAAAAATTAGTGGGCACCTGTAGTCCCAGCTACTTGAGAGGCTGAGGCGGGAGAATGCCGTGAACCTGGGAGGCGGAGCTTGCAGTGAGCCAAGACCGCCTCACTGCACTCCAGCCTGGGCGACAGACCGAGACTCCGCCTCAAAAAAAAAAAAAAAAAAAAGGATAAGACATTCAGTTGAATGTCTCAGTCATCTCACAAGGATGTGATCCTTGAAAGTCCTATGAAGTTGGAAAATTGAGGATGAGTCATTCCATCAGCGTCATGTACACTACCAGGCAACTCTAAAGAGTCCAGTTACATTTTGACAATGTTTAACAATTTACTCCAGTGATAGTATTGCCATCAACTGTATTAGAAAAAAATTTGTGTAACTTGCTATCCCACATAGCTCTAAGTATAATTGGTGCACATTAAATAATTTCAAATACTTGAATTAATCTGGGAAGCTTGGTAAGCTCTAACAATATCATATTGATTTGTCATTCAGTGCTGAGACCAATGAGTAGGAAAAATTTTCTTTTTCCCATGGTGGCTGTTGCCTACTTTGAATTTCCATTGGGATTTGGGGCTTTTGTTGTGCCTTGCTTTGCTTTTATTTGAAATTAGTTTCAAGCCTTGTATTCTGTAACCCCTAGGCACATTCTCACTTAGTCTACCAAAGCTGGGAGGTTTGGGGGAGTGTTGCAGACTAGATGATGTGTGTATATGTCATTTTTTCATGTCTGAAAAAAATCATTGTACCTCAAATTACTAAAGTATACTCTTAAAGCAGGATTATAAAGATGATTCCTTGAAAATCATCATCCAAATTCAAAATTTAAAAGACAGTGCATTCTGCCAAACTTTTTTCAGTAGTTTATTTTGGTTACTTTGGAAATAAATGTTGCCAGATTCACTGTAAGTGTTTGGTTGTCTGGCCCTTGTTTATTACTTTATATTTGCATTTCTCTGGGATCAGAGATGAAAATTTGGCTGCTGCTTTGTACTGTCAGAAAATAATGGATTTCCTTATTTCAACAAGGAGATTCAACACAAAATTGGGCTGTAGCTTTTAATGAGCTTGGTGACCTTCAAGGGACCAGTCCAAACACATTTTGTGTTACAAGTAAGAGCAGATGTTTTTAAGTATATGCAGAATACAGTGAGCCCTACCCTAAACCTCCTCTCATTGCTGTTGTCTTCTCAAGAGTCATTTTGTGACCAAATTAGGTTCGAGGTGGCAAATGTGGTCCTTTACATTTATCATGCTGCCCGTTAGAGGGCAGTAGTATACAGACTCAGGAGCCAGAAAACCAAATACTATTAGATTCTGGGGCATGAGTCTTTTTTGAATCTTCTAAACACAGCTAAATGTCATAATTTAACAAAGTTAACCCCTAATCTGCATTTTGGTGTAAAATATCTATACAACTACAGATATTCAACTTTGAACTTTGTTTTAACATGATCTTTTAAATGCTTATAATTCTAAATTGTGTATGGATTTGGTTTACAATATTTCTAATTGCTTCTGGGAAGACTGTTAATAACTTATAACAACATCTTTTTTACATAAATGTTTTCTATTTAAAACTTATTGGAGGGCTGGGCGTGGTGGCTCATTTCTGTAATCCCAGCACTTTGGGAGGCCGAGGCAGGCGGATCACAAGGTCAGGAGTTCGAGACCAGCCTGACCGACATAGTGAAACCCCATCTCTACTAAAAATACAAAAGAGTTAGCCGGGCGTGGTGGTGCACACCTGTAATCCCAGCTACTTGGGAGGCTGAGGCAGAAGAATCACTTGAACCCAGGAGGCAGAGGTTGCAGTGAGCAGAGATCACACCACTGCACCCCAGCCTGAACAACAAAGTGAAACTCTGTCTCAAAAACAAACAAAAAACATATCAGATACCACTACTATAATTACTCAAATATAAGTAGTTGGTAATATGATGGAAATCTTGGAAGAAAGAGATGGCTTTAGTTACAGAAGCATGGTACCATGCCATAGAATATGCAGAGAATAAGAGAATAAATACTTTTAAAATGAATGTAGCCAAAATTTTTGGAAAACAGACTTTAGATTCATTCTGGGATGGGGTGTGTGTGTGTGTGTGTGTGTGTGTGTGTGTTCTAACAACTTTACTGTAACAGCTCATTCAATACTCATAAGAACCTTATGAAGTAGGTACTATATTATTATCTTCCTTACAGATATGAAAACTAAAACACAGGGGTAAGTGAATTGACACTGCACCAGGTCACAGTACTAGTAAGTGGCCAAGCTAGGGTTTGAAACCAGGCGTTCTGAAATCAGAGATTATGAACTAAAAATACTTTGTTAAACTACCTCTCTCATTGAATTATCTAACCTTTCCCCCTGAATTGTCATGCCACCTATCATATTTTCTCACATAGTCCTGTTTTGGGACTCTCTGTTCTATTCCATTCGTCCTTTTAACTCTTCACTAATAACAGTTGTTATTAGTTAATTATTAACTAATAATTATTATTAACTAATAATTAACTAATAACTGTGTTAATTATTAAAGGTTTATATAAGTTTTGATACCTGGAAATCTTAACTCTCCCACTTAACTCTTCTTCAGAATTTCCTTGACTATTTTTGGTCTTTGTATGTCCCTATAAAGTTTAGGATGAACTTACCAAATTACAGGACCAACTCTTTAAAGATTTTGACTAAAAGTGATATGTGCATCCTTCTTTTTCTTTTTTTTTTTCCTTTTTTGAGATAAGGTCTCACTCTGTCACCCAGGCTATAGTGTGGTGGTGCAATCACAGCTCACCACAGCCTCCATCTCCCAGGCTTGAACTATCCTCCTCCCTCAGTCCCCTGAGTAACTGGGACTACGGGCAGGCACCACCATGGTTGGCTAATTTTTTATTTTTTGTAGAAATGGGATCTCACTATGTTGCCCAGACTGGTCTTGAACTCCTGGACTAAAGTGATTTGCTCACTTCGAACTCCCAAAGTGCTGAAATTATATAAGCATGAGCCACTGCCTGGCCAGTGCATCCTGCTTTTTCTAAACCACCGCAAGTCATTTTTGGAACAAGACAAGACAGATAATGTAGTGATAGAGAAAAATATATATATATATATAAAACTAGAAAAAATACTGGTGTTACTAAGATTATTTCTACTTTTATTTTTCTATGTTTTAAATTTTATTATAATATTTACTTCATGGGAAATATATTTAGAGTTTTAATTTTATTATAAAGAAAGTATAAATAGAAACCAAAGTAATGAATATACTTTAAATAATTCAGACCTCAAGATCCACATGAATTACCTGACCCACCTGAAAAAAAGGTATCTACCCAATATATTTTAGAGAATTGGTATTTATTATTTTTGAGAAGACAGTATGTGGGTAAGAGTCATGCCTAAAGAACAGAGAACAAAAATACTACTTTTTGAAAAGGGCAGTTTTAGACACTACAGGCCAGTGACTGTTAAATGTTGACTTGGTGTTAAATCCAGACAGAATTCTAAAACAGTTTTTCAACACTTGATTCAGAAAGAGTGATTACTAAGAGTTGGACTAAGGATTTACTTACTTATTTTTCCCTGTCTTTGCTAGATATGGGGGAGAAATACAGAGCATGTATGAAGGCTACTTTGGCAAGAACAGATTTTAAATCTGATTTCACCTTCTGAGGAGCCTTATATAAGATAAGCTTAAGTATATAACTTAGGCAAAGTTGTTTGTCCTGCATCACATAATAAGGAGTAGAGCAAGAACTGGAACCCATGTGTTTTGACACTTAAAGCAGTGGGAGGAAGCAGTGTGTTTCTGTTATATTGCTGAGACATACTAACTATATCATCTGCCTCAGCCCAACGTTTTCTTTATCCAGGTCTGGGCCATATAACCAAAAAGAATTGTGGGGAGCAGCCCTCAAAGGTGATGGCAGTTGGCCATTTTAACTATCAAGAGGATGTATGGGATAGTATTGAGTTTAATCTATGCATCAATAACATAGGTTCAGTGGGAATAAGGAATTTTCTGGCTGCAAAGGGTAAGTGTTAGAATTGGTCAAGAATAGTTGTAAAGCAGCCTTCCCTAGAGAACTTTATAAAAGAATGGATTCCATTCTACCTGGAGTGTTTGAGATCTAATCCTGCTTAACTAGATGACTAAAAAGTTCATGCCAACCCCAAGAGTCTATAAAAGTATTAGCTGACACAGTTAATTCAATTCTTGCAATTCTTATGTGTATTCAACTGTGTCCCGCTCATTAAGATGCAGTAGGAAGAGATTTAGAGTGCCTGCTATGTGCCAGGCAGTTTCTAGATGCAGTAGGTATACATCTACCCTCATAGAGCTTTATTTTCTGGAGAGAAGGATAGACAATAAACAAGTTAAATAAAATGTAAAGTATGTGAGACAGTGATAAGTGATATAGAGAAAAATATAACAGGGATAGGGAGTGTGTTGGGGGAGAGAGTATAATTTTAGATAAGGTGATCAGGAAAGGTGGCTTTTGAGCTAAGAAATGCAAGAAAGGAAGGAGGATGCTGTACAGATTCATGGGGCACAGTCATTCCAGGCAGAGAGAACAGTTAAGTGCAAAGGCTTTGAGGCAGGAACAAGAAGTTCTGTGTGTCTAGAGCAGAAAAAATGAAAGAAATCATGGCAGAACACATCACATAGAAAGGCCAGATCTTGTCGAGCTTTGTAAGTTGTTTTAAGAACCTTGGGTTTGGCCAGGCACGGTGGCTCAAGCCTGTAATCCCAGCACTTTGGGAGGCCGAGACAGGTGGATCACAAGGTCAGGAGATCGAGACCATCCTGGCTAACCCGGTGAAATCCCGTCTCTACTGAAAAATACAAAAAACTAGCCGGGCGAGGTGGCGGGCGCCTGTAATCTCAGCTACTCGGGAGGCTGAGGCAGGAGAATGGCGTAAACCCGGGAAGCGGAGCTTGCAGTGAGCTGAGATCCGGCCACTGCACTCTAGCCTGGGCGACAGAGCGAGACTCCGTCTCAAAAAAGAAAAAAAGAACCTTGGGTTTTATTGTGAGTGAGATGACGAGCCATTGGAATGAATAGAATGGTTATGTGATGAATTGACATACTTTTAACTAGATCACGTAGTCTGCAATGTTGAATGAAGGAGTACAGGTGGAAGCAGGGGAACTAGGAGACTGTTGTAGTGCTGTAACATGAGGTGTTGACTTGAACCAAAGTGTTGTGAAACTGGCCAAGTTGTAAACATTTTAAAGGTAAAGTCCGCAAGATCTGCAGAGGAACGGATAATTGGGTGTTAGAGAATGGCATTAAAGATAACTCTAAGCTTTTTGCCTAAGTGATTGGAAAAAATAAATGTGCCATATACTGATGTGAGGAAGACTGAACAAAGCAAGGATAGAGGTGGGTGAAGAGTAAGAGCTCCATTCTGGACAACATAGATTTAGAATTTTTTTAAAAATCCAACTGAAAATATTGTATAGAGAGTTAAACATGTGGGTATGGGGTTTAGGAGAAAGCTTGTTTAAAGAAAAAAACTTGCGAATTGTTGGTGTTTTTATGGTAAAGATAGGAGACTGGAAGTGATCACCAAGGAAGGAGTGTTAACAGAAAAAAAGACCCAAGGACTGAGCCCTGAGGTATTCACATTGTTAAAGAGAGTAGGGAGATGAGAAATAGACAAAGATGTAGCAAGAAGACCTAGAAACCAAGTAAAGAAAGTGTTCGTGGAAGAGGAAGACAGATGTCCAGCTGTATCAGATGCTGCTGATAGAGCATGTAAGAAGAAGTAAGATTTTGGTACTTCATGTTTTATGGCGTATGTATGAATGTATGTATAACCACCCAGCTCGTGTCTCTGTAAGCTCCCACTCCCTTCCTGGCGATCTGCCAGTTATTTTAACTTGGAATAATTTTACCTATGTCTAATATTACAGGAGAATCCAAACCCTCATATGGCATTCCAGAAAGTTCCGCGGCCAACAGAAGGATCCCACTTGCGAGTTCATATTCTTCCTTTCCCAAAGATTAATGAAGCCCGGGTTCAGGAATTAATACAGGAAAACCTTGCTAAGAACCAGAATGCACCTCCTGCCACAAGAGTAGAAAAGAAATGTGTTGTGCCAGCTGGTCCACCTGTTGGTATGTATTTGCCTGTCTGTTTTAAGAGTAAACTTTTTATAAAGATATAAGACCCAAAAAGGAAAAGTGTACAATTTGATGAATTTTCACAAAGTGAACAAACTCCTGTAGCTAGAATCAGAGCATTATCAACACTTAGAAACCCTGTTTCATTCACTGCCTCCCAAAAAGGGTAATCATAACCCAACCGCTGCCACTATAGAATCTTTTCTTTTTTTAATAACAGCTTTATTGAGATATAAGTTACATACCATAAATTCACCAATGTAAAATGTACAGTTCCTTGATTTTTAGTATATTTACACACTCATTCAACCATTATCACTATTTAATTTGAGCATATATATAGAGAGAGAGATGGAGATTCACTCTTGTTGCCCAGGCTGGAGTGCAATGATGTGATCTTGGCTCACCGCAACCTCTGCCTCCTGGGTTCAAGCAATTCTCCTGTCTCAGCCTCCTGAGTAGCTGGGATTACAGGCATACGCCCCCTCACCCAGCTAATTTTGTATTTTTAGTAGAGACAGGGTTTCTCCATGTTGGTCAGGCGGGTCTCGAACTCCTGATCTCAGGTGATCTGCCCACCTTGGCCTCCCAAAGTGCTGGGATTACAGGCGTGAGCCACTGCACCTGGTGAGATTATTTTTATAACCTAAATAGAAACCTCACATCTATTAGCAGTCACTCCCCATTTCCTTCCCAAACCATCTCCTCCTCAGCATTATACTGTAATCTACTTTCTATTTTCATAGCTTTACCTATTCCGGACATTTTATATAAATAGAATTATACAATATGTAATCTTTTATAACTGGCTTCTTTCATTTGGCATAATATTTCAAAGGTACATCTATGTTGTAGCATGTGTCAGTATTTTGTTTCTTTTTTGTTGTTGTTGTTGTTTTGAGATGGAGTGTCGCTCTGTCGCCCAGGCTGGAGTGCGGTGGCGCCGTCTTGGCTCACTGCAAGCTCTGCCTTCCAGGTTCACGCCATTCTGCTGCCTCAGCCTCCTGAGTAGTTGGGACTACAGGCACCTGTCACCACGCCTGGCTATTTTTTTTTTTGGATTTTTAGTAGAGACGGAGTTTCACCGTGTTAACCAGGATGGTCTCGATCTCCTGACCTCGTGATCCGCCCGCTTTGGCCTCCCAAAGTGCTGGGATTACAGATATGAGCCACTGCACCTGGCCTCGTTTCTTTTTAAATGTCTGAATAATACTCCATTGTTTGGATATATATCACATTGGTTATTTATCCATCAGTTGATGGATATTTGAGTTGGTTCTACATTTTGGCTATTATGAATAATGCTGCTGTGAACATTTATGTGCAAGATTTTGTGTAGATATGTTTTCAGTTCTCTTGGATGTATACTTAGGATTGGAATTGCTGGGTCATATGGTAATTCTATGTTTAATGTTTTGAGGAGCTGCCAAACCATTTTCCAAAGCAGTTGTGCCATTTTAGATTTCTGTCAGCAGTGTATAAGGGTTATAATTTCAGCCACTGATACTGAACATTTTTTCATGTACTATTGGCCATTTCACTGTCTCTTTGCCCATTTTGAAATTGGGCTATTTGCCTTTTTATTACTGAGTTGTAAGCATACTCTGTATATTCTACAGATAAGTCCCCTACCAGATATATTATTTGCAAATTTTTCCCCAATCTGTGAGTTGTCTTCCTTTACTAACTTTTATCCCTTTTTTTCAGCTATTGAGGAAGATATATTAAAATCTCCCATTATAATAGCAGAATTCCCTATTTCTCAGTTTTTCCTGTTTTTCTTGACATATTTTGAAGTTGGTTAATTAGGTGCATGTATAAAATGTGAATTAGTTGGATTCTCCAAAGGAAAAAAATTCCAGATAGTAAACATATTTATTATAAGAAAATATGTTTTCTGGCTGGGTGTGATGGCTCACGCCTATAATCCCAGCACTTTGGGAAGCTAAGGTGCGCGGATCACTTGAGGTCAGGAGTTCAAGATCAGCCTGGCCAACATGGTGAAACTCCATCTCTACTAAAAATGCAAAAAATAGCCAGGCGTGGTGGTATGCACCTATAGTCCCAGCTACTTGGGAGGCTAAGGTGGGAGGAGAATCACTTGAACCCGGGAGGCAGAGGTTGCAGTGAGCCAAGATCGTGCCACTGCACTCCAGCCTTGGTGACAGAGCAAGATTCTGTCTTACAAAAAAAAAAAAAAAAAAGGAAAAAAAAAGAAAATATGTTTCCTAATAACTCAGCCTAAAGAAAATTTAAAATACTGCTAAAGATATTTTAGAATTAAAAGCTTATAAACATAAAGATGTTGCTCTCTCAATGAAGTATGTGTTATTGGAGATTGTAAGTTTTCTATTCTAATATGGATAGATTTTCAGTTTATGCCACCAACCTATGTGTGTGGGAAGCACCAGAGCCCACAATTATGAATGAGCATTTCAGAGAGAAAAGTCATGCGAAATAATCAGTTTAACCAGAAAATTAATGTTACATGATTAAAAATTATTTGAAGAAACTGGTAAAATTCAAGTAAGGGCTATAGTCTCATTCATTGTATTGTGCCAGTTGTTTTCCTGATTCTAATAAAACATGATTATGAAAGATGTCACCATAGAGGGAAGCTGGGTGACGAGTACAAGGATCTTCTTTGTATTATGTTTGCACCTTATTGTAAGCATATAATTATTTTTATAAAAATGTTTAAGGCTGAGTGCGGTGGCTCATGCCTGTAATCCCAGCACTTTGGGAGGCCAAGGTGGGCGTATCACCTGAGGTCGTGAGTTCAAGACTAGCCTGAGCAATATGGAGAAACCCCATCTCTACTAAAAATACAAAATTAGCCGGGTGTGGTGGTGCATGCCTGTAATCCCAGCTACTTAGTAGGCTGAGGAAGGAGAATTGCTTGAACCCGGGAGGCAGCCAAGATCGCGCCATTACACTCCAGCTTGGGCAACAAGAGCGAAACTCTGTCTCAAAAAAAAAAAAAGTTTAAAACATTATTTGAAGAATATAGGTTTGGTATTGATGAGATGAAAGGAATACTAATGAGTAAAATATAATAGTCTTTCTTCTTAGGTATGGGAGAAGGTAAAGGGATTGGGCCTTTAGAATCCAAAGAGTAGCCTTAAAGTATAAGTAGTCTTTTTGGCTTGAGAACCATTGATACTGTTCTCACTTATAAATGGGAGCTAAATAATGTGTACACATGGACATTAAGTGTGGAATAATAAGACACTGGAGACTCAGAAGGCTGGGAGGGTGGGAAGGGGTTGAGGGATGAGAAATTACTTAATGGCTACAATATACATTATTCTGGTTGATGGCTACACTAAAAGTCCAGACCACCACTATGCAGTACGCCCATGTGACAAGGCTGCACTTGTACCCCTTAAATTTATACAAAAAAAAGAATTATTGATACTACCTCATTTAAACAAATGACATAGTATAGTTCTTTGTGAAAGTATAAATTTTGTATAAATACTACTTTGATTTATATCCTTCTAATATTATTTTAATAAGTTAAATTTATTTAGGTAACCAGCTTAGTAGCCTAGGTAATACATTAGAATTTTCTAACCCTATGGTAAAAGGTGAAAGGTGCTAAGTTTACATGACTAAAAAGTGACTTTCCTAAGCCAGTATAGCAGTTCATTGATCATGATTATTTCTCTTTTTTTGCACTACTTCTTTCCTTCAAGTCACCTCTACTCAAATGTGTAATATCTAATATTTTGTGGAATGTAGTTTTTCTTTAGTAATATCTTAGAAATATTAACAATATTACTAGTTACAAAGTTTCAAATAGATGTTTGCCCTTGTTTAATATAACTTTACTTTGCAATGTGAATTAGTTCGCATAAAAGTTAAGTGTCTCATTAGAATCTATCCTGTGAAATTATTAATCGACTAGCCTGATACTTCAGCACTGCAACATGTAATCAAAATAATGATGTGGAATATTTTCAATGCTCTGTAATAAGAGAAAAAATAAAGTGTAGGTCATATCAATAGTTTTTGTTTGTTTGTTTTCTAATAAGAAATGTGGTCTCACTCTGTCACCCAGCTGCAGTATAGTAGTGCTGTCCTATCTCACTGCAGCCTTGGACTCCTGGGCTCAAGTGATCTTCCCACCTCAGCCTCCCAAGTCACTGGGATTACAGTGCAAGGCACCATGCCTGGCTAATTTTTGTATTTTTTGTAGAGAAGGGGCTTGCTATGTTGCCCAGGCTTGTCTCAAACCTCTGGGCTCAAGGGATCATCCCACCTCAGCCTCCCAAATTGCTGGAATTATGGGCGTGAGCCTCCACACTCAACCTACAGTCTTAAAGTAATAGTCTCTTTGCTTTTGTAATTACCAAAGGAGTTTAATTTATTTGTGCTTTCTTTATATTCTTTTACTAGTTTCGATAATGGACAAGGTGACGACAGTTTTCAACAGTGCACAGAGACTAGAAGTTGTCAGAAACTGCATCTCATTCATATTTGAAAATAAAATTTTGGAAACTGAAAAGGTAATGAAATATCATCTTTCCCAAGTAAGCGTTTATCATTTCCCTTTCAGATTTACATGCTGAAGTTACCAGCTTTCTCTTCTTTTCTTCAGTGGAGTCTCCTTCTGTTGCCCGAGCTGGAGTGCAGTGGTACAATCTCAGCTCACTGCAAGCTCCGCCTCCCGGGTTCATGCCATTCTCCTGCCTCAGCCTCCCCAGCAGCTGGGACTACTACAGGCACCCCCCACCACGCCTGGCTAATTTTTTTGTATTTTTAGTAGAGACGGGATTTTACCATGTTAGCCAGGACAGTCTCGATCTCCTGACCTCATGATCCGCCCGCCTCAACCTCCCAAAGTGCTGGGACTACAGGCGTGAGCCACTGCGCCCGGCCAGCTTCTCTTCTTTAATTCTGTCCTTTTTCCTAATAAAGTCTCCTCTCATTGTTTGGATCATTTTAAATGAATAGTGTCTAAGATATAAAGCTGTTGGGCCAAGCTTAATTATATGACCAGCAGAAAAATATTCATAGTAATTTTTTCTCTCAAACTTTTAAACATTGTTCACTAAACACTATTTTGGCATATTACTTAGAAACTTAACATTTTATTTATTTTAGTTTTTATTTTTGGAGACAGAGTCTTGCTGTGTCACCCAGACTGGAGTACAGTAGCGTGATCTTGGCTCACTGCAGCCTCTACCTCCCGGATTCAAGTGATTCTCCTGCTTCAGCCTCCTGAGTAACCGGGACTACAGGCATGCACCACTGCACCCGGCTCATTTTTGTATTTTTAATAGAGATGGGGTTTCATCATGTTGGCCAGACTGGTCTCGAACGCCTGGCCTCAAGTGATCCAGCCACCTCAGCCTCCCAAAGTGCTGGAATTACATGTATGAGCCAACACGCTTGGCCAAAACTTAACATTTTAATATAATTTTATGTATTGCAAAGAATCTAGTTAGAATATGTAATGGATTATAAGAACTGTAGTATTCAATTTAAATGTGCCTCCTTAGAGCATGTTTTCTTGCCTTGTTCAGTGAAACATGCTGAACATAATATAACCCTTTCTTACTGACTCATTGTCATAGTTCTGAATATCTATTTTCAGGGACTGGTAAAGCTTATAGAAATGTTTACCTTTAACCTAACTGACCCAGTGCCCTTTACATTTTGTGCTTTTTGGTTTCTGTGTTTTCTTATAGTTGGAGTCTTTCACTTCTCTTGCTTTCAGCTTCCACATCCTATTTCTTATGCCTGCCTTTAGTGATATCATGCCCTTCTACTTCCTTCTTATTTTCTCCTTTGTTCTGATTTTTTAGCTAAATAAGCTTATTATTATTATATGTGAAGTAAATTAACTAAATCCTACATGGTGAACTGAAGGAGGCATCTTTATGGATGTTCTTGTTGTAAAGTGAAAAGAGTTTTAATGCATACACCTAGAGATAATCTATTTTTGCAACTCCGAGTCCTTTTTCTTTCCTTTTTTATGATATTTAAATGAAAAGAGATTGTAGAACTTTACAGTCATAAATTAAAACTGAATAGTGATTAAGCAGCCAACCAGTTTAAAAGTATGAAATCACTTGTATTTCTTATTGTTTTATTTTTTCTTTCTGTTCTTGCCATGGAAAATTGACTAGTTATAGAAAGAAGATGTCTTACATATCTGTGGCTTTGACTCATAATCTGAAGCAACAGTCAATTTGGTAACCAAAGTTTTATTAAGTTGAAGAAAAAAAGTGAAATTAAATGTTTTTCAATTTATCACATAATTCTCTTATATTTCTTGCTGGTTTACGTATAAAAATAACTACAAATCTATTTTATCATTGGTCTTACTAATAAATCACCTCTTCCCTAGGAGTTTAATTTTATTAATAACTGTGTTAAATAAATTACAGGGTGCATTTGAATTTTCAAGATGATTGTTTGAAAGTTATTGTTTCCCCCAGTGGTACCATTTGGTCATTTGTACCTCTCTTGTCCTCAGACCCTTCCTGCTGCACTCAGAGCCCTTAAAGGAAAGGCAGCAAGACAGTGTCTCACTGATGAGTTGGGTTTGCATGTCCAGCAAAACCGGGCAATATTAGACCATCAACAGTTTGACTACATAATAAGGATGATGAATTGTACTCTACAGGTAATTTGTAGTTCTTTCAGATTATTCCTCTCATTTGAGAATACTTTTCATTTTTCCAGAATATTTTGTAATTACCAGTATATCAGTTCTTGAACCTACCACAGCTAATAGGATGAAGCATCAGTATCTATATCATTTCTGTCAAATACTTTTTATTACTTGGCATAAATATTAAGAGTTTTTTGTTCTTTCTTTGTTTTCTCTCTGAAAATGCTAGATTATTTTACTAGTTTTGTAATATAAGCAAGTTCTTTGAAAATGAGAAGTCGTCTTTAAAGCATTCAGTTGTATATTCATGTCTGTAGTCACATCAGCCCTTTTCAGTCAGTTTTCAGTTGTACTGTTCAGGCAGAGGACAATGAATGGTGGATAATCCAAATGATAAATGAACTACTCAATTAAGTATTTAAGTACTTTGTTTGTAAAGCACAATAACAAAATTTCCACTTGGCTTCAAAATATGTATATGATCTTTCAGAAACAAACTTCCCACAAAACAGTGAAGACAATTTAGGAGAAGCTAATCTTGTTTCCTTATCCTGCCTCCCATGTTAGATAGTCTTTAACATTGGCATTCTGCCGAGAGGTAATGTAAAGTTCCTCTCTCAAACATTTTGCCCAAGATGGAAATGTAATTAAATATTAAAACTGTGGGATCATCTGTGGGACTCCAGAAAAAGTAAATAAATGCATGTTAAATATTGGTACATTGGAAAGCAAGAATTATAGGATATAATTAATCAAATTTATGAATGAAACAAGGCCTAAATAAATGAGATTTATAAATGTGCATGGAATGGAAGACTCAATATGTTAAAGATGTCAATTCTCCCCAAAACAATCTACAGAGACAATGCAGTTCCTATCAGAACCTTAAATAGAAGAATAAAAGCCTTAAAACTACCAACATACTCCTAAAGAAAAACAACAAAGTGTAGCAGTTTACCTTGTCAGGTATCAAAAATTTAGTTTAAGATTATATTACTTGGCCAGGCGCAGTGGCTCACACCTGTAATCCCAGCACTTTGGGAGGCCGAGGTGGGCGGACCACAAGGTCAGGAGTTTGAGACCAACCTGGCCAGCATGGTGAGACCCTGTCTCTACTAAAAATACAAAAATTAGCCAGGCGTGGTGGTGGGTGCCTGTAATCCCAGCTACTCCGGAGCCTGAAGCAGGAGAATCGCTTGAAACCGGAAGGTGGAGGTTGCAGTAAGCCGAGATCGCGCCACTGCACTCCAGCCTGGGTGAAAGAGCGAAACTCCGTCTCAAAAAAAAATAGTATATTAATATTATATTATTTAAGATAGTGTAGAATTGGCACACTCATAAACAAATTGACCGACAGAATAAAATAGCCCAGAAACAAATGCACACATATATGGAAACATTATTTATGACAAAACTGGCACCGGCAGTGAAAAGATGAGCAGTTTAATTAATAGTGCTGGGACATGTACACATAATATACCATTGATACAAAAAATGCATACATACCTCCTACCACACACAAGAATCATTTCCACATGTATTAAAGACTTAAATATGGAGAGCCAAAAAAAAGCTAATCTATAAGGCTTAAGAGTTTTCAAACATAATACAGGAAATATCCTTATGACTTTGGGATAGGGAAAGATTTGTTAAACTAGTCACGACTAGTGCCAGTGTTAAAAGATTGATAAATTTTACTACATTAAAATTAAGAACTTCTGTTCATTAAAAGATAACATAAAGAGAGTGAAAACATAAACCTCAGAGTGAGAGGTTAGTTCTCAGATTACAAGAACTATAAGTCAGGCATAGTGGTGTGCGTCTATAGTCCCAGCTACTCAGGCAGCTGAGATAGGAGGATCATGTGAGCCCAGGAGTTAGGCTGCAGTACACTATAATTGCATCTGTGAATTGCCACTGAACTCAAGCTTAGATAACTTATCAAGACCCCATCTCTTTAAAAAAGAAAAAAACCCTACAAATCAATATTTTTTCAAAAAGACAACCTAATTCAAAAATGAGCAAAAGATTTAAGTGTCTTAATTAAAAGGATACAAAGGTAGAGCTGAGAATGGGAGAAGAGCAGAGTTTCTGAGCAGCACAGCGGCCTCCCCTCCTCTCTCCTCACCCCACTCTCGCAGCCTACCTTTACCTACCTGCCTGCTCAGTGCCCAAAACACCTTCCACCATGACCACCTCAGCAAGCTCCCACTTAAACAGAGGCATCAAGCAGGTGTACATGTCCCTGCCTCAGTGTGAGAAAGTCCAGGCCATGTATATCTGAGTCGATGGTACTGAAGCAAGACTGTGCTGCAAGTCCCAGACCCTGGACAGTGAGCCCAAGAGTGTGGAAAAGTTACCTGAGTAGAATTTTGATGGCTGTAGTACTTGGAAGGTTCTAACAGTGACATGTATCTCATGCCTGTTGCCATGTTTTGGGAGCCCTTCCGCAAGGACCTCCACAAGCTGGTATTCTGTGAAGTTTTCAAGTGCAATTGAAAGCCTGCAGAGACCAATTTGAGGCACAACTATAAATGGATAATGGACATGGTGAGCAACCAGCACCCGTGGTTTGGCATGGAGCAGGAATATAACCTCATGGGGACAGATGGGCACCTTTGGTTGGCCTTCCAGTGGACTCCCTGAGCCCCAGGGTCCGTATTACTGTTGTATGGGAGCAAAGTCTATGGCAAGGATATTGTGGAGGCTCATTACCGGACCTGCTTGTATGCTGGAGTCAAGATTGCAGAGACTAATGCTGAGGTCATGCCTGCCTAGTGGGAATTCCACATTGGACGCTGTGAAGGAATCAGCATGGAAGATCATTTCTGGGTGACCTGTTTCATCATGCATCGTGTATGTGAAGACTTCAGAGTGATAGCAACCTTTGATCCTAAGCCCATTCCTGGGACTGGAATGGCTCAGACTGCCATACCAACTTTAGCACCAAGGCCATGCGGGAGGAGAATGGTCTGAAGTACACTGAGGAGGCCATCAAGAAACTAAGCAAGTGACAGCAGTACCACGTCTGCATTTTTGCCCGGCTTGGCACCTAATTGGATTCCATGAAACTTCCAACATCAGTGACTTTTCTGCTCTTATAGCCCATCATAGTGCCAGCATACACATTCCCCAGACTGTTGGCCAGGAGAAGAAGGGTTACTTTGAAGATCACTGCCTTTCTGCCAAATGTGACCCATTTTCGGTGACAGAAGCCCTCATCTGCCTGTGTCTTCTCAAACCAAAGTTGAGCCCTTCCAGTACAAAAACTAAGTGGACTAGACCTCCAGCTGTCAAGCCCCTCCTAGTTCTTCCTCTCACTCCAACTCTTCCCCTCTCCCAATTGATCTTGCTTTATTTGTTTGGCTGGGATAGAGGGGTCACATAATTAATTTCTTCACATCTTTACCCTCCTTTTTTTCCCTATCACTGACGGTTTTTAGTACATTAGTGGGGAGGTGGGTGGTGAAACATAACCACTGCTTCCATTTAATGGGGTGTGCCTGTTCAGTAAGCGTAGCTATGGGAACAGAGTGCATGTTTGCAGGATGGGGACTTTTTCTTTGAAGTACCTGAGAGGAGAAGACCTGACTTAACTCTGGTTAGGTTAGGACTTCCCTTTGTGGTGGAAATGTTTCTTAAGAGGTTATAACCAACTTTCTATTAAAATTAGGGATTAAGAGAGAAGGTAGGGATTGGGGATCAGGGAGGAGAATGGCCTTGGTCTCTTGCTTGTGTGGAACTAGCCTGGCTTGGGGTGAAATGCCCTCAGAACACAAAGCTCAGTATAAACTGATGGATATCCCTACCTTAAAAAAAGAAAAGGTTCTTTTTGCTTGGTCCTCTATTTATCACACAAAACAGAGCAGTATTTTTATATTTAAATGTAAAAACAAGGGTGGGGTGCGGTGGCTCACACCTGTAATCCCAGTACTTGGGAGGCCAAGGCAGGTGGATCACGAGGTCAGGAGATTGAGACCATCCTGGCCAACATGGCGAAACCCTGACTCTATTAAAAATACAAAAAATTAGCCAGGCATGGTGGCAGGCATCTAGTCCCAGCTGCTCAGGAGGCTGAGGCAGGAGAATCGCTTGAACCTGGGAGGCGGAGGTTGCAGTGAGCTGAGATCATGCCACTGTACTCCAACCTGGGCGACAGAGCAAGACTCCGTCTGCAAAAAAAAAAAAAAATGTAAAAACAAAAAGTTTATATATATAGTTTTGTGTCTTATGTGTGTTTTGCTAAAGGAAAACAACATACAGGTCACGGGGTACCAAATTCGAGGCAAATAGTCTAGATCGAAATCAAGTAGCCCCTTTTGAGTAAGGAATGAGGAAAGTAGTGCTTGAAAAGTTGTTGATTTGCGGTTAGTCCCTCATGACCACTTTAGGGTTTCTGTGCCCTGCCCACCCTCTGGAGAAGATGAATACTGGTCAGTTAACAGATGACATGTTACTAGCAGTCACTTGATCCCCATGGCTTTGGTTTAAAAGACATATACTTGTCCACATGAGTTTACAGGTAAGAGTTAGCTGGTCAACTTGAGCATGTTACTGATAGAGGGGATATTGGAGTTATTTTCTGGTGGGAATAACATGTCACTAAAGCAGGCCTTTTGATATATTGAATTTTTAAAAAACAAAATAGAAGTTAGATTTTAAAATCTAAATCTGTAGGGTTTCTAAGTAATTTTTACAGAATTGCTTGTTTGCTTTAACTGTCTCCTCCCTCTGCTCTTGAAGGATATGGGGACAGGGCTAGAGTCAAAACACTTGAAATTTTGTATCCCAATGTCTTTTCTCCCAGTGTGAAATATTCCATTCTTTTGTTAAGACTACTGAGGAGTTATTTTTTTCTTTTGTAATAAGAAACAAACCCCACCTTTATCTCTACATTTCCCCTACCATTCTCTGGTTTTTGTGTTTGCTGCAGGGGGCCAGCTGTGGTTTTCTCTTGCCATGATGACTTCTAATCGCCATGTGCAGTATGCTGAAAGTCAGACAACTCCTTACTGTAAACAAATTGTGTAACTGCCTAGAGCAGCACTTATAAATCAGCCTAACATAAGATCTCCAAAAAAAAACAAAGATAAAAGATAAAAGATATAAGGAAACCCACTTGGATAATAATTGAAGAAATGCAAATTAAAACTATAAGGAGAGCCTTTTACACTCACTATTTGGCAAGAATTAAAAAGTCTGATAATATCAAACAAATGTTTGGAACAAATAGAGTGTATAAACTCTGCTAGTGAGCGTGTAAGTTGGTATAGCTACTTTAGCAAATTTAATAAGATATGAAAAATAAGATTATTTGTCATTATCTTATCAAGCTGCATGTGAAGCATACTCTATCACCTAGTGATTTCATTCCTAGAGGAGCTCTTGCCCACATACCTCAAGAGACATGTACAAAAATGATAGTGGCAAGATTGTTCAAAATAGCAGAAAACTTGAAATGACTCATATGCCAACCAGCACTAGAATGGATAATTTATAATATCTCCTTACACTAACTAGAATATTTTTTATCAGAGAAAATAAATGAACTGCAGTTACAAGGGATGATGTAGATGAATCTTAAAGGAGATAATTCTGTACAAAAATTAAAAAAATATTCAGCACTGTCATGAGTTACAGAAAAATAAAAAGGAAAAAAGAAAAAAAAGGACAGTTCAACTATAATATAGTTCTACTTTACACAATTCAAATGCATGTTATATACTATCTAAGGATATTTAATGATACAAACATATGTGGCAAAAATATTTTTAAAAAGCTAAGGTAATAAGAAAATATTTAAGAAAATTACCTCTGTTCGACACAGAGGAAGAGCAGTGAACGTGGGGATCTTCCAATATGATGGTAATATTCTATTTAGGTACATGGGTGTTCATTGTATCATTCTTGATAACCTTGTAGCTTATGCATATTTTATGTCTTAAAGTACTGACTGCTACTAGATTTTTTACAGGACATACTTATCTTCTCAAACTCACATCAAACAGTTTGTAGATTGTATAAGCTGATTGACAAGTTAGGGGATGAGTCACTTTTACTGGATTTCTTTAGAGTATGGATATTCTCTATTTCTTTAGAGTATGGATATTCTTTAGCATGTGAGACAGTAGATATAATACTTTATAATGACAAAAATCAAAAACAACCTAAATGCCTACCACTTGGCTAGTGATTAAATATGGTGCAACTCTTCTTTAAAACACTGTTCAGCTACTAAATAGAAACAAGTAGATCTATACATGTACTGATATGGAAAAATTTCTACTATATATTGCTAGGTAGGCAAAAGGGAAGTTACATAAAGTAGATATGAATCTCTTTTTGACCTAAAATTGTATGTATGTATGTATGTGTGTATGTATGTATGTATATGATAGTAAAAATCTGGAAGGATATTTACACTAAACCCTGTTAAGATTATCCTGATAAGAGAGATACCAATGATTATCTCTGGGATATGGATTAGAAGAGTTTTGATTTCCATTTTAAACCATTCTCTACTTGAAACATACACATCTAACTACATTACATAAGATATATAACAAGTGTATATTACTTTTATGATTCGAAAAAAGTCCTCAGTTTTTTAGAAAGGAAATTTTAACATCCTATGAGAAGAACTTGCCCTAAAAAAAGGCCCCGTCTTTTGTTACTTTATTACAGTTACTTTGTTATCATTGTTATAGAGAATAAAGCAATAGAATTAACAGATTAAGGTCTCTAGAAGTCCTAAAGTCAGGTGATTTCCTGATTCCCCAATAATTGGAATTAAAATTACAAAAACTATTTTGGAGCTTTTTGCTATTAGTACTTTCTGTGCTGTTTATTAGCTGAAGAACTAACTTTTAAGACTTTCTCTAAACTTAATTTTAGCATTTACGATTATGGCACTTACAGAATAGCAGATACCCTTAGGCTACAAATATTTTTCATTTGACTAATCATATTTCTAGAAACAAAAAAGACATGGAGTTTTTTTTGCAGCTTTCAAATACAATTGATTTACTCAGGAGTTGTTTGAAAAAAACCAAATACATTTGGATTGAGGGGCACTTAATATTTTATAATTCACTATTTCATATATACATAAAAAGAGATCCTGTGCTTCATTAAGCACATGCTGTTGTTGAACGTTATATAGAGGCCCTTCCCAGTTATGAATGGGCTTATATGTGATGTTCTTACTTTAATGTGTTATTTGTTTAATGTGTTACCCACTTGGGATTTGTTAGTATTTATCTTCTTGACGCAACAACATGCTTATCAACAGGGATTTGACATGACATTCTAAACATATTTTTACAAAAGCATAGAGTTTCAAGGCAGAGTGGCCAAACATCTGTGTTGATGTTTTAAGAAAGAAACATTAACTAAATGAACTAATTTTTAGGTAGTGATTCAAAAACTTTGGTAATTTTTGCTTTTCATGACCTAGAAGTTATTCTTGTGTCTTTCCTGTCCACAAGGGAAAATTAAATGGAACATGAGTACTGCCAAAAGGCTGTTTATCAGGTTATTTCAATGCCAGTGTAATTTTTTACAGCACTGTTTCATAGAGGTTATAGACTATTCCTATATATCATTTCATTTCAAAGAACTGATCATATTTTAGTATTTTTTGAAAATGAGATTACTAAAAATCTCTCCAAAAATATCATGGCCTTAACTTTTTACTTTGTCAAATATATAGTTAAGGCTTTTTATGTGTCTAGATCCTAGCTAAGGTCTTTTGAGAATAAATTATAATTTGAAAACCCAGTGAAGTCTTCTATTTCCAGCATCATGTTAAATTGCATATACTATAAGGAATCCTCTCACTAACATAGAAATAGATCTCAGAAAATTACAAACAAATATAAACCATTATTTTGTTACATTGCGTCTCCCAAGAAGAAAAGAAAATCTCTAATGTATACCTCCTTATACTCTGAAGAAAAGGACAAATAGAGAAAACCAAGCCCTGAGCAGTTAGCAGTTAGGGCAATCATATTTGTGAGTACACCCGTGGCCTCTATAAGTCTTGGCCATCTGGTTGAACCTGAAAGTTTTGCATCAAGCTGGAACACTGGAAAAAGAATATTAGAATAATAGTCTCCAATCTCATCCAGGTTGCTGTGAATGCCATTAATTCATTCCTTTTTATGGCTGAGTAGTATTCCATCATATATATAAGCCACGGTTTCTTTTTTTTTCTTTTTTTCTTTTTCTTTTTTTTTTTCTTTTTGAGACAGAATCTCGCTCTGTCACGCAGGCTGGAGTGCAGTGATGTGATCTCGACTCACTGCAACCTTTGCCTCCCAGGTTTAAGCAGTTCTCTGCCTCAGCCTCCCGAGTAGCTGGGATTACAGGCGCATGCCACCACATCCGGCTAATTTTTGTATTTTTAGTACAAATGGGGTTTCACCATCTTGGCCAGGCTGGTCTTGAACTCCTGACCTTGTGATCCACCTGCCTCGGCCTCCCAAAGTGCTGGGATTACAGGCATGAGCCACCGCGTCCAACCCAATATGCCACAGTTTCTTTATCCACTCATTGATTGATGGGCATTTGGGATGGCTCTGCATTTTTGCAATTGCAGATTGTGCTGCTAAAAACATGCATGTGCAAGAATCTTTTTGGTATGACTTCTTTTCCTCTGGGTAGATACATTGCTGGATCAAATGGTAGTTCTACTTTTACTTCTCTAAGGAATCTCCACACTGTTTTCTATACTAGTTTACATTCCCACCAGCAGTGTAGAAGTGTTCCCTGTTCACCACATCCACACCAACATCTATTATTTTTTTATTTTTTGATTATGGCCATTCTTGCAGGAATAGGGTGGTATCATATTGTGGTTTTGATATGCAGGAAAGAGCCTGTGTTTTTGAAAACTGAAGACTATTTCCATATTAGTGAGTATGGTCTAGAAATGTGGTTGGAGAAGAGATGAGAACAGTAGATGGAGTAACCTATGGTTAAAGTAAGCAGATTGTATATGTGCATTAATCTCTGCTACCACCCAAAACCCCATTATAACAAAAGTAAACCACTTTAAAAAAATACATAAACCCACAGGCAGAACAGGAGAGGAGACAACAGCAACATCTTAGAAACTAGAAAGCTGATAGATGAGTGATCTTTACTTAGCAGACCCAAGAAAGCCTTTTCCTAAGTAGCAGCGGGAAAAGCGTTGAAGCAGCCCAGTTTACAAAACCCCAAAAGGCTCAGGAATTAGTAACATCATGTATCTCTTGGAGCAGAAAGACAAGGTAGGGCTAAAACATAAAAATAGAGGATTGGTTGAAAGCTGCTTAAGATTCTGTTGGATTCCCCCTCCCAGATCCTTTCTTAATTCGGTATAAACAGCCAGCTGCCTCTCCTTTACCATGGCAAAAGATTAGATGTTTGTTTGTTTGTTTGTGTATTTATTTTTATGAGAGAAAGGCTGTAATTGGCCCGGAAGATACTAGGTCTGGTTGAAGGAAATTCTGTCTTGCTGTAAACAAGGAGGTTATGTGAATACCAAATACTGAGAATGCCAGTGGGCTTTCCACCTTCAGCTTCCAGAACTCTGGCAGCCTACCCTCAAGGCAAGAGATTGTAAACCTGTTCTCTGGGAAATGTGACCAGCCAAAGAGAAAAACACTTTATTAAAGATGTGGAGATTGATGTTTTTCAGTAGAACAGCTCTCCCAGGCCATACTACAATGAAGCTGTCACTCAACAAGTTTCATCCATGTGGACATTATTTTCTTTTGTCATTCTTTGGTTTACTTCTGCTTTCAGGAAATAACCTAAACAGAAGGGACCATCAAACAAAGTCAGTTGCTGCTCCACACCATTGTTCCCCCAAGTCTGCTTTCATTTTCCATTTTTCCTTGTAGAAGAACCATTCAGTCAGCATTTATAATTATCCTATCCTCTTCCTCTTGGGTGCCTGTATCACTCTGTACTGCCTCAGATAATCTCAGCTCTTATTTGTCCATGAAACTGGGTAAGCCACAATCATGGTTACCCTCTGGAAATAGACTTAAATAAATTAAGTACATTTTTGAAATCACACAACTAGTAAATTAAAGCGATGAATTCTAAATGAAAATCTGGTATTTTCATTTGCCTCTTTAGATCTATCTTTAGATCTTCTCTCAGTCTAAAATTCTCCCTACACAATCTTACTCATCTGCATTACCGTCTCTTGCTTCTGCCTTCCAAATCTCAAGCCTAAATTCATCTCCTAAATGATTCTGCTACTGCACCAACTTCTTAACTGATCACCCTACCTCCATCCTGACCCATTTCTGTAATATAACTGTTCTCCATTTCACCAAAGTGATACTCGTATATTTCAAGTTGTATCTCGTCACTTCACAATTTAAAATCCTTTGCCTTCAGAGCAAATTCTGATCTTATCTTGGCCCCTGCCTATATCTATAGTCTCATCGTTCACTGCTGTCAGTCCCCAGGCCTTACACATCTATTGCCTTTGTTTGGAACACTGTTTCTTCCCCCTCTCCTTTCTCCTCCCTGCTCCCTCAATCTTTCCTTTCCCTTGGCCAACTCCTCCTCATCCTTTAATTTCAACTTGGATGTCATTTCTTCCTATAAGCCTTCCTCAGCCCATGAAGCCTGGATTGGTAGCCACTCTGTGCCTCTACTTCTTCTTGTACTTCCCCTATACTATCCACCATGATCCTGCAGTAGCACTTACCACATATAATGATATTGCCTGTTGACATCTGTATTCCCGTTTTGTCTGGCATGGAGTAGTCTCTCACTAAAAATTTGATGAATTAATAAATGAATGTATTGTAAGTAGCTGCTTACCTCAGCTGGTTAGAATTTTAGTCCCTATACTGAGTTTCTATCCCTTCAAAGGCCAGTAGCTTTTGCCCCTTTCTTGGCTATAATCTAACCATCAACCCAAGCCAAGCTCTATCCACCTTTGTGTCTTTGTGTACGGTAATCTCTAGGTTAGAGAATGTTGATGGATATGTTGATAATTCATGACCTAGCTTGAAAGTAAAACTTCAAGTTTGCATATAGCTGGTCAATATTGTGCCAGTGGACAGTAGTGTCATTGATATATTTAAAGTGCAAATGTTCATACTGCTGAGTTACAATTACCATAGCTAAAGCTTACACATCTGTATTTTTTTAATGTTCCACAAGTAAATTTGATATATACCTAGAGTTGAAATATCAGTGCCCTGTTATCTGGAGTAGTCATTTTTAAAACTTTTCATGTTCATTTCTGGGCCTCATCATCAGATGTTCTGATTTGGAAAGTTTGGGAAGGGGTAGATCAGAGCTAACATTTGAAACTTTTCAACAGTGAAATGAGCAGCTTTGTAGAAATGCAATCCCCATCTCATAGAGTGTGCCATCAAACACTCTTATAGTCATTTGTCAGGAAAACTGTAAAGGATTTCTACATTGTCAGGGAGATTGGACTAAGTGCCCTCTAACGTGTCTCCTCCTCTGAATTTCATGATCTCAGGACACTTTTTTTTTTAATCCCTGCTTACGAGAAGCATTCCTGGTTCTCCAGTTCATAACACATTATCATCTTTGGTCCCTTCCTTCTTTTATGTATTTGTTTATTTTTATCAGCATGCTCCCAATCTCCCTCAAGTGTTTAAATGTGCTTTTTTAATTGACAAATAAAATTGTATATTTATCATGTGCAACATGATGTTTTGAAGTATGTATATATTGTGGATATTTTAATGTGTTCAATGTATTATTTTCTATGCAGGTGTCCTTGAAAAATGTATGTTGTTTAGTACACATGTATTTTAATTTATGTAAATGGTGTGTTATGTATTTCATTCTGTTTATGTCTTTTGTCAGTCAGTATTATGTTTTTAATAAAACGTGAATCTCGAGTAAATCTGATTCCAAAATCAGATCGATACAATATAAAGAAAGGCAAAAAAGCCCCTTTTTCTTATGAATGTAAATGCAGAACTCTTAAGAAAAATATTGGCTAATCTAATCTAGTAGTGCATTAAAAAAGTAAAATGCATAATATAGTGGAGTTTAACCTAGGATTCTTTCAGTGTAATGCACCCCATTAATAGATTAAAGGAAAAGAATTACGATTATCTCAGTCAGTTAAGAAAAGACATTTAATAAAGTTTAATCCTATTTATTTTAAAGTTCTTAGAAGCTATTATTAGAAAAGAGCTTCCATGTTTGGTAAAACCTACAGCAAGCCTTGTAGTTAATGAAGAAACTTTGTATGCATTCCTTTAAAATCAGAGCAAGACAAAGATGCTTACTATTACACTATTCACAATATTATTAGTGTGTCAGTAGCTGTCATTATTTTTAGATAGAAAATCAGATTTCTGATCCTCTACCTAGAAAATGTATCAGATAGAACAAACTATTTTTACTAATAAGATGATTTAGTTAGGTTTTCAAATATAAGATTAGCCTATAAAAATCAATAGCATTTATTTTCATCAGCAAAAAACAACTAAAAAGTAAAATTTTTTAGAAATTGTGCTTTCTACCTTTCCTCTTCCCCCTCCCATTCTTTCTTTTCTCCCACCTTGCCTTTCTCCTTCCCTGCCTTCTTTCCTTCTTTCTTTCCTTGTCCAGGCACCATTCAGCAGGCTCAGACAGAGAAGTAATGGCAGCCAAATGGTAGCTGGGGCTTATACTTACAAACATTGAGTTTAAATGAGGTAGTATAAGTGGCCTAGTGAAGTCAGGGTATTGTTTATACTCAGAAGACAAAGCAAATACGTAAATCTACTGAGGGTAATGTTAGCCAAGTTTTTCACACATAGAGAAGTGAGTTCAAATATGGAAAAGGAGAAAGCTAGAATGAATCATATAGTTTTGGATGAATTTAAGCTAATGATGCTTACCTTTTAATAAATACTGAAATAAATACAGGTGGAAAATGTGGGTGTGTATCTTTGTGTATATGAGGGGAGGAGTTAGGAATGCATATATGTATTTCCTCGCTCTGTTCTGAGAGAGTCTGGCAACAGACACCCTATAGCAATAAGCATATCTAGTGTCCAGATCTTGGTTTCTAAATATGAGTCTACTAAAAGGAACTAGGATTCCTTGAAGAAATGGCTAGCAGCAGGGGTGGGGCAAGGAAAATATAAGCAGGGCTTGAACATCTTTTTATTTCAAAAAGTACAGAAGTGCTTAAAGAATCAATGAACTCTAGTTGGATTTTTAAAAACTGTGGTTAAATGTATATAACATTAAACTTACTGTTTTAACCATCCTTAAGTATACAGCTTAGTGGCATTACATATATTTATATTGTTGTGCAAATGTCACCACCTTAAATCTCCAGAACTTTTTCCGTCTTCCCAAACTGAAACTTCCTATCTATTAAACGGTAACTCCCATTTCCCCCTGCCCCCAGATCCTGACAACCACCATGCTACTTTGTGTCTCTATGAATTTGGCTACCCTGAGTACTTAATGAAATCATACATTGTTTGTTCTTTTGTGACTGGCTGATTTAGCATAATATTGTAGCATGTATCAGAATTGCCTTCCTTTTTAAGGCTAAATAATATTCCATTGTATGTATATACCATGTTTTGTTTACCCATTCATCTGTCAGTGGACACTTTGGGTTGCTGTCACCTTTTGCTTATTGTAAATAATGCTGCTATGAACATGAGTATGCAAACATCTCTTCAAGCTCCTGCTTTCAGTTATTCTGAGTATATAGCCAAAAGTAGAATTACTGGATCTTATGGTAATTCTCCTTTTAATTTTTTGAGTAACTGTCATACTGTTTTGCGTAGTAACTGCATCATTTTACATTCCCACCAGCCCAGGGGTTTCAGTTTCTCCACATCCTCACCAACGCTTGATTTTTTTTTTTTTTTTTCAATAGTAGCCATCCTAATGTATGTGAACTGGGTATCACATTGTGGTTTTGATTTGCATCTCCCTAATGGGAGTGGTGTTGAGCATCTTTTTGATTAGTGACAGTATGAGCAAGCTGCAAGAGTACCTGACCCTACATTGACCTCTGAGCATAAGCATAGATGCCGCTTCGCTTCCACCTTCCAATCACGAAGTGACACTAACAGCACCATACAGAGAAAGGAACTAGAGATAATATAGTACCAGCTTAGTTAAATTGACAGTACCTAGTCACCACACTCTTCTTCCCCGTCAGTATCGAATTTAACCTAAAAGACCTGTAAGGTTGTGAACTCAGTGTGTCTCAGCTGAGTCAGCTAAAAGATTAGACTTTGTATATTATAGTTAGACATCTCAACACTGCAGCTACTGTATCTTACTTGATTTATCTTTTAGAGCGGTCATAGACATTTTTCTGTTCCCTTACCTGAAACTTGTGATAGGAATCTAAAGCCTGAGCTCGTTGTGATCTTTTTCAAAATTCTCTAGCACACTTTAAAACAATGGACTGCCGGGCGCAGTGGCTCAAGCTTGTAATCCCAGCACTTTGGGAGGCCTAGACGGGCGGATCACGAGGTCAGGAGATCAAGACCATCCTGGCTAACACGGTGAAACCCCGTGTCTACTAAAAATAATACAAAAAACTAGCCGGGCGAGGTGGCGGCGCCTGTAGTCCCAGCTACTCGGGAGGCTGAGACAGGAGAATGGCGTAAACCCAGGAAGCGGAGCTTGCAGTGAGCTGAGATCCGGCCACTGCACTCCAGCCTGGGTGACAGAGCGAGACTCCGTCTCAAAATAAATAAATAAATAAATAAATAAAATAAAAATAAAAAAATAAAACAATGGACTAACCCCATTGTTCTTATTTGAACTAAAATATTTTATGGCAGTAACTATTTGGTTATCTATAGGCACTTGATTATAGTTGTCCATAGGTGATCATTTATTTAATGAATTGTTTTGCCATTGCATGCCACGGACTACCAGTTTCTCATTAACCACTGGCAAAAAAACTTATTAATGCTTTTCAATCTAATTAGATCAAATAACTAATTCTAGATTCCAATCCTTAAGTTTCATTTCTCCTAAAACAACTTCTGTTACAGGTTAGGAAATTCCTTAAGTAACACTCTTTATTTTCTGCAAGTCTTTATTATACTTATCCCAGTTATATCTGTCTAAGTGTATAGAAAAGACAGTAATTTCCAAATATTCTGGATAATTGCTTTTGCAAGTAGAATTTAAAATAGTATCTTACCTAGTTATATCAAATTGTATTAAGTGTTTGTTATACATATATAAGGGACATTTAATATAAATATAGGCTGGACACAGTGGCTCATGCCTGTAATCCCAGCGCTTTGGGAGGCCGAGGCGGGTGGATCACCTGAGGTCGGGAGTTCAAGACCAGCCTTACCAACATGGAGAAACTCCATCTCTACTAAAAATACAAAATTAGCCAGGCATGGTGGCTCATACCTATAATCCCAGCTCCTCGGGAGGCGGAAGCAAGAGAATCGCTTGAACCCAGGAGGCGGAGTTTGCCATGAGCCGAAATCGCACCACTGCACTTCAGCGCGGGCAACAAAAGTGAAACTCCATCTCAAAAAAAAAAAAGAAATATAATAGCCTGTCAGCAGTTGTAGATTTGGCATTTTTCCCCCAACTTTTATTTCAGGTTTAGGGAGTGCATGTGCAGACTTGTTACGTAGTTAACTTGTGTGTTGCTAGATTTTGTATAAAAATGATTTTGTCACCCAGGTAATCAGGATAGGACCTAATAGGTAGTTTTTCAGCTCTTACCCTCTCTTCTCAAGTAGGCCCCAGTGTCTGTTGTTCCCGTCTTTCTGTCCATGTGTACTCAACATTTAGCCACCACTTATAAGTGAGAACATGTGGTATTTGGCTTTCTGATCTTGCATTAATTTGCTTAGGATGGATAATGGCCTCCATCTCCATCCATGTTGTCAACCATTGATGGGCATCTAGGTTGATTCCATGTCTTTGCTCTTGTGAATAGTGCTGCAATGAACATACAGGTTATACTTGTCTTTTTGGTAGAGCGATTTATATTCCTTTGGGTATATACCCAGAAATGGAATTGCTGGGTTGAATGGTGGTTCTGTTTTAAGTTCTTTGAGAAATCTCCATACTGCTTTCTACTGTGGCTGAGCTCATTTACATTCCCACCAGCAATGTATAAGCATTCCCTTTTCTCCACAACTTCACCAACCTCTGTTTTTGTTTTTTACTTTTTAATAATAGCCATTCTGATTCATGTGAGATGGTATCTCATTGTGGTTTTGATTTGCATTTCTCTAATGATTAGTGATGTTAAACATTTTTTATATATTTGTTGGCCATGTATATGTCTTCTTTTGAGAAGTGTCTGTTCATGTCCTTTGCCCATTTTTTAATGGAGTTATTTGGGTTTGCTTGTTGGTTTGTTTAAGTCTCTTTTAGATTCTGGATATTAAATCTTTGTCAGATGCATAGTTCGTAAATATTTCTTTTCCGTTCTTTAGGTTGTCTGTTTACTCTTTAGATAGTTTCTCTTGCTGTGCCAAAGCTCACTATTTAGATCCCACTTGTCTATTTTTTATTTTGTTGCAATTGCTTGTGGAGAATTCACCATGAAACTTCTGCCAAGGCTTGTGTCCAGAATGGTATTTCCTAGATTTTCTTCTAGAGTTTTTATAGTTTTAGGTCTGATGTTTAAGTCACTAATCCATTTTGAGTTTATTTTTGCATACATTGAAAGGAAGGGGTCCAGTTTCAATCTTCTGCAAATGGCTAACCAGTTATCCTAGCACCGTTTATTGAATAGGAAGTCCTTTCTTCATTGCTTGTTATTGTCGACTTTATTGAAGATCAGATGGTTGTAGATGTGTGGCTTTATTTATTTATTTCTCTAACCTGTCCCATTGGCCTGTATGTCTGTTTTTGTTCTAGTACCATCCTGGTTTTGGTTACCATAGCTTTGTGTTGGGTAGTGTGATGCCTCTGGCTTTGTTTGCTTTGGCTGTTTGGGCTTTTTTCGGTCCCATATGAATTTTATTTTTTTGAGATAGAATCTTGGCACTGTCACTCAGGCTGGAGTGCAGTGGTGCAAGCATGGCCCACTGCATCCTCAACCTCCTGGGCTCAAGTGATCCTCCTGCTTCAGCCTCCCATGTAGCTGGAACCACAAGCATGTGCCACCACACTTGGCTAATTTTTTTTTTTTTTTTTTTTTGTAGAGACAGGGTCTCACTTTGTTGCCCAAGTTGGTCTCAAACTCCTGGCCTCAAGCATTCCTCCTGCATCAGCTTCCCAAAGTGGTGCGATTACAGGCATGAGCTCCCACTCCTGGCCCCACGTGAATTTTAGGATTTTTTCTAATTCTGTGAAAAATAACATTGGTAGTTTGATAGGAATAGCATTGAATCTATAAATTGCTTTGGGCAGTATGGCCATTTTAATGATATCGATTCTTCGAATCCTTAAACGTGGACTGTTTTTTCCATTTATTTGTGTCAGCTCTCTGATTTCTTTGAGCAGTATTTTATAATTCTCATTGCAGAGATTTTTTCACCTCCCAGGTTATCTGTATTCCTAGGTATTTCACTCTTTTGTGAAAATTTAATATTCTATGTGTTTGGCTATTTGAGAATATCCATAATATGTAGTAATTTGTGTTTTTGCTGAAGCAGAAATTTGGGTTATACATGTAATGCCAGTATGTGCTAGTGAAACACTAGTGTGTAAACCTTGCTAATCACTACCCATTCTGCATCTCAACTTGGCATTATTTTCTAGTAGTCATTGTATGACCTATGAAATGAAATATATAGTATTTATTAATATATGTTTTGTTTAAAGAATAATAACAAAATATATCTGTGTACCCAACACCCAGTTTAAGAAATAGGAGATGAGCACTGAAGTCCTCAAAGCTGCACTGCAACTGCTGTCATTCTTCCTCTCCTTCAGAACCACTGCCCTGAATTTGGTTTAATCATTTCTTTGCTTTTTCCCACAGTTTCACCCAATAAGGACGTACTCTTAAAATATAATTCAGTTTAGTTTTGCCTGATTTTGACCTTCTTGTGATTGGAATCATCCTGTTTATTCACTGATAAAATAAGTGTTCATTGAGCAACTGCTTATAATATTCATACATGTTGATTCATGTAGTTATGGCTTATTTATTTGCACTGATGTTTAAGTCCATTCTACTACTGAGGGTTATTGCATTGCCCTGGCAATGAAAACGGTGTTATAACTAAACACAGTGTTGTAATGACCATTCCTAATAGATGTCTCCTGATGCCCTTGTGCAAGAGCTTCTCTTGGATAACTACATAGGAATGAAATCAGAGTCAAGAGTATGTGCAACTTCAGCTGTGTTTGATTATAACAAATTATTTTCCAAAATGGTATTACAAATTTATACTCTGACAGCAATATATGAGAGTTTCTGTTGCCTCACATCCTTGCCAACTTTTAGTATTAAAAATTCTGGATTCTTAAATTCTACGAGTCCAGTGATTATAAAAGGACATATCGTTGTGATTATCATTTGCATTTCCTTGATGACTAATAAATGGAACAATTTTTCATGTTCATTGGCTTTGCATGTTTTCTATATAAGGAAATGCCTTTGCTTCTTTTGCCCTTTTTTCTTTTGCAGTGTTTCTTTTTTTCTTATTGATTTATGGGAGTTTTAGTATGTTCTGAATACCAGTCCTTTGATACTTATATATGTAGCTGGTATTTCTTCCTGGTTTGTGGTTGTCTTTTCTCTTTCTGATGTCTTTTGGCGAATATGTTTGTAATTTTAATGTCATCAACTTCATTAATCATTTCCTCGATGTTTTGACACTTTTTGTGTCTTGTGTAAGAAATCCTTCACTATCATGAGGCCATAAAAATATTCTCATACTCTTTTAAAATGTTTAGTTATTTTACCTTTCCTATTTAAGTCCTTAATCTGTCTGAAATTGATTTTTGTGAATTGTGTAAGGTAGAGATCCAGTTAATTTTTTGCAAATGAATAACCAGTTGCCCCAGAACAATTTATTTCATACTATGTCTTTTCACCACTGATTTGCAATGACCCCTTTTTTATACATCAGATTTCTATAAATGTGTGACTCAGTTCAGGATTTCTATTCAGTTCATTCATTTGCCTATTTATGTAAGAGCATCACGATCTCTCTCTCTTTCTTTCTTTCTTTCCTTCTTTCTTTCTTTCTTTTTCTTTCTTTTCTCTCTCTCTCTTTCTCTCTCTTTCTCTCTCTCTTTTCTTTCTTTCTTTCTTTCTGTCTTTCTGTCTTTCTTTCTTTCTGTCTTTCTTGTCTTTCTTGTCTGTCTTGTCTTTCTTTCTTTCCAGAGTCTTACTCTCTTACTCTGTCACCCAGGCTGGAGTGCAATGATGTGATCATGGCTCACTGTAGCCTCTGCCTCCTGGGCTCAGGTGATCCTCCCACATCAACCTCCCTGGTAGCTGGGTCTACAGGTACACGCCACAACGCCTGGCTAATTTTTTGTATTTTTAGTACAGACAGGATTTCACCATGTTGCCCATCACATAGTCTTAATTAAAGTTTTATAATAAATTTTAATACCTGCTGGGGCAAGCCCCCATGCTATATCTTCCTAAGAAATATCTTGCATATTCTTTCCCGTTGTGTTTCCATATCATTTTAGAATAACCTTAGTTACTTCCATGAGAACCTCTATTGGAACTTGAATTAAAATTACGTTGAATCCATAGATTAATGTAGGAAGAATTGACATTTTTGCAAGTCTTCCTATCTCTAAACATAGTATTGTACATCTAGATCTTTAATGTCTTTCATAACATTGTATGGGCTGGGCACAGTGGCTGGGACCACAGGCATACGCCACCATGCACAGCTGAAATATTTTTAAATTTTTTTGTAGAGACAGGATCTCGCTTTGTTGTCCAGGCTGGTTTTGAATTCTCAAGCAGCCCTCCCACCTTGGCCTCCCAAAGTGCTGGGATTACAGGTATGAGCCACCACATCCAGCCTTTGGGAGAATATTTTTAATTTCTAATTATAGTCTATTCCGATTTTCAACTTTTCTTGAGTTCATTTGGTAATTATTTCCTAAGAACATTTCTATTGATTAGTGACTTTTTTCTTTGTTAAAATTAGTTTTGTCCATTTCATTAGTCTATAAACGCTTTGCCTTTGTATCTTTGCTTTCTGTCTAATTAATTTCTTTTCTATCTTTGTTATTTCCATTCATCTAAGTTTTTCACTTGTTCTGTTATTTTTTACTTCTTTAGTTGCAGGTTTAAGAGGTTCCCAAATTTTCTGAGTTCACGATGAGTCCTTAGTATGTCAGCAGTATTTTCTTGGTGCTCCCTGGGCCAAACCGAATACCTAACAGCTTCATTTAGTAAATCTTTCAGGCCAAGTAATGTGTATTATATTCCTACAACTTAATAGCCATCTGGGAAAAAATATACACTTAAATTTTTTCAAAAATAGTAATATTTTTATTTCATTTAAAAATAACTACAATTGCTTACTAATGGTATATGTGCTCCTGTTGGGTACACACAGCTGCTCAGACTTTGGTATTAGACTGGCTGCACCACCAACATTTCTATCTTTTAGCATAGTATGCACTTTTTTTTTTTTTTTGAGATGGAGTCTTGCTCTGTTGCCCATATGTACAAACATGCTTGTACATATGTCTTTATTTACTGGTACCTGTAGTTAATAAGTATTGGCAGGTTGCTGTCCAGAAGGCTAGGTTTCATATCACCACCAGCAGTTTTTCAGAGTATCTCCTTTCCCACATCCTTACCAACAATCGGTTCAGTTGCTCTTGTAAATATTGTTTGCTATATAGGCAAAAAAGATGGTAAAAGTACATATAAAGAACTTGTTTAGTTTGCTTCTGATCCCCAGCACCTAAAATAGGGCCTAGCCCATAAAAGTTTCAGTAAATATTTGTTGAGTGAATGGATGCAGGAATCAGTCAACTAACTTATGTTATTTTTACTTCAATTTGTAGTCCCTGGAGTATTAATTGAATTTGAGCATTATTTTAAATGCGTGTTTAGGCCGGGTGCAGTGGCTCACGCCTGTAATCCCAGCACTTTGGGAGGCCGAGGCGGGCGGCTCACAAGGTCAGGAGTTCAAGACCAGCCTGGCCAAGATGGTGAAACCCTGTCTCCATTTAAAATATAAAAAAATTAGCCAGGCATGGTGGTGGGCACCTATAATCTCAGCTACTTGGGAGGCTGAGGCAGGAGAGTCGCTTGAACTTAGGAGGCAGAGGTTGCAGTGAGCCGAGATCATGCCACTGCACTCCAGCCTGGGCGACAGTGCGAGACTCTGTCTCAAAAAGTAAAATAAAATAAAGTAAAATGAAATGAAGTGAAGCAAAGCGTGCTTGTTTGGCCTTTCTATTTTTCTTTGACTTGCTTATGCATATTTTTTGCCTTTTTTTCTTTTGGGTTAACTTTTTCTTGCCATTTTATAAGAGCACTTTGTTTAGTTTAGATATTACCCTTTACAATTTTTTCCCAAATACATTATTTATCTATTGACTTTGTATTTTAACTTTTGCCATAGAAAAACTTTTAATTATACTTGCTTATTTTGGCTAGCCTTTTTTTAAATAGCCTCCATATTTTCAGTCTGTTTAGAACATTTTCTTCATCAAGATATATATGTTGTCTGAATTTCTTGCAAGATTCTTATTGCAGCTGGAATTTATAACTGTATATTATATTAGAAATATCCAGTTTATTTTCTTCTGAAAGAATGGCCAGTTATTCTGGCAAAATTTATTAAATAATTTGACATTTTCCTACGGAATTGAACTGTAATATTTGTCATATATTGGATTTTTATACATACTGGGATTTATTTCTGGATTGTTATTCTAATCTATGGATATTTATTTCTAAACAAATACCATATTTATTTGATTCCAAAATAACATTATGTTCCAAAAGCAAATTATCCTACATTGATTTTTTTTGTACTTTTTAAGCCATTCCTGGGCATTGATTATTTAATGTAAACATTAAGACAATACTGTTCAGTTCCCTGAAAAAAAATCCACTGGAATTGAGAGTGCAAACCATTTGGAATTGCTTTCTATTTATATGTTAATTTTGAAAATTTAATATTTTCTTAAACTTGTAAGTCTTCCCATCTAATAACATCCAGTTTTCACTTTTTGTTTGTGCCTTTCAGTAAGCTTTTAAAGTTTTCTTACAAGTTCTTTGCTTTATTAGATGTATTCTTTAGCATGTTACAGTTTATACTGATGTTGTGAGTGAAGCATTTTTTAAATTTCCATTTTCAGTTGCTTTTTTGCGATAGTAAATCAAATCTATTGCTTTTACATATTTATTATCCATTTTACCAAATTTTCTTATTAATTTCAGTTTTCTATTAGAGTGTCTTGAGCTTTCTAGGCATGCAATAATACCAGTTCAAAAGAAAGTTTTATGTCTTTTTTGCCCGTTTTTATACAATTTATTTATATCATTTTCTTGTCATATTATATTTGTCAGAACCTCCAAGACATAGTTAAATAAAAATCTGATAAAAATTATCACTCTCTTAATCCTAATCAAAATGGTTAGTGTTTTGTTATTTGGGATAATTATTTTTTATTTGGCTTTAGTAAATAATTGTTATTATCTTGAACTAGTTTTCTTCTGTTCCCATTTTACTTGTTATTTGTATTGGTTGATAAATATTTTTCAGTTGCTTTTCAGCACTCATTATAATGTTTTCCTCTTCCTTAATGTCCTGATTTAATAGATGAAATTGATAAATTTTTTACACTGACCCATGATTGCATTCCTTTACGCTTCCCACAAAACTTTGTCTTTTCTCTGTGGAAGCCTGTAGGATCTCCCCTTTGACCCCAGTCTTCTGAAATGTTATAGTGATGTCTGCTGATGTCATTGGGGTATTTGCATATATTGTGCTGAATATGTGACAAGCCCTTTTAATCTGGAAGCTTTTGTCCTTAAATTCCGGGCAATTTCATCTTCCTTCTTTTTCTCATTTTGCTCTTCTGGGATTTATACTATTCACATGTTGGCCCTTGCTAGACTTTGAGTGTGTTCCTCAGAATTCATGTGTTAGAAATTTGACCCCTGATGTGTTGGTGTTGTGAGGTGGGACCTTTAAGAGATGATTATTAGATCATTGACAGGAATTAATGCTACTCTTTTATAACTGAGTTAATCCTCAAGGGAGTAAAGGAGTTCTTGCTCTCATGTGCCATGTTGGTTTGCTGCACCTCTCAACTCATCATTTGCATTAGGTATTTCTCCTAATGCTGTCCCTCCCCCAACCCCCCACTCCCCGACAGGCCCCATTGTGTGATGTTCCCCGCCCTGTGGCCAAGTGTTCTCATTGTTCAATTCCCACCTATGAGTGAGAACATGCAGTGTTTGGTTTTCTGTCTTTGTGATAGTTTGCTGAGAAGATGGTTTCCAGCCTCATCCATGTCCCTGCAAAGGACATTAACTCATCCTTTTTTATGACTGCATAGTATTCCATTGTGTATATGTGCCACATTTTCTTAATCCAGTCTATCATTGATGGACATTTAGGTTGATTCCAAGTCTTTGCTATTGTGAATAGTGCCGCAATAAACATATGTGTGCCTGTGTCTTTGTAGTAGCATGATTTGGAATCTTTTGGGTCATACCTAATAATGGGATTGCTGGGTCAAATGGTGTTTCTAGTTCTAGATCCTTGAGGAATCACCACACTGTCTTCCACAATGGTTGAACTCATTTACACTCCCACCAACAGTGTAAAAGCATTCCTATTTCTCCACATCCTCTCCAGCATCTGTTGTTTCCTGACTTTTTAATGATTGTCATTCTAACTGGTGTGAGATGGTATCTCATTGTGGTTTGGATTTGCATTTCTCTGATGACCAATCATGATGAGCATTTTTTCATGTGTCTGTTGGCTGCATAAATGTCTTCTTTTCAGAAGTATCTGTTCATATCCTTTGCCCACTTGTTGATGGGGTTGTTTGTTTTTTTTCTTGTAAATTTGTTTAAGTTCTTTGTAGATTCTAGATATCAGCCCTTTGTTAGATGGGTAGATTGCAAAAATTTTCTCCCATTCTGTAGGTTGCCTGTTCACTCTGATGGTGGTTTCTTTTCCCATGCAGAAACTCTTTCATTTAATTAGATACCATTTGTCTGTTTTGGCTTTTGTTACCATTGCTTTTGGTGTTTTAGTCGTAAAGTCCTTACCAATGCCTATGTCCTGAATGGTATTGCCTAGGTTTTTTTCTAGGGTTTTTATGGTTTTAGGTCTAACATTTAAGTCTTTAGTCCACCTTGAATTAATTTCTATATAAGGTGTAAGGAAGGGATCCAGTTTCAACTTTCTACATATGGCTAGCCAGTTTTCCCAGCACCATTTATTAAATAGGAAATCCTTTCCCTATTTCTTGTTTTTTTCAAGTTTGTCAAAGATCAGATGGTTGTAGATGTGTGGTGTTATTTCTGAGGTCTCTGTTCTGTTCCATTGGTCTATATATCTGTTTTGATACCAGTAACATGCTGTTTTGGTTACTGTAGCCTTGTAGTATAATTTGAAGTCAGGTACCATGATGCCTCCAGCTTTCTTCTTTTTGCTTAGAATTGTCTTCATATTGCAGGCTCTTTTTTTGGTTCCATATGAACTTTAAAGTAGTTTTTTCCAATTCTGTGAAAAAAGTCATTGGTAGCTTGATGGGGATGGCATTGAATCTATAAATTATCTTGGGCAGTATGGCCATTTTCACAATATTGATTCTTCCTATCCATGAACATGGAATGCTTTTCCATTTGTTTGTGTCCTCTTTTATGTCGTCAAGCAGTGGTTTGTAGTTCTCCTTGAAGAGGTCCTTCACATCCCTTGTAAGTTGTATTCCTAGGTATTTTATTTTCTTTGTAGCAATTGTGAATGGGAGTTCACTCATGATTTGGCTCTCTGTTTGTCTGTTATTGGTGTATAGGAATGCTTGTGATTTTTGCACATTGATTTTGTATCCTGAGAATTTGCTGATGTTGCTTATCAGCTTAAGGAGATTTTGGGCTGAGAAGATGGGGTTTTCTAAATATACAATCATGTCATCTGCAAACAGGGACAATTTGACTTCCTCTTTTCCTAATTGAATACCCTTTATTTCTTTCTCTTGCCTGATTGCCCTGGCCAGAACTTCCAACACTAAGTTGAATAGGCGTGGTGAGAGAGGGCATCCCTGTCTTGTGCTAGCTTTCAAAGGGAATGCTTCCAGTTTTTGCTCATTCAGTATGATACTGGCTTTGGGTTTGTCATAAATAGCTCTTACTATTTTGAGGTACGTTCTATCAATACCTAGTTTATTGAGAGTTTTTAGCATGAAGGGCTGTTGAATTTTTTCAAAGGCCTTTTCTGCATCTATTGAGATAATCATGTGGTTTTTGTCATTTTATCAATTTTGTTGATCTTTTCAAAAAACCAGCCCCTGGATTCATTGATTTTTTTGAAAGGTTTTTTTGTGTCTCTGTCTCTTTCAGTTCTGCTCTGATCTTAGTTATTTCTTGCCTTCTGCTAGCTTTTGAATTTGTTTGCTCTTGCTTCTCTAGTTCTTTTAATTGTGATGTTAGGGTGTTGATTTTAGATCTTTCCTGCTTTCTCTTGTGAGCATTTAGTGCTATAAATTTCCCTCTACACACTGCTTTAAATGTGTCCCAGAGATTCCGGTACATTGTGTCTTTTTGTTCTCATTGGTTTCATAGAACATCTTTATTTCTGCCTTCATTTCGTTATGTACCCAGTAGTCATTCAGGAGCAAGTTGTTCAGTTTCCATGTAGTTGTGTGGTTTTGAGTGAGTTTCTTAATCCTGAGTTCTAATTTGATTGCACTGTGGTCTGAGAAACAGTTTGTTGTGATTTCTGTTCTTTTACATTTGCTGAGGCATACTTTACTTCCAACTTTGTAGTCAATTTTAGAATAAGTGTGATGTGGTGCTGAGAAGAATGTGTATTCTGTTGATTTGGGGTGGAGAGTTCTGCAGATGTCCATTAGGTCCACTTGGTCCAGAGCTGAGTTCAAGTCCTGGATATCCTTGTTAACCTTCTGTCTCATTGATCTGTCTAATATTGACAGTGGGGTTTTACAGTCTCCCATTGTTATTGTGTGGGAGTCTAAGTCTTTTTGTAGGTCTCTAAGGACTTGCTTTATGAATCTGGCTGCTTCTGTATTGAGTGCATATATATTTAGGATAGTTAGCTCTTCTTGTTGAATTGATCCCTTTACCATTGTGTAATGGCCTTCTGTGTCTCTTTTGATCTTTGTGGGTTTAAAGTCTGTTTTATCAGAGACTAGGATTGCAACCCCTGCTTTTTTTTTTTTTTTCTTCCCATTTGCTTGGTAGATCTTCCTCCATCCCTTTATTTTGAGCCTTCATGTGAGATGGGTCTCCTGAATAGAGCACACTAATGGGTCTTGACTGTATTCAATTTGCCAGTCTGTGTCTTTTAATTGGGGCATTTAGCCCATTTACATATAAGGTTAATATTGTTATGTGTGAATTTGATCCTGTCATGATACTAGCTGGTTATTTTGCTCGTTAGTTGATGCAGTTTCTTCATGGCATCGATGGTCTTTACAATTTGGCCTGTTTTTGCAGTGGCTGGTACTGGTTGTTCCTTTCCATGTTTAGTACTTCCTTCAGGAGCTCTTGTAAGGCAGGCCTGGTGGTGACAAAATCCCTCAGCATTTGCTTGTCTGTAGAGGATTTTATTTCTCCTTCACTTATGAAGCTTAGTTTGGCTGGATATGAAATTCTGGGTTGAAAATTCTTTTCTTTAAGAATGTTGAATATTGGCCCCCACTCTCTTCTGGTTTGTAGGGTTTCTGCCAAGAGATCCGCTGTTACTCTGATGGGCTTCCCTTTGTAGGTAACCCGACCTTTCTCTCTGGCTGCCCGTAACATTTTTTCCTTCATTTCAACCTCAGTGAATCTGACAATTATGTGTCTTGGGGTTGCTCTTCTCCAGGAGTATCTTTGTGGTGTTCTCTGTATTTCCCAAGTTTGAATGTTGGCCTGCCTTGCTATGTTAGGGAAGTTTTCTGGATGATATCCTGAAGAGTGTTTTCTAACTTGGTTCCATTCTCCCCATCACTTTCAGGTACACCTGTCAAACGTAGATGTGTTCTTTTCACCTAGTCCCATATTTCTTTGGAGGCTTTGTTCGTTTCTTTTTACTCTTTTTTCTCTAAGCTTGTCTTCTCACTTCATTTCATTCATTTCATCTTCAATCACTGATACCCTTTCTTCCACTTGATCGAGTCAGCTATTGAAGCTTGTGCATGCGTCATGAAGTTCTCGTGCCATGGTTTTCAGCTCCATCAGGTCATTTAAGGTCTTCTCTGTACTGTTCATTCTAGTTAGCCATTTGTCTAACCTGTTTTCAAGATTTTTAGCTTGAGTTTGAACATGCTTCTTTAGCTCGGAGGATTTTATTACTGACCTTCTGAAGCCTACTTCTGTCAACTCGTCAAAGTCATTCTCCATCCAGCTTTGCTCCATTGCTGGCAAGGAGCTGCGATCATTTGGAAGAGAAGAAGCACCCTGATTTTTAGAATTTTCAGCTTTTCTGCTCTGGTTTCTCTCCATCTTTGTGGTTTTATCTACCTTTTGTCTTCAGTGTTGGTGAACTCCAGGTGGGGTTTTGGTGTGAATGTCCTTTTTGTTGATGTTGGTGCTATTCCTTTCTGTTTGTTAGTTTTCCTTCTAACAGTCAGGTCCCTCAGCTACAGGTGTGTTAGAGTTTGCTTGAGGTTCACTCCAGACCCTGTTGGTCTGGGTATCACCAGGGGAGGCTGCAGAACAGCAGATACTGCTGCCTGATCCTTCCTCTGAAAGCTTCATCCTAGAGGGGCACCCACCTATATCAGGTGTCTGTTGATCCCTACTGGGAGGTATCTCCCAGTTAGACTACATGGGGGTCAGGGACCCACTTGAGAAGGTAGTCTGTCCATTCTCAGAGCTCAGCCGCCATTCTGGGAGAACCACTGCTCTCTTCAGAGCTGTCAAACAGGGACATTTAAGTCTGCAGAAGCTATCTGTTGCCTTTTTTTCAGCTATGTCCTGCCCACAGAGCTGGAGTCTGTAGAGCTCCACCTTGCTGAGCTGCGGTGGGCTCCGCCCAGTTCGAGCTTCCTGGTCACTTTGTTTACCTACTCAAGCCTCAGCAGTGGTGGACGCCCCTCCCCCAGCCAGGCTGCCACCTCACAGTTCAATCTCAGACTGCTGCGCTAGCTTGCAGTGAGCAAGGCTCCATGGATGTGGGACCCGCCAAGCCAGGCATGGGAGAGAGTCTCCTTGTCTGCCAGTTGCTAAGACCTTGGAAAGAGCACAGTATTTGGGTGAGAGTGTCCTGTTTTTCCAGGTACAGTCTGTCACGTCTTCCCTTGGCTAGGAAAGGGAAATCCCCTGACCCGTTGCGCTTCCCAGGTGAGGCAACGCCCCACCCTGCTTTGGCTCACCTTCCATGGGCTACACCCCCTGACCAACCAGTCCCAATGAGATGAACCAGGTACCTCAGTTGGAAATGCAGAAATCACCCGTCTTCTGTGTCGATCACCCTGGGAGCTGCAGACCAGAGCCATTCCTATTCGGCCATCTTGGAACAAATCTCCCCAAGTTAATAACTTTTTAACATGTTATTTGAAACTATCACAACAGGCCAGGCACAGTGGCTCAAGCCTGTAATCCCAGCACTTTGGGAGGCCAAGGCGGGAGGATCACGAGGTCAGGAGATCAAGACCTTCCTGGTTAACACACTGAAACCCCATCTCTACTTAAAATACAAAAGATTAACTCGGCATGATGGTGGGCGCCTGTAGTCCCAGCTATTCAGGAGGCTGAGGCAGGAGAACGGCGTGAACCCGGGAGGCGGAGCTTGCAGTGAGCTGAGATTGCGCCACTGCACTCCAGCCTGGGTGACAGAGCAAGACTGCGTCTCAAAAAAGAAAAAAATAATAAAAATAAAAAAACTATCACAGCAATCAACATAATGAACAAATTCCTTATCCCCAAAAGTTTCTTGTACCCTCTTGCACAAGAAAAGGGATACAAAGGGTACTCTCTCCTCTTCTCAACACCCTGCCTCTATACCCATTCCCAGGTAACTGCTGATCTTTTCTCTGACACTATAAATTAGGTTGCATTTTCTAAATTTTATGTAATGGAATCAAATATGTAATTTTTTTGGTCTGGCTTCATTTACTCAATGTCATTGTTTTGATGTATGTAGTATGCATCAATAGTTCATTCCTTTTTAATGGTGAATAGTACTGTTATATATTGTATAAATATTAGGTTGGTACAAAAGTAAATGCAGTTTTGAACCATGAATTTTACATCATTATAGCTAGTCTCAAACACATTTTTTTCACCTGTTTTTACTTTTTTTGAAACTTTTTAAATTAATTTCTGGGGTGCATGTACAGTATGTGCAGGTTTGTTACATAGGTAAATGTGTGCCATGGTGGTTTGCTGTGCCTATCAACCTATCACCTAGATACTAAGCCCAGCATGCATCAGCTCTTTTCTGTAATGCTCTCCCACCCCCACCATCCCCCAACAGGCCCCAGTAAGTGTTGTTCCCCTCCCTGTGTCCATGGGAGCTGAACAATGAAAACACATCTTTATTAATCACACTAGGAACCATTACAATCAACATATTTTTGCCAATAAGAAATAAGTTTCTTTATTCCTATAGCATATAAGTTTCTATATTCCTGTGCTTCAAGATTCAATGATCTTTTGGAAAGCATTTTCTGCATGCTGCTGGTTGTGGAAGCATTTTCCCTGCAAAAAGTTGTTGAGATGCTTGAAGTGGTAGTCATTTGACAAGGGGTTAGGTGCATATGGTGGATGAGGCAGCACTTTGTAGCCCAATTTGTTCAACTTTTGAAGCATTGGTTGTGTGACATACATTGTCATGGAGAAGAATTGGGCCCTTTCTGTTGACCAGTGCCAGCCGCAGGCCTTGCAGTTTTCGGTTTATCTCATCGATTTGCCAACTATAGTTCTGAGATATAATGCTTTCGTCAGGATTCAGAAAGCTGTGGTAGATCAGACTGACAGCAGACCACCAAACAGTGACCATGACCTTTTTTTACTACAGGCTTGGCTTTGGGAAGCGCTTTGGAGCTTCTTCTCAGTCCAAGCACTGAGCTGGTCATCACTGGTTGTCATATAAAATCCACTTTTTGTGGCACATCACAATCTGATTGAGAAATGTTTCCTTGTCGCATAGAGTAAGAGGAGATGACAATTCAAAACAATGAGGTTTTTTGTTTGTTTGTTTTTGTTTTTGGCTCAGCTCATGAGGCATCCATTTATCTAGCTTTTTCACCTTTCCAGTTTGCTTCAAATGCCAAATGACAGTAGAATGGTCAATGGTGAGCTCTTCGGCAACTTCTCGTGTAGTTGTAAAAGGATGAGCTTCAATGATTGTTCCCAATTGGTTGTTGTCAACTTCTGATGGCTGGCCACTGCACTCCTTATCTTCCTCGTCTCCTTTGCAAAACTTCTTGAGCCACCACTGCACTGTACATTCATTAGCAGTTCCTGGGCCAAATGCGTTGTTGATGTTGCAAATTATCTCCGCTGCTTTATGACCCATTTTGAACTTGAACAAGAAAATTGCTCCAATTTAATTTTTATCTAACATCGTTTTCATAGTCTAAATGTAAAATGAACACCAAGTAATAAGTCATTAACAAAAGAAAAATAAAGTGAGAAATGCCCATTAAAGAGATGTATAAAACATAACCACATTTATTTAAGAATGTATTCCAGTATCAAACGGCAGCTTGCAACAATGCAAATACCTCAGTTACTTTTGCTTATCCATTCTCATGTTAATGAATATTTGATTCATTTCCAGTTGGGGCCTGGTACAAGTAAAACTGCTGTGAACATTCATACATAAGTCTTTGATGGATATAATGCATTCATTTATCTTGTTTAGAATCACAGGAGTGTATTGGCTGGACCCTATAGTATGTGTACTTTTAACTTTTTAAGAAATGTCTAAGCTGTGTGTCAAGCAGCTGTATCATTTTACATTCCCACCATGAGTATATGAAAGTTCCAGTATTTCCACACCCTCTCCAACACTTCCTGTAGTCAGTCTTTCGATTTGAAGCCATCCTATAGTGGTGTCTTACGTGGTTTTAATTTGCACTTTCCTAATGACTGATATTGGACATCTTGATTTATACTTATTTACCATCTATATATCTTTGTTGATGTATCTGTTCAATTATTTTGCCCTTTTTAAGTTGGGTTTTTTGTTTTCTTATTACCGAGTTTGGAAAAATTTTTACTCTGAATACAAGTCCTTTCTCAAATATATCATTTTCAATTACTTTCGGATATTGTCTTATATTTTTATTCTCTGAACAGTGTCTTTTAAAGATCAGAATCTTTTTATTTTGATAAAGTCCAGTTTATCAATTTTTTCTTTATGGATAGATATGCACTTGGTATCATATCTAAGAAGTCTTCTCTAAACCCAAAGTGACAAAAATTTTCTCCTATTTTCTTCTAAAAATGCTAAATGTTTAGGTGTCATATTTAGGTCTCAGCTGTTTCTAGTTTATCTTTTTAATTTGGTACAAGGTGTGGGACCAAGTTCATTTCTTTTACAAACAGGTATATAGTTGTTGCATCATTTGTTTCCTCACCGAATTGTCTTTGCACTTTTGTGAAAAATAGTATAGATTTAAGTGCAGACACTAGCTGTAGAGTTTTTTGTAGATACTCTCTTAACTGTTTTTGGAAGTGTCCTTTGATTCCTAGGATATGGAGGAATCAAATAATTTTTACGGTATTGTGTCAGATTTTTTTTCTGTATCTTTTAAGGTGATCAGGTAGTTTTTCTCTTCAGTTTTTTAACAGAGTGAATTACATTGGTTGATTTTCTAATGTGAAACCATCTTTCCATTCCACATGATCATCATGTATTTTTTATTTTTTTATTTAAGTTTTTGTTTTATTAGAGA
This sequence comes from Macaca fascicularis, assembly GCF_037993035.2. Taxonomy (NCBI): domain Eukaryota; kingdom Metazoa; phylum Chordata; class Mammalia; order Primates; family Cercopithecidae; genus Macaca; species Macaca fascicularis. The sequence continues at coordinate 55,884,336 of NC_088388.1, forward strand.
CAGAGGACTTGCTATCTTGCCCAGACTGGCTCCAGTGATCCTCTTGCTTTGGCCTCCCAAATAGCTGGAACTATAGGCGTGTAATACTGCATCCGGTTTAACTTGTTGGATTTGATTTGCTAATTTCTGTGTCTAGTTTTGGTAGCAGGGTATTGCTGGCCTCGTAAAATGAATTGGGAAGTGTATACTCCAACTCGATTTTCCAGTAGAGTTTGTCTAGAATTGGTATTATTGCTTCCTTATTTGGTGGAATTCACAAATAAAGCCATCCAGGCCTAGATTTTTCTTTATGAGAAGATTTTTAACTTCAAGTTCAATTATTTTATAGTTGTAATGTATTAGGGTTATTTATTTTGTAAGAGGTCTTCAGCAATTGGTATCTTAAAAGGAATTTGTTCATTTTGTCAAAATTGTCCAATGTATGGATATAACATGTTAATCCTAGTTCTTTATTATCTTTTTTAATATCTATAGAAGCTAGAGTAATGTCATCTCTCTCATTCCTCATGGCAATAATTTGTGGTCTCCCTTTTTTATCCTTTTCAGTCAAGCTAGAGAGTTATATGTTTTATTAAATTTCTCAGAGAACCAGTTTTGGGTTTCATTGATTTTCTCTCTGTTGTTTTTATGTTTTCTGTTGTTGGTTTCTACACGAATTTTTATTTCCTTTCTTCTGCTTTATATTTAATTAGCTCTTTGTCCATTTTCTTAAAGTAGATGCTAAAGTGATTGATATGAAACTTTTCTTCTTTTCTAACACAAGTATTTAGTGCTATAAATTTCTCACTAAATACCACCTTATTAGCAGCCAACAAATTTTTATATATTTTCATTTTTATTCATTTTTAAATATTTTCTCATTTCCCTTTTGATTTCTTCTTTGAACGCTTAGGTTATTTAGAATTATGTTATCTAGTTTATATTATAATCTTTGTGTGGATCTTTCAGAGGTTTTTCTGTTAATGCTTGCTAACGTCTATCGTGATCAGATAACATGCTTTTAAATTAATTGGGAGATGTTTTATGGTCCAGTGTATGGTCTAAGAAAGGAATGTGTGTTCTAATATATGAATTTTGATAGGTGTAGCATTATGAAATTTCAAGTAGGGGGCCATCCTTTTGTTTTTTTCCCTACTTAAGATTTTCAGTCGTTCCAATGGTAGTTTGTTAAAAGGAAAAAAAAAAGACAAATTTTTTTTAATTCTTAAGGCTAAACTTCAATTTTGAGTTGTCACCAGTGAGAAAAAGGTTTGCAAGTTTCTAATAGCTACAGGAAAATCAAATACAGTCTACCCCAAATATTTTTCTACTTATGCAGTGTGGAAATGACCAAAGTTCAATATGAAAAGGGAAAAAAAACAAGGAGACTAAAACACTTTTATAAGTACAACTTAAGCCAGAATACAGATAGTCTGCAATGGAGACAGCCCGGTTTCGTAACAAAGTCAAAGAGGAAACATCCACATATCAGTCTTTGAGGCTGTCTGACTTTGATACCCTTTGAAGTTCAAACTGTTCTCTCTTTTTTCTGTAACTAATTTCATGGAAAACATGTTATTACATGGTTCCAAACCTCTTTTTTTTTTTTTAGCCTGGGGAGACTGACATTTTCTAGTTGCCCTATAACAAGTTCAGTGCCCTGATTTGATGTCCCCTGCCATAATTTTCTAAACAGTATTCCAAAAATAGCAGCCAAAAGCCTAAGGAAATGGCAGTTGTGGGAAGAAAAGAGATAGAAGATCACACTTTCTACAACTTTAGGACTATGAGACCTATATTTTAAGGGTATTGTAGTCTAATGTAGTCCAAAATCTTCATGTGACACATGTGGAACTAGATTCGACTAGTGAAATGTGTCTAGTTCAAACTGAGATGTGCTGTTAGTGTGACATACACATTGGATTTTGAAGACTTAGTCCAGTAAAGGAGTATAAAATATCTGATTAGTGGCCGGGCGTGACGGCTCACGCCTGTAATCCCAGCACTTTGGGAGGCCCAGGCAGGCAGATCACCTGAGGCTGGAGTTTGAGACCAGCCTGACCAACATGGAGAAACTCCATCTCTACTAAAAGTACAAAATTAGCCGGGCTTGGTGGCACATGCCTGTAATCCCAGCTACTTGGGAGGCTGAGGCAGGAGAATCACTTGAACCCGGGAGGTGGAGGTCGCGGTGAACCAAGATCGCGCCATTGCACTCCAGCCTGGGAAACTAGAGCAAAACTCCATCTAAAAAATATATATGTATCATTAGTGATTTTTATATTAATTTTAAGTTGAGCTATCATATTTTAGATATGTTTGATTAGATAAAATATATTATTCTATTTAATTTTACCTGTTTCCTTTTACTATTTTAAATTAGGCTACTAGAAGATATTAAATTACACATATAGCTCACATCACACAGATCCTGCTTGACTTAAAGTGGGATTACATTCCTGATAAACTCTTTGTAAGTTAAAAATATCCTAAGTTGAAAGTGCAGTTAGGCCGGGTGCAGTGACTCATACCTGTAATTCCAACACTTTGAGGGGCTGAGGAGGGAGGATTGCTTGAGCCCAGGAGTTCAAGACCAGCCTGGGCAACATAGTGAGACCTCATGTCTATGAAACATAAAAAAAACTAGCTGGACGTGATGGCCTACACCTGTGGTCCCAGCTACTTGGGAGGCTGAGGTGGGAGGATTGCCTGAGCCTGGAAGGTAGAGGCTGCAGTGAGCTGTGATCATGCCACTTCATTCCAGCATAAGTGACAGAGCAGGAGCCTGTCTCAATCAATAAATAAATAAAAATAAGAAAATGCATTTAATACACCTAGCCTACTGAACAACATAGCCTAGTATACTTTAAACATGCTCAGAACACTTACATTAGCCTACAGTTGGCCAGAATCATCTAATACAAAGCCTATTTTATAATAAAGTATCAAATATCTCATGTAATTTATTGAATACTATGCTAAAAGTGCAAAATAGAATGATTGTATGGGTACTCGAGGTATAGTCCCTACCAAATGTATATCACTTTCATATCATCTTTGTCATGCACGTCCATGTGAAGAGACCACAAAACAGATTTTGCATGAGCAATAAAGCTTTTTAATCACCTGGGTGCAGTCAGGCTGAGTCTGAGAGTCAGCGAAGGGAGATAAGGGTGGGGCCTTTTTTAGGATTTGGGTAGGTAAAGGAAAATTACAGTCGAAGGGGGTTGTTCTCTGGCGGGCAGGAGTGGGGGAGTCACAAGGTGCTCTGTGGGGGAGCTTTTGAGCCAGGATGAGCTAGGAAAAGGAATTTCACAAGGTAATGTCATCACTTAAGGCAAGGACTGGCCATTTTCAATTCTTTTGTGATGGAATGTCATCAGTTAAGGCAGGGGCGGGGCATTTTCACTTCTTTTGTGATTCTTCAGTTACTTCAGGCCATCTGTGCGTATATGTGCATGTCACAGGGGATGCGATGGTTTGGCTTGGGCTCAGAGGCCCGACAATCTTCAACTCAAAAAATTGTAAGTTGAACCATCATAAGTCTAGGACTATCTGTATTTCAGTCAGACATCATTGCTCTAGAATCCCATGCTCAAACTCAAGCTTAAGACACTAGTCTTGCTTTCCTTTTCCACCACTTGTTTTCCTTTGATCGTGATGATAGAAGCCCCTGAAGTAGTGGTGGATGTAAGTGAGAACAATTTAGAGCATCAAAGCCCTTACAGAGATTTAGCAAAATTGCTTTTTAGGTAATGGAACTGTTATGCCCAGACCGTTTATTCCCCGAAGAAGACCACCAGAGTCCAGAGTCAAAGCTAAGCAGCAAGGATCTTTATTACAGGTTCGAACCTGGAACTCTCCCTCGCTCGTGAAACGAGACGGGCAGGAGAGCTCCCCCACTGAGCTCCGAGCAGTGTTATATAGTCCAAGAAAAGTGGGCATAGAGTTATTATACAAATCAGATATATGATTGGCTAGTGTTTGAACAAGGCGATTTGGCTATGATTGGTTCCCGCCATTTCTGATATTTTGGTTCAAACTCTGAGACGGGAGAGCAGGTTTATGGCAGCAAGAGTTTATCTTACTTAAACACGTCTTGTGACCTTGCCTCAGAACTTACAAAATCTCTGGTATGTGCAAAACAAAATCTCTGGTACGTGCAGAAAACCAGGTACTCACAGAACTTACGAAATCTCTAGTATGTGCAAAGATTAGAGAGCAGAACAAGGGTGTAGCGGGTGGGGGGCGGGTACACATCTATCTTTGTGTCCTTTCATTTCCCCCTTCTCATAAGTAACTGGATGTCCAATCTTGGATTTCCAGAGTCTTATAATATAGCCTCACTTTTTGGGTGCAGGAGAGGCTGGTGATGGCTACGGAGGACCATTAGTTGGATGGTATCAAACCTTTCTCTGACAAATTGTAAAATTTTATTTACCACACAGGGGCCTATAGTGAATAGAAGTAGTAAAGACATTAGGGGGCCTAAAAGGGGTGCCAGAAGGGAAAACATTGAAGAGCTCCACCAATTGTTAGCGGCTGTAGTGAATTGTTGCTTTTTCATTTCTAAGCTTAGTTCGTGTAGGCGTTGGACTCTTTCCTCAACTAACCCTGACTCATTTATATAGAAACAGCATTCTTCTTTGAGGAACATACAGGTACCTCCTTTCTCAGCCGTGAGTAAGTCTAAGGCTCTGCGGTTTTGAAGGGTGACCTGTGCTAGGGAGGTGAGCTGCCGCTGAAGGGAGGCTAGGGAATAGGCGGAGTCTTCCATAGCAACAGAGAACTGTTGTAACAGCTTGTCGTTTTCTATCATGGAGTGTTGTAGGGCCCCTCCTGCTAACCCCGCTGCGACGACAGAGGTGGTTAAGGATATTCCGGCAATTAGTGGTAGAAAAACTGCTCGTCTATGTCGCGCAGTTTCAGTTGGGGCAGTCCCTGCCCAGCCTATGAACTCTGCCGGGGTCAGCAGGGTCAGTCGGGGAACTAGTGTAACAGGGATGCACAACTGTCCGTCAGAGATGCTTTTGGACAGAGTTTTTAACAGAGTCATATTACACCAGAAGAACACACCAGGGGGAGCACGTATGGGGCTATTAGGGTATGTAGCCGTCTGGTTGCAGAGGCTGCTACTAAATGCTGAATAACAGTAGGGGTATTTCTCTTGGTATGGGTCACGGTACAGGGCTACATCAGGTATTGCAACTGTTGATGAATTCGAATCTGGCATATAGTTTGTGGGTGGGGAGGAAAGGGGAACAGCGGTTAATGGTGGTCTTCCTAAGGTTGCACACATAAAGCAAGAGGACAGGTCGCCTAAACCGGTGAGGTTGGCGAATGCTAGCCCTTCTTGTAATAGGGTTAGCCAGGAGAAGGGCTGCAAGTCTTGTGATAGCTTGGTTTCCTGTCTGTGGATTTGTGTATGGATTAAGGGTCGAATCTGGACTAGACTCCGCCACAAGTACAGGTGGCTACTAGGCCAGCTACTACTGGCATCGTAGTAGACTGCCCCATGTTGGGGCGATGTCCACCGGGAGTGCCCTGGATCTGTTATTATCCAAGTGAATATGTTGGGAGTCCCTGTCGGGTAGCGAGTCCTGAGGAGGTTAGACTTTCTCGGGTATTCGTCCCATACCCTGGCTGAGTGCATTTTACAATAGTGGTATGGGCAACCTGCATTCTGGTGCCACCAATAATTCTTACAATTATATTCAGTCTGATCATATTCAAAACAAATCATGGGTATCCCCGGTTGGGCAATTTGGAAATTAGTGAAATTGAGGTAAATTGGAGTATTGCACCCGGAGGGGGGGCAGTCTGCACTAGCTAGCAGTTTACCCGCTTGGGGGGTTTCCCCAGGGTGAGTTTTGTTCTCATAGAGCCAGAACCTCCAGACATAGGGATTAGACGGCGCAGCAGTTAGGAGAGTCAGATGTATAAGGCATAAAAGCATAGGCAAGCTAGACATGGTTACGGCTATGTGGGTGACGGCGCAGGGTTAGCTTTAAGGGATTGTTCTTAGCTTTGTCTACAGTCCATGTAACCGGTGCTCCAGACGGCTCGAGAAGGTCAGATGTTGGGTCCACTGGTTTGACGTGTGTGTAGTGGATCCACGAAGCGATGCCTTCTACTTTGAGAGCGGTGGGAGTAGTCAGGAGTACTTGCAGTGGTCCTTTCCACCTGGGTTGAAGAGTTTCTTGCCGGTGGCGCTTGACTAGGACCCAGTCTCCCGGCTGGAACGGATGAGGCGTCAGCGGAGGTCCTGCCTCGTACAGTTCTCGTAGTCTGGGCCAAATTTCCTGGTGAATTTTCTGTAAGGCTTGTAAGGAGAACAGGAGCTCAGAGACATTTTCAGTTTCAGGTTTGAGTAAGTCATCTTTTAGACTGGGGACCAGGGGTGGGGGTCTGCCATACATGATTTCATATGGTGTGAGGCCCAGTCTGTAAGGGGTATTTCGAGCCCGGAACAGAGCGTAGGGGAGAGGTACTACCCAATTAGCGCCAGTCTCCATGGTCAATTTAGTTAAGGTCTCCTTCAGAGTCCGATTCATCCTTTCTACCTGTCCTGAGCTTTGGGGCCTATAAGCACAATGTAATTTCCAATTTGCCCCAAGAATGGAAGCCAAATCCTGACTTACCTTAGCAACGAAGGCTGGTCCATTGTCTGACCCTATTTGGACGGGAAAGCCATACCTGGGGAGGATTTCTTCCAAAATTTTCTTTGCTACAACCTGAGCAGTTTCTCTCTTAGTTGGGAACGCTTCTGTCCATCCTGAAAAAGTATCTACAAAGACAAGTAAGTACTGATACCCATATTTTCCAGGCTTTATCTCAGTAAAGTCTATTTCCCAATAGATACCAGGCCTAGTTCCTCTACACCTAATTCCTGCGGTGGTCTGGGTTTGGGGGCAAGCGTTGTTTAGTTGGCAGGCTTTGCAATTTGTTGTGACATCACTGGCCAGTTCAGCTATGCGCCTGATTCTAAACTTGGCGTGCCTGATTAAGTCCATCATTCGCCGGGCACCCAGGTGGGTTGTCCGGTGGATGTGTTCCAACACCTGCCGTCCTAATTTTTCTGGTAGGATGGTTTGGTCATTTATATCAGTCCACCACCCATTTTTAACCTGTTTTAGGGGAAGCGTGTTCATCCATTCGCGATCCTGTTCGGTATAGTCGGGAAAACATGGCAAATTTCGCGGGCCAGGATCGGGGAGCTGGAGCGCGAGGAGCTGACTGGGAGCTTTTGCTATGCTCCTTGCGGTTTGGTTGGCTAAGAAGTTGCCTCGAGCAATTGGCGTAGTTGGTTTCTGATGCCCAGGGCAATGTACGATAGCCAATTTCTTTGGTTTCCACAAAGCAGTTAATAGAGCTAGGATCTCTTGCTTGTTTTTTATTTCTTTGCCTTCGGCTGTTAATAGTCCCCTTTCTCTGTAGATGGCCCCATGTATGTGCGCAGTAGTGAAAGCATAGCGGCTATCCGTGTATACTGTTAGTTTTTTCTCTGCCCCTAGGGTGAGGGCCTGTGTGAGGGCTATCAGTTCGGCTCTTTGGGCCGATGTCCCTGGAGGCAAGGGTTCCGCCCAGATTACCTCAGTCTCTTACGTTACAGCCGCTCCTGCATACCGCTGGCCTTGGTGGACGTAGCTGCTGCCATCAGTGAACCAGGTGAGTTCTGTGTCGGGGAGCGGACGATCTTGCAGGTCCTCCTGCACCCCATGCACCTGAGCCAGTATCTCAGTGCACTCATGGAACGGGGCGTCCAAGTCTGGATTTGGCAGCAGTGAAGCAGGGTTTAAAGAGGTTGGGGGCAGAAAAGTTATTCTGAGGGGGTTTAACAGCAGTCCTTGATAGTGGGTGAGCCAGGCGTTACTCATCCATCGGTCCGGCGGCTGCCGGAGGACGCCTTCAATGGCATGCGGGGTTATAACACGCAACTCTTGCCCCATGATAAGTTTATCAGCGTCTCGGACCATTAGGGCGGTCGCCGCGATTATCCGCAGGCAGGGTGGCCAGCCAGCAGCCACTGAATCTAATTTTTTTGACAAATAGGCAACTGGCCTCTGCCAGGGGCCTAGGTACTGTGTTAACACGGCTTTTGCAACACCCTTACTTTCATCTACGTATAAGTGGAAGGGCTTGGAGACATCAGGGAGCCCCAGCGCGGGGGCTGATAACAAGGCAGTTTTGATTTGTTGAAAGGCCAGCTCAGCCTCTTCCGTCCAATTGAAGGGCTGCCGTTCCTTTGTTGCCTGGTATAGGGGCTTGGCTAACTCAGCAAATCCGGGTATCCATAACCTACAGAACCCTGCCGACCCCAGGAATTCTCTCACTTGCCGTGTTGACTGGGGTCTAGGGATGCGTAGGACTGTTTCCTTTCGGGCTTTGGTTAGCCAGCGTTGCCCCCCTTTTAATAGATACCCCAGATAAGTTACCTCCGACTTGCAGATCTGAGCCTTTGTTGCTGAGGCTCGGTAGCCTAGCTCCCCCAGAGTCTTCAAGAGGTCCTCAGTCCCTTGAACACAAGTTTCCGGGGATCTGGCTGCTATTAAGAGATCATCAACATATTGTAAAAGAGTTATTTCAGGGTGTTGCCGCCGGTACTCACCCAGATCTTCATGAAGGGCTTCATCGAACAGGGTTGGCGAGTTCTTGAACCCTTGTGGCAGCCTGGTCCATGTTAGCTGACCGTTGATGCCCCTCTCAGGATCCGTCCATTGAAATGCAAAGAGTCCTTGACTTTTGGGAGCCAGAGGAAGGCTGAAGAAAGCATCTTTTAGATCAAGAACGGTATACCACTGTTTTTCGGGATGTAAAGCACTCAGAAGGGTGTATGGATTGGGCACAGTGGGATGTATGTCCATGACCCTTTTATTAACTTCTCTTAAATCCTGTACTGGCCTGTAGTCCGTACTGTTGGGTTTACGAACAGGTAACAGTGGAGTATTCCAGGATGAGTGGCAAGCCCGTAGGACTCCCTGGTCTAGGAGTCGGCGGATATGGGGCGTAATTCCTTCTCTTGCCTCCAGGGGCATAGGATATTGCCGAACCCGAACCGGGTCCGTCCCTGGCTTAACTTCCACAAATATGGCAGGTCGATGTTTAGCTAGCCCTAAGCCCCCAGTTTCTGCCCACGCTTCAGGGAAACGCTGGAGCCAAGAGTCAATTTCCTGATCGGGGGGCTTTTGCTCTTGATGGAGTCTGTACTCATCTTCTAAGGTGACAGTCAGGATAGATATTGGCCTGTTTTGGGAATCAGTTATCTTGGGCCCTTCTGGCTCAAAGTGGATTTGGGCCCCCATTTTTGTCAGCAAGTCCCTCCCTAGTAGAGGGCAGGGGCTCTCTGGGATGACTAGGAAGGAATGGGAGACTTTTCCCGTTCCTAAGTCTACAGTCCTCTGGGTTGTCCAGGGGTATTTTTTGATGCCTGTGGCCCCGTGCACCCAGGATGTTTTCTTAGACATTTTTCCAATTGGTTTGGTTAGGACTGAGCGTTCCGCCCCAGTATCGACCAAGAAGCGAACTGGGGACCCCTCCACTTACAAAGTTACCCTGGGTTCGGGGAGGGGGTCCGAACCCCGTCTTCCCTAGTCAGAGTCCTGGGTAACGAGTACGGAGGTAGGGTTAGCTGGTCTCCGTTTCTTTGGGCAGTCTTTAATCCAGTGACCATGTTCCTTGCAATAAGCACACTGATCCTTTTCTAATCCTTGCCTAGAGCCTTGCTTTGTCTGCTTTCTGCTTTGGCCATTCCCTGCCTGGGGGAAAGCTGCTACTAAAACTTTGGTCATTTCTTTGGTTGCCTTGAACTGGTTTTCTTCTGGAGTATCCTTATTATTATAAACTCGCTGGGCCATCTGAAGGAGGTCCTGAATCTGCTTTCCCTCTAAACCTTCTAATTTCTGGAGTTTTCTTCTAATATCTGATGCTGCCTGGTTTACAAAGGACATTACTACCGCAGCCTGATTTTCCGGTGCTTCCGGGTCCATAGGGGTATACTGTCTGAAAGCTTCCATTAATCTCTCTAAATACACAGCGGGGCTTTCTGTCTTACCTTGTAACACAGAATATACTTTAGCCAAATTGGTGGGCTTGCGAGCTGCAGCCCGGAGACCCGCCATTAGAGTCTGGCGATAAATGAGCAGTCGTCCCCTACCTTCTGCCGTGTTGTAGTCCCATCTGGGCCGGGTCAAAGGAAAAGCCGCGTTAATGAGGTCAGGATTTGCAGTTGGCTGGCGGTCATCTCCTGGAACCAGCTTTCTGGCCTCAACTTGGATTCTTTCCCGCTCCTCCGTTGTGAACAGGATTCGGAGGAGCTGTTGACAGTCATCCCAGGTTGGCTGGTGAGTAAACATGACACTGTCTAACAACGAGGTTAGATCTTTGGGATTATCGGAGAACCGAGCATTTTGGGACTTCCAATTGTATAAATCACTAGTGGAAAAAGGCCAATACATGAGATGGGAGAGCCCGGTATCATCGAGCGATCCTATTTCTCTGAGAGGCAGGGCTACGGTGGAGTCAGGGAGTCGGGAAGCTTGGTCCCGCAGTACGCGGCCTCGCGTTCGGCCGGCCGGCCCCCCCGGGTTACTTTCGCTCTCGGCTGCTTCTGCTTCTCAGTTTCCCTCTACGGAAGCACCACCCTGGGGGACTGGGTCCTGCGGGATAAGGTGCGGATATGGTGGGGGAAGTGTGGGTTCTAACGTTAGGGGGTCCTGGCTGTCTGGCAGCACAGGGGCCGAGGGAGCAGAGGGAGTCCTTTGTCTTGTAGGTCGCATTACTAGGACCCTGTAAGGCTCAAGGATGAATGGAGTTATCCAGGGCGGTGGGTCTTCCACAAGATTTTGCCACACTAGAATATAAGGAATTTGATCAGGATGTCCTGACTGCCCTGGCAGGAAAATCTTAGTTTTTACCTTAGTAATAATAGAGAGACAGAAAGTTCCTTCGGAGGGCCACCCTACGCCAAAAGAGGGCCACTCCGAACGGCAGAAAGTAACTAGCTTTCCCTTCTTTAGTTCTACGCTTAAGTTACGCCCCCGAGCCTTCACATCCTTAAAATTGGTAACAAGGAGTGAGAGCGGCGTGCTCTGGTTGTTGCCCATCTTTGGACTGCTCCTACAAAGAGAAGGAGGGACGAAAATGAGTGTGAAGCAGAGGGGAGTATCCGACAGGTCCGGTCCTGGAAGGGGAAGAAAAGGTTTTATGTTTCGTTTTGGACTTACACTTAACACTTAACAATAACGGACAGACAGTGAGAAACGATGAGCCTTCGCGAGCGCGTGTCGGACTTCCGACCTGAGTCAGATGGGGCAACCAAGGATGGAGGCCCCCAGATGGGCACTGGGGGACGTCTCCCACCAGTCCCGAGTGGCTGTCTTTTAGCGCGTCCGCCAAGACCATGCCACTTATAAAACAGACCAATACAGATTACAGATTACGGATTTCGCGAAATTTCAGGGAGACAGACAGAGACAAAGACAGAGACAGTGACAAAGCCGGCTTACCTACAGATTAAGATCCATTGACTTGGGGGTCTGGTGGGCTTGGGGGAAATCCCGGACGAGCCCCCATTTGTTATGCCCAGACCGTTTATTCCCCGAAGAAGACCACCAGAGTCCAGAGTCAAAGCTAAGCAGCAAGGATCTTTATCACAGGTTCGAACCTGGAACTCTCCCTCGCTCGTGAAACGAGACGGGCAGGAGAGCTCCCCCACTGAGCTCCGAGCAGTGTTATATAGTCTAAGAAAAGTGGGCATAGAGTTATTATACAAATCAGATATATGATTGGCTAGTGTTTGAACAAGGCGATTTGGCTAACTATGATTGGTTCCCGCCATTTCTGATATTTTGGTTCAAACTTTGAGGCGGGAGAGCAGGTTTATGGCAGCAAGAGTTTATCTTACTTAAACACGTCTTGTGACCTTGCCTCAGAACTTACAAAATCTCTGGTATGTGCAAAACAAAATCTCTGGTACGTGCAGAAAACCAGGTACTCACAGAACTTACGAAATCTCTAGTATGTGCAAAGATTAGAGAGCAGAACAAGGGTGTAGCGGGTGGGGTCGGGTACACATCTATCTTTGTGTCCTTTCAGAACTAGCATGAAATTCAACCTAAGCTAATAAATCTGGTCTCTAATTCTCTGCCTCACACTTTATACTTCAGTGAAATCCACTTAGTTTGGATTTTATTGCAATATTTGATTGAAGTTTAGGTGGCCGTTTGGGGCCTGGAACTAGATATTCTTTTTTTAAAGGGTAAAGAAAATCAATTAGGTACAGATACTTTGCCAGTAAGAGGTTACATTCCAAAGTTTACTGCTAAACCCTTCCTCCTGCAATTCACAGCATGATCTCCATGTGCCAGGAGGAGCCTGCCTAGAAAATGGTGAAGATCTACAACCATTTATTGTTTTAGAGTCAAGAAAATACGTCCCTTTGTAAATAGCTTTCCATTCTTTAAGATTACTTACTCAAACAACTTTTGACAGATTCAAAATTTCATGACCATATGTAAACAGTGGCCATGATGTTTCTAAGAATTGCATTTAGACTGAAACCATTCTAACCACATTTTTGGAGAGTCTCGTCTGTCCGTAAAGTTTGTCTCAGTGTAGCCAAAAATTCTGCCACTGGATTTAAATTGCTTAGTCTCTCCATTGTAGAACTCAGCATGCCTTGTCTGTGTTGTTGTTGTTGTTGTTAACTCAGGTGTAACCAAAATGCAGGTTTAGTTGCTCGTCACTTGCAGAGTCCAATTAACAAGAGAGAGATCTAGTATAAAGAAAATGACTTTATTCCAAAGCTAGTTTAGGGGAAGTACAGGCTTCCTGCCTTAAGGGTACTGCTTCGCTTTTGGAGCAGGAAGTGCTTTTAAAAGGGAGTTTGGCATGAATGGCATGCAGGGGAGGAAGGAAGAGGAGGGGATCCACATGCCTTGCTTCAGTACCCTGTCTGCCCAGCATTTGAGCTGGCAAGCACTGGTGCCTTTGTAGGCAGAACTAGGTTGTAAAGGTAGCTGAAACTCTCCAGGTAGGAGAAAGTTTCCTAGGGCATACTTTGGATTGTAGATTGACTGTTGTCTCTCGAGGTAACCTCCTGGTGGGTGCAAGTGAGTTCCACTCTGGAGCTTCTAAGCATGTAGTTAAATGAACTTGCTCTGTAGGGAGTGTCTGGTAACAGGGAGGTAAAAGGTTATAATTGCATTTCTAAAGGGCTAAGTAGGAAGTAGAAAGGGGGAAGTGGAGAAAAGAGAAAAAAACGAGCTCATCCTCTCTCTCTTAGAAAAATGGGGGTGCTCAGTTACAAGGGTATGTTTCAAAGCAGGTCCTATGCTTTTTTCAGTTTACTACATATGGTCTTTAAATGATAATGGTGTTTGGTCTATAACCATAATAACATTTCTTTAAATTTGTGTGAAAGGAAAAAAAAATTTTTGAATTCACATAATGATAAACTACTTTCATTTTGTAAACTTCTATTTAGGCAAAACATAATGCTTAAAAATGAAAATCAGTAGACCCAATTTTTAGTGCAGATATGTGTAAAAACTTTATGTAAATTATAGGTATAGTGTAAACTATGTGCAAAATAACAGCCATTAACTACTGGGATATAAGAGAAAAAAATTAGAGGAAAATGTGAAAGAAAAATGAGTCCAAATAGACTATTCATCTTCCAGTCCAGCTAAAATATATCTTACTTATGGAAGCTGGTTTTTTACTTTTTTCTTTTTTCGAGACAGTCTTGCTCTGTTTCCCAGGCTGGAGTACAGTGGCATGATCATGGCTCACTGCATTCAGCCTCCATCTCCTGGGCTCAACCAGTCCTCCCACTGCAGCCTCCTGAGTAGCTAGGACTATAGGTGCACACCACCATGCCAGTTAATTTTTAAGTTTTTTGTATAATTGGAGTCCCACTATGTTGCCCAGGCTGGTCTTAAACCCCTGGACTCAAACAGTCCTCCCACCTTGGCCTCCTAAAGTACTAGGATTACAGACATGAGCCACCATGCCCAGCCCATGAAGGCTTTTCTGGTTGCTATTGGAATCGCTCCCTCTTCTATAATCCCATAACATCTTTTTCTACTTCTATTGTGGCAAGTTAAACACATGGATTTATATTAGCTATAGGTAAGCCTGCGTATCTGTTAGTTCCACTAGCTTGAAAGCCCTTTGAAGACAGAATAACTCCAATTGTAAGAGACTGTATGCAGGTTTTTACTTTGTATACACTGGGCTCATACTTATTGGTGAAGAAATAAAGACATAAGTAGAAAGTAAGTAACAGAAGCATATTTCTTTAAAACACTTAGATTTTAATTGTAAAAATGTGGTGACAAGTTTAAGCAAATACAGAGTAATTTTAATCATGCAAAGAATTTCACACATTTGGTTGAATCTAAATCAGGTATAATTCTAGTTTTCTAGAATGTTTCAAGGCCATATCAGAAAGGATAATTTTAGTACACTATAAGGCAGTGATTCTCGAAGTTTAGCAAGTATTAAAATAACTAGAGAGCGTGTTAAAACACAGGTCGCTGGGGCCACACCCAGAGTTTCTGATTAAGTAGGTCTAGGATGGAGCCCAGGAATTTGCATATTTAACAAGTTCTGGCTAGAAGCAGTGGCTCAAGCCTGTAATCCCAGCACTTTGGGAGGCCCAGGTGGGCAGATCACCTGAGGTCGGGAGTTGGAGACCAACCTGACCAACATGGAGACACCCCATGTCTACTGAAAATACAAAATTAGCCAGGTATGGTGGCGCATGCCTGTAATCCCAGCTACTTGGGAGGCTGAGGCAGGAGAATCGCTTGAACCCTAAAGGTGGAAGTTGTGGTGAGCCGAGATCAAACCATTGTACTCCAGCCTAGGCAACAAGAACAAAACTCCATCTAAAAAAAAAAAAAAAAAAAAAAGTTTTCAGGTCATACTGATGCATATCATCCAGGGACCATATTTTGAAAACTATTACTATAGGCAGTAGGCTGAGGAGGGAAGAGAGGTAAACCAGAAAAGAGGAAGAAAGAAAAGTAGGGCAAAGGATGCAATGAATGGGAAAATTAAGGGTAGGAGGAACACTTAAGGTTAGGTTGTGGAACCCTGACAGAACACCAGGGCATTAGAAAGACTTGGCCTCTCTCCATGGCATGCTTCCCTGACTAGGGTATCACTGTCCTCATGCCTGGACATTCTGAAATAAAGGTACAGGGCACAGTGTCCGCATTGCAATTTAATATCCGGTCACTTTTGTTTTGGGAAATTGGCCTCCTTCTGCAACTAGTCTTTTAAAACCAGTACTTTGAAGGGCTGCTTTTCCACACAGCACTGAAATCTTAGAATAGATAAAATCATAAAGAAATTTTTTTAGATTAATGTCTCTTCTCATGTGTGAAAGAAGATACTTTATCACTCAATAAGCAGAGAGTCTAATGATCTGCAACCTAATTATAAAATTCCTTTAAATATATGTTCTGAAAGACAGACTAGGTTTTATGTAGGCATATGCTAAGGCATATATGTGGTAATTAATAGTACATAATTCTTGCACTGGTGCCTACAATGTCTAGATTAGGTCTTGTAAACTTCACACAAAGCTGGTAGCTTCTCTGTATCAGGAACTTGGCCTGACTCTTGCCTCCCTATCTCCCTGCCAAAGCTCAGTTACACAACTTGGAGTAAATTTTTCCCACTTCCCAATTCTGCCTGTTTTTCCATGCCAAAAATAAATAAATAAATGTACATATATGTGTATATATATACACACAGTATTTGCAGTTTTGAGCCTTATGAGTTATATGTGGTTGCTATACTCTCCCAATATACTTGGCGACTTACTAAGTCTTATTTTCTATTTCTTTGGACTAGAGGTCTATATGAGATAAGAAATAAGTAAGTTTTTTTTTTTAAAAAAAAAAAAAAAAAAAAGAAGAGGCTGGGCACGGTGGCTCATGCCTGTAATCCCAGCACTTTGGGAAGCCAAGGTGGGCAGATCACCTGAGGTGAGGAGTTTGAGACCAGCCTGACCAACATGGAGAAACCCCTGTCTCTACTAAAAATACAAAATTAGCCAGGTGTGGTGGTGCATGCCTGTAATCCCAGCTACTCGGGATGCTGCGGCAGGAGAACTGCTTAAACCCGGGAGGTGGAGGTTGTGGTGAGCCAAGATCACGCCATTGCACTCCAGCCTGGGCAATAAGAGCGAAACTCTGTCTCAAAAAAAAAGAGAAGAAGAAGAAAGGAGAGGTTGTTTCAAATCTTGGTGGAAAATCAGCTAGAGAATGTGAGAGAAAAGAGATTAAAATATTCTAACAATAGTGGTATAAAGAAGTTTCTAGGAATTATGAACTCAAGAATGACCTAATTCTGGGCTCCTGGTCATTTATCTCCATATTCCATTTACTTCTACTCTTCTCCTAAAAGTTGGATAGTAGAGGATTAAAAAAAAAAAAAAAGATGTAAATCCACAAGGAAAAGAAAATAAAGAGGTATTCGCGACAAAATTTTAGAATATAGAAAGCAAAGGGGCCAGGCGTAGTGGTTCATGCCTGTAATCTCAGCACTTTGGGAGGCCAAGATGGGTGGATCACTTGAGCCCAGGAATTTGAGACCAGTCTGTGCAACATGGCAAAACCTTGTCTCTACAAAAAAATAAAATAGGCCGGGCGCGGTGGCTCAAGCCTGTAATCCCAGCACTTTGGGAGGCCAAGACGGGTGGATCACGAGGTCAGGAGATCGAGACCATCCTGGTGAACACAGTGAAACCCCGTCTCTACTAAAACTACAAAAAAAAACTAGCCAGGCGAGGTGGCGGGCGCCTGTAGTCCCAGCTACTCGGGAGGCTGAGGCAGGAGAATGGCGTGAACCCGGGAGGCGGAGCTTGCAGTGAGCTGAGATCAGGCCACTGCACTCCAGCCTGGGCGACAGAGCGAGACTCCGTCTCAAAAAAAAAAAAAAAAATTAAATAAATTAAATAAAATAAAATAAATAAAATACAAAGATACAAAAATTAGCCAGGCATGGTGGCGTACACCTGTAGTTCCAGCTACTCAGGAAGCTGAGGTGGGAGGATGGCTTCAGCCCAGGAGATCGAGGCTGCAGTGAGCCATGATTGTGCCACAGCACTCCAGCGTGGATGACAAAGTGAGACCCTGTCTCAAAAAAAAAAAAGAAAAGAAAATGGACAAGTGGACTTAGTAGACATGGGAAAGCTAAAAATAGGAGGATGGGGGGAAAACAGAGAAGCAATCTGATTTGTACTACAAAGTTCCCCCAAAGGCTGTAAAATGGGTAGGAGTAAAGGTTATAGCCATGGTGAAAGTCTAAAAGTAGTAAGTTAATAAGAGGGAACCGATGACAAATGTGGTGAAGATAGAAATAACAGTACTTGATCAAGCTTCAAGAGGGCAATGATCATATAACTACTTAATTCATGGTCCCTAGATGCACCTATTTCAACTAAGCATATTGTTGGATGGCTAGGTAGAAAGAACATCACTTTGGAGGCATCAAGTTGACATCTGATGGAATCGCAGGGCATAATGTGATGGAAAAGTTTTCGGCGAGGTAACTGAGTAAATGCTGGTCCTGTTTACCAAGGCAGTGTGGAAGAGGATCATGCTTAGGGGTGAGTGTTAGAGACCTGGGTGGAGATAATTGAGTTTAGGATATATCGAGTTTGGGGTTTTTAAAGACATGAAATTGGAGGTGTCCAGTCAGATGGAGCTGAGGAGGGTGGTCTCGGCTGGAGATACAGATTCCAGTGGTGCTTTATGTCACAAAAATTGTTGCCCTAACCTCAGGAGGGCAGGTACCATAAGAAGAGATCTGAAGATGAAAACACAAAGTGAGGAATACTAATATTTTTTTTTTTTTTTTTTTGAGACGGAGTCTCGCTCTGTCACCCAGGCTGGAGTGCAGTGGCCGGATCTCAGCTCACTGCAAGCTCCGCCTCCCGGGTTTACGCCATTCTCCTGCCTCAGCCTCCCGAGTAGCTGGGACTACAGGCACTCGCCACCTCGCCCGGCTAGTTTTTTTTTGTATTTTTTTAGTAGAGACGGGGTTTCACCGTGTTAGCCAGGATGGTCTCGATCTCCTGACCTCGTGATCCACCCGTCTCGGCCTCCCGAAGTGCTGGGATTACAGGCTTGAGCCACCGCGCCCGGCCGAGGAATACTAATATTAAGGGGGTAGACAGAATAATAAAAACTTGTAATGGAACCTGAGACAAAAGAAGGTCACAGAGGCCAAGGAAGGAAATCAGTTCAAAAATAAAGTGACTTTATAAAAGAGAAATTATATGAATAAATATGTAATCTGCAATTAGGAAGAAAATGAAGTATTGACACCAAAGAGTTACACTGATCATTCAAAGATGGCGGGATTTATCCACAAGATATTTTGCTTTCTTTTCACCTACCTGTGTTTCCTACATCTTTTATATTGAAATGGAAGTTCGTGAGGTTTTTTTAAATGAAAATTTAAAAAAAAAGAACACATGTTTAATCTTAAATGGTACAGATGTTAAATTAAATGTCTAAATATAATCCATTTGGTTGATGAGGGTGTGGGGTACAGAAGGCCCAAGCCAAACAAGAGGCTGTTGATCTTCTGACTAATACCCAATTTTATGTTGTCATTAAGAAACAAGTTCAGGGCCGGGCATGGTGAGTTGCTCCTGTACTCTTAGCACTTTGGGAGGCTGAGGCAGGAGGATCACTTGAGGCCAGAAGTTCAAGACCAGCCTGAGCAACACAGTGAGACCCCATCCCTACAAAAAGTTTAAAAATACCCAGATGTGTGTGGTCTCAACTACTTAGGAGGCTGAGCAGGAGGATCCCTTGAGCCCAGTAGTTCAAGGTTGCAGTGAGCCATGACTGCACCACTGCACTCCAGCCTGAGCAACAGAGTAAGACCCTGTCACAAAAAAAAAAAAAAAAAAAGAGGAAAAGAAAGAAAAAGGTGTAAGTTCAGGATTTGCACATAGTTTCTTAGTATTTCCCAGGCCGCTTTCATGTTACTATCCTGACTACCTATAATACTTCACATTTCACTGAGTGTGTTTGTCAGCGCATCCGAAAAAAAATATATTTAAGCACAGGCAAATATGTGAAATATAAATATAAATATATTTCATTTGTTGTATGGAACTGGATTGTGAATTTCAAAAACATTTTCATTAATAATGCTCAGCAGGAACAATTACATTCTTAAAATTTAAAATTTTTCTGCCAGTGTTTGTTTGTTTTTGACCATTTACAGTAACATTCCAGAATATTTTTCTTGAAACTGAGAACTAGGTAAGCTTTTCTCTGATCTTCTGTTATCATCTTTTTATGATATGTCATAAAGAAAATTATCCCTAGTTATTTGTGATAGTTGATTACATAAGTATTTGATTACTTTATCTTTGCTAGTATTATAAAGGCAATATTATGACAGCTCATAGATTTAAAATGCTAAAAATTACTATTTGATTTTTTGTTTGTTTGTTTGTTTTTGGAGACGAAATCTCGCTCTGTCACCTGGGCTGGAGTACAGTAGCACAATCTTGGTTCACTGTAACCTCTGCCTTCTGGGTTCAAGCGATTCTCCTGTCTCAGCCTCCAGAGTAGCTGGGGTTACAGACGCATGCCACCACACCTGGCTAATTTTTGTATTTTTAGTAGAGATGGAGTTTCACCATATTGGTCAGGCTGATCTCGAACTCTTGACCTTAGGTGATCCACCCACCTTGGCCTCCCAAAGTGCTGGGATTACAGGCATGAGCCACTGTGCCTGGCCTATTTGGTTTCTTATGACATTTTTTGTATGCATGAAGCCTTTTCTAATGTACAGAATGGTTTTTTGTACATTTTATTTGTTTGGTCATCCTACTAACCCTTCTAAGTATGACAAATTTATAATTCAGTTTCCTTTTATCTCACAGGAACTTTAAGTCTGGTCTGTATTTTATTTTATTTTTTTCTGAAAGAAAAGCAAAAAAAAAATTACAGTAGCGACTTTGAAACTATGTAAACTGTACAAATTATTAATGTTACCTCTTCATGGGTAAGTCCAGCTTTTCCTTGTTTTGAAGATAGAGGAAACAAATTATCAGCTAGAATTTCTTTTTCTTTTTTTTTCTTTTCTTTTCTTTTCTTTTTTTTTTTTTTTAAAGACATACTCTTGCACTGTTGCCAGGCTGGAGTGCAGTGGCGCGATCTCGGCTCACTGCAATCTCCGCCTCCTGGGTTCAAGCAATTCTCCTGCCTCAGCCTCCTGAGTAGCTGGGATTTCAGGCGCGCTCCACTACCCCCAGCTAATTTTTGTATTTTTAGTAGAGATAGGGTTTCACCATGGCAGCCAAGATGGTCTCAATCTCTTGACCTCGTGATCTGCCCGCCTCGGCCTCCCCAAGTGCTGGGATTACAGGCGTGAGCCACTGCACCCAGCCTTCTTTTTCAAGTACTCTCTTTCCTTGGCTTCCATAATGAAACATTTCTAGCATATCCTTCTGTCTCTCTGGCCATTTCATCTCCATCTTCACAAGTTCATCCTTTTCCACTTGTCTTTTAATTTTTGAAGCCTTATATTCTTTTTCTCTTTAATAGACTTTATTTTTTAAAACAGTTTTTAGTTCATAGTAACAGTGAGCAAAAGGTACAGAGATTTTCTGTATACCACCTGCCCCCCACACATCTATCGTCCCCTCCACTATAAACACCCTGTAACATAGTGGTATAATTGTTACAGTTGGTGAACCTACATTAACACATCATTGTGATCCAAAGTACACATTTTACATTAGGGTTCATTCTTGGTGTTGTACAGATTTATATTTTGCCAATATTTTCTCTTAATCTGTGGCTTATTTTTTCATTCTCTTGATGGTGTCTTTCGCAGAACAGAAAATTTTCATTTTTATGAAGCCTCATTTATCAGTTATTTCTTTCGTGGATCATGCTTTTGATAGTGTGTCCTAAGTTACTGCCAAGCCCAAGGTTATCTAGATTTTCTCCTATGTAGTCTTCCAGGAGTTTTATAGTTTCGCATTTTACACTAAGATATCTGGTCCATTTTGACGTATTTTTTGTGAAGTGTGTAAAGTCTCTGTCCAGGTTCAGTTTTTGCATGTGAATGTCCAGTTGTGCCAGCACCATTTGTTGAAAAGACTATTATGTTTCCATTCTATTGCCTTTGCTCCTTTGTCAAAGATCAATTTACTATATCTATGCGGGTCTATTTAGTGGCTCTCAGAGATTCTTTCCTCAGCCATGTCCGGTCTACCACTAAGCCCATCAAAGACATTCTTTATTTCTGTTAACTGTGTTTTTGATCTCTAGCATTACTTTTTGGTTCTTTCTAGGAATTTCCATCTTTCTCTTTATATTGTCCATCTATTCTTGTGTGCTGTCTACTTTATCCAGCACGTTAATCACAGTTGTTTTAAATTCCTGGTCTAATAATTCCAACATACCTCCATATCTAAGTCTGGTTCTGATACTTCCTGTCTCTTCAATCTGTGTTTTTTGCCTTTTAGTATGCCTTATAATTTTATCTTGATAGCCAAATGTGATATACTATGTAAAAGGAACTGCTGCAAGGCCTGGTGTGGTGGCTAATGCCTGTAATCCCAGGACTTTGGGAGGCCAGAGCAGATGGATGGCTTGAGCCCAGGAATTAGAAACCCGCCTGGGCAACATAGTGAGACCCTGTCTCTATTTAAACAACAACAACAGCCAAAAGGAGCTGCTGTAAGTAGGTCTTTACTAATGTATTGTGGTAAGGTGTCAGGGAAGAGAAGCGTTCTGTAGTTCTGTGATTTGGTCTTAGTCTTCTGGTGAGCCTGTACCTCTGGACTGTCACTGCTGCATTTTATTCATGTGGACATTTTGGTTTTTTCCACATCTCAGCTATATTAAACAACTCTATTAAAAACATCATTGTCATACAATTCTAGTACACAGATATATAAGTGTTAGAATATATACCTAGGAATGGAATTGCTAGGTCATAGGATATGCATATGTTCAACTGTATTAAATGAGGTCAAATTTTTTTTTTCTAAGTAATTATACTAATCTCATTCCCACAAGAAACTCCATTATTTTTTCACATCCTCATCAACACTTGTTTTGTCAGACTTTTTTATTTTTCCCAATCTGGTGGCTGTGTAATGCTATCTCTTTGTGATTATAATTTGCATTACTACTGAAGTTGAGCAGTTTTTCATGTCTCTTGGCCATTCTGGTTTTCTCATTTTGTTTGTTTGAAACAGTCTCGCCCTGTCGCCCAGGCTGGAGTGCAGTGGTGCAATCTCAGCCCACTGCAACCTCCATTCAAATGGTCCTCCCACCTCAACCTCCTGAATAGCTGGGACTACAGGCACATGCCACCACGCCTAGCTAATTTTTGTATTTTTTTGTAGAAACAGGATTTCACCGTGTTGCCTAGGCTGGTCTTGAACTCCTGGGCTCAAGCCATCAACCCCTGTCAGCCTCCCAAAGTGCTGGGGTTACGGGTGTGAACCACTACATCCAGCACGATTTTCTCTTTTTTGAAGTACCTGTTTACATTTTTACCCAACTTTTTCTGAGTTATCTCTTTTGTTCTTAATGTTTTATAGTAATTCTTTATATAGTCTGGATAACAGTTATATGTTTTACATATGTCTTCTTGTATGCAGTGACTTGTCATTTGACTCTTTATGATGCCATTTTATAAATTTTTAAATTGACGTTGGGGATACATGCTGAGAAATGTGTAGCTTGACAGTTTTGTTGTTGTATGCTTAGGCAAACTCATTTTTTTAAATAAGTAGGAGTGTGCTATAGATGGTACCAGGAATGTCCAATCTTTTGGCTTCCCTGGGCCACATTGGAAGAAGAATTGTCTTGGGCCATACATAAAATACACTGAAAATAGCTGATAAGCTAAAAATAATTTTTTTTTTTTTTTTTTTTTTTTTTTGGAGATGGAGTCTCACTCTGTTGCCCGGGCTAGAGTGCAGTGCAGTGATCTTGGCTCACTGCAACCTCCACATCTCTGGTTCAAGCTATTCTGCCTCAGCCTCCCGAGTAACTGAGATTACAGGCACCTGCCACTACACCCGGCTAATTTTTGTATTTTTGGTAGAGATGGGGTTTCACCATGTTGGCCAGGCTGGTGTTGAACTCCTGACCTTGTGATTCGCCTGCCTCAGCCTCCAAAAGCGCTGGGATTACAGACGTGAGCCACCGTGCCCAGCTAAAAAAAAAAAAATTTTTAAGAAATAACAAAAAAATTTATAGTGTTTTTAAAAAGTTTATGAATTGTGTTGGACCACATCCAAAGCTGTTCTGGGTTGCATGCGACCTGTGGGCCGCGGATTGGACAAGCTTAGTTAGCCTATTCCACACCTAGGTTGTATCGTATAGCCTATCGCTCCAAGGTTACAAATCTGTACAGCACATTACTATACTGAATACTGTAAGCAGTTGTAACACAATGGTAAGTATTTGTATATCTAAACATATCTATACATAGAAATGGTAAAGCAAAAATACAGTATAAAAGATTAAGAATGGTACACCTGTATAGGACAGTTACCATGAATGGAGCGTACAGGACTGACAGTTGCTCTGGGTGGGTCAGTGAGTGAGTGGTGAGTGAATGTGAAGCTCCAGGACATCACTGTATGCTACCGTAGACTTTATAAACACTTTACATTTAGACTACACTGAATTTACTTTTTTAGTTTCTTCAAAAATACATTAATCTTAGCTTACTATAACTTTTTTGCTTTACAAAATTTTTAATTTTTTAAACTATTTGACTCTTTTGTAATAACACTTAGCTTAAAAGCCATGATATTGTATAGCCGTACAAAAATATTTTCTTTCATTTTATCTTTATAAGTGTTTTCAATTTTTTTTTTTTTTCAAAGACAGAGTCTCGCTCTGTCACCCAGGCTGGAGTGCAGTGGCACAATCTTGGATCACTGAAACCTCTACCTCCCAGGTTCAAGTAATTCTCTGCCTCAGCCTCCTGAGTAGCTGGGATTACAGGCACCCACCACCACACCTGACTGATTTTTTTGCTTTTTTTTTTTTTTTTTTTGAGACTGAATCTGGCTCTGTCACCCAGGCTGGAGTGCAGCGGCCGGATCTCAGCTCACTGCAAGCTCTGCCTCCCAGGTTTATGCCATTCTCCTGCCTCAGCCTCCGGAGTAGCTGGGACCACAGGCGCCCACCACCTCGCCTGGCTAGATTTTTGTATTTTTTAGTAGAGACGGGGTTTCACCGTGTTAGCCAGGATGGTCTCAATCTCCTGACCTAGTGATCCACCCATCTCGGCCTCCCAAAGTGCTAGGATTACAGGCTTGAGCCACCGCGCCTGGCCTGCATTTTTAATAGAGACAGGGTTTCACCAATCTTGGCCAGGCTGGTCTTGAACTCCTGACCTCATGATCCACCCACCTCGGCCTCCCAAAGTGCTAGGATTACAGGCATGAGCTACCGCGCCCGGTTGTGGTTTTTTTTTTTTGAGACGGAAGCTAGTTCTGTCACCTGGCTGGAGTACAGTGGGGCGATCTCAGCTCACTGCAACGTCCGCCTCCCAGGTTCAAGCGATTCTCCTGCCTCAGCCTCCTGAGTAGCTGGGACTACAGGCGTGCACCACCACACCCGGCTGATTTTTTTTTTTTTTTAATAGAGACAAGGTTTCACCATGTTGGCCAGATGGTCTCAATCGCCTGACATCATGATCCACCCACTTCGGCCTCCCATACTGCTGGGATTACAGGCATGAGCCACCGTGTGCAGCCCCAGCTGTGTTTTCTATTTTTAATAGAAAAGTAGAAAAAAGTAAAAATTTTTTTTTTTTTACTTTTTAAACTTGTTTATTAAAAATGAAGACATAAATGCACACATTAGCCTAGGTCTACGCAGGGTCAGGTTCATCAATATCACTGTCTTCCACCACATCTTGTCCCACTAGAAGTTCTTCAGGGGCAGTAACGCACATGGAGCTGTCATCTCCTACGATAACAGTGCCTTCTAGAATACCTACTGCAGGACTTGCCTTGGGCTATTTTACCATTAGCTATTTTTTTAATAAGTAGAAGTGCACTCTAAAATAATGATTAAAAGTATAGTATAGTAAATACATAAGCCAGTAACATACTTATTTATTATCCTTCATTATTATGTACTGTACAAATTGTATGTGCTATATTTTTATGAGACTGGCAGCACAGTAGGTTTGTTTACACCAACATCACCCCAAATGTCTGAGTAATGTGTTAAACTGTGATCTCTTGGATGTTACAATGCCTACAATGTCACTAGACAATGAGAATTTTTCAGCTCCATTATAGTCATATGTGACCACCATCATATATGCAGTCCATTGTTGACCAAAACATCATTGTAAGGCCATGTGACTATGGTTGAATTTATTAGTCTTTTTCTTTGTGACTGTGCTTTTTTGTATCATGAGAAATGTTCCCCTAACCTGAAGTCATGAAGTCATTCTTTTATATTATCATCTAACTTTCACCCACCTGCAACTGATTTTTGCATGTAGTTTGAAGTAACAGTCCAATTTTATTTTATTTTTCCATACGTCTGCCCAATAGCCTCAGCATCATATATTAAAATATATATCATTTCTTCTTTGATCTGCCATGCCACTTCTGTCAGAAATGGCAGTATTTTTTGATGGGAAGTCCTAGGCCTAGATACTATGCCAATAGTTAATGAAGATTCTGAGCTATACCTGTTAGTTAGTAGGGTAACTTCTGAAAATAAACCCACAGAGTATAGATGTTTACAACTTAACTTCTCAGTAAGATTTGAGTGTTTTTACCACAAAGGCCTCAGGGTATCTTCTATTGCGTAAGTCAGGTTTTGTTTTGTTTTGTTTTGTTTTTTGCCTTCCTTCTGGGGGGAAATACAAAACCAACAGAACAGAAAACAAGAACTCTCCAAAATAAGTAGTTAGGCTAAAGTGAGTTCCTTAGAATAAAAGTGCACATTTGAGAAGTGATCTCTTTTTTTTTTTTTTTTTTTTTTTTTTTTTTTTTTTTTTGAGACGGAGTCTCACTCTGTCACCCAGGCTGAAGTGCAGTGGCATGATCTCGGTTCACTGCAAACTCCGCCTCCCACGTTCACTCCATTCTCCTGCCTCAGCCTCCTGAGTAGCTGGGACTACAGGTGCCCGCCACCACACCTGGCTAATTTTTTGTATTTTTAGTAGAGACGGGGTTTCACTGTGTTACCTAGGATGGTCTCGATCTCCTGACCTCGTGATCCACCTGCCTCGGCCTCCCAAAGCGCTGGGATTACCGGCGTGAGCCACCGCACCCAGCCCCGAGAAGTGATTTCATAAAAAGGAATCACTATACTAATACTTTATTTTCTCTTTTAGTTATATTTGTAAAATAACTTTCTTTTCATTTTTAGAGTAATAGTTCTTTTGTTTAGTAATATTTATTGAACATCTATTATGTTAACACAGTCATTGCCCTCAAAAGGCCTTATGACTAATTAGGGAGGATATATAATATATATAATTTTAATACAAACTAAAGAATAGGCTGAGCATGGTGGCTTACACCTGTAATCCTAGCACTTTAGAGGCCGAGGTGAGAGGATCACTTGAGCTCAGGAGTTCAAGACCAGCCTGAGCAACATGGCAAAACCCTATCTTTACAGAAAAAAAACAAAACAAAACAAAAAAAACCATGCACATGCTTGTAGTCCCAGCTGCTTAGGAGACTGAAGTGGGAGGGTCACTTGAACCCAGGAGGTCGAGGCTACAGTGAGCCAAAATCACACTGCTGCACTTCAGGCTGGGGGACAGAGTGAGACCCTGCCCTTTCTAAAACAACAACAACAACAACAAAAGATTATGAACAGATGGCATTTGGGCCAAAAATTTAAATGTAAGATTTTAATATCTAAAGATTAAGGAGTATATTTCCAATATCTTTCTACTCTAATGTAAACTCTATGATAAAAGGGACTTTGATTTGTTTACTGCTATATAACTGGCACCTAAAATAGCACTGGGCACGTAATGGGAGCTCAATGGTGGCTGAATGGTTGAATCTGTCCTCTACATGGCTCTTTCTCCACACTGTTGTCAGAGTGGTCATTCTAAAAAACAGATGTAATCCAGCTGCATCCCAGCTTAATAACTTGCTTTCACCTACTGTCAAAACTAACAAGAAAATATTGATATGTAAATGTCTATAAAATTTTATCAATGGGTATGAATATTTACAAAAAGTTTAAAGTAGAAAACTACTTATTGAGAAACCCAGTCATCTTTGTATTCACAGATAGACATAAAAGATGTTCTGTTTTCAGTGATTTTGGTGCACGTGTGTAGGACCTTTATTGCTACGCATACTTGAACTATGTAGAAATGTTAATTCAGGTTTCCAACAAGTCCTGAAGTGGCACTGTATTTGGGCTCAGTTTCCGGAAATACTTCCACTGGTACTGTTTGCATGCTATTTAAGAAAATACTTGATATCTTTGTGAAATCAGTTTGAACAGCATTTTTTGTAGTATGTTCTAGAAGCTACCAGGAAGTCATGATAATAATTTTTTTTTTTGAGACCAGAATCAGCTCTTTCGAATCATAAATTATTCTGTATATCTTATAAAGTGAAAATTAGTTTTATTTACTGCCCCCGATAATTTTAATAGATTAAATAAATGAAACTGTGTCTAGTGAATATTTAAAAATGAATATGATGTTGATGATTTGTACCAAATATTTAAGAAAAAAATGATACATCATGAACCAGTGGAATTTATCTCAGGGTTGCAAGTTGGTTAAACAATTGAAAACAAGTTCACCATATTAACAGACCAAGATGGAAAAGCTATGTGATCATCTCAGTAGATGTAGGAAAAGTATGGACAAATTCATATCCCACTCATTACTAAAAAAAGTTTCTTCACAGTAGAATTAGAAGGTAATTTTCTCAATCTAATAAATACACAAAAAACCTACAGCTAATACCAGATCGAATAGAAGAAGACTGAATGCTCTCCCCCCTATAAATTTCAGAGGAAAAGTAAGGATGTCTGTCCTCACCATTCTACTCAACATTATAGTGGAGTTTGTTGGCAGTGAAATAAGGCAATACAAAGAAATAAAATGGATAAGTATTGGAAAGGAAGAAGTAAAACTGTATTTATTCACATATGATATCATATATAGAAAAAATCTTCAGAAATCCAAACATACACAAAACACTTCTAGAACAAGTGAGTTTAACAAGGCTGCCAAGTACAAGGTAAATTTTTAAAAACCAATTGATTTCTATATAATAGTAACAATTAGAATTTTTAGAAATACTATTTACAATAGCACCAGTA
Organism: Macaca fascicularis; assembly: GCF_037993035.2. Lineage (NCBI taxonomy): Eukaryota > Metazoa > Chordata > Mammalia > Primates > Cercopithecidae > Macaca > Macaca fascicularis. The sequence continues at coordinate 55,912,667 of NC_088388.1, forward strand.
AACATGAAATGCTTAGAGATAGATTTACATGCCAAGACCTATACAATGAACAGTACAAAATATTACTGAGACAAATTAAAGAAACTGAAATAAATGAAAAGATACCCCATAACACGTGTTCATAGGTTAGAAGACCCGAAATTGCTAAGATGTCAATTCTCAAATTCATGTTTATTCAGTGCAGTTCTCATCAAAATCCTAGCAGTCTCTTTTGTAGAAATTAGCAAGCTGATTATAAAATTTATATGGAGATGCAAAGGACCTAGTATAACCAAAACAATTATTAAGAATAAATTGGCCAGGCATGGTGGCTCATGCCTGTAATCCCAGCACTTTGGGAGGCCGAGGCAGGCAAATTACCTGAGGTCAGGAGTTCAAGACCAGTCTAACCAACATAGTGAAACCTCGTCTCTACTACAAATACAAAAATTAGCCGGGTGTGGTGGCATACACCTGTAATCCCAGCTACTCAGGAGGCTGAGGCAGGAGAATCACTTGTACCCAGGAGGCAGAGGTTGCAGTGAGCTGAGACTGTACCACTGCACATCAGCCTGGGTGACAGAGTGAGACTCCATATTTAAAAAAAAAAAGAAATTGAAAAACTGATTTCAAAACTTACATTAAAGCTATGATAATCAAAGCTGTGTGGTATTGGTGTAAGAATAGCTAAATAGGCCCGGCACAGTGGCTTCATGCCTGTAACTCCAGCACTTTGGGAGGCCAAGTAAGGCAGATCACTTGAGGTCATGACTTCAAAACCAGCTTGGCCAACATGGTGAAACCCTGTCTTTACTGAAAATACAAAAATTTCCAGACGTGTTGGTGAGCACCTGTAATCCTAGCTACTCAGGAGGCTGAGGCAGGAAAATCACTTGAACCTGGGAGGCGGAGGTTGCAGTACACCGACATGAAGCAACTGTACTCCAGCCTGGGCGACAGAGCGAAACAACATCTCAAAAACAAACAAAAACAAAATAAAACAAAAAAATAGCTATATAGATCCATAGAACAGAATGGGGAGGCCAGAAATAGACCTACACATATATAGATAATTTATTTTTGACAAAGGCGTGGTAATTGGCGGGGAGAGGATAGTCTTTTCAACAGATGGTGCTGGAACAGGACATCCACATGGGAGAAGAAGTGAAATTCAACCCTTAGCTTATGTCATTTATAAAAATTAAGTTGTAGACATAAATATAAGAGCTTATGCTATAAAACTTCAGAAGAAAACAGGGGAAATATTTGTGACCTTGGTGTAAAGCAAGGATTTCTTAGGACACCAAAAGCACAAACCATAAATGAAGAAAATGATAAATTGGATTTTATCAGAATTTAAAACTTTTTCTACAAAAAATACTGTTGAAAATTAAAATGCAAACCACACACTAGGAGGAAATATTGGCAAAACATATCTGACAAAGATCTTATATTTTTAAATATCTAAAGAATTCTTACAAAATATTAAAACAAGCTGCTTGATTTGTATTAATGGATAAAAGAGTTGAGCAGACATTTTATCACAGAGGATATATAGATGGTAAATAAGCACATAAAAATCTATTCAATATCTTTAGCCATTAGGGAATGCAAATTAAACCTTAAAGAAATGCCACTATCACATATACACCATGGAATACTATGCAGCCATAAAAAAGGATGAGTTTGTGTCCTTTGTAGGGACATGGATGCAGCTGGAAACCATCATTCTTAGCAAACTATCACAAGAACAGAAAACCAAACACCGCATGTTCTCACTCATAGGTGGGAACTGAACAATGAAATCACTTGGACTTGGGAAGGGGAACATCACACACTGGGGCCTATCATGGGGAGGGGGGAGGGGGGAGGGATTGCATTGGGAGTTATACCTGATGTAAATGACAAGTTGATGGGTGCTGACGAGTTGATGGGTGCAGCACACCAACATGGCACAAGTATACATATGTAACAAACCTGCACGTTATGCACATGTACCCTAGAACTTAAAGTATAATAGTAATAAAATAAAAAATTAAAAAATAAAAAGAAATGCCACTGTACATATACTAGAATGGCTAAAATAAAAACACTGAAAATATCAAAGGCTGACAAGGATGCAGAGATAACAGAACTCTCAAATAAAATAGTGCAACCAGCCAGGCATGGTGGCTCATGTCTGTAAAGTCAGCACTTTGGGAGGCTGAGGTGGGCAGATCACGAGGTCAAGAGATCGAGACCATCCTGGCCAACATGGCAAAACCCCGTCTCTACCAAAAAATATGAAAATTAGCTGGACGTGGTGGCGCATGCCTGTAGTCCCAGCTACTCAAGAGGCTGAGGCAGGAGAATCACTTGAACCTGGGAGGCGGAGATTGCAGTGAGCCAAGGTCTCACCACTGTACTCCAGCCTGGTGACAGAGTGAGACTCCATCTCAAAATAAAAATAATAATAAAGTAGTACAACCTATCTGGAAAACAGTTTGGCAGTTTATTATAAAGTTAAACATACTTGCCATATGACTTACCCATCTCATTCCTAGGGATTTACCCTGGAAAAAAAGAAATCAGAACTTACATTAACACAAAAACCTGTACTTGAATATTAATAGCAGCTATATTTGTAATTCCCAAAATCTGGAAACAACCCATATGTCCTTCTACAGATGAATGGATAAACACACTGGTACATGCATACAATGGAATACTACTCAGCAATAAAAATGAACCGTTGTATACAACAGTGTGGATGAATCTCAAAGATGTTTTTATGAGTGAAAGAAGCCACTCACAAAAGGTTATAAATAGTGCAGTTTCATTGACATAACATTCTCAGAAAGACAAAACCATAGTGTCAGAGAAGAGACCAGTAATTACCAGGGTCTAGTAGTCATGCAGGACAGCATGACTATAAACAGATGGCAATGAGAAATGTGGGGAGTGATGGAACTGTTTTGTATTTTGAATCCGACTATGGTTATACAATCTAATGTGGTTATGTACTAGAATCCATAGACCTGTATAGCCAGAAAACAAGTCTATTTTACTGTATATTATTTTTAAATATAAAATAAAATAGATGTTTAAGTATTTTTTCTCAGCACTCTGAAAACATTGCTGTTTGTGATTTTATTTCTTTTTCTAAGGAATTTCAACTTTTATTTTGGATTTGGGGGTACATGTGCAGGTTTGTTACACAAGTATATTGCATAATGCTGGGGTTTGGGATACAGATTCATCCCATCACCCAAGTAGTAAGCATAGTACCCAACTGTTTTTCAACTCTTGCCCCCGTCCTTCTCCACTGCCTCTAGTAGTGCCCAGTGTGATTTTCTATCATCTAACATTGTTGAACTTTTTTTCACCCCTAATTCTTGTTTCTTTGTAGATGAACTGCTTTTTTTTCTCTCTCTCTCTATAACAGCTTTTAGAGTCTTTTTTTTAATCATTGGTGTAATGAAATTATACCACAATGTGTCTCAGTGTAGTTCTCTTTGATTTGTCCTATGTGGACTGTCTGCATCTGAAGACTAAATTTTTAAAATTATTTCTTCTACAGTATCCCATCTGCCTTCTCTATTCACAATTTCCGGTACTTCTGTTAGGTATATTTTAGAAGCTTTAATTTCATCCCCTATATTTTGTAATGTTTTTAAATTCCTAAATATAGAGATAAAATGAACACATAAAGAAAAAAAAAATTTCTTCAAGCCCTTCCATTGCAGTTTAATTGTAACAATTATGTTTTTAATTGTTTTTTCATAGATGTATAGTTTCAAACTCTCTTGAGGATATTATTTATCATTTACAAGAAAGTTTCTTTTTCATGAATTATGTTTCCATAGACTTCGTTTTTATATTCAGTTCAATATCTTGCTTGAGAGGCAAGAGAACATTGAGGTTTCAAGCACAAATACTGGAGTAAGACTACCCAGGTTCAAATTCTGGCTCTGCCATTTGTGGCCATATAATCTCAGGCAAATAATTTAACCTCTGAGAGGCTCAGTTTCATTATCAACAAAAAGGGCATAATTACAGTACCTATCTAATCAAGATGTTGTGAAGATTAAATGAAATAATATCTGTAAATTCATACTTCGAATATGTGTGATACTTAGTAAACACTTAATAAGTGCTAACTATTATTGCCATATGCCAGGTGCAGTGTTCTAGTTTCCAGGCATATAAAGTTGAAAGTGACTTGGTCCTTTCACTCAAATAACTTAAAATAAAGCTTAATATTATTTGTCAAGTCTAGCATTCACCTTCTATCTCAATGGGAGTCATTGTACATATAAATAACAGTGGTATTCAAAACTGTGATACATCCTTTATGGTTTTATAGGTTTATTTAAAGTTAAAATATAACTTGAAGGCCAGGCGCGGTGGCTCAAGCCTGTAATCCCAGCACTTTGGGAGGCCGAGACGGGCGGATCACGAGGTCAGGAGATCGAGACTATCCTGGCTAACACGGTGAAACCCCGTCTCTACTAAAAAAAAAAATACAAAAAAAAAAACCAGCCAGGCGAGGTGGCGGGCGCCTGTAGTCCCAGCTACTCGGGAGGCTGAGGCAGGAGAATGGCGTAAACCCGGGAGGCGGAGCTTGCAGTGAGCCGAGATCCGGCCACCACACTCCAGCCTGGGCGACAGAGCGAGACTCCGTCTCAAAATAAAATAAAATAAAATAAAATATAACTTGAAGCTGAAACTGTATAAAAAAAAATCCTTTTGCCTATTTTTTGCTTAATATTGTACTTGGAAAGAAGGGAGAAATATGGGGGCATGCATATGAAAATACCAAGGAGAGAGCATGTAAATGACAAACCAAAGCATGGATGGGCTTCTTCAGCCATATTAGGTATGGTAGGAATAAGTATGATGTGGAATAGAAGGTGATAAATAAAATAGGTTGACTAAAGCAGCAGCTTGTGACAGGGGCCCATATGGTCAGGTGGGTATAGAGGTGGATCCGTACCAAGGAGGACTAATACGCCTGGCAGAAGAGTTTGGTCATTATTCTAAAATGGTCAGAAAATTGCCGAATTTTTGAATAGGAGAGTAATATGATACAAAGAGGAGTTTGTGTTTTTAATTTTTGCCCTTATGTAGAAGATGCAAATGTTTTCAATGTTTTGGGCAATTCAAAAAACTTTTTTCTAAGCTGTGTCTAATCTAAACTCTAACGGAAAGTCAGTTCTGTAACACACTGTTCCTTTCCATCTAGTTTTTTCTTTAATGTTTAAATATAACATTTTTTAGAGATTCCAGAGTTTTATCAAACTGGAATGTTGGCCACAACAGCTCAAAAGTATCTAGGTTAAAAGTATGAAGTAATTGAGGATAATGGGAAATTAAGATTGCAGGGCTCACTCTTCAATTGTAGTAGGAAAATTAAAGGTAAATTACAAAGCAAAGTTCAGAATAAAACATGTGTCAGTATTCAAGACCTTGCAAGTTTATAAAATGCTTGGTATGTTTATTACTATAATGCTATTATTTGGCCAAAGCACAGGGGACTTCAGATTATGTATTTATGGACTGATTCCCCAACAGATAACTGCACAATTCTGGAATGCTGTTGCTGTGTCAATAGTTGTAGACTTATTGTTGTAAAATTGTTCTCTCTTTCAACCTAATTAACTTAGAATGTCTCTAACGTGATTTGCAAAGAATTTTTTATTTATATTTTGCAATCAGCATTTGACCAGCACACAGGTTTGAGACATGCACTACAATGTGTAAACATTTTGTAAGATAATAAATAGTGCCTACTAGTCTAAACGTTTTATGATTGCCTGTTCCCTGCTAATTGGTCATGGATTGAAATTCCCCATTGTTTAATTTTTTTAATTTGTGGAAAATTATTATAAATGAGTGTGTAGGGCTTCATATCACAGCTGTTGTCATTTAAAGTTTGGACAGTGTCATTACAAATGAAGCCCTGCTGTAAAATCAAAGTCAAAAGGCATCTTGGCATCCCAACCATTTCCTTGGGAGAAGATTACAGCTCAAGTCAGTTGAACTTTATTGCCTTGGGCCTCATGACAGTCTTCAGAAACATGCAAGGCATTTCTGTTAAAGAAATTCAGATGTGCTAGGACACAGATGACATTCTTGTGCATAGCAGTGTCCTAAGGGGGTGAGGAATAAGTCAGGAAGAAAAAGATGATTCATACTTTTTGCCGCATTCTGGGATTATTATATAAAATCCATGGAGAAGATGGAGACCTTGCAGTGATACCACATAGGAAAAAGGTGCGGTGTTTTCCTACATGGCCTGACTGTATTCTAAAATAAAAACCTAAACATGACTCCAAGGTAATGACTGCCTTCAAAGTAATATTTCAGTTTATTTTAATATTCTCTTTGAAGGAAGTTCCCATTGACTCATATTTCTTTTCTCCCTTTCCTTTCTCACACACATTCATTTCCAGAGGTTTGACTGAGGGAGAGATGCTACTCAGTTTTAACAGTCACTCTTTTTATGTGTAAAACTCATGTTCTTGAATTTAAAACAAAAGATCACTTGTTCTAACTTAAAAATCTGCCTAACCAGTAACTGGGCTCCAACAAAGTTCCCCACAGAGACATCATGAAAGAACATCATTGTCCCTCTAATTTAAGGATGTACCTTATTCAGCCATGAATTTATCTCATCCCTTTAAAATGTGTTCTTATTTGTCATCCCTATTCCCTCTTGGGATAAAGAGATTCCTGAGTTCATTAGGACACATAGTAGATACTCAATAAATATTTGTTGAATAAATGAAAATCATTATTCAAAGGAAAATCCTGATTACACTCAATGCTAATTCTGGAAATCTAAGACCTAGTAAGATCATTTGTTCTACTGTTCTTTCAGCTTTGTATGACATTCAAAAAGGCACATCACTCATTCAACAACTTGCCATAAATATTGATAACTGCTTCTTACTCACTGCTATAAAAATGCCATTAAATTGCTTATAGTCTAGTAAAGAGACAAGTAAATAATCACAATAGAGTGTGATATGCTAAGCATTTCCTAGCCTCAGTGATAATAACATTTATTGAGTACTTACTATATACCAGGTACAATTTTAAGTATTTTACATGTATTAGTGATTTCTAACTTGATTGCATTGTGAGCTGACAATTCTATCTGTATGATTCACAACATTTTGAAATTTACTGATAGTTTTTTGTTTTGTTTTGTTCTTGAGAGAGGGTCTTGCTTTGTCACCCAGGCTGGAGTGCAGTGATGCAATCATGGCTCACTGTAGCCTCAACCTGCTGGGCTCAAGTGATTCTCCCAACTCAGCCTCCCAAGTATCTGGGGGTACAGGCACATGCCACCACACCCAACTAATTTTTAATAATTTGTAGAAGAGCTCTTACCATCACTCAGGCTGGTCTTGAACTCCTGAGCTCAAGAGATCCTCTCACCTCGGCCTTCCAAAGTTCTGTGATTATAGGTGTAACCCACCATACCCAGCCCTGATACTTATTTTATGGACCAGTATGAGGTCAATTTTTTTAAATCCATGTGAACAGTTCTGAGTACAATGTTAGAGTGCAGTGTCCATTAGAGCAAGCAAGTTTTTATATACAGTGTTCTGTACATATCTATTAGCTCTAACTTTTGCAGTATTTCTTTAAATCTACTATACGATGACTGATTTTTCTACCTGCTTGACCTGTCAGTTACTGAGAGAGGTATATTAAAATATTTTAGCATGATTGTAAATTTATCTATTTTATCTATTTTTCCTTTTACATCTGTTTTTGCTTTATATACTTTGAGGCTAAGTTACTAGGTTTATACACATTTAAATTGTTATAGCTTTCTGGTAGATTGAGCTATTTATTATTATGTAATGCTTCATTTTATCCCTAGTAATGCATTTTGCTTTAAAGAGTATTTTATAGTCTGATTGTTAATGTAGCTACCCCAACTTCTTTTGGTACATATTTTTTTATCCTTTAAATTTTGTGTATCCTTAAGTTTTGTATATATGTTGTTTATAAGCAACAAATATTTAGATTCTGGTTTTAGATTCAGTGTCAATCTTTGTTTTTTTAACCAGAACATTTGGTCCATTTGTGCTATTGTTGTATTTGTTACAAGTAGTTAGGCATGAGCGAGGCAGGAGAAAGCTGTCCCCCACCCACTAGGAATGTCAGGTGATGGTTGGGCAGTTATCACATTGCCTCTCTAAAAGTGATAAATTGGCAACTGGCACCAGGGACAGGCCATTTCCTGATTGTCCACACCTGGTACACTAAAGTGTTAATTGAATGCAGGCACCAGGGAGAAGCAACTTCCTGGGCATGAGCATTAAGAGACAAAATGGCAGAGTATGACCTTCCAGGGGCACACCACCCAAAAAGGGAAGAAAGCCACAGATGGGCATGCATACAACTTCCTAAACACACTATGCATGCTCACCTCCCAAGTGTAAGGAGGGCACTGCACTTATGAGTAGTCCAGCCTACAGGAAGAATCATGGGAAAGGAGCCAGGGTATAAAGTCCTAGGATCAAGGTTAAAATGGCACTGGACCTTCACGTGCCCACTTGGGTCTCTTCCAAGTGTTATTTCATTTCTTTCCTGTTCTAAAGCCTTTTAAAATAAACTTCTACTCCTGCTCTGAAACTTGCCTTGGTCTCTTTTTCTGCCTTATGCTCCTCAGTCCAGTTCTTTCTTCTGAGGAGGCAAGAAATAAGGTTGCTGCAGACCCATAGGGATTCACCATCAGTAATACTTTGGATACCTTGACTGGCAACGTATTTGGTGCTGTGATACTCAGATATTTGCCACCACTAACATATTTATTCCTACCATCTTATTTTTTTCTTTTTCTGATTGTTTCCCTTTTCTGAGTTTCTTTTTCCACTTCGTTTTTGTTTCCCTTGGGTTCAGGTTTGTTATGTTTTTTTTATTTTCCTATTATTCCATTTTTTTCTCCACTAGTTTGGAAGTTGCAACCCACTCTATTTCTATTTCTTTGGTGATAATACAGACATTCTTAAATGCTTACTTAATTTATCAAAATCTATCAAAATCTATCAGATTTATCAAAATCTAACTCCAATCCACTCCCTTACAAAATCTATGCTACCATGGTTGTATAGTTTAGTTGTATCTTAATTTTCTTTGCCATCAAAAGACAATATTGTCATTTTATACAGTCAGTGTGTGTTTAGATTTACCTACATATTTATCTCTTTTTTGGCTCAGTTATCTTCTTCCATCTCAGACTTTCTATCTGGTGTCATAGGTGGCTTTAGAGATCCCAGGATTATTGTCATTCTTGTTAACTGAAAAACCAAATCTGTAAAATATTTTAAAGAGGCTTATTCTGAGCCAATAGGAGTGACCACAGCCCAGCAGTCAGGTTGCAGTTTAATTTTATGTATTTTAGGGAGACAGAAATTGTAGGTAAAATCATAAATCAATACATGGAAGGTGTACCTTGGTTCATCCTAAAGAGGTGGGATATCTTGTGGGGTGGTGGCTTACAGGTCATAGATGGATTCAAAGATTTTCTGATTGGCTACTGATTGAAAGAATTAAGCTTTGTATAAATACTTTATGTCAGTAGAAAGAAATGCTTGAGTCAAGATAAGGGGGTCATGGAGGTCAAAGCGTTTATTATGTAGATGAAGCCTCATAGGTAGTAGCCCTCAGAGAGAATGGATGGTACATGTCTCTTTTTAGACCATAAAAGTGTCAGACTCCCAGTTAATCTCTCCCACAGCTGAGAAAGTCCTAGAAAGGGAAGGCCTGGCTGCATTAATGGAGAGTCTCTACAGATGCAAATTTCCCCCACAGCAGATGACTTTGCAGGGCCATTTCAAAATATGTCAAAGAAAAATATTTTGATTTCCTTCAGGGTCTCCTGTCTATCATGTGATGCTGTATCAGAGTCAGGTTGGAAAGGAAACTGCTTTATACTGGGATAATTTTAAAAACGTGTTTTCATGCCTATGATCCCAGCACTTTGGGAGGCCAAATGTGGGTGGATCACTTGAGTTCAGGAGTTTGATACCATCCTGGCCAATATGGTGAAACCCCATCTCTACAAAAAATACAAAAATTACCTGCGCGTGGTGGCACATGCCTGTTTTCCCAGCTATTCAGGAGGCTGAGGTGGGAGGATCACCTGAGCCCAGGAGGTCGCAGTTGCAGTGAGCGCAAACTACACCACAGCACTCCAGCCTCCAGAGTGAGATCCTGTCTCAAAATACAAAAATTTAAAAAAAAAAAAAAAAACCCTTTAATGAGATTTTATGGTTTATAGGGTATGACTTAACCCCTGCCTTGCATGGCCTTAGGTCGTGTTTATAATATGGTATCTTATTGCCACCAAGAGTCTGTTTTGTCAGATCTGTAATTTTACCTAAACACCAAAAGGGAGGGGGCTAATGAGGCGTGTCCGACCTCCCTTCCTGTTATGGCCGGGAATTCAGTTTTTCACGTTTCCTGGGATCACTTTGGCCAGGGGTCTATTCATTTGGTTGTGGGGCTCAGCATTTCATTTTTGGTTTATATTCTCCTAAATGACTTTCTGCCTTTAGCAAATGCTAGTCTTTTTGTCCTATCCCTTGAGTCCCTTGAGTTCAAAACTAATACTAAAATTTGCTCACCACCAGTTCCTAAGTTAAAATTTAGCTTCAGTGTTCTGTTTATCTTTCCAAGTTTCTACTTATATTTTGGTCTGCATATTCCTTGCTTTCTTGCCAATTTATTGCATTGTATTAAAGATTTTAAAATATTTTATCTATCATTGAAAATTATTTTTAGAAGAATTGCCTATCAGATTAGGAAAACAACCATAAGTCAAGAAATAAAAATCTATAAGTAAATTTTAAAATGATCTTTTGGGCTGGGTGTCATGGCTTATGCCTGTAATCCCAGCATTTTGAGAGGTGGAGACAGAAGGACACAGTAGTCCAAGACCAGCTTAGACAACATAGTGAAACTCTGCCTCTACATAAAAAAATAAAAAATTAGCTGGGTGCTGTGGTGCGTGCCAGGTACTTGGAAGGCTGAGGCGGGAGGATCCCTTGAGCCCAGGAGTTCAAGGCTGCAGTAAGCTATGATTGTGCCCCTGCACAGCCTAGGCGACAGAGCAGGATCTTGTCTCTAAGAAAAAAATTTTTTTAAATTTTTAAATTCTTTTTGTTATAAATAAGATTTCGGTGCCGCAAAAGAAATAGCACTCAAATGTAAAATTGTCTTTTTAATTCTCAGCCAGGCAAGTTACTTCTATAGAAGTGTGTGCCCTTACAGATGGAGCAATGGTGAGCTCACACTTGGACAAGGGAGGGGAAGGGGTTCTTATTCCTGATGCACGTGGCCCCTGCTGCTGCGTCGTTTCCCTATTGGCTAGGGTTAGATGGCACAGGTTAAACTAATTCCTATTGGCTAATTTGAAGAGAGTGACAGGGTGAGTGGTTTGGCGGCAAAAATGGTTATGCAGGGTGGAGAATGAGTCAGGGCAGAGCAGGTAGCAGGTAATTGGAATGAGTCAGGGTGGAACAGTAATCGAGAAAGGTTGCTTTATGAGGAAGTTAAGTTTAAAAGTAGAAGGCAAAGAATTGAACATACTGACATATTGATTCTTTGAAACGAAATTTAGAACTCATTTAACATTTTGATTGGAATTCTATCATAGGATTTTTGATGATCTTAAATAATCATTTTCCAAAATGTATTTTACAACTGCCTTCTTTTAAAATACTCAGTTAAATTGGGTTTACAAATGTTGTATGCCGAATTCCCTTCATAGAGTCACAGTTTAAACTCTCGCAAAATCCTGGGGTTTTTTTTGTTTGTTTGTTTTGTTTTGTTTTGTTTTGTTTTTTCTTTTTTTTTACAAAAAGAAGGCCAGGCGCGGTGACTCACGCCTGTAATCCCGGCACTTTGGGAAGCCAAGGTAGGCGGTTCACAAGGTCAGGAGATGGAGACCATCCTGGCTAACAGGGTGAAACCCCGTCTCTACTAAAAATACAAAAAACTAGCCGGTCGTGGTGGCGGGCACCTGTAGTCCCAGCTACTCCACAGGCTGAGGCAGGAGAATGGTGTGAACCCGGGAGGCTGAGCTTGCAGTGAGCCGAGATAGCGCCACTGCACTCCAGTCTGGGTGACAGAGCGAGACTCCATCTCAAAAAAAAAAAAAAAAAAGAAGAAAGAGAAGGAAAACCTTGTTTGATTTTGTTTACTCAGCATTTCCCCAGTTCCCCCCAAGTAACAGCTATCAGTGCTCTACAGAACTAGTATTTGCAGAATACTTTAAAGAGCTCTCCCCATTCATCCTTCCCCCCGCCATAAAAATAGGAAGTCCTGAGTCTTCCTTGCAGAACCAAGCTTCTTTTTCCTCATATGTTATATCTGATGATATCATCAGGAATCTTGCTGTTTAATATAAATTCTAGATATTTGCTTTTAATGATGTTTTCAGGGTCTAATCCTGCCTTAGAAATGGGGACCATATTGACTACCAGACGTATCTCAGAGTCCTCAGTCTATTAGTGATCTTTCTTTTTCCTCTCTCTCCTCCATTGGAGTTTCCATTTTAGTGTACTTGGGGCCCTCCTAATTCTCAAGAATCAAAGGATTGGATAAAATCTCACCATTCATCTAGTTGAGCCCTATCGAGATTCATTAGACAATAAATTTAGATGTAATAACAAAGCTTTTTTTTTTTTTTTTTTTTTTTGACAGTGTCTGTGTCACCCAGGCTGGGGTGTCATGGCGTGATTATAGTTTGCCGCAACTGCAAACTCCCAAGCTCAAGCGATCCTCCCATCTCAGCCTCCCGAGTAGCTGGGACCTTCAATACCCTGCCAATTTTTTATTTTTTAAATTTTTTTGTAGAAGCAAAGTCTCCCTATATAGCCCAGGCTGATCTTAAACTCCTGGGCTCAAGCAATCTGCCTGCCTTGGCTTCCCAAAGTACTCGGATTATAAGCATAAACCACCACACCCAGCCTAAGTGGCTATTTTATTGCTCTCCTTTTCAACCTTGAAGATTTATAGTCAGGGCCTTTTGTTTTATTCTACTCACCTGTTCCCTAATAATTTCAGAAGTTACCAGTGACCTCTTATATTCATCAGTTTCTCTTTTTGTTTTTTAAATGTTTATTTTACTAAACTTTCTCTAAAGCATGTAACACTATTGGTGATTTCCTCTTAATATCTATGATCCATTCTCAACAGTTCTCTTTCCCCATCTTGATTTTCCTCACTCCCTTTATATAAATACACATCTTTCCCAAGTTTCTGTCCTTAGCTCCTTTTTCTCGTTATTCTCCTTACGTTTATTCCTTTATTTATTCACTTATTCATTTCTCCAATAAACATTTACTCAATAGGATGAATTAGTTAAAATATTATTTTTAGCATAATATAGAAAGCTTGAGCCTATCTTTTACCTTTTTATTTTTAATTGGGTCACAGAATGTGAGCATATGAGAATGACTTTTTACTGCTGAGATGTATCTTATAATCCTTTTTTTTTTAAGACAGATCTCACTCTGTTGCCCAGGCTGGAGTGCAATGGCACCATCTCAGTTCATTGCAACCTCTGCCTCCCAGGTTCAAGTGATTCTCCTGCCTCAGCCTCCTGAGTAGCTGGGACTACAGGCACAGGCTACTGTGCCCAGCTAATTTTTGTATTTTTTTGTAAAGACAGGGTTTCACCATTTGCCCAGGCTGGTCTTGAACTCCTGAGTTCAGGTGATCCACCCACCTCAGTCTCCCAAAGTGCTGGGATTACAGGCGTGAACCACTGTGCCCAGCCGTTATTGTTTCAGTAGTCATTGCAATAGAACATGCAGTAGATTCTAAACTGTTTTTCAGAATTGACAATACATGAAATTCAATTGAAAACATTTTTAGCTGATCCTAGTACCAAAAGCACTCAGGCTAGAAAGACTGGCTTTAGACTAGATAGCCACTTCTAGGCTAAGCTCTTGAAAGAAAGTTTCTTCCTTTTTCCTCAGGGCAGTACTACAACCTCCCCATCCACAGCAGTAGTTTGAAATAGGCAAAGATTATCTGTGGTATATTCTTTTTCCCTTCTGACTCTTCCTCCTGTTTTCTAGAGTGCTTGTCTCGGGCATTAGTGCACTTAGGCAGCTCTAAGCTTTTTGCTGCTCTCCTGGTCAGGTCTGTTCTCACCACCCTCACACTCTAAAATTAGTGCTGGAAGTTCAGACAATCCGTATTTTCTACCTTACAAATTAAAGGAAAGCAAGTACAAAAGGCAGTGTCTAGAGGAAAAAACACCACACCAATAGGTAGATAAATCTAGATTCCAGTTGTGTTTCTGTGGCTGACATCTATGCCTCTTTTCTCTAATCTGGAAAGTGGAGGAATTGCACGGGAATAATTGATGTCTAAGGTCCCAGCTCTATGAGTTTAAAATAATTTCATGCAAACATATAAAATAATGGATGGATGAGGACTTTTGATGGAGATAGCTACATTGTCTAAGGTCAGGGCTTTAATCACTATTCTTCAGCCACTAGGGAAATCAGTTGCCACATTTGCAGCCATTGTGGGCACTATTCTGGATTCTGGCCACGTTGGACCCCGCTGCCAGATAGAGGAAGAACTGGTTAATATAACTGTATGAAAATATCTGCTGGGCATGGTGGCTCACGCCTGTAATCCCAGCACTTTGGGAAGCTGAGGCAGGCAGATCACTTGAGGTCAGGAGTTTGAGACCAGCCTAGCCAACATGATGAAACCCTGTCTCTACTAAAAATATAAAAATTAGCCAAGTGTGGTGGCATGTGCCTATAATCCCAGCTACTCGGGAGGCTGAAGCACGAAAATCGCTTGAACCTGGGAGACGGAGGTTGCAGTAAGCTGAGATCATGCCACTGCACTCCATCTCTGGGTGACAGAGTGAGACTCTGTCTCAAAAAAAAAAAAAAAAAAGATTAGCATAATGATGTCCTCGAGGTTCATCCATGTGGTAGCATGTGCCAGAATTTATTTTTAAGGCTGAATATTCCATACATCTATGTGTGTGTGCTTATATACCACATTGTGTGTTTTGTTTGTTTTGTTTTTTATTTATTTCTTAAAATAAATAAATATTTATTTCTTATTTATTACTTCTTAAAATTATTATACTTTAATTTCTAGGGTACATGTGCGCAACGTGCAGGTTTGTTGCATATATATACATATGCCATGTTGGAGTGCTGCACCCGTTAACTCGTCATTTACATTAGGTGTATCTCCGAATGTTATACCTCCCACCTCCCTCCTCACCACGACAGGCCCCAGCGTGTGATGTTCCCCACCCTGTGTCCAAGTGTTCTCATAGTTCAGTTCTCACCTATGAGTGAGAACATGCGGTGTTTGATTTCCGTCCTTGCGATTGATTGCTCAGAATGATGGTTCAGCTTCAGCCATGTCCCTACAAAGGACAAGAACTCATCCTTTTTTGTGGCCGCATAGTATTCCATCATGTATATGTGTCACATTTTCTTAATCCAGTCTGTCATTGATGGACATTTGGGTTGGTTCCAAATCTTTGCTACTGTGAATAGTGCCACTATAAACATGTGTGCATGTGTCTTTGTAGTAGCATGATTTATAATCCTTTGGGTATATGCCAGTAATGGGATGGCTGGGTCAAATGGTATTTCTAGTTCTAGATCCTTGAGGCATCACCACACTGTCTTCCACAATGGTTGAACTAGTTTACAGTCCCACCAACAGTGTAAAGTGGGGTTTTACAGTTTCCCATTATTATTGTGTGGGAGTCTAAGTCTTTTTGTAGGTCTCTAAGGACTTGCTTTATGAATCTGGCTGCTTCTGTATTGGGTGCATCTATATTTAGGGTAGTTAGCTCTTCTTGTTGAATTGATCCCTTTACTATTGTGTAATGGCCTTCTGTGTCTCTTTTGATCTTTGTGGGTTTAAAGTCTGTTTTATCAGAGACTAGGATTGCAACCCCTGTTTTTTGTTTTTTTTTTTTTTCTTTCCATTTGCTTGGTAGATCTTCCTCCATCCCTTTATTTTGAGCCTATGTGTGTGTCTTCATGTGAGATGGCTCTCCTGAATACAGTACACTGATGGGTCTTGACTCTATCCAATTTGCCAGTCTGTGTCTTTTAATTGGAGCATTTAGCCCGTTTACATTTAAGGTTAATATTGTTATGTGTGAATTTGATCCTGTCATTATGATGTTAGCTGGTTATTTTGCTCGTTAGTTGATGCAGTTTCTTCCTAGCATCAATGGTCTTTACAGTTTGGTATGTTTTTGCAGTGACTGGTACTGGTTGTTCCTTTCCACGTTTATTGCTTCCTTTCAAGAGCTCTTGTAGGGCAGGCCTAGTGGTGACAAAATCTCTCAGCATTTGTTGTTTGTAAAGGATTTTATTTCTCCTTCACTTATGAAGCTTAGTTTGGCTGGATATGAAATTCTGGGTTGAAAATTCTTTTCTTTCAGAATGTTGAATATTGGCCCCCACTCTCTTCTGGCTTGTAGTGTTTTTCTCGAGAGATCTGCTGTTAGTCTGATGGGTTTCCTTTTGTGGGTAACCCAACCTTTCTCTCTGGCTGTCCTTAACATTTTTTCCTTCTTTTCATCTTTGGTGAATCTGACAGTTACGTGTCTTGGAGTTGCTCTTCTCCAGGAGTATCTTTGTGGTGTTCTCTGTATTTCCTGAATTTGAATGTTGGCCTGCCTTGCTAGGTTGGGGAAGTTCTCCTGGATAGTATCCAGAAGAGTATTTTCTAACTTGGTTTCATACTCCCCATCACTTTCAAGTACACCAGTCAGACATAGATTTGGTCTTTTCATATAGTCCCATATTTCTTGGAGGCTTTGTTCATTTCTTTTAACTCCTTTTTCTCTAAACTTCTCGCTTCATTTCATTCATTTGATCTTCAATCACTGATACCCTTTCTTCCACTAGATCAAATTGGCTACTGAAGCTTGTGCATGTGTCATGTAGTTCTCATGCCATGGTTTTCAACTCCATCAGGTCATTTAAGGACTTCTGTAGACTGTTTATTCTAGTTAGCCATTCATCTAATCTTTTTTCAAGGTTTTTAGCTTCTTCACAATGGGTTCAAACATCCTCCTTTAGCTCAGAGAAGTTTGTTACTGCTGATCGTCTTAAGCCTTCTTCTCTCATCTCATCAAAGTCATTCTCCATCCAGCTTTGTTCTGTTGCTGGGAAGGAGCTGCATTCCTTTGAAGGAATAGAGGCGCTCTGATTTTTAGAATTTTCAACTTTTCTGCTCTGTTTTCTCCCCATCTTTGTGGTTTTATCTATCTTTTGTCTTTGATGGTGACATACAGATGGGGTTTTGGTATGGATGTCCTTTCTGTTCATTAGTTTTCCTTCTAACAGTCAGGATCCTCAGCTGCAGGTCTGTTGGAGTTTGCTGGAGGTCAACTCCAGACCTTGTTTGCCTGAGTATCATCAGCGGAGGCTGCAGAACAGCAAATATTGCAGAACGGAAAATGTTGCTTTCTGATCCTTCCTCTGGAAGCTTCGTCTCAGAGGGGCACCCGGCTATATGAGGTGTCAGTGGGCCCCTCCTGGGACGTGCCTCCCAGTTAGGCTACTCATAGGTCAGGGACCCACTTGAGGAGGCAGTCTGTCTGTTCTCAGATCTTAAACTCCATGCTGGGAGAACCACTACTCTCTTCAAAGCTGTCAGACAGGGACGTTTAAGTCTGCAGAAGTTTCTGCTGCCTTTTGTTCAGCTATGCCCTGCCCCCAGAGGTGGAGTCTACATAGGCAGGAAGGCCTCCTTGAGCTGCAGTGGGGTCCACCCAGTTCAAGCTTCCTGGTGGCTTTGTTTACCTACTCTAACCTCAGCAATGGTGGACACCCCTCCCTCAGCCTCACTGCCACGTTGCAGTTCGATCTCAGACTGCTGTGCTAGCAGTGAGTGAGGCTCCATGAGTGTGGGACCCTCTGAGCCAGGCACGGGATATAATCTCCCGGTGTGCCATCTGTTAAGGCCATTGGAAAATCGCAGTATTAGGGTGGGAGTGTCCTGATTTTCCAGGTACCATCTGTCACAGCTTCCCTTTGCTAGGAAAGGGAATTCCCCAACCCCTTGTGCTTCCCAGGTGAGGCGATGCCCCGCCCTGCTCCATGGGCTGCACCTCCTGTCTGACAAGTCCTAGTGAGATGAACGCAGTACCTCAGTTGGAAATGCAGAAATCACCCGTCTTCTGCCTCACTCACACTGGGAGCTGCAGACTGGAGCTGTTCCTATTCAGCCATCTTGGAACCTCTCTCCACCGCATTGTGTTTATTCACTTATCTGTCAGTAGACACCTGAGTCACTTTTACCTTTTGCCTATTGTGAATAATGCTTCTGTGAATATGAGTATACAGAAACCTGTTTGAGTTCTTGTTTTCTATTCTTTTGGGTATATGTCCAGAAGAATAACTGTAATATACAGTAATTATATATTTCTTTATTTTTTGTGTGTGTGGAATTGCTATACACAGTCACTGTGCCATTTTACATTCCCACTGAGATTTCCTGAACTTTCTGTTCATTAGCATTTCACTCAATGGGTTTTAGAATCAGTGATATATCTTGTCTGATCAATAGCAAGATCCCCCACGCCACCCACCCCTCCTTTTTTTTTTGAGACAGCCTCACTCTGTCATCCAGGCTGGAGTGCAGTGGCAGGATCTTGGCGCACTGCAACCTCCGCCTCCTGGGTTCAAGCGGTTCTCCTGCCTCAGCCTTCCAAGTAGCTGGGATTACAGGTGCCCGCCACCATGACTGGCTAATTTTTGTATTTTTAGTAGAGACAGGGTTTCACCGTGTTGACCAGGCTGGTCTCCAACTCCTGACCTCAGGCGATCCACCTGCCTCGGCCTCCCAAAGTGCTGGGATTATAGGCATGAGCCACCGCACCCGGCCTGCAAGATAACCCTTTTTATATAACAGTGAGAGAGAAAAAAATACCTCCAGTCAATTATAAGATGATCCCAATCTCAGAAGTGTTAAAATGTGCAAAAAATGTATCTTAGTCTCAATGGAATATAGTTGGTAAACATACTAAAACCCCCTCCAAAAAAAATTTGTGTAAGTTACACAACTTTTAACACAATCTTTGTGGAGCAGGAAAGTAAAAGTGGCTACTCAGCAATAGTGTATGAAAATACCTTTCTCAAATGTACTTTTACATTATTTACAAAAGAATGTGGGCCAGGCACAGTGGCTCATGCCTGTAATCCCAACACTTTGGGAGGCCGAGGCAGGCGGATCACAAGGTCAGGCGATGAAGACCATCCTGGCTAACGTGGTGAAACCCCATCTCTACTAAAAGTAAAAAAAATTAGCTGGGTGTGGTGGCAGGCGCCTGTAGTCCCAGCTACTTGGGAGGCTGAGGCAGGAGAATGGTGTGAACCCAGGAGGCGCAGCTTGCAGTGAGCCGAGATCGCGCTACTGCACTCCAGCCTGGGCAACAGAGCAAGACTCCATCTCAAAAAAAAAAAAAGAATGTGCTTCACACACAGTTTTTTACCCCAAAACTTACCTAGCTATGCCTTAATGGCAGTTTGGAATAAAAGTACAAACCCCTCCATCAGGTCCTCTGCAAAATAAAAATAAAAAGGTAAAAACCCCATAGGACAGTAAACAGTGTATTCCAGATGTTAGTTCCCATATATTTGTGATTTCTGGTAAAAGTATCCTAATGCTCTTTTGTCTTTGTTTTGCTTAAAGGATTGTTCAAGTTTAGAAGAATATAACATTGCCGCAGCATTACTCCCTTTGACCAGTGCTTTCTATAGGGTAAGTTTCATTGGTCCATATATAAGCTTGTTACGATTTACATAAATGTATTCAGTTTGATTTATTATGGAACTACATGAGTCCTGTCCTCTTAGTAGTATGCCTAAGATATATCTGTGGTTATATTTATTATAACATTTATTGCTATGTGTAGGAAATTTAATATAGAACACTAAATCATCTCCTAAAATAGCACCCACACCCATTACATCCTTTTCCTTAATTTTCTTTATAACACTTTAAAACATCTGAATTTATGTTACATATTGGTTTGTTTACATGTTTTTTCCCCATCATAGAAAGTAAATTCCATGAGGCTGGGATATTGTCTGTCTTCTTTACTGCTATGTTCCAGGGCCACTCAGTAAATATTTATTGAATGAATGACATTGAAGCCGGAAATTAGAGTTTAACTTTACTGGTAATTTCTGTGAACCTTCTGAGAATTTTCCGGAATGTTCAAAGTGATTTTTTAAAATTCTGTCACTTATTACAGTTATATCTATGCTTTTTCATAAATAGATTAATTCTTATGGCAGACAAAAATCAGCAAATTTCTTTTCCCGTGAAAGACTTGTAAAGCATTAGATAACCACCCACACTTGGAACAATGCAT
Source organism: Macaca fascicularis (assembly GCF_037993035.2). NCBI lineage: Eukaryota > Metazoa > Chordata > Mammalia > Primates > Cercopithecidae > Macaca > Macaca fascicularis. The sequence goes on from NC_088388.1 coordinate 55,933,047, forward strand.
TTAATACGTCCTTTTGAAATATGCAATAATGCACAGTAATTCTGTGGTAGCAGCTCACTTACTATTCAGCCACATGCACAGTCAGCTTCAAGAAGCAATAAGGTAACAAGTTTGGTAACTGCCATACTGTTTCTCTCTGTTAGCAGAGTAATCATACATACTTAATGTTTTAGTGGTGGGCTTGGATTTGATTTTTTGTGGTTGGCATGGTTTGTTGTTGGATGAGTTTGTTTTGGATTGTTTTGGTTTAGGGATGAATCAGTCAAGGTCCAATCAGGAAGCAGAAACCACACCAGTAATTTGAACAGAGAAATTTTATTTTATTTTTATTTTTATTTTTATTATTAATTTATTGATATGGAGTTTTAGCTCTTGTTGCCCAGGCTAGAGTGCAATGGCGCAATCTCAGCTCACTGCAGCCTCCTCCTCCCATGTTCAAGCGGTTCTCCTCAGCTGCCCAAGTGGCTGAGATTATAGGCATACACCACCACACTTGGCTGATTTTTTGTATTTTTAGTAGAAATGAGGTTTCACCATGTTGGTCAGGTGGGTCTCGAACTCCTGACCTCAGGTGATCCACCCATCTCGGCCTCCCAAAGTGGTGGGATTGCAGGCATGAGCCACCGTGCCCAGCCTATTTTTATTTTTTTGAGACAGGGTTTCACTCTGTTGCCCAGGCTGTAGTGCAGTGGCACAATCTTAGCTCCCTACAACCTCTGCCTCCTGGGCTCAAGTGATCCTCCCGTCTCAGCCTCCCAAGTAGCTGAAACTACAGGCACACGCCACCACACCCAGCTAATCTTTTTTTTTTTTTGGTTTTATTTTTTGAGATGGAGTCTTGCTCTGTCACCCAGGCTGGAGTGCAGTGGTGCGATCTGAGCTCACTGCAACCTCCACCTCGCAGGTTCAAGCAATTCTCCTCCCTCAGCCTCCTGAGTAGGTGGGATTGCAGGTGCGTGCCACCACACCCAGCTAATTTTTGTATTTTTAGTAGAGACGGGGTTTCACCATGTTGGCCAGGATGGTCTTGATCTCTTGACTTCATGATCCTCTTGTCTTGGCCTCCCAAAGTGCTGGGATTACAAGTGTGAGCCACCGCGTCTAGCAGATTTTTGTAATTTTTCGTAGAGACAGTTTCACCTTGTTGCCCAGTCTGGTCTCAAATTCCTAAATTCGAGCTATCTGCCCACCTTGGCCTCCCAAAGTGCTGGGATTACAGGGGTGAGCCACCACACCTGACCAGAAATTTTAATATAGGGAGTTATTAAGTAGTAATAGGGGATTAAGTACTAAGAGGTAAAGAGAATTCTTAAGAGTACAGGAATAGAATATAGGGAGCAACTACTGCCTCTAGAGCTCAGGCATAGTACCCAACAAAGAAGCAGACTTGGAAGAAAGCCCCTCCCCAGATCTAGGCTGATTCAGATCATGTTGGAGAGGTGTTGTTGCCACTGGATGGCATAAAATTTCAACAGACCAGAACTGGCAAGCAGTAAACTGCCTGCTGGAGTGCTGGCAAGACTTGCTAGGAAGCCACCCATTAGGATGGCCCTGAAACTTCTAGGGTGCCAGTGAAACTTGATAGGAAGCTACCACCTGGGGTACCCCTGAAACTGTATAGATAGTGAGCACTGCCACTGTAGTCCCACACACCACCAGTAGGTGCCTACCACAGTAGCAAGAAGGAGAAAGTACACCAGAACTAGGAAGAGAATCCACTTCCTACTGCAGTGTTCCTTCAGCATCTTTACTGGCAAAGCTTAATATTCTGCATTTTGGCAAAGGAGAAATGTTTATAAGGGCCAGTTCCAGTATCACAAAGCAAGACAGAGAAGGATAAGTTTGGAAGAAAGAAGTACTGCATTGATTACAGAGGGGTTAGGTAAGGTAGATCACACTGATTCTCGGATATTTTCTAAATCTGTACCTTTTGGAAAATTATTTCTAGTGCATATTAGATTTGTTGATTAAGGAAGTAGATATAAATTGCATTATCCTGGGCACAAATTGCAAATTAGCCATCCTTATACTGTCCAGCCAGTATAAACTCCTGGGTCTTGCTAGCATTGCTTCAGAGAATGGACTCAGCTGCTTGTCTTGTTTATTTAAATATTTAAAATATTTAAAATATTTAAATAAACAAATATTTAAAAATATTTAAAATATTTTAAATAACATTATTAATTTTTTTCAATGGAACAAAAGTTTATTGGGTATCTCAATATAAAAAGCTACTATGACAGGCAACATCATGGGCAGCAACATTAATCAAACATTGACATGGTCCCTAGGAACTTATATTAATAGTCTAATACTGCAGATAATTTTTAAAAATCAAACTGATCCGCAATGCCACCAACCAGATGGACATTATCTTAAGTAAAAGTTATGTGTGTGTGTGTGTGTGTGTATATATATATATATATATATATATACACGGGCCAGGTACGGTGGCTCACGCCTATAATCCCAACACTTTGGGAGGCCGAGGCGGGCGGATCACCTGAGATCGAGAGTCCAAGACCAGCCTGACCAACATGGAGAAACTAAATACAAAATTAGCGGCGCATGGTGGCGCATGCCTGTAATCCCAGCTATTTGAGAGACTGCAGCAGGAGAATCACTTGAACCTCGGAGGTGGAGGTTGCCATGAACCAAGATCACACCATTGCACTCCAGCCTGGGCAACAAGAGCAAAACTCCATCTTAAAAAAAAAAAAAGAAAAGAAATTCATATATATATATTCCAGATAGTACAGAAAGGAACAAAATGCAAAGTAAAAGTTCCCTTTTCCACCTTCATCCCATTTCCTCTGAACCATTGGTTTCCTTCCTGGCGAAAAGGAGTGGGAGTGGGGGTGAGGGGCCAGGGAAGAGTCATGCATTACTGCCAGCATATGCAGATTAAAATTTTCTTTTTTTTGGTGGTGGATCATTTGAAGTCAGGAGTTCGAGACCAGCCTGGCCAACATGGTGAAACCGCATCTCTACTAAAAATACAAAAATTAGCCAACCATGGTGGAGTGCACCTGTAATCCCAGCTACTCGGGAGGCTGAGGCAGGAGAACCACTTGAACTCAGGAGGCAGAGGCTTCAGTGAGCCGAGATCATGCCACTGCACTCCAGCCTGGGTGACAAAGCGAGACTATGTCTCAAAATAAAAATAAAAAATAATTTTTTTAAAAAGTATCTTTTTAACAAAAAGAAACCATTTACACTATTTTCACACCTTGATTTTTTCACTTAGTAGTACGTCTTGGTCATCCTCTCATAATAGCACATATACCTAATTATTTTTAATTACTCCGTTTATATTTTTAATGAAAAGATGGCATATATGTACCTACTAATCTCATATGAGCAGAATATTTCATTAGCCCAGATGAAAGGTTATGTTTATCTTTTAGAGTTTTATTTAGTGTCAAAGTGTTCAAGATTTCCCACTTGTAACATTTCCTGTCTTAGATCCTTTGGAATTTGTCATGCAACAGCCACCACAAATTACTTTGTCCCCTAGATTGTAAGCCTACAGTTCCTTCTTCCTTCTTTCCTCTTTTACTAAGTTACATGTGATTCACTAACTCTTATGGAAGCCTTCTTTGAAGGTGGTACCTTAACAGCCAGGTTTAAATTCTCAGGATTACTTTTACTGTGAAAAATAATGTAATCTTTTATACTTATGTTTGTTGTTTATATGGTACTTTCAGTTTTGATTTCAGTTTATTAGATATGGCAAGCCCTGTGCTTATGTCTGTTTCAGAGTAATCACAGATTAGTAGTAACACATAATCCTTACCCTCAGGACACATACTAATGGCCTTTCATATCCATTGGTCAGCTGTTGACAGTAGAGGAATCATTTCAAAGTTGATGAATAATAACATTGAGCTACTCATTGATTTACTTATGCCCTTTTCATTTAAAGATTATGTTTATTAAATTCAGAGCCAGAGTGTATACGGAGAATATGTAAAGCAGGGGTTCATATCTAAAGGTTACTTTTTTAGAAGGGAAATAATAAAGTAAAACCCAATAGAGCAGAAATAGAACCACAATAGAATACTTTTGTATTATTCCTTCCCAACAATAACAGTGAGCAACAGTGAAAGTCATGGCCCCTTTACCACAAGCCACCGTTTAACTTTTTTTTTTTCTTTTTTGAGACAGAGTTTCGCTCTTTTCGCCCAGGATGGAGTGCAATGGCGCAATCTCGGCTCACTGCAACCTCTGCCTCCTGGATTCAAGCGATTCTCCCACCTCAGCCTCCCGAGTAGCTGGGATTACACGTGCCCATCACCATGCCTGGCTTATTTTTGTATTTTTACTGTAGAGATGGGGTTTCACCATGTTGGCCAGGCTGGTCTTGAACTTTTGACCTCAGGTGATCCACCTGTCTCAACCTCCCAAAGTGCCGGGATTACAGGCATGAGCCACATACCCGGCTGCCACCTTTAACTTAATGCCTTCTCTGCAGTGAACCATGCACCTCAGGGTCACCCTGCTGTAGTTCTTAATAACCAGGGTATTCCGGAGGGTTTCCTGGAATCTGTCAAAATATGGCAAAGCCCTCCCATTACTTCTTTGAGGCACATCTGTTATTGATACTCAAAATGACTCCCAGGAGAGCTAACACTTTCTCCTTTGGTACCCATTATAGCCTATGTTTACCCTGGGAGGAAAAATAAATACCCTATTCACCTTAAATGCAATCATCCTGACATGAAGCCTTTCCAGATTCTAAAGATCCCCACATGTAGTTGGCATTTGAGGAAGTTTTATTGACTGAGTTAGGTCTTCAGAATAAGAGCATTATTCAGACACTCAGTCTCAGGAGAAACATATTTTTTCTTCAAAATTCTCCAACATGTAAAAAATTATTTTCTAGTATCTAGCCATTAAAAAGACTTACTTGTTTGAAGAAGATTGTTGAAGTATAATTTATATATCATAAAATTCACCCATTTTAAGTATGTATTTTAGTAATTTTAGTGTTTTACAGAGTGGTAAAACCATCACCACAGTCTAATTTTAGAACATTTCTCAAAAACAAAAATAAGTAAGTAAATAAATAAATAAATAGGCCAGGAGTGATGATTCATGACTGTAATCCCAGCACTTTGGGATGCCGAGGCAGTTGGATCACCTGAGGTCAGGAGTTTAAGTCCAGCCTGGCCAACATGGTGAAACCCCTGTCTCTACTGAAAATACAAAAATTAGCTGGGTGTGGTGGCACGTTCCTGTAATCCCAGCTGCTTGGGAGGCCGAGGCAGAAGAATCAATTGAACCTGGGAGGCGGAGTTTGCAGTGAGCCAAGATTATGCCATTGCACTCCAGCCTGGGCGACAAAGTGAGACTGTCTCAAAAATAAAAAATGGAAATAAATAAATAGATAGATAGAACATTTCTGTCACCCCAAAAAGAAACCTTATGCCCATTCACAGTCACTCCCCATCCCCATGCAACCACTAATCTGCTTTCTGTCTCTATAAATTTGTCTTTTCTAGGCATTTTATTTAAAGGGAATTATACAATGTATGTTCTTTTGTGTGTTGCTTCTCTCACTGAGCATGATGGTTTTGAGGTTCACCCATGTCGTTAGAAGATTTCTTTAAGACTGCTAATTATTAAGAATTTTCCACACCTGGAGGGTTTAGGTAACCTGTATTATTTCAAAATGTGTCTAATTCAGTATATAATATATAATTAAACTAATTATCTTATAAATATATTAGGAAAAAATGTGAGATGTACAACATCACTCCTCAGTCTAAAGAAATATAAATTTACATTTCTACCTGATTTTATAGTTATTTAATTTCTTGATTGCTGAATTTTAGCTTTGGCTTATACATTCTACATAAAGACCCACTAGTTTTTCTGGCTGTAAATAAAATTTTTAGACCTAGTTGTTATTTCCATTTCAAAATATGAAAGCCGATGGCAAGTAAATTCAGGGTAGGGTAATAGGAAAGTCTACCTGGAAAAAGTAATCTGTGTCATTTGTATGAATCTAACTTACCTAACCAGAGAAGCAGTTAGAAAAGTCACTTGTGTCATTTGTGTAAATCTAACTGACCTAATCAGTTAGTGTCGTTAAAGTATAGAGAGTCACAGCATTTCCTGAGCTAGCTAAGTGGTGACTTTCCTGCCACCATCAGACTCTAGCACTAATTCTTCCCCCAGCCGATACTCCCTAACATGAGTAAAGTAAAATCTGTGTTTTTCATGTCACAGCCTGGTGTTTCTTGTGTAAGTCCATTTACCTAACAGAACACGGTAAAGAATGGCAGTCCAGAGGAAGATGATAGGAATAATAAAGAGAGCTAATATTTACTGAACTTTTACTGCATACAAGATGCTATGTTTGACTTGCAGTACCTAATCTAACCCAATGAAATTTTATTCCATTTTAAGGTGAAGGAAATGTGGCTTGGAAAGAATCTATACTACCTAGCTAGTAAATGTCAGATCAGGACTCACTCAATTCTGTTTGATTTCAAACCTCATGTTCTTTAACTATAATAGAGTTCTTCAAATGAGTTACAATTTATGAAGCATACCTCTAGAAACTTTTAAAAAATATTTTTGCTTAGAGATATTGAGTTGGCATCACTCCTACTCTCTAATTTCTTCAGCCATTTTCACACATATAACCAGCAAGGATACTTCATTAAGTTTTGGCTTAGAGGGGGCAAAGTCAAGATGTTATGGTTTAATTAATTGTTACATAGTATTATTTATAAGTTTCAAATATTCATATATTTCTCTCTTTTTTTTTTTTTTTTTTTTTTTTGAGACGGGTTTTTAGCTCTGTCACCCAAGCTGGAGTACAATGATGGCATCTTGGCTGATTGCAACCTCCATCTCCTGGGCTTAGGCAATCCTCCCACCTCAGCCTCCTCAGTAGCAGGACTGCAAGCATGCATCACCACACACAGCTAATTTTTTAAAATTTTCTTGTTTTGTAGAGATGACATCTCACTCTGTTGCCCAGGCTGGTCTCAAACTCCTGGGCTCAAGTGATCCTCCCGCTTGGCTTCCCAAAGTGTTGGGATTATAGGCATGAGCCACCATGCCTGGCCATTTTCACATATTTCTAATAGGAAACATAGTTTTCAAAATTACACTAAATACACTTTTGTATTTCACTGATAATTCAGAAGTTCCTTGAATACTGGTTTTGCCTTAGTAATTAATATGGATTCTGATTGTCCTACTATAGATATGAGAGTTTGTAGGTAATTCTGATGGAATACAAATATGCCCATTTTCCATAGTATTGATATTGTGGCTAGAAGAAAAATCTTATAGAAATATAAAAAATAGATATTTCATAAGTCATCACTTTTAATTGGTAAATGATAGGTTCTTAAAAATTTACAAAATAGGAAAAGAATTTTGTTTTTTTTTCAGACTTCATGATCTGGATACATTGCATTTCCTACAATAGGTCTCAAGGGATTATATTTTTGCCCAAAAAAAAAAAAGATGGGGCCGGGCGCGGTGGCTCAAGCCTGTAATCCCAGCACTTTGGGAGGCCGAGACAGGCGGATCACGAGGTCAGGAGATCAAGACCATCCTGGCTAACACGGTGAAACCCCTTCTCTACTAAAAAATACAAAAAACTAGCCGGGCGAGGTGGCGGGCGCCTGTAGTCCCAGCTACTCGGGAGGCTGAGGCAGGAGAATGGCAGGAACCCGGGAGGCAGAGCTTGCAGTGAGCCGAGATCCGGCCACTGCACTCCAGCCTTGGCGACAGAGCGAGACTCCGTCTCAAAAAAAAAAAAAGATGGGGGAGTGAGTGGGTGATGAAGGGTCTTTTTTCATCTTTTTTTCTGCTGTAAACCAAATATTAAACTTAAAAACAAATTAGCAGAAAAATGTTTGCGAGTGAAGACAAGTATCAGTGCTGGCTGAATCCAAATTTGGCCTGGAAAAGATGTGAATGTGTTTATTACAGCACATCTTTCCAGCACAGCAGAATTTTAGAATGGTCAGATAATTAGTGTATTGCTTTTATTTCCTCCCTTCATTTTCTTCTTGTTCTTTAAGACAGTTTAGCATTCCTCCTCCTCCTCTTCCCTTTCAGCACAACCTCTCCTTGCTTCTCCCACTTTTCCTTTCTAGTTGTGAAAGACTGTCACTCTATCCTACTGCTGCTGGAAAACTTCTGCTTCTGAGAAACTGTGAATTATTATAATTAGTTTAGAACTAATGTTCTTTATTAAGATTAGTTTATATGTACTATTTAAACTAGTGATAGAAGGAAATTGGGGCAATTTACTCAGAAGCTCTACAACAATTAAATTGTGTTTTCCAGTGAATAAACAGTATTTTTAATCTTATTAAATTTATTTTTATAATATTTATTAATTTTTAATTTATGAAATATTTTTCTGAACTTGTCAACTTTTTTTGTGTGATGATTAACTTTTTTCATGTGATGGACAGTTTTTTTTTATATGATGAAAAAAGGTTTGAACCCTTTTGTTCATTCTTCAGAAGAATGAGGCAGCCTACTAAGACTGTTTCTCTACTCCAAAAGAAATATAGTACCGTTCAGTTCAGAGACATTGAAGTCCTATACTACCACGTCCTGAGTATTAGGACTACAAAGTCCAACAAGTCAAAATCTCCACCCTTAAACACACGCATGTACAGAGAAGATAGATTAGTAAAACAAATTATAGCATATGTATTCTAAAACAGATATAATCTAAGTATTGTAAGAATACATTAGTTCCTGGTGACCCAAGGAACACTCCCCAAAAATTGTGACATATATGCCCATGAATGGTAAATGAGCATTTGTCTTGCAGGTGGGAATGAGATAAACAGTGAGTGAAGTATGAGATGACATAAATATTACAGGCAAAAAAAAAAAAAAAAAAAACAAACACTTGAATCACTTACTGGGAATTGTGACTGGAAATGGAGGCAGAAGGAACAGGATGGTGCCACTGCACTCCAGAGTGAGACTCCGTCTCAAAAAAAAAAAAAAGGCAGAAATCCACTTTTTAAAGATTTCCTAATTAATTATTAATAATAAAACAGGCTACCCGTAGCTTGGACTTCTATGTGGATCTGTCCAGAAACACGGAAAATTGCAGAATTTTAACTTGAAATTTTAACTTGAAAGATAGGTCCAGCTAAAAATATAAATTCAAGAGACTTCTACAGAGAGATGATTACCAAATTCTGTTGGAAGAAGATAAAAGAAAAAAGAATAGAGGTCAGAAACATGGAAGAAAAATCTATGGAATAACAAAGTGAAGAAAAGCTAAAGAATGAGACAGCACAAGAGAATCATGTGAAGATCAGGTGAAGTTGCAGAATTCCTATTTTGGAATAGAAGTTAAAAGAAAGTTGCTAATTTGAGCAGTCTTTAGTAGGTTATGTAGTGCCATTAAAAATCAACTGATCATTTATTTTGCAAGAAAACAGTGAGAAAGGAAACATAATTATGACTGAGCCAGGCTCTAATTTATTCTACAGTAGCATGGTATTTGATTATTCCTGTTGGCCCCTCAAACTACGTTTTCTGTTTTAGAAGATCGTAACACTTCCCACAAACAGATAAAGGCAGCACGTGTTTGACAAAAGGAACAATGCCCTCTCTTCTAATTCTGAGACAGTAGGAGGTGAAGGCGAAGGTCGCACTGAAGGGAGGAGGCATCCCATCTCCTAGAAAGTCATGCTGTGGAAGATTGGGGGCAAGGCTACGGAGGTTGTCCTGTGTGAGTCTGTTTCAATTCTGATTCTGCCTTGGCCTTAGTTCACCAATCATCCTGGACCCTATTACAGGAGGATTCCAGAACCATCAAATAATTCCTGACATACACATTTAAAAGTAAAATTTTTACAACAGAATAAATAATAAAAACATGAAATTTTTTATTGAAATTTTTCATCTTCCAGAAAAAATGGATTTCTTCCAGAAGTATACCTCTTCTTACTTTGCTATCACCATGTATAGAATATAATACAAAGTGTCTGTCCCCACTAAATTGAAAAAGGAAGTAGCAAGCTTTAATGTCTACTGTGATTTTTCTCAGAACCAGTAAGATATCTACTGTTTCTACCCACTGTCTTATGTCTTATAAAACTTGAAGAAAAAATGATTGTGAAGTATACAGACCTAGACTTGAAAGAGTTTTATTCGTGGGCAACATGAGGGTTGGAAGAAAATATTAGACAGTATAGAGTTAAATTTTCAATAATATTTTAAAATGTTCAAATAATACAACGAAAAGTTCATCATGAGCCACTCAAGAGTATTGGCATCATGTTCAGTAATGGGAAGTAATTACTCTGGTATTTTTTGTGTGGGTTTTTTTTTTTTTTTTTTTTTGGAGGCAAAGTCTCTATCTCCCAGGCCAGAGTGCAGTGGCGCAATCTCAGCTCACTGCAACCTCCATCTCCCGGGTTCAAGTGATTCTCCTGCCTCAGCTTCCTGAGTAGCTGGGATTACAGGCACCTACCACCACACCCAGCTAATTTTTGTATTTTTAGTAGAGATGGGGTTTTACCATGTTGGCCAGGCTAGTCTCAAACTCCTGACCTCAAGTGATCCGTCCACCTCAGCCTCCCAAAGTGCTGGGATTACAGGCGTGAGCCACCACGCCAGACCATAATTACACTATTTGAATATCTAGGTCCCAAAAAACTTTCTTTGGTTTATGAATTTACTGCCTTAGATTGTTTCATGAAATGTTGAGAATGTGTTTACATGATTGAATATTTAAGTTATTTTGTTAGGTTTTCCTTTCCCAGACTATTACTTGGAACAATTGGAGAAGAGTGGCTAATTTAGCCCAGAAAACACAGGGGAGAGTCTAAGCAGAAAGTCAGAAATGGCACAAACTACAGTGCCTCCCATAAGATGAGCAGATAGGGACTCTTCTGAGCCAAGGTTCCATTCAGCATGAGTATTTTATGCACCCACAGCTCTGTGGCAAATGCTTGACTTCTCTTCCGTTGTGCTCCAGGAAAACTGAAATTTGCAACCTTAGGATAAGGAGAAAGTACACCACCAAAACTATAGGAGGAAAATGCAGTTAGTCATCTTCCAGTTGAGAAAAGCAGGGGGAGGAGCTAATACAGTATAGTAGGAATTCCTAATGCCAACCTACTTTCCTTTTGTTTTTTTTGTTTTTTTTGTTTTTCTGAGACGGAGTCTCGCGCTGTCACCCAGGCTGGAGTACAGTGGTCGGATCTTGGCTCACTGCAAGCTCCGCCTCCCGGGTTTACGCCATTCTCCTGCCTCAGCCTCCCGAGTAGCTGGGACTACAGGTGCCCGCCACCACTCCCGGCTAGTTTTTTTTTGTATTTTTTAGTAGAGACGGGGTTTCACCGTGTTAGCCAGGATGGTCTCGATCTCCTGACCTTGTGATCCGCCCGTCTTGGCCTCCCAAAGTGCTGGGATTACAGGCTTGAGCCACCGCGCCTGGCCTCCTTTTGTTTCTTTTACTTATATTGAACTTATATGTAAGATTTCATTTTTAAAAGCTGAAACCACATTTTTTTAAAGTAGGAAACCCCCTCCCATCTCTAAATGATCAGACTCAAAAACTAAAGGTCCGGATTATTGGCTCCTCTTCTTCATGTTGGCTCCTCGTTCTTCATCTAGCATAGAGCATTTCACAAAAACAGTTTCTCAAATTGAACTGATGATCTAATATTCAATACAAGAGCCCAGGTGTCCTGATTTCAGATCCGTTATTGCTCAATATGGGCTCTAATCCTTTGACCTGGACCCGTGACTCTTAACTCTGCTGCACATTAGAATCACTTGGAGTGCCTTTTTTTTTTTTTTTTTTTTTGAGATGGAGTCTCGCTTTGTCGCCCAGGCTGGAGTGCAGTGGTGTGGTCTCCACTCACTGCAAGCTCAGCCTCCTGTGTAGCTGGGACTACAGGCGCCCGCCACCGCGCCCAGCTAATTTTTGTATTTTTAGTAGAGACGGGGTTTCACCGTGTTAGCCAGGGTGGTCTCGATCTCCTGACCTTGTGATCCACCTGTCTCACCCTCCCAAAATGCTGGGATTACAGGCATGAGCCACTGCGCCCGGCCCTGGAGTGCTTTTAAAGACAACAGATGGAAAGCCCCCATCAAAGGGTAGTTGAAAACAAAATCCTTGAGGCTAAAGCCATCAGTGTCTTAAAAATTCCAGAAGTATTCAAGGATCTCAGAACCCTAAGAGTCTGTCATTCACTTCTATGTAAATGCTGATGATATCTAGTACAGCTTAATGACATACTTCACCAGTAGACACTGGTTATAAAGACAGTACTCTCCAGGCTAGCATGGCAGAGTACTTGGAGATTCTAGCCTGCAAAAAATAACTTAGGTCTGTAAGTTTCTGTAAGTTTAGGGTTCTAAAAGCTTAATGAAAAATGAGGGATACTTATTTTTAATTTATCACACCTGATGATTCAAATCAACAGTGTTTATTCAGCTCTTGTGTTCAGAACCCTTTGGCAGTCAAAATGAAGAACCTCAACATAGAAGATCTAGCCTCTGCCTTTGAGGAACTTGTGATTTATTATCATTGAGTTGAGGAAAAAGAACTCATAAAATATAATAATAATGATACCTAGCATTGACTGAACACTTCCTAGGTACCAGATGCTATACTGAGCACTTCACTAAGCACTTCGCATACACACATGTGAGGACTTAATCCTCACAATCATAACCTTGAGAGTTAGTCTGATTTCAGAACCTGTTCCCTTAACCATCAGTCAATCCATAGACTAGTGAGAGGTAATAAAATGGCTGTTTGCGGGGACAGAGCTGGAGTCCTCTGCTATGTCCTGGGTATAAAATTTTTAAAATCAATTTAAAATAAAAAAACAAAGTGGTTGTTCTTAAGCCACTAAGTTTTGGCTGTTTTTTTTCCCCCCATACAGCAATAGATGGTAGAAATACTGGTACATAGTAAGTGCTATTGACATCTTAGCTAATATTGCTATTATTATGTAGATCTTTGATGCCAGGTTATAAAATCCAGATATGTGATCAGTAGGGAACTTTTTCTTGTGTGTGTTTTTGTTTGTGTTTTTTGAGACGGAGTCTCGCTCTGTCGCCCAGACTGGAGTACAGAGGCATGATCTCGGCTCACTGCAAGCTCCGCCTCCCGAGTTCAAGCAATCCTCCCACCTCAGCTTCCCTAGTAGCTGGAATTATAGGAGTATGCCACCACAACTGGCTGATTTTTGAATTTTTGGTAGAGACAGGTTTCACCACGTTGCCCAGGCTAATAGGTAGCTATTTTAGATGCTTGGGCAAGAGAGCAATGTGAATTAGATAATACTTTATTAAGTTTGTAATGAAGTATGGCTTAAAAGAAATATTGATTAGTGCAAGAGAAGATATGTTTACGCACTGTATTAGAAGTTTCACAAAAACAGAACTGTATGGAAGTGCAAATCAGTGGTTCAACACAAAATTACATATTACAGATATCTGCTGAAGTTATACAATTGTATACCTTCTGTGATTTAGGATATTGTGTCACCATTAACAATTATTCTTCCTCATGGTAACGATCAAAATTTTACTGGCTTCATCCTAATCTTGTGAATTTTATAGGAAATTTTCTAAAAACAACAAAAGTAAAATTCAAAGTTTTCAAGGTTAAAAAATTTTGAAGAGGTTTGTTTTCACCCAAGGAAGCCCTAGAATACTTTTTCTGAAATGTTGTCTGGCGACTGCTTGCATTTTTGCTGTCTTTTAAGCCAAGGTGACGTTTGTATTGGTCTGGAATTTTTGTCTCTTTACTAAGTAACTGGTTTCCAAATTGCATGTTTAATAACTTCTCATTATGTTGTATAAAGATCTGTGGTGTTACAAGGAGAGCTGTGGAAAAACGACACATTTGTGCTTTATTGTTTTTCTTTTTTTAAACACAAGATCTCACTCTGTCACCCAGGCTGAAGTGCAGTGGCATGATCATGGCTCACTGCAGCCTCAAACTTCTGGGCTCAAGGGATCCTCCCACCTCAGCCTCTTGAGTAGCTGGGACTACAGGTGTGCACCACCATGCCTAGCCTATTTCTTATTATCATTTTTTTTTTTTTTTAGAGATGGGGTTTTGCCATGTTGCCCAGGCTTTTATTGCTTTCCTCACAAAATCAACTTTGTTTAATTGGGGGGATGGGGAGAGTTGTAGAGACTCTACTTGGCCACAGCTAAAATCTGTTCTCTTTTCCATCCAAGAGAGCTAACTGAAGCTGACATGACTTCTGGGAAGTGCCTTGCAGGTGACCTCTGGGCGTGCCCCATGCCAAAGTGTTACCATGAGAAATCAGTCCAACAGGAGTGAGATTTGAATCCTCTGGAAGGATTAAGGCAGGGGAAAAGTATCTGGACAGTATCCCCTTATTTGGAATTAATAAACTAAATTTTTACAGCATAACTCTCTCTGTAGTTATGAGAGATGAGATGCATGTAACAATTAAAAGTTACTCGTTCTTTCTAAAACAACTGTATTATCGGTTTCACTGGCTTCATCCCCATGTTTTGAACCTCATATGTGATAGTACATTTTAGAATCACCATCCCAGCCCCCAGCAGAGTGCTAAACACATCTTTGGAACTCTAAGCACTTCACATACACACATGTGAGGACTTAATCTTCACAAACATAACCTTGAGAATTAGTCTGATTTCAGAACCTATTCCCTTAACCATCAGTCAATCCGTAGACTAGTGAGAGGTAATAAAATGATTGTTTGGGGGAACAACCATTGGGGGATAATTTAGCCTTAGGTACTAGTGCCGTGCCAAGAGCTTTCTGTCCAAATACATATCTTACCTTATTTAATCATTCATTTGGTTCATTTAAATATTTTATATGTCATGCTATTTTTGTTGTTGGACTTGAAGAAATGAGATTCTATATCCAAAAATGCCTTTTTATGCTATAAAAAGGCAAAGGAGCACTAGTATCTCTGTGAGTGGCTTGTATATAATCTTAAAACCATCATTGACTCCAGATCTTTTTGTTAAGCACTTGCCAAAGTCTTCTGAGGGCAGTAAAAGGATTAAGGCATGCATTTCTGAGGCTGGATAGAAATAAATTATAGGTTTCCTTTTCCTTCTTCTTAAATTTGAAAGTCATATTTCTTGTAATCCAAGTCATTGATTAAAATGCTGACAGGGCAGAATTTTGTAGCAGGCTGCTAGACATCCCCTTCTAGGATAGCTGCAATCCATGCAGTCATTAGACAAGGAGAATATGACAGGAAAAGTAATTTGGAATCAAATCACAGAATGTCTAGAATGTCATGTTAAGGAGTTTAGACTAATATTATTCTCTGGTCACTAAGGAGTACAAAATACTCTTGAGTAGGGCAGTGACGTGATTGTTGCAGAAATAAACTAGAGCATTGTAGAAGATAGGAAGATGAGAGATTAGAGCAACAGAGGCCACTTAGTAGGCTAATATAACAGACAAGTACTGATGAGGGTACTTAGAGAGAGATCCACATAGAGGTAGCAACAGTTACAAACCAAATCTACAGGGGCCAAACAAATAAGACAAATGAGTTAGCAGGCCACATGAAGAGCACGTGTCCCATCTAAGGGGCAGCCTCTGCTCAGCTTCAGCAGTTGTTGCCACGCAGGGATGTAGGAACATTGCTATCACATCTTTAGGCTTTTCAAAAGAAGTGCGAAATTTAGATTGTATGTAAAACCTCTTCACTTTCAAATGTTGACTTCATTTTTCAAAAATCCTAGACAGCCAAAACAAAGCACATATGCGGCCAGATGTAGTTAATAGCATGCGAGCTTCACAACCTCTAGCTTTTAGCTTCTGATTGTGAATTGTAGTTGTGTGGAAAGTTGTAAGGAAAAGGCCTGAACTCTGGGGCCAGAAAGATCTGGATTTGAATCTTGGCTCATCCTGAGATTTTTTTTTTTTTTTTTTTTTTTTTGAGACGGAGTCTCACTCGTTGTCCAGACTGGAGTGCAGTGGCACGATCTCAGCTCACTGCAACCTCTGCATCCCAGGTTCAAGCGATTCTCCTGCCTCAGCCTCCTGAGTAGCTGGAAATACCGGTGCACACCACTACACCCAGCCAATTTTTGTATTTTTAGTGAGGATGGAGTTTTGCCACTTTGGCCAGGCCAGTCTTGAGCTCCTGACCTCAAGTGATCCGCCTGCCTTGGCCTCCCAAAGTGCTGGGATTACAGACACTAACCACCACGCCTGGCCTCATCCAGGCGTGTTTAACTGTCTGAACTTTTATTAAACAAATGTTTAACTGTCTGAACTTTTATTTTTCTACTCGAAGATGGTGATAACTAAAGATCGAATTTTTTTCATTATTCACATAAAGCACCTAACATAGTGCCTGGCATATAGTAAGTGCACAGCGAATATTTGTTGAATGAAAGACAAGACATGAATTCAACCATAAATTGAATGTCTGCTTCACCAGTCACTGGATATATATTGACAAATAAAACAGACACAGTCCCTATGCTCAACAAGCTTAGCCCAGGTCCTCCAGGTGGCAAATGGCAAAACCCATGATGATGCATGTCAGCATCCTCCACCTTTGGGGTTGGAAGTCACAGGGCATACTTGATTATGTTGGTTTTTAGTGGACCCTAATATTTTCATTTAGGGCAAGGACTCTGTAGCCTGAAGATAGGAATTAGAATACTTTTAGTGAGATACAGCCTAATAACATAATTGAGAAAAGAATGGAAAATGCAAAACTCATGACTCGTGAATAACAAAAGCAAAGATTTTAATAACTATGTATCCCTAAAAAGAACTTTATGAACAGATTATTATTCTAGTTTAATTTTGCTTCAGTGGCACCGTTTCCTTTGTATTAGCCAGCGTTGTTAGCATTTTTGAGAAGTCATAGATTTGATGAGGATTTGTGGAGGAGCTGCTGAATTACAGAAGAAATTATTATGGCAGAAAATCAGTTATGTGTTGCTGTAATAAATACTTGACTCAGTAACTCAGCAAATTCCCTTTATGTCCAAAGTGCAAACATTTTGTACCTAACTCAAAAGGTCTGTTTTTAATTTCTACAGCTTTGCAGTTGTTCCTCTTTGTCACTGATAGATTTTTACATGTTAAGAGAGACATAAAGATAAAGAGAGGTCACTTTCAGAGGGAGTTTTAAGTATTGGGGAGATGAAAGCATGGGATTAACCCTCAGTCACAGGCATGTTTCAGTATTGATAGCAGGAGATTACCTGGAAGAAGTCAGAGAACCATCTGGAATGACTGTGGAGTTAGCTGGTTTTATTATACTCTTGGGTGACATTTCCAGCTAATAAAATTAGAATTAAAATTATAATCTTAGAAGCAAGCCTCTGGAAAATATGTAATTAACCTTTTGGAATTTAACAAGCATTGTATGTACTGCCAGTACCTATATTTAAGATGCTTTAACCTAGCATTTGAATTGATGCCAAGATGTGCAAGACATGGTCTCTGCCCTCAAAGGCTATTAAGAGAGAGACTATATGTACACAGATTGTAAAAAATTATTTAGGTTTAATTCATAAAAACCTTAGAAGAAAACCTAGGCAATACCATTCAGGCCATAGGCATGGGCAAGGACTTCATTACTAAAACACCAAAAGCAACAGCAACAAAAGCCAAAATAGACAAATGGGATCTAATTAAACTAAAAAGCTTCTGCACAGGAAAAGAAACCACCATCAGAGTGAACAGGCAACCTACAGAATGGGAGAACATTTTTGTAATCTACCCATCTGACAAAGGGCTAATATCCAGAACCTACAAAGAACTCAAACAAATTTACAAGAAAAAAACAACCCCATCAAAAAGTGGGCAAAGGATATGAACAGACACTTCTTAAAAGAAGACATTTATGCAGCCAACAGATACATGAAAAATTGCTCATCATCACTGGTCATCAGAGAAATGCAAATCCAAACCACAATGAGATACCATCTCACGCCAGTTAGAATGGTGATCATTAAAAAGTCAGGAAACAACAGATGCTGAAGAGGATGTGGAGAAATAGGAACGCTTTTACACTGTTGGTGGGAATGTAAACTAGTTCAACCATTGTGGAAGACAGTGTGGCGATTCCTCAAGGATCTAGAACTAGAAATACGACTTGACCCAGCCATCCGATTACTGGGTATATACCCAAAGGATTATAAATCATGCTGCTATAAAGACACATGCACGCACATGTTTATTGTGGCACTATTCACAATAGAAAAGACTTGGAATCAACCCAAATGTCCATCAATGATAGATTGGATTAAGAAAATGTGGCACATATACATCATGGAATACTATACAGCCTTAAAAAAGAATGAGTTCATGTCCTTTGCAGGGACATGGATGAAGCTGGAAACCATCATTCTCAGCAAACTGTCACAAGGACAGAAACCAAACACCACGTGTTCTTACTCATAAGTGGAAGTTGAACAATGAGAACACATGGACACAGGAAGGGGAACATCTCACACCGGGGCCTGTCGTGGAGTGAAGGGCTGGGGGAGGCATAGCATTAGGAGAAATACCTAATGTAAATGATGAGTTGATGGGTGCAGCAAACCAACATGGCACATGTATACATATGTAACCTGCACGTTGTGCACATGTACCCTAGAACTTAAAGTATAATTTTAAAAAAAGTATTTAGGTTTAATTAATGGTTTAGTGTTTAGTCTTTAAAACCTAATTGTTGGCATTTTAAAAATATTATCTCTTAATGAGCATACAAAAATAGGAACAACATAGGAAGTTACTTCATATAATATATTTTCTTATAAAACAGTAGAGTATTATTTATTTTTTAAAAACTCTACTTTGATCATCTTTGTTGTCGTAGAAATACTAATACTTTATATTGTTATTATGGCTACTATTTTATCTTGTATCAAGCCTAAGAAAGGTTGTAGCATAGCATTTCGGCACATTTTAGAGCAAAAAATAGTCCTAAATGTAATAGAAAATAGAGTGAAATAATTGTTAAAGAAGTATAAACAAAGTTCTAGGCCAGCCATGGTGGCTCACGCCTGTAATCCCAGCACTTTGGGAGGCCGAGGTGGGTGGATTGCTTGAGGTCAGGAGTTTGAGACCAGCCTGGCCAACAAGGTGAAACCGTGTCTCTACTAAAAATACAAAATTTAGCTGGGGATGGTGGTGGGCGCCTGTAATCCCAGCTACTTAGGAAGCTGAGGCAGGAGAATTGCTTGAACCAAGGAGCCTGAGGTTGCAGTAAGCCGAGATCGCCCCACTGTACTCCAGCCTGGGTGACAGAGCGAGACTACCCCTCAAAACAACAACAAAGTTCTACATAAGATAGTGTCATAGTCTGCTCAGGCTGTCATATTGAAATACCACCGAGTAGGTGTTTTAACAACAGAAATTTATTTTCTCAAGATCAAGGTTCCAGCCAATTCACTTTCCGGGAATGGTTTTCTTTCTGGGTTACAGATGGCTGCCTTATCACTATGTCATGTGGCCTTTCTTTTTTTTTTTTTTTTTTTTGAGACAGAGTCTTGCCCTGTCGCCCAGGCTGGAGTGCAGTATCGCCATCTCGGTTCACTGCAAGCTCCACCTCACGGGTTCAACACCATTCTCCTGTGTCAGCCTCCCGAGTAGCTGGGACTACAGGGGCCCACGACCATCTTCAGAATGTGGGGTGGCAGGGAGAGAGAGAGAACGCGTGAGCGTGTGCAAGACCAAGCTCTCTATCTCAGGATACTAATCCTGTTGGATCAGGGCCTCACCCTTATGAGCTCATATAACCTTAATTACTTCCTTACTACAAATATGGCCACACTGGAGATAGGGTTTCAACATATGAATTTGAGGGAAACACAAACATTCAGTTTATAACATGTAGTAAATAAAGAGGGAGCAAACAGGGAGGGCATTTTGAAAGAAGTAGCATCTGAATAGGCCCTTGAAGAATGGATTTGAACCATTAGAGATTGGAAGGAGGGATTCCAAGTAGATGAAACAGCTTGACCAATATCATGGCAGGGAGAAAGCAAAGAGTGCACTTAGTACACAGAGCTTTCAGCTCGTTCACCTGTGGATACACCTATAGAAGTGAATAATATTCAGAAAGTTGAGAAAGGGAGGATGTGACCAGATTGTTTAATACCTTATAAAACATCTGATGCTAGCTTCAGCACTGCTCTATGTAGCTGTATGACCTTTGTTATGTTTCTTTACTTCTGTTTATCTCGGCGTTCCCATGTATTACTGAAAAAAAATCTCTGAGGTTTGTTCTAACTCAGTGAGTCTATACTGAATAACAAGTAAGTGATTCAAGTTTGAGTGTTATGTGTTTGGGTGTGCCTGCATACTTTCACGTTTGTGTCTCACACCAGCAGATGTGCACCTTCTGCAAATTTTTGATAATAGGCAGAAAAATCTATTTTGGCTTCCTAAGTTGAATTTCAATTCCCTCCCCGCCCAGCCCCTCCATGAATTGGGAAGCTTATTCAGCATATTTCAAGTACCCAAACTGGACCTCGCAGGGAGGATTGACCAGGCAAATAGAGAAGATATATGGCTTCCCCTGCCTTGTTCCACACTCTTTTTTCCACTTCTCTGGCCCTGTTATTTTCTCCTGCTTTTGACTTCATTTCCCTCATAACTGGTCTTTCTCCCCTGTTACGGAAACTTAATCCCAAAGCCTTCTTTCATATTCAGTTATGGAAATTGGGTAAAGGTATCCTCAAGCCTATAGTAACATTTGCTTTGTATTAGGAAGTAGGCCTCAAACTATGCAAATGAAACATAAATAGCAAACCTCTACACATTAGTAAATAGAGGAGCTAGTGGGTAGGAGGAAGGTGGATTTTATGGTGTTCCTAAAAGCCTTAGAAGTGAGAAATGATCCTCTGGAGCTTGAAGACCATCTTCAGTCCTAGAACAGTTTAATGTAACTTTATAGCTGTTTATTCTTAGCACTGGACCCGTCTTGGTTATTTTTAGCTAGATAATTACTGCTGTTTACTCATTTTCTAGAATTCTAGGCATAATTATTGGCTTACCCATGCAACTACTTTGATAACTTTGACCCAGTCTATATGATTTGATAGATAATTCTTCCTGGGAAATGGCCAATAGGTAAACAGCTTGTCTGTCATTCTAGAGGCTCAGTGTTAATGAATCTTTCCAAAATAAATACCGTCTAGAATTAAAGTTGAAGAGCTGTTTTCCTCAGAAACAGAGGCATATTTCTCCTCAATAAATAAATGTTCTTATAATCAGCTTACAATGCTAAGTTTTTCTTCCAGTAATAGGTTGGTCTCCTTCTTTATCTTCATGTAATATTTTAACTTTTTATACTATTGGCTCATCAAGGTTGATTGGTTAGTCTACTTTTAGCAGATGTACGTGCAAGTCAAGAGGTGTTATTTTAATAATAAACTTAAGCTAGGAGCTTAGGTGACTCATCCGATAATATTCTGTAAGTCAGAGCCTCTTCAAGGCCCAACCCCATATTTACTGCTTTGTAGCCTCCACTTTGTGTAGACACGACCTCAGTGAATCACACTGGCTGGCTGTCACTCATTCTCAGAAGACCACAGCATCAAAATAAAACCGTTAGAAAGTATAAGCACTGAAGTAACAGTTACAGTTTAAATGCACCCATGGTTGACTGTATCATGGAGGCAACCTACAATTTGAGTCTTTGTTTGGTCATTGACAAGAGTCTTAAGTTTTTTTGTCAAAATGTCAGTGAAATTTGAAAAATTGAGCCCCTAAAAGATACTGATTTTCTTGTTTATAGGAAATGCTTTTTAAGACTTTGCTTTTTGTATCTCTGATAATTTTTTTAGGGGTCTCTGGAAAAGTTGAGTAGACAGAAACTAAGGAAAGAAGAGATGTAGTATAAAACTGTAATTCAATAGTACTGTGATTTCTGCCTTCATCTAGTAAGTAGAAAATAGTATAAGGAATAAGTTTTTACTTAGATTCACTATTATGTACTTGGCAATAAAAATTCAAGTTAAAAATCACTTAGAATGAGAGCTTCCTAATTGTGTTTTGCTTCTAGATTCTCTTTGTCATTAGAGTAGTCTCTAAGATAGTAATAACATTATCCGGATATAATGAGAGGATTTAAACTCTAAAGTTCAGTCATACAAGGAAAGAAACATACTCTTTCAAGGGACTTACCTTTGTCTTTTCTTTAAATCCTAATATAGTGCTGACCTACTAAATGAAAGATCTTTGGAGCTAAATGATAGCCAGCTTTCTAGGTATATGCCACCTCACTGCCCATGCAGATCCCTAAAACTGCTCACTGTTCCTCTACCTAGGCAGTTGCTTCTATTTTCCAGTTATCTATGACTGCCTATGTGAGTTTTCTGCTGTTGTACCATGACCTTGTGCAACTATGCTGCTGCCCCCACTATCCCTTGAGCCCCTGGCTGCTGCTTCTGTTTTCTAAATACATATTGGTGGATCTTCTTGTGTTCATGTGGTAGAGCTGCCCTGAAATGAAGTTAGCACTATACACCATAATCTTTTCAGCTTTGTGTCCATGTTTCTTTTGCACTGTCAGACTGTGGTGAATGACTATAACCAACACTTGTTGTTGTGAACCAATATTTTTACGCTGCACTAATCCATATCACTTTAAACCTTTGTGACGAACTACATAGAGCATTTTTTAGTAATTTTTTTTTTTGTTTTGAGATGGAGTCTCACTCTGTCGCCCAGGCTGGAGTGCAGTGGTGCGATCTTGGCTCACTGCAACCTCCACCTCCGGGGTTCAAGCGATTCTCCTGCCTCAGCCTCCTGCCTAGCTGGGACTACAGGCGTGTGCCACCGTGCCCGGCTAATTTTTTGTATTTTTAGCAGAGACGGGGTTTCACCGTGTTAGCCAGGATGGTCTCAATCTCCTGACCTCATGATCTGTGGCATATATGCATACATTTCAGAAATATAAAGATTACAGTTTATTACAAAAACAGAGGTCCCTGTTCTTCTTTTATGATGTGCTTTTCAGACACAACTATGTTGAACTCTTCAGCAGTTTCTTTAGGTTATTTGGCTTAGCATTTATTATTATTATTATTTACTCGAACTCCTGATCTCAAGGGATCCACTTGCCTCAGCCTCCCAAAGTGCTGGGATTATAGGCGTAAGCCATCACACCCAGCCAAAAATACATTTTTTCCATAGTACTGCCATTTTATATTCTTTCCAGCAGTGTATGAGACTTCCAGTTGCTCCACATCCACATGTCAGTGTTTTTCAATTTAGCCATTCTTATAGATATGAAGCAGTAGGTTATTGTGATTTTCATTTCCCTAATTAATAATATTGAGTATCTTTGCATGTTCATATTTGCTATCAATATATCATCTCTGGTGAAATCTCTATTCACATATTTGGCCTTTTTAATTTTTACTTATTTTTTTCTTCAACCTTTATTTTTTTTTTTTTAATTATTTTTTATTTTTTTGAGATGGAAGTCTCGCTCTTTTGCCCAAGCCGAACTGCAGTGGTGCTATCTTGGCTCACTGCAAGCTGTGCCGCCTGGGTTCACACCGTTTTCCTGCCTCAGCCTCCCGAGTAGCTGGGACTGCAGGCGCCCACCACCATACCTGGCTAATTTTTTTTATTTTTAGTAGAGACGGGGTTTCACCGTGTTAGCCAGGATGGTCTCAATCTCCTGACCTCGTGATCTGCCCGCCTCGGCCTCCCAAAGTGCTGGGATTACAGGCGTGAAACACCATGCCCGGCCTCAACCTTTATTTTAAGTTCAGGGGTACACGCAGGATGTGCAGGTTTGTTACATAGGTAAATGTGTGCCATGGTAGTTTGCTGCACAGATCATGCCACCACCTAGGTATTAAGCCCAGCATCCATTAGCTATTCTTCCTGATGCTCTCCCTCCTCTCACCCACCTCTGACAGGCCCCAGTGTGTGTTGTTCTTCCCTATGTATCCGTGTGTTCTCATCATTCAGCTCCTGCCTATAAGTAAGAACATGCAGTGTTAGGTTTACTGTTCCTGTGGTAGTTTGCTGAGGATAATAGCTTCCAACTCCATCCATGTCCCTGCAAAGATTATCATCTCATTCCTTTTTATGTCTGCATAGTTTCCATGGTGTATATATACCACAATTACTTTATTGAGTCTGTCATTGATGAGTATTTGGGTTGATTCCATGTCTTTACTATTGTTAATAGTGCTGCAATGAACATATGCATGCATGTTTCTTTATAATATAATGATTTACGTTCCTTTGGGTGTGTACCCAGTAATGGAATTGCTGGGACAAATGGTATTTCTGCCTTTAGATCTTTGAGGAATCACCACACTGTCTTCCACAAGGGTTGAACTAATTTACACTCCCCCCAACAGTGTAAAAGTGTTCCTTTACTGTGCAACCTCACCAGCATCTGTTTTTTTACTTTAATAATTGTCACCCTGGCCGGGCGTGGTGGCTTACACCTGTAATCCCAGCACTTTGGGAGGCCAAGGCGGGTGGTTCACGAGGTCCGGAGATCAACACCATCCTGGCTAACACGGTGAAACCCCATCTCTATTAAAAATACAAAAAATTAGCTGGGCGAGGTGGCGGGCACCTGTAGTCCCAGCTACTCGGGAGGCTGAGGCAGGAGAATGGCATGAACCCGGGAGGTGGAGTTTACAGTGAGCCGAGATCGTGCCAATGCACTCCAGCCTGGGTGACAGAGCGAGACTCCGTCTCAAAATAATAATAATAATCATCATCATCATCATGTTTGGCGTGAGGTGTTACCTTATTGTAGGTTTGATTATCATTTCTCTAATCAGTGATGGTGAGCTTTTCTTTATATGTTTGTTGGCCACATGTATGTCTTATTTTGAGAAGTGTCTGTTCATGTCCTTTGCCTACTTTTTAATGTGGTCTTTTTTTCTTGTAAATTTACTTAAGTTCCTTGTAGACTCTGGATATTAGACCTTCATCAGATGGATAGATTGCAAAAATTTTCTCCCATTCTGTAGGTTGTCTATTCCCTCTGATGATAGTTTTTTTGCTGTGCAGAAGCTCTTTAGTTTAATTAGATCCCATTTGTCAGTTTTTGCTTTTGTGGCAATTGCTTTTGGCGTTTTCATTATGAAATCTTTGCCCATGCCTATATCCTGAAAAGTATTGCCTAGATTTTCTTCTAGGGTTTTTGATAGTTTCGCATTTTACATTTAAGTCTTTTATCCATCCTGAGTTTTTTTTTTTTTTTTTTTTCTTTTTTTTTTTTTTCTTTTTTTTTTTTTTTGAGATGGAGTCTTGCTCTGTCGCCAGGCTGGAGTGCAGTGGCGCGATCTCAGCTCACTGCAAGCTCTGCCTCCCAGATTCACGCCATTCTCCTGCCTCAGCCTCCCAAGTAGCTGGGACTACAGACGTGCGTCACCATGCCCAGCTAGTTTTTGTATTTTTAGTAGAAATGGGGTTTCACCATGTTGGCCAGGGTAGTCTCGATCTCCTGACCTCGTGATCCCCCCACCTCGGCCTCCCAAAGTGCTGGGATTACAGGCGTGAGCCACTGTGCCTGGCCAGGTAAATTTTTGTATAAGGTGTAAGGAAGAGGTCCAGTTTCAATTTTCTTCAATATAGCTATCCAGTTCTCCTAGCACCATTTATTAATTGGGAATTCTTTCCCCAGTGCTTGTTCTGTCAGGTTTGTCAACGATCAGATGGTTGTAGGTGTGCGGTCTTATTTCTGAGTTCTGTATTCTCACTGGTCTATGTATTTGTTTTTGTACCAATCCCATGCTTCTTGGGTTCCTGTAGCCTTCTAGTATAGTCTGAAGTCAGGTAGCATGATGCCTCCATCTTTGTTCTTTTTTGCTTAGTATTTTCTTGGCTATTCAGGCTCTTTTGGTTCCATGTGAATTTTAATACAGTTTTTTTTTTCTAAATCTGTGAAGAATGTCAATGGTAGTTTAATGGATATAACATTGAATCTATAAATTACTTTGGGCAGTATGGCCATTTTCACAATATTGATTCTTCAAATACATGAGCATGGAATGTTTTTCCATTTGTTTGTGTCCTCTCTGATTTTTTTGAGCTGTGGTTTGTAGTTTTCTTTGAAGAGGTCCTTCCCTTGCCTTGTTAGCTTTATTCCTAGGTGTTTTACTGTTTTTCTAGCAATTGTGAATGGGAGTTCATTCATGATTTGTCTCTCTGCTTGCCTGTTGTTGGTATATAGGAATGCTACTGATTTTTGCACATTGATTTTGTATGCTGACTTCACTGAAGTTGCTTATCAGCTTAAGAAGCTTTTGGGCTGAGACAGTGGGGTTTTCTAGATATAGGACCATGCCATTGGCAAACAAAGATAATTTGACTTCCTGTCTTTCTGTTTGAATACACTTTATTTCTTTCTCTTGCCTGGTTTCCCTGGGCCAGAACTTTCAATACTATGTTGAATAGGAGTTGTGAGAGAGGGCATCTTTGTCTTGTTCTGGTTTTCTTTTTTTGTTGTTGTTACTTGGAACTTTATTTGAGGAAAAACAAGATAAACGTATCAAAAGAACACACAGGTTGAGGGTGGGGGGGCGCAGCCAGTGGCGGCAGCAGGGGTGGGCATCCGGGCTAAGGCTTTACTTGGCGGCAGTCTCGTCGGATTTTGCAGCTTCTGGGCCCCCAAGCTGGGCCCGCGACTCGAAGGTGACCGGGATGGTGATCTCGTTGGACTGTGTGGCTAGCTTGGGCATGGGGGCTTCCACGGTCAGTGTGCCCTCAGGGGACAGGGAGGAGGAGACCTGGGTGGGGTCCACACCGGAGGGCAGCGTGTATTTCCGCGTGAAGCACCGGGAGATGTAGCCATGCTCGTCCTGCCGCTCCTTGTGCTTGCCTTTTGGGGGAAGAGGGAAATCAGACTATCGTCTTGTTCTGGTTTTCAAAGGGAATGCTTCCAGTTTTTGCCTATTCAGTATAATATTGGCTGTGGGTTTGTTATATATAGCTCTCATTATTATGAGGTATATTCTTTCAATACCTAGTTTATTGACAGTTTTTAACATGAAGGGATATTGAATTTTATCAAAGGCCTTTTCTGCATCTATTGAGATAATCTTGTGGTTTTTGTCTTTAGTTCTGTTTATGTGATAAATCAAATTTACTGATCTGCATATGTTGAACCATGACTAGCCTGGCCAACATGGCAAAACCCTGTCTCTACTAAAAATACAAAAATTAGCCAGGCATGGTGGCATGCACCCGTAATCCCAGCTACTCAGGAGGCTGAGGCACAAGAACCACTTGAACCCAGGAAGCGGAGGTTGCAGTGAGCTGCCATCGCACCACTGCACTCCAGCCTGGGTAATTGAGCAAGACTGTCTCCAAAAACAAAAAACAAAAACAAAAACAGAACAAATTTTCAGTGAATGCTTATGGATAGATTTTTTGGGAGGGTTTGTTTCTAAACTTAGATTTAATGATAATTTAATGGTGAACCAAATATGTTTTAAAATTTGAGTTGATAAAGATATTAATTTTTAAAAACCGAACTAATTGGTTACCTGTGGTAGACACTAGAAAAACAACTTACTGTTTTTAAAATTGTTAAACAAAGGGATTGAATCAAGTATTTATCCTGCTTTTCTAATACAGACTATGCCTGTGGTTCACCAACAGTTGATAAGGGAAACTTTCTTTTATGGAAGTACTCTAGGCCGGGCGCGGTGGCTCATGTCTGTAATCCCAACACTTTGGGAGGCCGAGGTGGGCGGATCACAAGGTCAGGAGTTCAAGACTAGCCTGGCCAACATGGTGAAACCCCATCTCTACAAAAACTACATAAAAGAATTAGCCGGGCGTGGTGGCAGGCACCTGTAATCTTAGCTACTTGGGAGGCTGAGGCAGAGAATTGCTTGAACCCAGGAGGTAGAGGTTGCAGTGAGCTGAGATCATGCCATTATACTCCAGTCTGGGCAACAGAGCAAGACTCCATCTCAAAAAAAAAAAAAAAAAGAAGTACTCTAACTAGTGAGTGAGGAAGTAATGCTAGAATTAGAATATCACAATTTTACCACTTCTAATTATTAACAAATCTGGGCATTGACAATCAACATCGTCTAACATAACAAAAGGAGAGACAAACAGATGTGCCCCGTGAGTGCTACCCCTCGGGGTAGTACTGTCTGAAGTATTCTTGCCAAACAAGCCTGAATCTGATAAGCATCTAGATTCAACTACTGATTTGTAGGAAAACACAGAGGACAAAAGAAATGTGTCAGATGTCACCACTGGGATGCAGTCAGACTGATGGAAACTTTATGGGACAAATGATCCAGTTTTTTCAACAAATAAATTGCAAGTGGAAAAAGAAACTAGAATAAAATCGATGCTAGCAATATGCAGACTAATGGTAATATATAATTATTTGACCTTAATTCCTACTTGAGTTAAGCAAACTGATGGTAAAAATAGCAGAAAAACAAACTTTTTTACATTTAACAATTGTAAATTTGAACAATGACTAGATATTTGATATTAAAGAATTTTTATTAATACATAACTATACATTTTTATGAGGTACAAGGATATTTCAATACATGTATACAGTGTGTAACGGTCAAATCAGGGTAACTAGAATATCCATCACCTCAAACGTTTGTCATTTCTTTGTGTTGGGAACATTTCAAATCTAGCTTTTCTGAAATATACAATAAATTATTGTTAACTGTAATCACCTACTGTGCTTTCAAACACTAGAACTTATCCTTCTAAATGTATTTATTCCCCCTCCCCAGTAGCCCTTCCCAGCTTCTTGGAACCATCATTCTACTCTCTACTTCCATTAGATGAACGTTTTTTGCTCCCACATATGCATGAAAATGTGATATTTATCCTGTGCCTGGCTTATTTCATTTAACATAATGACTTCCAGTTCCATCCATGTTGCTGCAAATGACAGGATTTCATTCTTTTTTATGGCTGAATATTATTCCACTATGTATATATACCATGTTTCCTTTATCCATTCATCTGTTGTTGTACACTTAGGCTTATTCCATATCGTGGCCCTTGTGAATACTGCTATAATAAATGTAATCTCTTTGATATACTAGTTTTCTTCCTTTTGGATATATATCCAGCAGTGGTATGGTAGATCTACTGTTATTATTATTTTTTTTTTTTCAGTTTTTTTTTTTTTTTTTTTTTTTTTTTTGAGACAGAATCTCGCTCTGTCGCCCAGGCTGGAGTGCAGTGGAGCGATCTGGGCTCACTGCAAGCTCCGCCTCCTGGGTTCACGCCATTCCCCTGCCTCAGCCTCCCGAGTAGCTGGGACTACAGACGCCCGCCACCACGCCCGGCTAATTTTTTGTATTTTTAGTAGAGATCGGGTTTCACTGTTTTAGCCAGGATGGTCTCAATCTCCTGACCTCGTGATCCACCGTCTCGGCCTCCCAAAGTGCTGGGATTACAGGCGTGAGCCACAGCGCCTGGCCTGATGGTGAGCATTTTTAAATATGCCTGTCGACCATTTTTATGTCTTCTTTTAAGAAATGTCTGCTCAATCATTTGCCCATTTTTTTAGTCAGTTTTTTGCTTTTGAGTTGCTTGCATTCCTTATATACTCTGGTTATTAATCCCTTGTTGGATGGATAGTTTGTAAATATTTTCTCCCATTTTGTACGTTGTTTCATTAGTTTGCTGATTGTTTCCTTTGCTGTGCAGAAGCTTTTTAACTTGATATAATCCCATTTGTCTATTTTTGCTCTTTGTTGCCTGTGCTTTTGAGGTCTTGCCCAAGAAATCTTTGCCCAGACCAATGTCCTGCAGCATTTCCCCAATATTTTCTTCCAGTAGTTTCATAGTTTCAGGTCTTACATTGAAGTCTTTAATTCATTTTGATTTGATTTTTGTATAAGGTGAGAGATGGAGGTCTAGTCTCATTTTCCTACGTATGGATATCCAGTTTTCCCAACACCATTTATTGAAGAGATTGTTATTTCCCCAGTATCTGTTCTTGGCACCCTTGTGGAAAATCAGTTGGCTATGCATACATAGATTTATTTATGGGTTCTCTATTCTGCTTTTTTAGTCAATGAGTCTGTTTTTATGGCAGTACCATGCTGTTTTGGCTAATACAGCCTTATAGAATATTTTGAAGTCAGATAGTGGGATGCTTACAGCTTTGCTTTTTTTTTTCCTCAGGATTGCTTTGGCTATTCAGGGTCTTTCTTATGTGATTCCATATGAATTTTAAGATTGTTTGGCTAGGACTTCCTGATATTAAAGAATTACTGTTAATTTTTTAAAATAGTGGATTTGCAAAATACCTACATGAAATGATTTCTTATTAGAAAAATAACCAATATGCAATAACCCCAAAATGCTTATTGGTATAGATAACAATGAGAATTACCACATTTACTGGGACCCGTGTCAAGTACTTCCAGGCCCTACTAAATGGTGCTGAAACCAATAATCAATAGTTGGCAGTTGAAATATATGGTGATATTTATGCATCATTGTTTATAATAGCAAACAGTTGGAAATAATACAACTGTCTATTAACAGAAACAAGACAACGCTGTATATTCATACCATGGAATTCCATACAATAGTTAAATTGTGCAGTAGTTGAAAAACAAGACTCTATAAGCCAAACTGGCTGGGTTCAAATCCCATCTCTGGCCTGTCACTCCCTATCAGTGTTCCCTTGAACGAGTCACTTCTTTTTGCCTCAATCCCCCCCGACTTTTTTGGTTTTTTTTTGAAACAGTTTTGCTCTGTCATCCAGGCTGGAGTGCAATGGCACGACCTTGGCTCATTGCAACCTCTGCCTCCCAGGTTCAAGCAATTCTCCTGCCTCAGCCTCCCAAGTAGCTGGGATTACAGGCATATGCCACCACGCCCAGCTAATTTTTGTATTTTTAGTAGAGATAGGGTTTCACAATGGTGACCAGTCCGGTCTTGTACTCCTGACCTCAGGTGATCCACGTGCCTCAGCCTTCCAAAGTGCTAGAATTACAGGCATAAGCCACCGAGCCTGGCTATTTCCTCATTTTTAAACAGGGGAAATAATGGTACCTATCTCAGCGGGTCATAAGATTGTAGTGAGGATTAACTGAGTTGATAAATATTTATACTGAAAATGTATTATACTCAGAATAGGTTGGTTATAATAATTTTTTCTTATTTTAAAGACTTTTTACAGAGATATTTTTAGTTGTCAGATAATTCTCATTACCTGAATAAATCTAACAACATAATGCATGAAAAACCAAGTTGCAGAATGAAACACAACATTGTACTACTTGTATAAAATTGTCCAGCCTAGGCATCATAGTGAGACCCCCATCTCTACAAAAATTTTGTTTAATAATTAGCCAGGCATGGTAATGCACACCTCTAGTCTCAGTTACTCAGGAGGGTGAGGTGGGAGGATCACTTGAGCCCCAGAGGTTCAGACTGCAGTGAACCAAGATCATGCCAACTGCACCGTAGTCTGGGCAACAGATGAGACCCTGTCTCAAAAAAAAAAAAAAAAAAAAAAAAAAATTGAAACCGGCCAAAAATAAGAGGATTAGGAGAATTTAGATCGTATCTTATATTTTTGAGACCACCAAACCCAGGCAAAGGACTTGACAACTGTCTTGCATTTGATGTCTACAAATTTCTGGACCACAAAGGAAAGAAATTGATTTATCCTCTGAACTCTTGATATTTACTAAACAAATTAAGACACAGAATCATTAGAAGCCTAAGTGGTTTAAAACTGGAGTTCAGCTGGGCCTGGTGGCTCATGGCTTTAATCCTAGAACTTTGGGTGGCCAAAGCGGGAGGATCACTTGAGCCCAGGAGTTTGATACCAGCCTAGGCAACAAAGTGAGACCCCATCTCTACAAATAATACAGAAGTTAGCCAGGCATGGTGGTGTATGTCTGTGGTCCCAGTTACATGGGAGGCTGAGGCAAAAGGATTGCTTGAGCCCAGGAGGTTAAGACTGCAGTGAGCCTCGTTTGTGCCACTGCACTCCAGCCTGGGTCACAAGACGAGACTATGTCTTGAAAAAAAAGGACTTTAATCCTATCATCCCAACTACTGACATTTATAGAACCTGGCACATCAAGTGAATACTGGACAATGCTGGTGGATGAATATGCCTCTCATGCAGAAATTGTATGCCTCGATCTTCGGAGCAATCCAGAAGGGGTATAGACTATTCTGAGTTTAAGGATACTTGTACTGTTCAATCTCTGAGTATCAGGTAGTAAAACAGGAAAAAAAGTGGAATACGCTTTTAGTCACCCCATTTAACTAAATGGATTACTCACTATTCTGTAAATCCCAGTAACTAATGAACATAATATTCTAAATACTCATTGCTTATAGGCCATTCTCTTTCTGCTCCTGCTGAGTTGTATGTTTACAAAAGCCAGTTGTGTTTTGTCCCAATTAATTATATAGTTTTGTTAGATATCACATAAATAGATGAAGTATGAGTTATATACATGAAAAGCATCAATAAGGGATAGAATAAAACCTGCAATATAACTGATATATTCTTTATGGACATACACAGGTAAAAAACAAAATGGGAATGATAATACCTAATTCATGATAATGGTCACCTCTAGGATAGGAGAGAAATAGAATCAGGAGAGGTATACAGTGGACTTGTATGTATTGTATGTCCTTTCTTTAAAAAAAAAAAGGGGGGGAGGGACAAAGCAAATATGTTTAAGATGTGATAAAGCCAGGTTTTGGATACATATTTTTCCTATTCCTATCTTCCTTTTGTTTGTCTCTCAAGACTAAGCAAAAGAAAGACTCCCAATTTCATCAGAAAATGCTCTAAAATTAATTATTAAAGGGATTTATTATCTGGACTTGGTGAGACCAGAGCAGAATCACAGGAGGACTTGCTAGCACCATCCTTGAATTGTGCGGTTAGTTAGGTACACTTACATTCCAGGGACCAGAACTAGATAGGAAATCACCAGCAATTTAAACAATGAATCTCTGCATTATTCTTTAAGACCATTACATGTTTATGGATAAGTCCTGCCAGCTAGCCTTCTTTCCTGAAATCTGGTTTTCCCTGAGATCCCAAACTAGAGCCTTGAGCTTGGGGAACAAACATATCTAGCCAGACAGGCCTTTGACAGGCCCCTCATGCTGATATCTTAACCTTTCCCTGGACCATCTCATCTCTCAGATGATTTACGTCCTTTATTTGGATTTCAAACTGGCCTGCTGGTAGGTGAGCCCCATGAGTTTATTCTTCATATCCTGTCCCATGCTGGGTTTCCTTTGAAAGCTTTGTGGAAAATGAATGGCATTGCTTAATCTGGTATCTTCAAGGGCTATTTTTTCTAGATAAAGAAGAAAGTCAACGCATTCTTAAACATCTCATAAAATTGCATGGCACAATATCACTTGTTTCCTTAGGACAGAATCATAAAAATTATTATGAAATATAAATATTGTTGCCAGAATTGAAGAGAATGAGAGATGTGATTTGGCAAAAGCATTCCCAACCAGCACCACCGCTCTCACACCCTCAGTATGAGTTAAATCTCATCTTTGTGCAGTGTTAAAAGATTATGATGCTAGTGTACAGACCAGTTTGTAAAACCATCTTGTCTTGGGAAAGTTTTTTCTTCAAACCAGGGAAATTATTAGAATAAAAAAATTAAATACAAAATAATAAAGAAAAATTTTAAAAATAAATTATTACAATCAGAAGATAGTTTTATCCGTAGATGCTTATTTTCTCTGTTTACTAAAACTACTGCTACTGTCCCAGGTTATACTGAATTTGAAACCCTAAAGTCTCATTACATCTTTTTCTACATAATTATATTACAGGTTTGTTTGTAAAATATCTTAATTTTGTATCTTACAGAGACAACATAGAGTAATGGAAAGCTTTATTTCTGTTCCCATCTGTTCTACTCATCTTGCCATATGACCTTGCCATATGACCCTGAACAGTTCTTTTTCTTTATAGATTCTCTCAAATGCACAGTGAACACCTGAAATATTTACCTTACCACCCACTTTCTATCCCAAGCTGACTGCAAAGTTCCATTTTTGCAATTTGTAGATCAAGCCATGATAGCGTCTAGGCAGAATAAAGTGATACTGCCCTCTGCTGGTCCTGAGAACACCCATCAGTGAAATGGCCCTGCCCATCCTCACTGAGGCACACAGGGCTCCTTGCTTGTGGTTGACCAGACAAAGCAAGAAACCACAAAGAAAGAAGGCAAATTGCATGTCTAGAAAAAGAATAATATTTTAAGTATTTGGAGGTTAATGATTTCTAATGCGCATATCAGGAAATTGTTTTATCTACAGGCACTTATTTTCTCTGTTTACTAAGACTACTGCCACTATCACAGATGCCATAGCCATTTGTGTCTGTCTTGCCACCAAGTGTTTGTACTATAGTCACTTTACCCTGCTGTGATTCTCACCTAGTAAGCAGGCTGTGGGCCCCTTTGGGCCACTGTCACTCTGTCTTGCACCATTTTTCTTCCTTGGGACATATATAGTCCCCCTTTTGTTCAAATTACTTAGATTAGTTTTTGCATATTCAACTTTTAGTTTGTGAATAAACATGAAGATACAGGTTGAGTATCTCTAATTCAAAAATTTGGGCCACACTTGGTGGCCTAATCCTATCCCAGCACTTTGGAAGGCCGAGGTAGGGGGATTGCATGAGGCCAGGAGTTCAAGACCAGCCTGGGCAACATAGTGAAAACCTGTCTCAAGAAACTTTTTCTTTTTTTTTTTTTTTTTTGAGATGGAGTCTCGCTCCATTGCCCAGGCTGGAGTACAGTGGCACGATCTCAGCTCGCTGCAGCCTCCGCCTCCCAGATTCAAGTGTCTCTCCTGCCTCAGTCTCCCAAGTAGCTGGGATTACAGGAGCCCGCCACCACACCCAGCTAATTTTTATATTTTTAGTAGAGATGGGGTTTCACCGTATTGGCCAGGCTGGTCTCAAACTCCCAACCTTCAGTGATCTGCCTGTCTCAGCCTCCCAAAGTGCTTGGATTACTGGTGTGAGCCACTGTGCCTGGCCTCAGAGCGAGACTCCGCCTCAAAAAAAAAAAAAAAAAAAAAAAAAAAAAAAATTTTTAAAATTAGCCAGGCATGGCAGTACATGCGTGTAGTCCTAGCTACTCAGGAGGTTAAGGCGGGAGGATCCCTTGAGCCCAGCAGTTCTAGGCTGCAATGATCTATGATTGTCATCAGCCTGGGTGACAGAATGAGACCCTGTCTCCAAAAAGAAAAAAGAAAGTCCAAAATGCTCCAAAATTCTAAACTTCTAGCAGGCTGGCATGATACTTAGAAGAAATGTTCATTGGAGCATTTCAGATATTAGATTTTCAGATTTAGAATGTTCATCCAGTAAATATAATGCAGATATTCCAAAATCTGAAACAGTTCTGGTCCCAAGTATTTCAGATAAGGGACACTCAACCTGTAATGTCAACTCACATGTGCCAAGGAAAGCAAATATACACCATCAGTGAGAAAAATGCTGAAGAAAGGTGGGGCTTCATTACACACTCAGATTCCTGTACATCTCTGTTAAGTTTTAATAAAAGATGTTTAATTAATAACTTTTTTGGTGTGTTGATTATCCTAAAAGTGCTTTATGAGAATCTGATAAGGATTTGTTTAAAGCTCGTTTTTTTGGAGCTTATCTATATTAATATAATTTCAAGACTTCAACATTTTTAGAGTCGCCGTTGATTATGTTATGCTGCATTTGTAAGAAATGGTACTGCCCTTAGTATACTCATGGTAAAGGCAGTTGAGAATTACAGTTTTATCTCATTTGAGTTTAGTGCCTTTAAAATCTCTTTCAGGCTGGTCATGGTGGCTCACATCTATAATCCTAGCACTTTGGGAGCCCAAGGCAGGTAGATCACTTGAGCCCAGGAGTTCAAGACCAACCTGGGAAATATGATGAAACCCCATCTCTACAAAAACCCCATCTCAGCTCACTGCAACCTCCACCTCCCAGTTTCAAATTTTTCTACAAAAAACAGCTGGGTATAGTGGTGCACACCTGTAGTCCCAGCTACTACAGCTACTAGAGAGGCTGAGGTGGGAGGATCTTTTGAGCCTGGGAAGTTGAGGCTGCAGTAAGCCACGATCATGCCACTGCACTCCAGCCTGGGTGACAAAGCCAGACCCTGTCTAAAAAAATAAAAAAACTGTTTCAAAATAGGCTTGTGGGCCAGGCACGGTGGCTCAAGCCTGTAATCCCAGCAGTTTGGGAGGCCGAGACGGGTGGATCACGAGGTCAGGAGATCGAGACCATCCTGGCTAACACAGTGAAACCCCGTCTCTACTAAAAAATACAAAAAACTAGCCGGGCGAGGTGGCGGGCGCCTGTAGTCCCAGCTACTCGGGAGGCTGAGGCAGGAGAATGGCATGAACCCAGGAGGCGGAGCTTGCAGTGAGCTGAGATCCGGCCACTGCACTCCAGCCTGGGCAAGAGAGCCAGACTCCGCTTCAAAAAAAAAACAAAAAAAAACAAAATAGGCTTGTGTACTGCTACTGAAATAATTGCTGGTCCTTACAGTAAAGGACTAAAAAATGGAGGAAAAAGTGTGTAATCCATGTCCCAAGTGTCTTCATGCAGAGTATATAAGGAGCTTGTGATTCAGTGTGTGTGGCTTCTGCTTACGCACTCACAAAACCACACACATTTTGTTCATGATTTCCCATAGGTAGACAGTAGCTGTTTGTTAAATGAGCAGATAGACGACATGAAATCCAACAGTGATCCCTGTGCACCCTCAAAGAACTCCTGATTTTTGCTTCATAGCCACAACTTACAGCCACTTAATAGGGAGAATTGAGGTTATAGCCAGTTAGCTCAGCAGCAGTAACACAGTCCTATCTTGAAAAGGTCTTACACATGGCGTGTAGTACACAGAGACTCTTCAAGGCAGAACCACAACCACCTGGCTTCTGACTACACAGGCACTACGTTTTGTGGTCTTCATGATACCTATTCCAGCTCTAGACCAAAAAGGAGATTAGCATGTATTAAGCATATAATTTTTACCAGATGTCTTATATATCTGGTATACATTCCTAAGAAATAAACCAACTTTTGTTGTGTAACTGTTATATAACCTTAGTAATCATCTTCAGTGTCCAACATTTCAGAAGAGACTCGGCTTATTAAATTGCTTCAAAAGAAAACTTATCAGAAACTTTAGTTCTACTCACAGAAAATAGATGAACTCAATTCCAAAGAATAAAATGGGCCAAAAAAATGTTTATGGAAAATGGTACCTACTTTTTCTTGGAAAATTATGAATTTTTTAAAATTTGAAACATCCTTAACTTTTAGAGGTGAGAGAAGTAGTTCTAGAAAGATGACTCAAGTCACTAACTGAAATTTAGCAGTGTAAATTATCTTTAAAATTTGAAAAGCAATGTTATATAAGTTTTTTTAGAGGTTTCAAGGCAGAATATTACTTTAGAAACAAAATCATAAAGTGAGGGGAAAACAGAAGTGCTAATTGGCAGTTAATTTGGCATTTAATTTATTTTGATTTACTTTCAGTTCTTTTGAAAGACAATTTGATGTTGTAAAACGAGCAGGGGTTTTGGAACTAAACAAACTTAAATATATATGAAGTGCCTTCTAAATGCCTGCAGAGTTCATTTTCCTTCCCTCTGTTGTTAATCATCTCTTAAGTTTACTCTTACTCTGAAACCCAGCAGGAAGTCCCTGAAAGGAAGGCGGTTTGATTTGTGTTTATCTTTCCCTGCACAAATTTGGTTACCAGAAAATGCCCTTGAAGCCCAGGACAGTCTTCTAGAGAGTACGTGAGCCAGGCAGCAGCTTTGGTGGGGAGGTAATGGGCTGGAATGAGCAGTAGGAAAAGTGCGGTTCTCCTGAGTCCCTAATTCATGCTATATCCTCATTCTGTGTGTAAGGCCAAGCTGTAGGTTCACTCACATATCAATTGCTGTCTCTTAAAAAGAGTACCCTAAAGCCAAGTAGAGGAAATGTTAAATTATCTGGAGTTTTATGTTTACATCGTGATGGATTTTATTATATGCCCTAATTGTAATAATATTCACTAAATCTACAGTGCCTCCTTTTCCTGTATTTTCTAATTGATATAATAACAGCTTTGATTTTTAGCTGTTACTAAAATACCCATTTTGATAAAGTGACTGAGACTCTCAAGGATCCAACAGCAAGCCCACAGTTGCCAGTTAAAAAAGAGTAAGTTGCTGATTGCTAAGCCTGTACTACCATAAGATATTCTTTAGAGAAATCCTTTGATCACATCTATGATTAACTGTGGCCCCTGTGACCTTATGAACTGTTATAATTCTGCCAGCCCCATGGTGATATATTTTGTGTATTCTCACAGAAACTTGCCCCTGGAGTCAGCCAGTTTGCTTATACATGTGTACAAGACCACCCCATTTGGACAAATCAGCAGTTTTGGGAGACAACCTTTTACAATGCAGTGCAGGAACAGGTTCGCTCCCTTTATCTCTCAGCCAAGGAAGACAATCATGCCCCGCATCTGAAGCAAAAGGTAAGAGAGAAGAAAAGAACGCTAATTGTGTGGGATTAGGATTCTGGCTTTAAGGAAAGCAGACCTTCCCAGGGCAAAAAAAAAGCTCTAGCTACTTCCTATCAGTGTATTTGGGTTTTATTTAGGGAGCCTGTGATATCTTTCTTCTGTTGTTTTCAGACATTATGTTTTTCCATAATAACTTCTTAATTCAGTTCTTCAGCACTAGGATTGTTTTAATATACTTTAATAAATAAGAATTTCCTGGAAATGATTATAGGAAGTTGAATAGAAAGAACAAACCTAGGCCGGGCGCGGTGGCTCACGCCTGTAATCCCAGCACTTTGGGAGGCCGAGGCGGGTGGATCACGAGGTCAGGAGATCGAGACCATCCTGGCTAACACGGTGAAACTCCGTCTCTACTAAAAATACAAAAAATTAGCCGGACGTGGTGGCGGGCGCCTGTAGTCCCAGCTACTCGGGAGGCTGAGGCAGGAGAATGGCGTGAATCTGGGAGGTGGAGCTTGCAGTGAGCCGAGATTGCACCACTGCACTCCAGTCTGGGAGACATAGCGAGACTCCGTCTCAAAAAAAAAAAAAAAGAACAAACCTAAAATAACAGGCATACTTCTCTATGCAACTAACTTTCCTGGAGGAATGTTAAATTAAAGTTAATTGACTCCAAAATAAATGTAAAATTTAGTAGTTCTATTTTTTAAAAATGCCAGTAATAAATCTAGGTCTTCTTCTAGGAATATTCTATATGTTTCTCTCTGTTTCATCAGCATAAAATATTTTTATGAAAAATATCAAAATATTTTAAAATCAAGGAAATTGTTTTTAATTTGAAAGAGTAGTTTTAAATACTCTGAAAGTTTAAAATATCATTTACTAGCTCTCTGGTTTGGGTCAAGTCATGTTTCTTCACTGTGCCTTATTTCCTCACTGGTAAAATGGATATGATTATTATGAGATTTTAGTGTCTAATATATAAAGTGCATTGAAGAGTACCTGGCATGCAGTAATAATAAGTGTTAGAAATTATCCTTATGAATTGAATTTAAAGCATCCTTAAAGGCTGATTATCATTATACTTCAGAAATTTATTGGGCTTTGGGGGTGCTTTCGATAATTTTTTAAGCAGCTGTAATGTTAATATTGACACATCTCGAAAGAATTCATTGAGCAAACACATGTCACTGCTTCTTTGCCAGCCATTCTAAAGAAGTCTATCCCGGAGCCAGCCCTAGGTTAGGTACAAGTGAGACCATAGACATACCAGCTCTTCACAAGCTATAAGGTGCTTTGCTGCTGCTTCCTGAGGTTTGTCACATAGTTCCACTCAAGGCCTGTTGGATCTGGGAAAGAAGACTAGGTTTTGTTTTGTGGTTGTTATGTTTTGTTTATGTTTTCATTTTTGCTGATGTAAGCATTTAATAGAATAGTTATTTAAAACATCTATGTTTTTTAAGCTCACCTGAAGTGATGGTTCTCTTTTGGATTGTGTTGCTTTATTTTTTAGGATAAGCTTCCTGATAACCAATATCAGGAAAAGACAGCAATGGACCTGGCAGCTGAGCAACTACGTCTTTGGCCTACCCTGAGCAAGTTAACTCAGCAAGAGCTAGTGCAACATGAGGAAAGCACTGTCTTTAGTCAGGCCATTCACTTTGCAAACCTCATGGTGAACCTGCTAGTTCCACTCGACACAAGTAAAAACAAGCTCCTAAGAACATCAGCACCAGGTGACTGGGAGAGCGGAAGCAACAGCATTGTCACAAACAGGTACCGAAATGTGAACACACAGACCCTCCTCCTACTCTTCTTGGGACCAGTCTTGGCTTGACAGATAATATTAAACATTTTGAGCAAATACTACTCAAATTTTAACATATTTGATTATTAACATATTGACATATTTCAAAAGTTAACCATTAACATATTTCAAAAGTTAACCATTTTTTCCTCACCTTTGGACTTTTTCAGCTTTTCTCTCTAAAAGATTCACTTCATCCTACTATTCTTAACCACTTCCCACACTCTCTTCTTTTTTATGACCTAATTTTTCCAAATGTCTCACCCATTACTGATCCAGCCCTTTAGTTACTGTCTGCCAAAGCAATTTACAGAAATCATTCCAGAGAAATTAGTGAGCACCTTCTTGCAAAAGTGACTGTTTGTTTCTCAGCCCTCCTTTTCCTCAACCTTATAGTCATATCCTCAACCATGCCTTCCGTGTCTCTACCCTCCAGTGACTTCTCATACCACTGAAACTAAAACCCAAATGGGTTGCAGTTTACTCAGAGAGTGATAAATCCTGGCAAGAGAAAGGTTCATAGGACAGTTTGGTCCTTACATACCGAAGAATATGCCTGTTGCTGAGAAAAATTCTCTTACTTTGCCTACCAGGAAACATGTTCCTCAGTTGCCAAATTGCCAAAGATAGCCATATTACTTGGTCTCTATGTAATAATTAACTTGGGAGGACAGGTTGCTTTAGAAGGCCCAGGTAGTCCATAATAAACGAGAGAATCCTCTTTTGCTTTATTTTCTGTGGTTCCTGGGTTCCTTTTGGGAGAGTGACAAAAGGTATTCCTTACAGAAACAAATCTGGGTCCAAAGGATAATGCCTGACAGTAGTTTCCAAATGTAGACAAGTAGAACGTTGTGTTTTATCACCATGACTTACTAAGGAGCCATGGAGTTAAGTGAGCCTTCTACTTGAGTAGACATCTCTTTGATCATATTTCAATTGCTATGTAAATTGACTACTATATAGTAGTCATTTGTTGCATTTGAGTACTGACCATGATTTCTTTCCTTGACTGTCTTAGTATTGCAGGAAGTGTAGCTGAGAGCTATGATACAGAGAGTGGGTTTGAAGATTCAGAGAATAATGACATTGCCAATTCTGTTGTGCGATTCATTACCCGATTTATTGACAAAGTTTGTACAGAGAGTGGAGTTACTCAGGATCACATCAAGAGCCTTCATTGCATGATACCAGGTAATCACTTTGCAGATATTAGAGAATCAGAATATTGGAGATTATTGAGTTTCAGCATAAAACCTGGCAATACGTGTCTTCCATATAGTTCAGCCATGCTATTTATTTATTTTCTGATTAGTTTTTAAAATGTTTTTAAATTGTTGTGAAATACATATATAACATAAAACAATCTAAGTGTACAATTCAGTGGCATTAATTACATTTACAATGTTGTGCAGCCATCACTATTATCTATTTCTAAAACTTTTTTATTACCCCAAACACTCTACCCATTAAGCAATAACTCCTGTTTCCCCATCCTGCAGCCCCTGGTAGCTTCTAATGTATTTTCTGTCTCTATAAAGTGCCTGTTCTAGATATTTCACATAAGTGGACTTAGATGCTATTTGTACTTTCGGGTTTGGTTTATTTCACTTAGCATAATGTTTTTAAGGTTCATACGTGTTGTGGCATGTATCAGAATTTCATTCCTTTTTATGGCTGAGTAATTTTCCATGGTATAGCTGTCCCACATTTTATCCATTCATCTGTTGATGGACATTTGAGTTGTTTCTCCCTCCCTTTTAGCTATTATAAATAATAATACATGAATATCCACATACAAGTATCTATTTGAGTCCTTACTTTCATTTCTTTGGGGTATATATGTAGAAGTGGAACTGCTGGGTCATAATGGTAATTCTCTTTAACTTTTTTGAGGAACCACTAAACTTTAATTAACTTTTAATTCTAAAATATCCAGAATTTGTTTTTATTCTGCTTGTCTGTGTTCTTTCATTTTGAATACTCTGACTCATCCTAGGAATTGTAGCTATGCACATTGAGACCCTGGAAGCAGTACATCGAGAAAGCAGAAGACTTCCACCTATTCAGAAGGTAATAATTCCAGACTACATGCTTTCAGGGCATAGCCTCTCTTCTTAAAAACAAACGATAGACTGCTGTGTGCCAGGAAAGTGTGTTCACCTAACCTTTTACAGACACTAGCTCCAGTTTTAATGATATGTTAAACTTTCAGAGGAGTTTGTCATATAGAACCTTATAAAAAGGATACTGAAATAGGAACAGAATCTTTTCTTGGATTCAACAAAGGAGCGATAATAACCTCTCATTGAGTCTACTTTTATAGGCAGGGCATAAATTAGGAACATTTCTAACCTCTGAGCCCAACCCAAGATTTTATTTTGTGCCTATTTTCTCCCCCTCCCCCACCCCTAAAAAAGGATTTAAGGCAATTATCATAAAAAACCCAGGTTTCTGAATCTGACTATACATCCCAAACAGCTGGAAAGTCTATTAAAAATTCAGAGTCCTGGACCCAACCCCACCCTCCTGAATCGGAGTACCTCAGGACATATCTGGGAATCTGTATTTTAACAAGGCTCTCAGATGAGTACTTTGTAGTCTGGTGCCAGTAGACTATGGTTCAGGACCCTGTTGCCTATATAACAGAACTTTATAATAGAACAAAAACAAATTGAGGCCAGGAGCCATGGCTCAAGCCTATAATCCCAACACTTTGATAGTCCGAGGCAGGCAGATGACTTGAGCCAGGAGTTTGAGACCAGCCTGGGCAACATGATGAAACCCCATCTCTTCAAAAAATAATTTAAAAGTTAGCCAACTATGGTAGTGTTATCTGTAGTTCCAGATACTCAGGAGGCCGAGGTGGGAGGATCACTTGAGGCCAAGAGGTTGAGGCTGCAGTGAACTGAGATCATGTCATTGCACTCCAGTCTGGGTGACAGAGCAAGACCCAGTCTCATAAACAAATAAATAAATAAATAAGTAAATTAATTTCATTCATTCATTCATTCATTCATTCATTCATTCATAGGAGCGAGCAGAAGCCAGATAGGTAGGAATATAATTCTAACAGAAACCTGAGACATAGTGATTATTATACTTTGGCTTTACATTTAGCTCTAAAGTCACTAGAGCCAACAAAAAGAATACTGCTGATTAGTTTTTATTGCTTAGTAAAAAATAAGCATATTAGACATTCAGGAGAGATTTTTTTTCCTAGCCCTAAACTCTTCAGAGGAATGTATTATGTGGTTACTGAGTCAGAATTTCCTGAGTTGTGTAAATGTTCATTACGTGGCCAAGAAGGACAGGTCTTGTTAAAAGCTCCTCCGTATTTTTTTTTTTCCAAAAACAGAAATAATAATGTCCAAATAATATCAAAAGTAATAATGTTCTTTGTATAAATTTGAGCATAAAAGAAATACACATTGTACAAAGTGAAAGTCCCTTGTAGTCCTCCCTATACTACCTCCACCTCCACCCTTAACTATGATACCATTGC
Organism: Macaca fascicularis; assembly: GCF_037993035.2. Lineage (NCBI taxonomy): Eukaryota > Metazoa > Chordata > Mammalia > Primates > Cercopithecidae > Macaca > Macaca fascicularis. The sequence goes on from NC_088388.1 coordinate 55,976,873, forward strand.
CTTTAATAGTTTAGTTCGGCCGGGCGCGGTGGCTCAAGCCTGTAATCCCAGCACTTTGGGAGGCCAAGGCGGGCGGATCACAAGGTCAGGAGATCGAGACCACAGTGAAACCCCGTCTCTACTAAAAATACAAAAAAGTAGCCGGGCACGGTGGTGGGCGCCTGTAGTCCTAGCTACTCAGGAGGCTGAGGCAGGAGAATGGCGTGAACCCAGGAGGCGGAGCTTGCAGTGAGCCGAGATCGCGCCACTGCACTCCAGCCTGGGCAACAGCGTGAGACTCCGTCTCAAAAAAAAAAAAAAAAAAAAAATAGTTTAGTTCACAGTCTTACAATTCCTTTTCTTTTTCCAGAAATGAGATTATAATGTACATACTGGTTTCTAACTTGCTTTTTTAACTTATCAATGTATTCTGGAATTTTTTTTTTTTTTTTTTTCGAGATGGAGTCTTGCTTTGTCACCCAGGCTGGAGTGCAGTGGCACGATCTTGGCTCACTGCAACCTCCCCCTCCCAGGTTCAAGCAATTCTCCTGCCTCAGCCTCATGAGTAGCTGGGATTACAGGCACCTGCCACCACACCCAGCTAATTTTTGTATTTTTAGTAGAGGCAGGGTTTCACCATGTTGGCCAGGCTGGTCTCGAACTCCTGATCTCAAGTGATCCACCTGCCTTGGCCTCCCAAAGTGCTGGGTTTACAGGCATGAGCCACCGCACCAGGCCTTCTGAATATTTTTCCATGTTAACACATATAGATCTATGTCATATTTTAAAGGTTACAGAATGTTTCATTGAATGAATATTTCAGATATTTGAGTTGTTTCCCACTGATTTTACTTTTAGACAGTTCTGCAAAGAATCCTCCCACATTTGGATGTATAAACTTCATTTCTGCCTCTTACCGAATCAGCTTTCTCATGTGACTATCTGGGAAGTCTGGCTTAAGATTTTTAGGTCTATAATTGAAAAGATCACCATGGTCTGAGTATTAGAAACTCCACAAAAGTTGTGTTTACAATACTTTCTCTAGCCAGGTATGGTGGCTCATGCCTGTAATCCTAGCACTTTGAGAGGCTGGGGCAGGAGTATTGCTTGAGGCCAGGAGTTTGAGACCAGCCTGGGCAATGTAGCAGGATCCCGTCTGTACAAAAAAATTTAAAAATCAGCCAGGCATAGTGGTGCATGCCTGTAGTCTCAGCTACTCAGGAGGCTGAGGTCAGAGGATCTTTTGAGCCCAGGAGTTTGATGCTACAGTGAACTATGATTGCACTACTGTATTCTAGGCTGGGCAACAGAGCATGACCCTGTCTCCAAAAATCAATCAATTTGTCAATCAGTCAATCAATCTTTTTCTGTTGTAAGCCCAAGATTCTTAGACCTGCTCTGCTGCCAGGAGAGGAAATTGTCTGTGAGGGTCTTCGAGTCTTACTGGATCCTGATGGAAGAGAAGAAGCTACTGGAGGTCTTCTTGGAGGCCCTCAGCTCCTGCCAGCAGAAGGAGCCTTGTTCCTCACCACATACAGAATTCTCTTCAGAGGAACCCCCCATGATCAGTTAGGTACGACTCAATATGCCATCAGAACATGGATATCTGTGTGGTACATGAGGTGTCGATCCCATCTGTGCACAGTGATTTGCAGATCATTTTAAATCCAAAGTAAGCTTTTTGCCACACAGGTATTTTGGTGAAATACTTTAGATGAACAGAGCTAATGATAATTTGGGTCATAGTTTTTTACTTGAAGAACAAAGGGTTGTCTTCTAAACAATAAATCAAGGGTTCATTTGCTGAAATGATCATAATTTCATGGGGCAGAGTATTATAACTTACTAGAGATATTCACTCTAACTGCTGAATATATTCCTTGCTGGTTTGTCTCCGCTTTCTGAGTCCTACAGTTAACTGTAAAACTAAGGTCTTGCAGATACTTGAACCTTTTTGTGGAAGGATATGCTAACCATCACAAGGTTGTCCAGCACCAATCCCACTTCCCTCTTATTCCATTCCAATTAACCCCACTTCCCTTTTGGCAGACAACTTCTCTTCTACTTGCCAAACTCCTATAACTTCTATTTCTATTTTCTACTATTCAGTACAGCCTTCTATATTAGAAAGGAATAGCATGCCCTACCAGAAGTAATCTACATTATCTTCTTAAAGTCACTATAGTCTGTATGTAAAATGCTCTTGTTGATAGGAAAAGCACATAAGTAAGACTTTTGGGCAAAACAATAGGACTCCAAGTCAGAGCTCAGTGACTTAAGTCACTTAACATTTCTGTACTTTATTTTCCTCTTTTATAAAATTGGGAGATTGGGCTTTCTTTGGTGATAATTCAGTGGTTCTTAACATTGACTACATATTTGAATTATCTGGGAATCTTTAAAAAAAAATACCAGTTTCTGGGCCCAACCCTCAAACAATTGAATTAGAATCTGAAGCAGTAGAAATAGGGAGACCCAGGCATCTGTGTATTTCTTTAGCCCCACAAGTGATTGTGATTGAGAACCATTGGGCTAAATGGTCACTAAAGTGCCTTTCTCCTCTGAAATTATGTATTTAGTAGCATTTGATGAGTATGCACTATGTGCTACTCATTTGTTGGACAATTGAATTCAGATATATAAAATGTATTCTCTTTTAAATCTTAACAGTTGCATTATCCCTAGGTTGAATAGAATCAAGATGATTTAGTATATCAGTCATAAAAGACTGCTTACCATATAATGTGCAACAAGTTCGTAAAATTAAATAAGAAAAGATGAATTTGTAAGAATAGTTCTGCTTATTTTGAAAAAGTGAAAAGGAGAAAAAATGTCTTAGCCCACTCCTTCATATTGCTGTACACAAATTGTATTTGAAAGTAAACGTACTTCTAAAAGAAACCATACAGTACTTACCATTTTTTATAGTTGGACTTTTGTGAGATTAATGGCCATAAACATACATTTTGGACACATAAACATGTGATACTTACATGGTCATTTAAATTGCTGTAATTTATTTTAAAGTCATGCTTAGTGTGAAATCTCATATTCTCTGGCTTTTTCCTTTCAAATTTTGGATTAATTTCACTTAGGAAAATTATTTTTGTCAAAGAAAATATTTTTATTTCCTTTTAAATTTCTAATTTAAAATTTCTCCTTTAATGACACATCTAAATATTATAATTTTACATGTTATATAAATGTAGGTGTTAAATACATCCTAGAACTTAAATCCTATGTACATCCTGACTTTGCTTAGCCTCTGGATATGAGCTTGATGTAAAAAGATAGTCAGAATTTTTCTAGATTACAGGTTGATAGATCCAGGGAATTAGGATTCTAATTATACTAAATGAAGAAATGTATGGGCTGTTAAATAAGATGAGCCTAGTTCACATCTCCCCACCTCCTCCCCACCCTGGCTTACTAGCTGGGAGGCCTTGTTCATTGCCACTCCTGTTATGTTCCTCTACCACTGCCTAAAATGCTCTTCCTTTCCCTTCTGCAAATCCAGATTCTACACTTCCTTTAAAGCTCAGCTTCTCCCTCACTTCTCCCAGAAATCATTTTCTATCCATCTAGCATGCAGAGATCCTTCTCTGAAATATTTAAATCCCTGTAGTCTGTTCCCTCAAACGTAAGAGCTAACCACATATTATTATATTCTGCATGTGACTCTCCTCCCACGGGAAATTGGAAGCTCTTCAAGGGAGGTCTTGAGTGTGCTACTTTTTTCTAGACTCTCATCTTCGTAACCTCAGGTACTTGATAAATAATTATTTATATTTTCCCATGTTTGCTTTAATAAACTCCTAAAAATCTTGCGCCTAAGTCCAGGCTTGTTTTCCAAAGTCACACATATATAGTATAACACCTTTTACCATATATGGAAACAAACTTTAAAAACCTGTTCTCTTTTGCTTCATCCTTACATTAAATATCTTGGATGTCTTTTCAATACTTGAGGAGTACTTTTTTTTTTTGTACAAAACCTCCCTTCCTATAAAATTGCCTTGAACCAGGTGATCTTGTGTGGCACACAGTAGGTTGGGGAGATAGAAAGAATGAAGGCAGTCAGGCTGTGACAGTTTCTTCACTCCAGGAAAGGATTCTGTCTCAGGAGTGGCAAGTCACTTGTCTCTAACTTCTCAGATTTCCAAGAATTCCAGTTCTTGCTTCATTCCTTCTGGTCAAGGATCCCTTCTATTGCCTCCTATGCTAATTGTGTGAAATGTAAGTCACTTGCCGCTCCTGAGACATAATCCTTTCCTGGAGTGAAGGGCACTTTCTTTCACTGCATCCCTGGGCAGTGTCCTCTTCAAATACATTTCTCCAGCAGTGACTGATGAAGTGAGCAGTAGACACTCTAGAAGTGAGCCATAAAGTGTTGTTGCTAAACCTGTGTCCTGTCTGTTTACAGTGGGTGAGCAGACAGTTGTGCGGAGCTTTCCCATTGCCTCCATCACCAAGGAGAAGAAGATTACAATGCAGAACCAACTACAGCAGAACATGCAAGAAGGACTGCAGATCACATCAGCATCTTTTCAGGTATTAAAAAAGGAAGCCATTGTTTTACTATTCAAAAATTTTCAAAAGTCAAATGATATTGTGGCCATTTTCTGTGCTCATGTGCTCAGAAGTTACGAGGTTGAGAATGGGGAAGATCATAGGCTCTGAGAGGGTAATCATCAACTCAGTAAACTCATGAATGGTATTGGATTTAATCCCTGGAGCCCCTTAGTGAACTCAGAGTACCAACAGATACTCAATAATGAGTGATCTTAGAAACTTAGACACATACAGTTGGTTCTTATTCTTTCCCAAGTTATACCTCAGTACCTGTTTGATGAAGCCTTTAGATAAAAAGCAGTTGTCTTGGCATCTGTTTTGAAGGAAACGCCCTGTGGCTGTTCTGTGGAGAGATAAAAAGTATAGCTAGGGCTAAAGTTCTATTGGTACTAGTTGCATACCCCTGATAAAGCAAGAGGTTTCCCAGGGGTTTATGACTATGTCAGAACTTTGTAGAATTACTGATGCAAACCAGACCCTGGAAGAAGTGACCTTTTCTTAGTTTTTCCTTTTTTTAAATTCTCAGTTTGTAATATTTTGCTTTTCTTATTCTTCATCACTTTTCAGATTTCAGTTCTTGCCTCATACCTTCTAGTCAAGGATCTCTCCTATTGGCTTCTGTGCTAATTGTGTGAAATGTAAGGCTGCTGATCTTTAGGCTCCAGACCTCTCATCACCTGAAAACATTGGCTGCCTAAGGATTTCCTCACTGTTCCAACTTCCAAAGAACTCCACACTTGAATATTGCCTAGCTGTACTGATTAGGATTCTAGTCAAATGGATTTTTTTTCTTCCTACATTTGTTGTATCTGGGTAGGAAGAGTCCTTATTAGGCCAAACTCTCTATCTGGAACCAACCAGTTGAGAAATGAGAAGGGCATGTTTGCTAGTACAATTCCCTATCCCATTGTAGAAGAAATAATCTTAAAGAAACTGACTTGAAGATACATGATTTTCCTTGCCAACTAGCCATTTATGGCAAGTAAACCTTTTTGAGCCTTTTATTTTTAAAAATTTAAAAATTGTGTGCATGTTATCCAAAGAGTCCCTTCAACCTCCAGTCTTGCCATTTTGTGTTATTATATTCTGTTGTTTGGGGGAAAGTTGCCTGGAAATCCTTAATGCTTCTTTTGTGTTTAATCTCTTTTGCTTCTAGTTGATTAAGGTAGCATTTGATGAAGAAGTCAGTCCAGAAGTAGTAGAGATCTTTAAGAAGCAGCTGATGAAGTTCCGTTATCCTCAGTCCATTTTCAGCACCTTTGCTTTTGCTGCTGGACAGACTACCCCACAAATAATTTTACCAAAACAGAAGGAAAAGAACACTTCTTTTCGGTAAGAAGAAAGACGAGTCTGTTAATTTCAGCCCTCCCATAATTGATTGCAAAAGGAGTGACCTATCCTTTGTGTCCAGGTGTAAGCAATTGCTCTTTTCATTCACTGTTCTGTTTCTGTCAAGCCCATGGGGCCAAGATCATAAAGTTATAGAACAGCAGCATTGATAAATGTAGCAAGTTTCAAACACTAAAAGCTATCAGAGGCTTTGACTGTCATGTCCATTGCTCACAATCCTTTTTTAGAATGTGAAATTCTATTTTCTCTTTTTTCCATATTGATCACTTTCTAAATGCTTTTGACCAATTCCTTCAGCTTTTATTAATATCCAGGCCCAGTGGACAGATTTGCTTTTATCTAGAAACAGGAGGCTTTATTTTCTGTTTTACGTAACCCTTTTGAACCTTCCAAACTTACAGAAAATTCGTAACAGTAGTACAAAGAATTTCTGTATATATTTTACCCAGATTCACCAATAGTTTCTACTTTGGTCCATTTGTTTATCATTCTCTCTCTTATATATACACGTATTTTTTTTTGAGCCATTTGAGTTAGATATAAGATGTCCCTTTATCCTTAAGTACATCACATAAATACGTTAAGTAATGTATTTATCCTTAAATATATTTCCTAAGAACAAAGACATTATCTTTTTATTTGTTTTATTTTTTAAATTTATTTATTATACTTTAAGTTCTGGAATACATGTGCAGAACACACAGGTTTGTTACATAGGTATACATGTGCCATGGTGGTTTGCTACACCCATCAACCCGTCATCTAGGTTTTAAGCCCCGCATGCATTAGGTATTTGTCCTAATGCCCTCTCTCCCCTTGCCCAACATTATCTTACATAAGCACAGTAATCAATACCGGAAAATTTAATTAATATAAAACTTTTACCTAACCCAGAGTCTATGTTCACATTGTGTTAATGATCCTTTTTTAGTTTAGAACCTAAACTTTTTTATTCCTGGTCCAGGATCTAATCCAGGATCAGGCATTGCATTTGGTTGTCATATTTCTTTAGTATGAACCCTTATTTTCTAGAAAGTTTTTAGAAATTTATGTTGAAAGTTTTAAACTTCAGTTATTACAAAATAACAATTGTTTTAAGTTATCTTCCATCAGTGATAAAATATACGGGCTAAAATTTCATTCATTGTTAACCATGTAGAATGTGGGCATCTGCCAATACAAATTATAATACTAGGGAGAGCTTTACAGACTTTGGAAAAGAGGCCTTTCCTTTTGCCTGAAAGAAGGGTAGATTGGGGATTATAGAAGATTTGAGGTTTCAGACAGTATATTATTTCTCAGTTGCACAGCTAGCCACCTGTATTACCTGGTAAGCAAAGGAGACCAGAAATATCCAGGTATGGTATGCTGAAGCATGACCAAGTTCCTAGGGATTTATAGCAGTGGACCAAGCATCTTGTCTTAGCACCATAGGGTTGCAGAGGAGCCTATGATGTTTGTTATCTCAGCCTTCAATGGAAGAGACAAAGCTTTGTGTGATATTTTATATTTACAAACTATCAGAAACATGTATATTTATATTAGTTTCAGAAATATATACCTGTATCAAGCCTGTTGTATCAGCTGCAACAGAGATACAGCAATTTGAAAATTTTAAGAGTTGCCTGGGTATATGAAACAAAAGATATAGCTTTAGCTGGGAAAAAATTTCAAAACTCCCATACAGTTTAAGTTATACCTGGTGTTACAGCTCTTTTGGAATTTGTCTAGCGGGCTTTCCATTTTTTGCCAGAAAGCCCACTAATAAAAATTTAAAAATAAAAATAAAAGTTATACAAGTGACTTACAATAGGTTTAATTTAGCAAATATCAGTATTTTATGCTTCCCAGCAGTTATCTCAAACTTGTTTCATAACCTTCAGGTTTACATTGCAAATAACTAAAGACGGAGTCTGGTGAAACTGACCATAAAAGAAGCCTTATCACTTTTTACTGAATGGCAGGAAAACACCAGAAGAGTTCTTTGTGATAGAGAAGAATATCATCAAGAACAGTCTTCAGAATCTTCACCTCCATCTGATTAGTCAGGAAATAGGTTCTCTGTTTAATTCTCTGGATTGCCTAGATTTTCTGTCAGCAAGAAGGGGTAAATTGTTTGAATAAATAAAGTACTTTTAGTTCCAAATGATTTACATCTTAATTTCCCTTTAATTAAAGCTGATTCTCAAAAGGATACTCAAGTTTCTGATTTATTTTTATCCTCTCAAAAAAGGGGAATTATATTATTTTTCTATGCTTCTTAAGGTTTACAGCTAATTAGAGTCAGGACATCACATATACACACTTAAAACAGTTAAGAAATAAGCAAATGTGTTGCCAGCTATGAAGGTCATATGATCTCAGAGAAAGTCTTGGGAGTTGGTAGAAAGAGAGTTTGAGTAAGTAGAGAAGCAGGCAGGCTAGCTTTCCATGTAGGAGGACTCCAACAAGCATGCTTTGTGGGAACTGTGGTAGGGACAGTGGCATGGGGATAACCAGAGTGGGTTCAGGGCAGTCCTCCCCAAAAAGCCAAACCAAGGAGTTTAGATTTGGGGTGATAAGTAGTTTGCGTCTCACTTTACGTTTTCCTGCACGTTTTGCCTAAGACAGTGTCCTGATGACAATGATGTTTTATGGGAAATTAGTCTACTGCCGTATTAAAAATAACCTAAAGAAGGAGAGGCTTAACAAAAGTCTGGACCAGTAGTGGCTGTGGGAAAGGAAAAGAAACAATTTGAGCTAAGTAGGTATCAACAATACAAGTAGTGCTTTTATATTAAGTTGACATTCTTTTTGGTTTTATAACTTGTAGTACCTTCTCAAAAACAATTGTGAAAGGTGCCAAAAGGGCAGGGAAAATGACAATTGGACGGCAATATTTACTGAAGAAGAAGACAGGGACAATTGTGGAAGAAAGAGTAAGTCGTCCTGGATGGAATGAAGATGATGATGTATCTGGTATGTGAGAACTTGAATTTCCTTCATTATTCAACTTTCTTATATGAATAAGAGACTAAGATGTCGCTTAAATTTTGATTCATGAAAACCTAGATCTCATGAGAAGATGGAAGCACTTACCAGCTTCTTAGAACGGGGGGGAAAATATTTTCCCAGTATTCCATTGTTCAGGTAATATTTTGTTAAATTATACTTCTTCTTTACTAAATCCATACAGCTAATTGGTCATTTTTATGTGGGTCTCATTAAAAGAAGAAAGAAGGAAACCTCACTGCATGGGAAATTTAGGTATAGGGTAGTCCCCTGTATCTTATTCTTCTAGAATAAGAATTTAAGGTAAAGACATTGAACATTTCAAGTTGAAGATTTCAGTTTTTGGTAAGAACATTGTTGGTGCTCTTAATCAAAATGGGGGACCTAAGATGAAGGAACACTTAGGTCATAAGAAAAAATACTTGCTAAATATTTGAAAGAACAGCTACAATACCTCTCAGTGGGAAAAATAGAGGCAGAAAGCTAGTAGCAAAATGTCTGAGAGACTGTTTCCCATTCTTAACCCAGTATCAAATATGCTATGGAATCAGCACTACAGAAAAGGTGATATAATGGGAGGCAGAATGCCATTACACCCTTTTTTCCCCTCAGGATCTTAGAATCAGTCACAAGTGGTTATGCAAGAACTACTACTACTAACAACAACATTTTTAAAAAGAAACCTCATCTTTAGAGAAAGCACTGGCTAACAGGTCTCCATTTTCAGTTGCTGGGATAAAGAACCTATGTGGGCTGGGCACTGTGGCTCATGCCTATAATCCCAGCACTTTGGGAGGCTAAGGCAGGCAGATCACTTGAGGCCAGGAGTTCGAGACCAGCCTGGCCAACATGGCGAAACCCTGTCTCTACTAAAAATACAAAATTTTAGCCAGGCATGGTGGCATGCACCTGTAGTCCCAACTGCTCAGGGGGCTGAGGCATGAGAATTGCTTGAACTTGGGAGGAGAAGGTTGCAGTGAGCCAAGATGGCACCACTGCACTCCAGCCTGGGTCAGACAGAGCAAGACTCTGCCTCAAAAAAATAAAAATAAAAAAGAACCTATGTGGTTTTGTATGTATGTATGCATGCCCTGGGTGAGAATGTGTACATACAAGCTTGCCTCTGGGGGCAGTGAAAATACCCACCATTACATTACTGAAATAACCATTTGTTGGAACCCTGATCTTTTCGCAGTCGTATGTCAAGCCATAAAAATAGTATTGCTACCCATCACTATTGACTCTTCTAACTCAATTTTTTTATGTTTCATGGAACAAAACTTATTATTCTATGATAATTATTCTACTAAAAGACAAAATTATATAATGTTCTTTGCTCCTCTGAAAATAAAAGGCCAACACAGAACTGATACCTGATTATATTGCATTGTGAAGTTCACAAATTGAAACACGAATTAAAGTTCACAAATTGAAACGCAGCTGTTGATTTTCTGCTTTTTAAAAATATATTTTAATGAAAGAGGGCCATAGCTTTGCCTGCCATTAGTACTTTGAGTACATTTTCAAAAACTTTGAAAGCTTGATTTGATGTCTCTTACTTTCAAAATAAATAAGGAAGTAAATTAGGACAGTTTTTAACATGGAATTTATTTGTTTGTTTTTTTCAGTTAGAACATGCAGTACCAATTAGGAATGTCCTTTTAAAAAAAAAGCCTCCCTAAAATATTTGATTATTGAGTAAATTCTTCCACATCTAAAATCGTAAAGGATTCTGTAACCTGTGATTGTAAAACTGTGAGGGGGTTTCCCACGTACACCACATCCTCTAACAAAAATATTTCCAGGAAAAAAGTGTAACTTCTTTATACCTCTCTGAGGAAATACAGTTCTTTTTCCCTCTAATGAACTTCTGGTTAATCCAGAAATTTCTAATAAAAGCTTATGGTCTGAAAAGTAAACTGAAATCTGGATGATGAGCTTGTATAGTGATTATACGAAAGATAAATTTTACTGATGGGTTAGCCTCTGACAAACTTTGGGTGTTTGTATAGAGTCCTAAATGGAAATCACTGCAATTTGACAATAAGCAAGCCTGCGTGAAACAGAACAGTGTAGGTAATGAATTCAAAATTATATTGTTTTTAGAAATTATTTAAAGGTATTATTTTCCTGACATTTTTTAGTTGAATTACTGATATTTTATTTCTTGACTATTCATTACACTTTTAATTTATGTTTATTTAAGTGTGATCCCTCACAGAAGTTATATGATTTAATTTGTGATATACATAATACTTGTCATCCTAATATAAACCTGTCTTGGTGTAAGGGTCTTCTTCAAAAGGAAGTGGGACTTTTTTGGGTTTTTTTGTTTGTTTGTTTGTTTGTTTTTGAGACAGAGTCTTGCTCGGTTGCCCAGGCTGCAGTGCTGTGGCACAGTCTCAGCTCACTGCAACCTCTGCCTCCCGGGTTCCAGTGATTCTCCTGCCTCAGCCTCCCAAGCAGCTGGGATTACAGGTGACTGCCACCACGCCAGGCTAATTTTTTGTAGTTTTAGTAGAGATGAGATTTTACCATGTTGGTCAGGCTGGTCTTGAACTCCTGACCTCGTGATCCACCTGCCTCGGCCTCCCAAAGTACTGGGATTACAGGTGTGAGCCACCATGCCCAGCCCAAAAGGAAGTTTTTAATCCTGTGCTTTGAGCTAATCATTTCTTTAATATCTGTCTCTACCATCCCAGTTTCAGATGAGAGTGAGCTCCCCACAAGTACCACCCTGAAGGCCTCCGAGAAGTCTACAATGGAGCAGTTGGTGGAAAAGGCTTGTTTCAGAGACTATCAGCGTTTAGGTTTAGGAACCATAAGTGGCAGCTCTTCCCGTTCAAGACCCGAGTATTTTCGAATTACTGCCTCCAACAGGATGTATTCACTCTGCCGGAGGTAAGTGTGTCAGTGGGCTCCAAAAAGAGGTCCTCTTTCCTTTCTTCTCATTTGAATCTTTAATAGGCCATTTGCATCCATAGCCCTGAGATAGATAAAAATGCCTGAAAATAAGAACAGGGTTTCTAGGATATGAGCAAGCATCTCATTGGCATTTTTGGAACAATTACCTTACTGAAAGTACCTCCAGTAGGTAAGAAGGTGAAAGGTAAACTACTCACCCCTCTATGAATTTCTCTTGTCTCTCTCTTCCCAGTTTGCTTCTTTTCTAGCATGACTAAAGATAACTTGAAGAACAGGATTTTCCCAGGCCAATAGAAGACATGAAAGTCTTTTGTAGGCTGGGGAGCCACAAACTCTTTCTATAAAGGGTCAGTTGGTAAATATTTTCAGTTTATGAGCCATAGAGTCTCTTGTTGCAACTATTCAACTGTGCCGCAAAAGCAGCCACAGAGAGTGAGGAAATGAGTGGGCATGGCCATTTGTGGCCCACAGGCTATAATTTGCTGACCCAGGTGTAGGCAAGGGTTTCTTATGCCGTCTAACTGGAATGTTTTCAAGGGAATATTACTTAAAGGATGTAAATAAAGAGACATTTTCTTTTTCCTGTTCTTGTCATCTCTCACTGTTTTTCGAATATTTTGAGCCTTATTCCATGCTTTACTATATGTAAATATGTATTTTCTAAAATTACGTTTTCACCATTCACAAGTTTAGTCATTTTCATCTCTAGGTAGGTTGTTTTCTTTGCATTTATAAATTCCTGCTTAAACAGCTGTGAAAGCACTTTGTAAATTGTAAGCTTTGTACATATTTTAGAAAGTTGTCTTAATGTTACTGTTGGTTTCAACCCTGTTGCTCTTAAAGATAGATATGTCATTTTAAATGACAATTTAAGTTTACAAATATTAATATGAAACTTGAGAAACAAGTTGGGAATATAGTTTTGAGATTGTGGCCAAATAAACATTTTGAATGAAGTTCTGAAAAACTGGGACTCTCAGTATGCAGTAATTTTTCTGGAATTCTCTGTCATTCTAACTAAATTTTCTCTGAAGATAAGTCATGTTGTTGGGGTGTGATGTCCTGCTGTTTGGAAAGTTTGCTATCAAAATTATGCCAGCCATTGAGAAAACAGACTCATTTATCATTCCAATCTGTCAGAAGTAAAATAAAATTTTAGTAGATGACTTATTAGAACAGTTTATAAAGCATTTATGGTGGTAAAAAGTAATATATATCCATTAAGTTTTAGCAGGAAGGAAATGGAATAAAAAATAATCCAAAAGAAGGCAAGAAAGGAAAAAAAAAAGGGGGACATAGAACAAATGGAATAAATAACAAGTACTAAGATGGTAGATTTAAATTCAAATATATCCATAATTGCATTAATTATTAATTGACTAAATGTTCCAATTCAAAGAAAGAGATCAGGCTTTGCTTTAAAAAAAAAAAAAAAAAAAAAGTGGGCACAGTGGCTCATGCCTGTAATCCCAGCACTTTGGGAGGCCAAGACGGGTGGATCACGAGGTCAAGAGATGGAGACCATCCTGGCCAACATGTATCTACTAAAAATACAAAAATTAGCTGGGCATGGTGGTGCACACCTGTAGTCCCAGCTACTCGGGAGGCTGAGGCAGGAGAATCACTTGAACCCTGGAGGCGAAGGTTACAGTGAGCCGAGATCACGCCACTGCACTCCAGCCTGGTGACAGAGCAACACTCTGTCTCAAAAAAAAAAAAAAAAAAAAAAGGCTTTCTGCTGCTTTTAAGGGACAAATCTAATATACAAGTATGTAAAAAGGTAGAAAGTAAAAGGATAGAAAAAATATACCACACAAAACTAACTTTAAAAAAAGTTGTTGTCACTATATGAATATCAAAGTGACTTTAAAAGCAATAAGAAAGGATGGTTCATAATGACAAAAGGTTTATTTTACACACAGTAATTCATTAAGACCAAATGGAGTTTATTATAGGAATAGAGTACTGGTTTGACATCTGAAAATCAGTCAGTGTAATTTACCACATTAACAGAATTAAAAAGAAGTTTATTATATAAAGAAAAGCATTTTGGAAATGCAAAGTACACTTATGAGTTTTATTTATGTGAATTTATGTATGTAAATTCTATATTTTTGTCACATTTATGACTTTTAGAAAAAAGCTCTCAGCAAAATAGAGTAAGAACGAGCTCCCCATGAGTAGCGCCCCGAAGGCCTCAGAGGCATCTGCAGTGGAACAGTGGGTAGCTCCTTAATCTTCCGTCTTAGAAATCCTACAAGGAAATTACTTATCTTAAAAATAAATAAAATATTAAAAGCTTTTTCTCTGAAATCCGGACAAGGATGCCCATTATCACCATTTCTATTCAGTGTTGTAGTAGAGGTCTTAGGTAGTGCAGAGAGACAAGAAAAGTAATAAAAGGTATAAAGATTGAAAAGAAAGAAATAAAACTGCCATTACTCACAGATGACCAAAATGCACATGTAGAAAATCTGAAGGAATCTACCCATAAACTTTTAAAATTATTAAGTGGACTTAGTACAGGGTCACTGATAAGGTCACTAGTACAAGGTCATTTACAATAATTAGTCATATATATACTAAAAACATTATTACAAAATGAAATTTTCAAAAAGTGATGCTGTTTTGGTACTATTCCTACTATTTACAGTAGCACTAAAAAACATTACTTAGATGAATCTAATAACCTGTGCAAGACCTCTACATGGAATACTTAAAACAATATTGAAGATCATTGAAGAGCTAAATAAGTAGATATTTCAGGTTCTTAGATTAGAATATTCAATATTCTAAAACTGAAGTTTCCTGAAATTGTTCTATAGAATCAACAGAGTCCCAATCTCAGCAAAGTGTTAATGGAAACTGAAAAGGTAATTCTAAGAGTTACATAAAAATGCAGAAGACAAAGAGTAGCCAAGTATTACAGAATAATACTATAGGATGTCAAGACTTTTTATAAAGCTACAGTAATTAAGACAGTATAGGATTGACACGAGAATGAACAAATTGACCAGTGGAGCAAAATAGGGAATATATTAAACAGAAACACCCCAACATATGTGGATACTTGATTTAAGATAAAAATAACACAAGAGCAGCGGATAGAAGATGTTTTTTTCAATAAAGGATGCTGGGAAAAATTAATCTTGACCTCTACCTTATACCATTTACAAAAGTTAATTCCCATTGACATATAGATCTATATGTAAAAGGGTAAAACAATAAAACAATAGGTTTGTTATTAAGGTTAAAACAAACTTAATAAAGCTTCTAGAAGATAAGAGAATGTCTTCATGACCTTGAAGTATAGGGAAAGATTTCTTGGGATGGGAAAAACATTATCTATAAAGTAAAAAATTAATAAAGTTAGAACTTCTGTATATCAGGAGATATCATCAAGAGAGTAAAAAGGACTATAAATTGGTTAAATAACTTTGGAAAGTTGTCTAATGCTATCTAAACATTTAAACATCTACTGAACATATTCATAACCTATTACCTAGAAATTCTCCTCTTAGGTGGAGTAGAATTTCTAACAGAAATACATACGTGCTCCCAAAAGACATCTACAAGAATGTTCATGGCAACATTCTTAATAATTAAAAAAACTAGAAACTACTCAAAATCAACAAGAGAGTAAATAAATGGTATTATACTCACACAGTGAAATACTATACAGTAATGAAAATGAACAAACTACACATGAGTACAATAACACGAATGGATCTCATAAACATAATATTGAGCAAAAGAAGCCAAACATGAAAGAATAAACTCTGTTGATTCCCTTTATCTAGAATTCAAAAAGAAGCGAAACTCATCCACATTGTTAGCATTCAGGACAGTAGTAATCTTTTTTTTTTTTTTGAGACACGGTCTTGCTCTGTCTCCCAGGCTGGAGTGCAGTGATGCGATTCCAATTCACTGCAGCCTCAACCTCCCTGGCTCAGGCGATCCTTCCATCTCAGCCTTCTGAGTAGCTGGGACTAGGCGCATGCCACCAAATCTGGCTAATTTTCTTTTTACTTTATTTATTTTTGTAGAGAAGAGGTCTCACTATGTTGCCCAGGCTGGTCTCGAACTCCTAGGCTCAAGCAGTCCTCCCAGCTCAGCCTCCCAAGTGCTGGGATTACAGGTGTAAGCCACTGTGCCAGGCAGGATAGTGGTAATCTTTAAGAAGGAAGAAGAAATAGTGACTGGGAGGAAATACTAGATCTTGGATGCTTGTAGTGGTCCATTTCTTGACCTAGGTGGTAGTGATATCACCTAGATTTTGAGCACTTGTATGTGAATTATGCTTGAATTAAAAAGTTTCCACAACAGCTTCTGAAGCCTAGTCTACCTCTTGAGAGTTAACTGTGGAGCCCAGAGCTGAAGGCTCTGAGTAGTGGGTTAGGATGGGAAATTGATATCTTTCATTATGAAATGAGACTGGTACTGAGAGTAGCTTCTATTGGTCTTTAGGCTTCACACTATTTGCCCCAGTACTAGGGGCTATCCAGCTGTCATGCAAGCCCGCATCAGGAAGCAGGAGAGAGTCGTAGATGTTGTATGTAACAGAGCATGGTCTGTGTGTAGTGCTCATTCACAGTGCAAGGAGATGAAGGGCAGGGAGTGAAGGAGTGTGCTCCTTCTTTACCAGTTATTGAAGTAGCTCCTGGAGCCATTAAACATTACTCCCTTATCTAATACACACTGTATCTTGAAGCAAGTTGGGAAAAACTGATATTCAGGTGGAGATAGAGGGTCCTAATCATAGAACTGCCTTTTCAGTCTTCATGAGTGACTATGTCTGTAGCTTGGTCTTTTCATCAGTTTGTGGTATTAGAAAAATTCAGGTCACAACTTCCTAGAGCACCAAAGCCCTAGGCTTTCCAAATGCTTCTAAGGTATCATTGGTTAAGTATGGAAAGTTAATTTGGCATTCAGTAAAGTAGTTGAAGGTTATGATTTATGTGACCATAAACTAGATTTCCTCTCCCTCCTCTCGGCACTGGTTCTTATCAAGATAAGGGATAAGAAGTTCTGGAAATGGATAGTGGTGGTAGTTGCACAACATTGGGAATGTACTAAATGCCACTGGTTTGTACACATAAAAAAGGATAGCATGAATCCCAGCACTTCGGGAGGCCAAGGTGGGCGGAGCACCTAAGGTCGGGAGTCCGAGACCAGCCTGACCAACATGGAGAAACCCCATCTCTACCAAAAATACAAAAATAGCCGGGTTTGGTGGCGCATGTCTGTAATCCCGGCTACTCGGAAGGCTGAGGCAGGAAAATTGCCTGAACCCGGGAGGCGGAGGTTGTGGTGAGCTGAGATCGCACCACTGCACTCCAGCCTAGGCATAAAGAGCAAAACTCTGTCTCAAAAAATAAATAAAAAATAGAATAAATAAATAAGGATACCATGGGCCGGGTGCAGTGGCTCATGCCTGTAAATCCCAGCACTTTAGGAGGCCGAGGCATGTGGATCATCTGAGGTTGGGAGTTCAAGAACAGCCTGACCAACATGGAGAAACATCTCTGCTGAAAATACAAAATTAACCAGGCATGGTGGCACATGCCTGTAATCCCAGCTACTCGGGAGGCTGAGGCAGGAGAATTGCTTGAACCCTGGAGGCAGAGATTGTGGTGAGCCGAGATCGCGCCATTGCACTCCAGCCTGGGCAACAGAGTGAAATTCTGTCTCAAAAAAAGGATAACATGGTAAATTTTATGTTAGGTATATTTTACCAAAATTTAAAAATCACCAGCCGGGCGTGGTGGCTCATGCCTGTAATCCCAGCACTTTGGGAGGCTGGGGCGGGCTGATCACGAGGTCAGGAGATCGAGACCATCCTGGTCAACACGGTGAAACCCTGTCTCTACTAAAAATAAAAAAAAAAATAGCCGGGCGTGGTGGCAGGTGCCTGTAGTCCCAGCTGTTCGGGAGGCTGAGGCAGGAGAATGGCGAACCCAGGAGGTGGAGCTTGCAGTGAGCCGAGATCACGCCAATGCACTCCAGCCTGGGTGACAGAGCAAGACTGCATCTAAAAATATATATATGTATCACCAAAAAAAAGATATAGGCTTAGTAGTTAGGAGGTTATAAATACAAAATCTGTTTAGTGTAATATTTCTAAGTAAACTAAAAAGGGAAATGACTCTGAAACCTGCCTATCTTCTTGCATTTATTAATCTGTATGTATTCTTAAATGTTATTTTCCCAGCACCATATCCTGTAACTTTATAAGCTAGTATTTTGAAGTAAGTATCAACATGTAGTGTTATTAACTATTTAAACTCATTTGACATTTGAACATATTGTTCTCATGCCAAAAATAATTTGGTTTTGGTTTTTAGCCTTTCACCATCTCAGGCAGTCTAATATTGGCATGCTCTATTCTCTGATGTCATCTCAGTGATCTGTGAATTGTTGACAGTTTGACTTGTCATTCTCATGAGGTTGACATTAATCCGGTAATCTTACAATCTTTATTTCAAGTTGTGGAAAAGTAATGTATAAGGCAAGTTCAACAGAGGCCTTTTAAAGAATTCTACATAATATTTTTATTTTCTAAACTTATTCAGCAGAAGTCTGCAATATCAGTGAAAGGGGCTTTTTCCAAAAAAGACTACAGATCAGTGGATGAGTTAGCTATTTTCACCATCTAGGGATTTTCTTCTCAATCCCTGAAGAATTCAGGAGTTGAAACTAAGTTCCATATTTGAAATATGTTGACCAGGCACAATGGCTCATGCCCATAATCCCAGCACTTTGGGAGGCTGAGGAAGGAGGATCGCTTGAGCCCAAAAATTTGAGACCAGCCTGGACAACAAAGTGAGACCCTGTCTCTACAAAAATAAAAATTAAATTAAAAAAGAAAAGAAATATATCTTACCCTTCAACTAATATGTTTCTGAATCTTAGAAAATTACTATGATATTAATATTCAATTTCTTATATTCTCTCTCTCCCTCTTCTCTCATTTCTTTCCCCATCTCTTCCCCTCTGCTCCTTCCCCCAATCATTCTTTTCTCCCTTCTATGTCTCTGAAGCTATCCTGGCCTTTTAGTTGTACCTCAAGCTGTACAGGACAGTAGTTTACCGAGAGTAGCTCGCTGCTATCGACACAATCGCCTGCCTGTTGTATGTTGGAAGAACTCAAGAAGTGGTACTCTGCTCCTCCGATCTGGAGGATTCCATGGGAAGGGAGTCGTTGGTCTTTTCAAATCTCAAAACTCCCCTCAGGCCGGTAAGCATCTCTCTGTAACACAATTACCACCCATTCACATAAGGGTATTACTAAAAATAAAGGAAGTAAAATCTGGGAATGGAACCTTTTCATCAAGTCTTGTCTCACACACGAACTTTTCCATTTTGCTACATACAACATGTACAGCTTAAACAAGAACTATACTTGGTAGTGTGAGGCTCCACATTGAATTTGACATCTTAATATGTCTGGTCTGTACTTGGATTTTAATAGAAATTAATATAATAAAGTCTTTGGTCCTAGGCAATTTTCATTCCAGCAAACCAGAGTATCCACAGATGGAAACTAGGTTATACCAATCTTTTTTCTTCTGGGAAGCATCCAAATACATTTAACAGCTTCAGAGGCAAGACGAGATTCTGTGCCATATGATATGAGATATCCATCCTCATTCTTACAAGTCATACGCACAAACTAATGACTGCAAATGCTGCTTCAGGGGCTTTCAAGCAAAGAGGTTTTTAGGAAGCTAGCGAAATAATACGTACAGCTGCCCCATATTCTGAGGCTGCTTGTGAGTACCAGGTCTGAGGTCTTGAAGTCAGGAGCTGTGTTTTACTGACGTTTCTCATAGCTTCTGCCTCATAATAGATACTCAAAAAAAAAATGAAACAGTGGGCCACTAAGATATCAGATCCAATTTAGGGATGGCTGCGTTCTTCCACCTTTGGAAATGAAGTAAACTCAGAATCTGATTCATCAGGTACAACCATGTGCTTTTTGAAAGTCAGCCAATGTTTTGATCATTAGGTTGACTGAGGGCAGCCTTCCACCTGCCTTGGAGTCTCACTATTGGTGTAATGGAAGGCAATTGACTTTTTACTGTTTCTCCTGTGAAACACTGTGTGCTCCCAAGCCACCTGGTGGGTATATTAGAACATAAGAAGGGTCCAGGTGCAATGGCTCATGCCTGTAGTCCCAGCTACTTGGAAGGCCAAGGTGGGAGGATTGCTTGCGCCCAGGAGTTCAAGACCAGCCTGGGCAACATGGCAAAACCCCATATCTACAAAAAAGTACAAAAATTAGCCGGGCATGGTGGCATGCACCTGAGTCCCAGCTATTCCAGAGGCTGAGGTGGGAGAATTGTTTGAGCCCATGAGGTAAAGGCTATAGTGAGGCACAGTTGCGCCACTACACTCTAGCCTGAAAGAATGAGACCCTGTCTCAAAAAAATTAAATAAAATAATAATAAAATAGAACACAAGTGTATATAAGTTATGTAAAATGAGCAAATGATGTTAGGAGCACCGATAAGTGTATCGCTAAGCTTTTAGTTGGAAAACAATTGAAACTTATTCCACTGGTTGCTGATTTTTTTTAATTTAATTTAAATTTACTGTATTTCATATTCAACTCACACCTTTACTCACAACTAATATCTTTTTTTGTTTATTTTTTGTTTTTTTGTTTGTTTTGTTTTTGTTTTGAGACGGAGTCTCACTCTGTCGCCCAAGCTGGAGTGCAATGGCACGATCTTGGCTCACTGCAACCTCCGCCTCCCAGGTTAAAGCGATTCTCCCACCTCAGCCTCCCAAGTAGCTGGGATTACAGGCGCCCACCACTACGCCTGGCTAATTTTTGTATTTTTAGTAGAGACGGGGTTTCACCATGTTTGTCAGGCTGGTCTCGAACTCCTGACCTCAGGTGATCTACCCACCTTAGCCTCCCAAAGTGCTGGGATTACAGATGTGAGCCACCGCGCCCTGCCGACAACTAATATCTTTGAAATTGCAATGCATCTTACAGTTGATGTGATCAGAAAGAATAGTGTCATAGTTTAAATGGCAGTGTTTTTTATTGATAAGCAGTGTTTATTCTTAGACAATAAACTAACAGTGCATCTTAGAATTGATGACATATTAAAGTTGATAAAATACAATAATGCTAATTATTTATTTTCTATTCAGATTGTAAGAAAATTTATGAATATCTATTGTCCTTGTAGTGAGTCCATCCCCTATTCCTCTTTTAAAATGTCTGGGCTGATTTCAGTGATTCTGTTTTGCTTCACCCAAACCAGGCTCATATGCCCATCAACCCAGAATTGCTCTCACAATTGTGTATACTTTTTGCTCCTCGTTTAGACGGACCAGGGATTGGCAGTAGTTGCTCCTGTCTTCTCCCCATGTTCTTCCACTCTTCCCTCTACAAATCCTTATAGGCTCATGTCCCCTGGTGGGACTGTGTGGCAAATTATTGAAATAAAATTACTGATATTGGAAAGTTCTTAACTCTACCCATTCTGGGATGTCAAAGGAACCCACTCCCAAACAATAACCTGGTAAGGATGGTTGGAGGATATCATCAATGAGTTGTTGTTTGTAAATCTTCATTTTAAGTTGCTTGGATAATGAGAAGCTATGCCCTGTGCTTTCAAGCCCAATCTATGCTTGGAAGGATAGCCCTGTGCTGGTTTTCCAGACCTGGGCTCTTTCTGAAAAGATAATGAGGCAATCAAGAAGTAGGTATGGTAAAACCAGCATTACAATGGAGGATTAGCCATTTAATATACTGGCAATCTAAGTGGGGCTGGTTTCTATATTTGGGTGTGGTAACTTGTAGACTATATGGAGAAAAATAAGCATAGATAGATAGATAGATAGATAACTTGTTTTGTTAATACAGAGACAGTTTATTTTATTCAATATATTTTCCTTTTATAGCTCCTACCTCCTCTTTAGAATCTTCCAGTAGCATAGAACAAGAGAAATACTTGCAAGCCTTACTGAATGCTGTTTCTGTCCATCAGAAACTCAGAGGCAACAGCACTCTTACTGTCAGACCAGCCTTTGCTCTATCTCCAGGTAAGACTTGATAATCCTTTTCTTCTTGACAGCTTCTAATGAAAGGTCAATTCTGTTCCCAGGGTTATTTGTACTGTTATTTGTTATTTGTACTGTTCCTTCACCAAGACTTCTTAAAAGTTTTACCCGGAAGGATTATAAGTTTAACTCCTTTTACTTAAAAATCTACTACTATTAATCTCTAGTAAATAGTAATGAACTTTAGAGATTCAGTTTTTTCTTTTTCTTTTTTTTTTTTTTAGAGATGGGGTCTCACTATGTTGCCCAGTCTGGCCTCTAACTCCTGGGCTCAAGCAGTCTTCCCGCCTCAACCTCCCAAAGTACTGGGATTACAGGTGTGAGCCACCACACCCAGCTCAGTTTTTCCCTTTTCAAAAGAGTAATTGGAGAGGAAGTGAGGAATATAAATAAAGTCACCCTTTATTCCCATATTTATCTTTCATAGACTTTAAAATATTATTATGACATGGAATATGTAAGTGGAACATGTTTATTAAATGTGTATTTATTTAAATCATCATTTATAAGTTTGAAATTCCCAAAATATCTGCAACCTTTATGATTTTCAGTACAGTTTGTTTTCACTGGATTTGGATGAAGCCATTAAGACTTGTACTAATATTCTGTTTCAGTTATCATGTGATGGAACCCCAAAGGGTTCATGTAGAGGTAACCCTAATGTGTTAGACACAGGAGCATGTGACTTGAGAAGTTGGTCTCTTTGGCTTAATCAGCTATTTGAATTAGCTCAACATAAGCAGAAAGTGGCTTTTCTTGTAAAGTAACACCATGCATGCCTTGCTCCATTTATCATTAAATTCTGTGATTGCACTTGCCAAACCTAACTCTCTATAATCTTGCATATGTGTGTTATCTCTGATTAATAATAACATTGCCTTGTTATCTCTAATAAAGCTTTGGGTACTTAAAAGTACAATGTTTGGCAGCAATTAAACATGCTACACATGAAGATAACTTTTTGTCATTTGAGTAATGTTAACCCAAACAACATGGTTTTTGTTCTTCTTTTTGGCTGACTTTAGGGACTGAAAGGAGGACTTCAAGAATGTCCACTGTGCTTAAGCAGGTAGTGCCAGGACATTTGGATGTAAACCCATCCAATAGCTTTGCTCGAGGAGGTTAGTAAGATTGATTTTATAACTGAGCACTGATGCAAGCTTAAAAGCAGAAAGCATTTTTCTAGATAGTTGATATTTTCAATCAACTAATTATGGTTCAAATTGTTCTTAATTACCCTCTTCTGAATGAATGGTCAAATTTATTACTAGCATGATGACAGATGAACTTAGCCTCGTGGGACAAGAAGTATAATAATTGCTGATGTCATATATATTGATAAGTTTGGGAGCATTAGGAGGTAAGGGGAGCATGTCTAAATGACGAGTCAGCCCTGGGAGTACTCCATGATACTCCAGATTTGCAGGGCAGAAAGACCAATCAATCACAGAAGTATAGATAGTTAAGGAGAAGTGATTCCAGATCCAAGGAACTCCAAGTCCTGTTATTTTTGCTCTTGTCTTCTGAAATACTGCTTTGGAGAATAAGACGTCGTGATATCCAGGTAGCTGCTGGCATGAGGAAATAGAGAAAGGCTAAGTATTCGTTCTTTTAAGCTCCATAAGGTCATCCACTTTGTTCTCTGGAAGTTTATGTGAGATTCTTTCACTCTGCAGAGGAAATTCCAGACCAGATTTTTTTTTTTTTTTTTTAAGACAGGGTCTCACTTTGTTGCCCAGGCTGGAGTGCAGTGGAACTATCATAGCTAACTAAACTGCAGCCTCCAGCTCCTGGGCTTGAGCAATCCTCCTGCCTCAAGCTCCCAAGGAGCTGAGACTACAGGTGTGTGCCACCACTCCCAGCTCAATTTTTAAAATATTTTTTGGGACAGAGTCTTACTATGTTGCCCAGGCTGGCCTTGAACTCCTGGCCTGAAGCAGTCCTCCCACCTGGGCTTCCCAAAGTGCTGGGATTACAGGCATGGGAAAGCACCTGGCCCCAGATATCTCAACTGTGAAGTCCCACTGTCTCACAATAAAGTCACAGAATCTTAGACTTTTCCTCTCATCCCCATATAATGATGAATAGTCTTAAAAAGATACTAAGTAGGCCGGGCGCGGTGGCTCATGCCTATTATCCCAGCACTTTGGGAGGCTGAGGCAAGCAGATCACCTGAGGTCAGGAATTCCAGACCAGCTTGGCCAACATGGTGAAACCCTGTCTCTACTAAAAATACTAAAATTAGCCAGGCTTGGTGGTGCACACCTGCAGTCCCAGCTACTGAGGAGGCTGAGGCAGAAGAATCACTTGAACCCGGGAGGCAGAGGTTGCAGTGAGCCGAGATCGCAACATTGCTGGGCAACAAGAGCAAAACAAGAGCCGAGATCACTCCAGCCTGGGCAACAAGAGCAAAATTCCATCTCAAAAAAATTACATACACACATATGTACACACTAAGCAAGTAATCTTGTTTCTGCTTGAATATCATCAGTAATGGGAAACTCATTTCTTGCCCCAAAATAATCCCTTACATTTGGGAGCAACTCTATGTGTTGCTTTCTCATATTGACCACCACTTTGACTTATTGGCCCTAGCTCTATCCTCTGAGGTTAGAACGTAAGTGTAATCTCCCACACCTAAAACCCTTCAGGAAAAACTCTTGTCAGGCTTGCTTTCTACAAAATTCACTCTTTAAAAAATTCACTTTTTTCCCTTTTGAAAACCATACACATCCCCAATATTGGCCCTTTGGATACTTTCTTTTCCTGCCTTTAGTTAACTCTGAATATCCCCAGTTCAAATGGTAGTAGTCCGCTCACCATCCTTATCACTGTGAACACTCCACAGAGTTGAACCCAGCACTCTAGGTGTTCTCACAGCCTAAAACTGCATTCGGCTCCATCACTAGGTTAACCCATGTGGAGATTAATATCATTTGAAGTCCCTATCTGCTTCATATGTGCTATTGTTCTTAAAAACATACTGGCCTTGATGGTTGCTTTTTGGACCCACTAGCAGTGTTATAACTAGGAAATTTCATGTTTTGGGATGTGGACTGGTATTTTAGACCTTTGGACCCTGATTCTGTCTAGCAGTGCATTTGCTGTTTTGCAAGCCTTTTGTCATCCATACATTTGATGATTGTTCTCATGTGATTCTTTGTTTAAAAAAATGTTGAACAAGCCAGAGCTAAAGACAAAGACCTACAGCAAAATAACATAAACCTCTCTGAAGAAAAAGATCAATCTGTTCATCTATACTGGTTATGAGTCTTCCCACTAAAACTCACCAGGCCCATATTTCTAAATCTCTGTCAGTCATTTTAATCCACTATTTGCCAGTCTTTCAAATAATTAACTGCATCAACAAGGGTTTTGTAGTTACTTTGCTGTGACTTATTATAGGAATCAGTGCTTTTTTTTTAAAGTAATTATAAATAGTTCATTGATAATCCATTCCTAGAATTTGGTTCAGAATCAACATAAAGATTCTACTTTACAAAATTCACTTTTTTCCCTTTTGAAAACCATACTCATCTCCTAGTGGTCATACTGGTTTTTTGGATACTTTCTTTTCCTGCCTCGTCAGAACTTTCTGTAATTGCAAGATTTCCTAAGAGCTTTCAACCTTCTTGAGTCATCTTTCCAATTACTGTGTCAGGCCTTGAAGTCATTGTATTAGTTTCCTAGGGCTGCCATAACAAAGTGCTACAAATTGGGTGGCTTAAACAACTATTGTCTCACAGTTCTGGAAGCTGGAAGTCCAAGATCAGGGTGTCAAGGGGGTTGGTTCCTTCTGAGGGCTGTGAGGAGGAATCTGTTCCATGCCTTTCTCCTAGCTTCTGGAGGTTTGCTGGCCATCTTTGGCATTGCTTGGCTTCTGGAAGCATTACCTAAATCTCTGCCTTCCTCTTCACATGGCATTCGCCCTCTGTGTCTAGCTCCAAATTTCTCCTTTTATAAGTACACCAGTCATATTGAATTAGGGGCCCATTCTACTCCACTATGACCTCATCTTAACTAATTATATATATTCTGAGGCACTGGGTGTTAGGACTTAATATAAATTTTGGGAGGGGGACATATTTCAACCCATTACAGCCATATATTTCATTTTTCTGGATTTTTAGAGTACTACTATTTTAAAGTTTAAGATACAAACTTTGTTCTTCTCATCATTTCTTTCTCAGTGAATTTGAACTAAAAGATGGTACAGTGATTTTTCTCCTTAGGGTCCTGGTATTTCAGTTGCTAAGCACTCTTGTCAGAATTCGATTTGAGATTGCATTTCCCCTTACTGCTTTATTTACCATATGAAAGTTTATATTGTCAGCAAGGCAAGTCAGTAATTTTTCCACTCAACTTTTAGAGAACGCAGCTTTCAGCAGATGTCTAGTTAATTGAAGCCCTCGCACCCACAACCTGATCTTGTATTTTGCCATTGTACACGTCACCATGTTATCGATTCCAACATTTGGCCAGGTGGCCTATAATATAAATTGTGCTACACAATTGTCTCTACTTTTATGTTGGTACCAAAGGTTCATGGATTTTCAACAATCTTTTTCTTTTTCTTTTTTTTTTGAGATGGAGTCTCGCTCTGTCACCAGGCTACAGTGCAGTGGTGCGATCTTGATCTTGGCTCACTGCGACCTCGGACACCCTGGTTCAAGCAATTCTCCTGTCTCAGCCTCCGAGTAGTTGGGATTACAGTCATGTGCCACCATGCCCAACTAATTTTTGTATTTTTAGTAGAGATGGGGTTTCACCATGTTGGCCAGGATGATCTCGATCTCCTGACATCGTGATTCGCCCACCTCGGCCTCCCAAAGTGCTGGGATTACAGGCGTGAGCCACTCCGCCCAGCCTTAACAATCTTTTTCAACTACATTATATTCTTTTTTAACCCTGGCCTCCAGCTCTTGGCTTCTTTTATACAAGGGAATTCCCAGTAGTGGTTATATTCTTATGACTCCATTCTTTGCTAATCCTAAAGGCACCCAAAAGGCTGTATTTACCTTTTCAGATTAAAATCTCCTATTTAATTTATGACCTCTATGTGCATATCTGAGGCTGTAATTATTATTTCTGACACCTTTCTCAAATACTTTCTGCTGAAAATTACTGTGAATTTGGCTTGTTTCCTTATGACAGTTTTGTACTCCTAACCAGGTGCTTGTCATTCTGGTATCTTAAGCTAAAATCCAGAAACGCAAATCTAATTCTTTTACTCCATCTCTTAACTCTTCACTCCCAAAGCCTCCAAAACCTTCTAAAGCCCCAGTGATAAACTGGACAAAGAGATACTGCTGTTTCCTGACACCTTGAACATTCTCTGTGATCTCTAGAACTGTTTCTGTGTTTCTTCTGATAGTGTCATTCCTTCTCAAAGTAGGAGGAATGAACTGGGGCAGGCAAGTTAAGGATCTCAGAAGATTCTCTATTATGTGAACATGCCAGGCAGACACATATTTAGACTGGCAAGGCAAGACTAGGTTAGACATGCCCATGCCCTGCAAGGAATTCATTTCCTTGTATCAACTCACAGTACAGAGTCTCTTCATTCTTCCAGAGTTAGGTACCACTGTGGGAGGAGCCTCCTATCATCTAATTCTTCTTCTATTATTTTTTTTTTACCCTAACCCCTAGTTCTTCCTAGCCTTTTTCTTTTTGCTCCCCTATTTTCACAATTTTTTTCATTGCTTTCATTTTCATACAGTCCTAGTTCCTACTTTTCTTTTTTTTTTTTTTTGAGACAGAGTCTCGCTCTGTTGCCCGGGCTGGAGAGCAGTGGCGCGATCTCCCTCACTGCAAGCTCCGCCTCCCGGGTTCCCACCATTCTCCTGTCTCAGCCTCCCGAGTAGCTGGGACTACAGGCGCCCGCCACCACGCCCAGTTAATTTTTTGTATTTTTAGTAGAGTCGGGGTTTCACCGTGTTAGCCAGGATGGTCTCGATCTCCTGACCTCGTGATCCGCCCACCTTGGCCTCCCAAAGTGCTGGGATTACAGGCGTGAGCCACCGCGCCTGGCCTACTTTTCTTATGTTATTTCCACTGTGTGTCTCTCCTGGTCTGATGAGCCAGGGTTAAAATTGACCTTCACCTCTTTTTCAGTCAGGATGATCACTTTGCATTCAGCATGCATGTTGGTGAGTTCCTAATACAAGGGATGCATCCTTTTTTACACAGGAATCACTTTAAAAGTAAGAAGTGAATAGATCACATTGTTTTTCATTTAAAATTAAAATAACATTTAAGCCCAGTGGGGGAAGCACCTATATTTACAACTTGGATAAATTTCTTTGTTGAGTAGAAAAATGCCTTGAGAAAATCAGTACTGCCTCTCAAATACCAAAATATAATAGCTGGGTATATTTGAGAAGTAGCCACTTGGAGGCAGCTTTTTAATTCTTCATCTTTTACATTTTAAGTTTTTCTCCATGTATTATTTTATCCTTGAAATAACCTCCAGGATAGGTATTTAAAGAGGCCCAGGGAGATTAAGTGACTTGGTCAAGGCCACACAGCAAGTATCAGTACAACTGGGACTAGAATTAGTTCAGTGTTGCATCGTATCAGTGCAGATATATTTACTGAATATATCTTGTGTCTCATGCACTGGGCCAGTTATAAGATCAAAATGATAAATAAGGCACCACATGTGACCTAAGCATCTCTTTTCCTTTTCCCCTTCCGTCAGACCAGAGTAGAGGAAATAACACCAGTGCTTAGGAAACACTGGTTCTCTGAACAGTAATGCATTCCTATGGGGAAAATGAACTGTGTCTTATCTTCCCTGAAGCAGTCCCCTTAGCCAGTCCTACTGATTGGTTCCAAGGTCACATGGTTCCTCAGGAAACAGTATATTAAGAGTTTAGTTACATTCTAATTCAAACCATAGTCCCACTACTTACTGTATGATTAAACAATTTAGGAAACCTCTTAATTCTCAGTGTCTTCATCTTTAAAATTAAGGTAATAAATAATACAGATTTTTAAGGTAGTTATGAGGAATAAATGAAATAATATATGTAAAACATTTAACTTAGTAACTAGCCCATAGTAGTATTTTAATAAATGTTAGTTGTCATTATTATTATTATAGTTACTGTTATCATTGCCATTGCCTAATACTCTGCTGAAATGGGAAGAAAGTTGACATTTGCATTTAAATTGCTTTGAGCCTTACTGATCTAAGGCAAGAGATAGAAGGCATATGCCCTAGGTCTAGCCAGTGACTTTCAAACTTGTTTGATCATGACTCACAGTAAGAAATGTATTTTATATTTATATGTATACATACCCATTCATTTTATATCACAATTCAGGTAGTACTAAGGCACATGCAAAATGTATAATATATACACTAAAACAAAAGTTTTGTGAAACAATATTCATCTGTACCATATGCAGTGCTCATTAGTATTTTCAACTGTAATGTTTAATTTTGAAAAAAATACTGATTTGACCTAGTAGAGTGACTTCCCAAGCCACTAAGGATGATCCTGCAGTTTGGAAAAACACTGCCTGAGACCCTTTGCTGGTGTTAAGTGCCCAGGACATCTAGAAATCATTCAGGAAATCTAAGTAGACCTCACCACCAACAACCAATGCGCTAGTCTAATTCCTTTGGTTAAAGTGACTTCCAGATGGAATTAGAATTCTCAAAGCCCCCTGCTGGCCCCATATCAGTACTGGCCATTTTATCATTGCTGATTTTCTACTAATTGGCCAAAACTTGGCAGTTTTTCATTGATGAGCCCTTCTTTGGGGGAGTCCTTACTATTTTTTGTTTAATACCCCTCTTTTCACTCTTTCAGTGCAAATAATTGGGTTGAAGGTATAATAATGAGTCACAACAGCTCACAATGTATTGGTTTGCAAAAAGTAAATAATCAACAAATTCTTTGAGTGCCTGTATTTCAGGCTGTCAGCATGGATACAAGAATAAACATGATTGGGTGCTTGCCCTCACTAGCACATGTAAACCAAAAAGTACCTGAAACAGGTCTCAATAAATTCAGAAGTTTATTTTGCCAAGGTTAAGGACTCACCCTGGAGACAGGTCTGTGCCTTTCTCCAACAATGATTTTGAGGGCTTTAATATTTAAATGAGAAAGAGGGAGGGTATAGTAATCCACATGTTGCAAGAAAAAAGGAGCAGGTAGGAGAATGGTCAATTATGTATTTGTCTATAAGATAAAGTGAACATACCAGTAGCTATCTGTGGATAAATTTAACCTTTTAACTGTAGCTGTTTGTTTAGGAACAAAAGGAAAAGCAGCTTCTTGTATGTCTCAGCTTTCAGCCTAATTTTTTCCTTTTGGCATAATGAACTGGAGTCCTGAGTTTTTATTTTCCTTTCACACATACAATCTTGTAGAGTGAAAGAATATGCAGATAATCATGATGCAATGTGATCAAAGTTCAAATAGAGCTCCCCAGTTTGGGAGCAGTCAGGAATGCCTTGAAGAGGTACTAACATTGTACCTGGATCTTAAGGGTTACGTAGGAATGTGTCAGGTAAGGAAATGGGAGAAATCATTCCAGGCAATAAGACTAGCGTAAGAAAGTGTGATGTGTTAAGGAAGCTGTATCTCAGAATCAGGAACTACTCAAGTATCACTATCATCATCTTAGTGTCCCATTTTCAATAGGAAAGTTCAAAATTTTGGCAGAAAGGAGAGCAGTCAGCCAACACAGAGGAGGCCACACAGTGTGCCTTGGCCATGTCGTCCCAAGCCTTTGTTCTGTCTTGCAGTCACATTCTCTGTCTGTCATCAGCCAGCACCTCTGCAGCCCTTACTTTCTGACTTCCTTTGGCCACCAGAGCCATCAGTGCCCTTCATTTTCTGCTTCTAAAGAAGTGAAGTGGGAATGAAAACTCACTTCGAATGATTTTTGTTATGTCATATGTTACACAATTTTGCATTGTATAACTTAATACTACTATTAAAGATTGCAATCCTGACTGAATAAATATAAAATCATTTCCTCTAATTGACTTGAGCAATTTGTTTGCTTGGAAAGTGCTAAAACTGCTCACAATTTTTGGTGTGCCATCATCATAAACTCCTTTCTTTCTGTCGGAAAAAATATATTACTCAAATTACAAAACTATTATCTCTAATACTGCCTATCATTTTGGTGCAAGTAGGGATTTTAAGAGACGTCATTACATCAGTCATCACAAGCTGTATTATTAGTGGTATTGGGTATTGTCACAGGGTTATGAATTTTTGCTGCTCATAAGTATTTATGGAAAATAAATGTAATTTCCAAATGGAAAGAGAAGGAAGATAGCGTGGCAATGCTTAATGCTCTACTGCAAAAATATGCCCTTAGTTATTCCAAATGGTTGCTAGAGCTTCATTGTTTCCTGGTGTGATGACCTTGCTCAAAGAACAAATGTGTTGTACAACACACAGCATTCGCCAGTCTCCTTCGATATGAGGACCAGTGTATTCCTAACATTTACACATATACACCCCAAATTCCTTAATTTTATTATATAAATTTGTTTCTGACTGAATGATAACCTTTAAAAGCTTATTCCATTTGGTATAATTTTTTAGTGGCACCTTCTGCTGTGTGCTGTCCATTTCATTGTGCTTATAGTATTTATAAACAGGTGCTGAAATTTCATTTAACAGGTACTCAATGCATCTTTTTTTTTGTGACTGCAGCTTTTTGTTTGTTAATTAAATCTTCTACTTTTATTATATTTACATTTTTCCCCTGTTAATTTTAAAAATTAAGTGTCCTATTCTTCTCTTACACAATCTGCTCTGACATTTGCTACTATATACATTTTATTTCTCTTTCTGTCTTTAATCTTACCTACCAGTGCATGGGTACAGAGATAAATGTTTTACTCAGTCAAATCCCAAATCTTCAGCTAAGGGAAGAGTCCATAATCAAGGTACTGTATTATGTGTCCTGATATGTCACTCTTTTAAACCATCTTCATGTGAAACTACATATGTTACAAGTAATTTTTTTGCATTTGTAAAATTATATCCTTTATTCTCATCTACATTCTGAATTTCCTCCGATTCCATTTACAAAAAAATTAATAATTGCCGTAATGTCTAAGAAAAACTCATAAACTACATAGAAAGATTCATGCAGCCGGGCGCCGTGGCTCACGCCTGTAATCCCAGCACTTTGGGAGGCTGAGGCAGGCAATCACCTGAGGTCAGGAATTTGAGACCAGCCTGACCAAGATGGTGAAACCCCATCTCTACTAAAAATACAAAAATTAGCCGGGCGTGGTGGGGCATGCTTGTGATCCCAGCTACTCGGGAGGCTGAGGCAGGAGAATCACCTGAACCCGGGAGGCGGAGGCTGTGGTGAGCCAAGATCGTGCCATTGCACTGCAGCCTGGGCAACAAGAGTGAAACTCTGTCTCAAAGATTCATGCATGTGAAGCTGAAATGAGCCATAAAAACTTTTCTTGGGAACTGGTCTCTTGACCCCATAAATGCTTATAAAGAGAAAGAGAAGCAGAGGTGACATTATCATGGTGACTTCTGGTCACCTAGAAACATGACTTCAATTTAATACTGGGAAAAGACTAAAGCTTCTCAAACAGGCTTTCTAGATCTAAAGAGGAAAACCCACTTTAGGGAGGCAGTAGGAAAGTCCTATATCCCTGTGACCCCATCACTGAGATAAACACCACAGTTCTACAGGCATGTATGAGGGCCTCTTGATTTGAAGGTGATACAGTGCTAGTCAAATTTGAGAATTAGTGTATGCCTTTGTGTCTGGATATTTGATATTTAATAGTCTCACTTGCATATAGAAATCCTTGATTTTTCTAATTAATATAACTAAGGTCAACTTATCTCACTGAGACTCTTCTAGCATTTTAGCTTGCCCTTTCTCTTAGAAGATATCTGCTTCTGGCTGGGTGTGGTGGCTCACGCCTGTAATCCCAGCACTTTGGGAGGCATGAGGCGGGCGGATCACCTGAGGTTGGGAGTTTGAGACCAGCCTGACCAACATAAAGAAACCCTGTCTCTACTAAAAATACGAAATTAGCCAGGCATGGTGGTGCATGCCTATAATCCCAGCTACTCAGGAGGCTGAGGCAGGAGAATCTCTTGAACCCAGGAGGTGGAGGTTGTGATGTGCTGAGATCATGCCATTGCACTCCAGCCTAAGCAACAAGAGCGAAACTCTGTCTCAAAAAAAATAAAATAAAATAAAGGTATCTGCTTCTGACTGTACATTTATTCATTTATTTTATTTTATTTTATTTTAGAGACAGTGTCTCACTCTGTTGCCCAGTCTGTAGTGTAGTGGCGCTATCTTGGCTCACTGTAACCTCCACCTCTGGGGGTCAAGCGATCCTCGCATCTCAGCCTCCCAAGTAACTGGGACTATAGGCGTTTGTTTTTTGTTTTGTTTTGTTTTGGTAGAGACGGGGTTTCACCATGTTGCCCAGGCTGGTTTCAAACTCCTGGGCTCAAGCAATCTGCCCACCTTGGCCTTCCAAAGTGCTAGTATTACAGGCATGAGGCACTGTGCCCATTACTAAATTTATAATTTCTCATTCTTCACAGATACTGAAAAAAAAAACTATAATATAATCTTGTTTAGAATTACATCATTTTGGCATGATATACAAATATTAATTACAAATCCAGCTTCAGATTTTAGTAGACTTCGAAGTTTCTATTTTATATCTTTAAATGTCATGTGAAATTGACCAAATAAGCAGAAGAATGTTCCTTACTTTTTTCATGAAGCCCTGAGAAATTGAGTAACTCAGCATTTGCCTTGCTAGACTTTATTAGTACCTCCTGCCAGCTTGTTTTGTTTTCAGTGTCAATGTACTGTTTCTACTTATGATCTTAGTATTTACTTTTAAATCCTGAATTTACATCAAAATATAAAATAAGATTGATTTGGGGGGTTTGGTAGGTCATTCTGAGGCTAAGATTCTGTGATTTTGAAATGCTATATTGGATAATGCTTATGTTACAGAAGTAGCAAATGACCATATGACTTATGATTTTTAGATTAATCAACTTGCTATGACCTCTAAAATTGTAGCTCCAGAGCATGCACCTTTTTCCTTAGTCAGTGGTATTCCCACATTAGATTATCTCACTCCATGACTTTGGCTTTCGTGAAGGTGTGTGGGCAAGTCTTCGCTCTAGCACTCGCTTGATCAGCTCTCCAACATCCTTCATTGATGTTGGCGCCCGGCTGGCAGGCAAGGACCATTCGGCCTCCTTCAGTAACAGCACCTACCTACAAAACCAGCTCTTGAAACGGCAAGCAGCGCTTTACATATTTGGTGAAAAGTCGCAACTAAGGGTAAGATTTCTTTTTTCTCACTTAGAAACTTTGTGGATGCACTAGGGCTGTTTATAAAACATGTATCACAAACCAGGTTTGCTAGAATTTTTTTTATAGCATGATTCTTAACCTGGAGTTAATAATCTCAAAAAATTTAGCTCTCCTTTTGAATTTATTTATATATATTAATTTTTATATAGATACATACACATATATACATATGCATATTTATTAGCCACGAAAATAAGTATTTATTCATGACAGTAAAAAATCAACATAAACATTAGGAATACTAGGAAGTGTACATACGAAAAAAGAAATAAGGCTTCATCAGGCTGTGTTTTCAACAGCCTTGATTCAGTTTCCACAGGAATCTGCCCATGGCAAAACAGATAGTTTCGTTGTTGTAAACCTACTGATAAAAAAGGCTACAGAAAGACAGAAGAATGGAGAGAGGAAGACTGTGGTGCCACGTATGGAGGCAAGGCAAGGCCAAGTCTAGATTTTCTGAGTAACACTTGTTAAAACTTCTCAAGGCTATACAGAAAGAGACACATGTCCTAAGACATGTCAGAAAATTCAAAATACTAGATGCTAATCAACTGTATTCTTACTGTTAAGTTGTTGTGCTAAAGAGCTTCACCATGCTGAGGGGCCATAAATTGTAAAGATGGTCTTTTCCTCCAAAAGCAACAATAATTCCTTGAATTTAATGTTTTGCAAGTCACGCATTACAAAATAAATTTCATTACCACGAATAGGTGTATAGGACATGAAAGTTACCTGTTAACTCAGAAATTTCAACGTTTAGTCCAGTGCTCCAGTTGGCACTGGACAACCTAGACAGACCTCTGGCTGAACCATGGAGCAGAAACTGTGAGCAGGGTGCCATTAGCAAGATCCCACATGCTTGGCCCTTAAGACGCCAGTAACTGAGTCATCTCTTCTGGAGCAGGCTGGTGGCTTTGCTAGCTCTTCTCCCACTGCCTGGACTGCTGCAACCACTTAGTCATCAGCCTTTAGGGTAGAGGGCATAAAACTGCTGGGT
Organism: Macaca fascicularis; assembly: GCF_037993035.2. NCBI lineage: Eukaryota > Metazoa > Chordata > Mammalia > Primates > Cercopithecidae > Macaca > Macaca fascicularis. Next base: position 56,012,130 of record NC_088388.1, read on the forward strand.
AATGCTCAATTTTTAAATCTGCATATTTGTCTTCTGATACAGTAAATAATTTTATATCCAGAAAATAGAACACTTTTCTACAGCAATCCAGGGTTGCTGGTGCCAGTGTCTTTTCCAGAGCACAGACTTTCCGTGCTTCAGCACAACACTTACTCGTGATCCGAATCACTCTCCAAGGTTTAGCTCCTTAATACTCCCCTCTGCCATTCTCTTTGCACATGATTTCTCAGATTAGCTGTGTGATCATACGTATTTGAGTAAGAAAGAGTTGGGATGCTGCCTTTTTCCTTCCCTCTCTTTTTTCTTTCTGTCTGTCCTTCCTCAATAAAGTATCATTATTATATATTTTTTAATTTTTTGAGACGGAGTCTCACTCTGTCGCCAGGCTGGAATGCAATAGCATGATCTCAGTTCACGGCAACCTCCGCCTCCCAGGTTCAAGCGATTCTTCTGCCTCGGTCTCCCGAGTAGCTGGGACTATAGGCACGCACCACCATGCCCAGCTTTTTTTTTTTTTTTTTTTTTTTTGTATTTTTAGTGGAGACGAGGTTTCACCGTGTTGGCCAGGATGGTCTCCATCTCTTGACCTCGTGATCCACTTGGCCTCCCAAAGTGCTGGGATTACAGGCGTGAGCCACTACGCCTGGCCAAGTATTATTATTTTTAAAAATGTAATCCCACCATTCTGGCACAGTAGTTGTCAGCAATTTTATGTATTCCATTCAGGTTTTATCTTTTATTCGATTTTGTGTGTAGAATACGGCTCCGTATCTGTCTGATATGTGCCACATTCTAGCTAGCACAATGCCATCCAGTTACAATTCCATACCTTTTTCTCCCAACAAAGAGGCATAAAAGAAAGTCAATAAATTACAGTGAGTTATTCTGAAAATAATCTTGAATTTGACCTTTACCTAGGTAAATTCACATACTTTAATACTTGATTATCGGGAACAAATTCCTTCCAACCTAATGGAGTGTCTCACTACTTTGGTTAGTAACTCCTGGCTTCTAAGATAGGCATACCTAGCTTATGTATAGTTGGGAAATAGGAATCTACCTTTCCTGAAAAGTAAACTATGTTTTGTCTATTATAAGTTTTTAAAAATAATAGAAAGGAACTCATGTATATCACTAGGTTCTTTATCTGAAGCCTTAACATCATGTTTCCATGTCGTATAGTAGTCTCCATAACTATTTTAGTCACTATTCAACCCGTATTGTTGGATGTTTAGGTTTCTTTATCTTCTGTATATAAAATTACAGTCACAATTCTAAGCAAATAGGTTCTTTTGTTTTTTTTTTATTGAGATACCATTCCCAGAGGTTTTTTTCCGATTAGATTATTTCCTCAGAGTAGCTTCCTTAAAATGGAATTATTAAGACAAAGGAAAAATTATAAAATACACATAACAAGATTTACCATCTTAACCATTTCTAAATATATGACTCAGTATTATTAAGTACATTCACGTTGTTGTGCAACCAATCTCCAGAAAGCAGTTTTACTCTTAGAAAAGCAGATGGTCCAGTAGAGTAATTTGGGCAAAATGAAAAGAAAGTGGAAACATTTTGAGAAAATTAATTCATTCTTTGGCATGAAAAGTTAGAGGACTTTTAAATCTTCACAGCTAGGTTATTAAAATGAAATATACCAGTAGGCCATCAGTATAGCATTCTTTAATTACAAATGCAACACTCATACCACACACAAATTCCATATGGATTAAAGATGTAAATGAGAAAGTACTCAAATAAATATAGGTTGATACATATATAATATTAAGTGAAAAAAATGTTATCCCAAAGATAGAAATGAACAAAGCCTTTCATGGTTTTTTTATGTAAATTTTTTTTTTTTTTTTTTTTTTTTTTTTAGGTGGAGTCTCACTCTACTGCCCAGGCTGGAGTGCAGTGGTGTCATCTCAGTTCACTGCCACCTCCATCTCCGGGGTTCAAGTGATTCTCCTGCCTCAGCCTCCTGAGTAGCTGGGATTACAGGTGCCCGTCACCACACCTGGCTACTTTTTGTATTTTTAGTAGAGATGGGGTTTCACCATGTTGGCCAGGCTGGTCTTGAACTCCGGACCTCAGGTAATCTGCCTGCCTTGGCCTCCCAAACTGCTGGGATTACAGGCATGAGCCACCACGCCCAGCCATGTAATTTTTTATTATTGACTTTTAAGAAGTAGGGCCAGGCACAGTAGCTCACACCTGTAATCTCAGCACTTTGGGAGGCCGAGGTGGGCGGATCACAAGGTCAAAAGATCAAGACCATCCTGGCCAACATGGTGAAAGCTCATCTCTACTAAAAATGCAAAAATTAGCTGGGCGTGGTAGTGTACGACTGTAGTCCCAGCTTCTTGGGAGGCTGAGGCAGGAGAATCCCTTGAACCCAGGAAGCAGAGGTTGCAGTGAGTCGAGATTGTGCCACTGCACTCCAGCCTGGGTGACAGAGTGAGAGTCCATCTCAAACAAACAAAAAGTCACCACAATGTTGGTAGTCTTGGGGCAGCAAGAAAGTGATTTTTATTTCTTTCTCAATATTAATCTCTACCTTTTTTCATTTTTATTATGAATATGTTTTACTTGCATAATAAGAAACAAATATGTGCATATCTACAAACTTTAATACATGTACAGTCTGGAACTCCAACAGTGTATTACCTATCCTTTCCCATATACATCTTGGGAAGACTTAGTTTACACTATTGGAGTAGTCATACTGTCCATGTATCGTTAGTTGCTCTTTAAAGTTCCGGGTTCATGGCCTTATAATTGACTTATATTTGGTATTATAAGCTCCATCAAGTTCCAGTCTACCAGTAGTCTCTTCCAGTTCTCAGAATGAGAGCACTCTTAGGCTAAGTAATCTACCTCTAGTAAGGACTAGATTTGCCATTCTAGGCAAACCACTAGACTGTACTGAATGGCTCTTCCCATCAACACTGACACATTGCCATACAAGATTGACTCTTTTGACCCATTGGCAGCCTCTGCAGCTATTTGGCCCCAACTAACTGTTTACTGTTATGCACTGCCCCATTGGAAACATCACTCTTTTACCTATAGCACTTCATCTGCCTGATTCTCTGAATCTTCATCCACAGAACTTCAAGGTAGAATTTGCTTTAAATTGTGAGTTTGTTCCTGTTGAATTTCATGAAATCCGGCAAGTGAAAGCCAGTTTTAAGAAGCTGATGAGGGCTTGTATCCCAAGCACCATCCCTACTGACTCAGAAGTGACCTTCCTGAAAGCGCTGGGAGATTCTGAGTGGCTCCCACAGGTAATGTCTGAAGCAGCTTCTTTCTTTATAACTCAGAGAAACAGAGGCCCAAGTAGATATACAGAACTGTATTTGAGAAAAAAAATACTTGGTTCCCTCACTCACCAACATTCTCCTCCTTCATTGCGTGCCATCAGTAAAGGCCTTTCAGTTTCAGGAAATCATCTGATATAGGAGGTGAGGGAGTAGAAGTCTTGATTGCTGGGTTTTCATCTCTGTGTAATTCAAAGTTTGGTGTCTATAGGACACTAAGGAGAAAATTATTTTTAGATGGAAATTTTTGATGTAGTAAATTTAATCAGCATGTATATATAGAACTCCTGCTCTGTTATCAGTACAGTAAGGATCCAGGGCAGAGGACAACTTCTGCATGACTCCAAGAGCTCTCACCTTTCATTTGTCTGCCTATCCCAGGTCTCTAGATTTTAGATTCACCCCAAACTACCCACCAAAGGCACACTGGATGCCCCCAAGCCTACCTAAGGCTAGAGAAAAAAAACACAGTGTCTGTCTTTCAGTTCAGTCAACTTTGGGATATTCTTTTTTTTTTTTTTTTTTTTTTTTTTGAGACGGAGTCTCGCTCTGCCGCCCAGGCTGGAGTGCAGTGGCCGGATCTCAGCTCACTGCAAGCTCCACCTCCCGGGTTCATGCCATTCTCCTGCCTCAGCCTCCCGAGTAGCTGGGACTACAGGCGCCCGCCACCTCGCCCGGCTAGTTTTTTGTATTTTTAAAGTAGAGACGGGGTTTCACCGTGTCAGCCAGGATGGTCTCGATCTCCTGACCTCGTGATCCGCCCGTCTCGGCCTCCCAAAGTGCTTGGATTACAGGCGTGAGCCACCGCGCCCGGCAACTTTGGGATATTCTTAATGGAACTTTTATTGAGAAATTAAAGGGCCTTGTCTTTAAGCTCCTTTATTTCTTATATTGCCCAGGCTGGTCTTGAACTCCTGGCCTCAAGTAATCTTCCCATCTTGACCTCCCAAAGTGCTGTGATTACAGGCATGAGCTGCCATGCCTGGCCCCCATTATTTGTTATCACCTTGCAGAAATTCCCAGTCCCCTGCCTCCATCTACCTGCAAGCATCCTGCCTCTTGTTTCCCACAGCACATTGGACTAAAAAACAAACAAACAAAAAAAAGGAATGATGTCAGTACCCAGGGCAGGGCAGTGACTGTTCTCAAGATACTTAAACCAAAGAGAAACACTACCACATATACATTTGGCTATAAATGTATCATGCCGTGTTCATTATTATTAAGGCAATTTAGGGTGCTTTGCATACCCATGGAAGGAACTGATCAATACTCCCTTCTGTCCCCAGGCTATAGCCCCAGCTCCAGACAGACCCCACCACCCAACTTAACTGTCCGCGTTTCTGATACGTTCTGTGCTCTGCTCTTTGTAGAAAGTAGACCTGTACCGAAAGTTAGGGACTAAAGACAGTGGAAATAATTGCCCACTTGGGATATTGACATCTTAAAAGTTAACTCTTAAAGCAAATTCTTTTTTTTGACTTTTATTTTGTGTTCAGGGGCACATATATAGGTTTGTTGTATAGGTCAATTGCATGTCTTGGGAGTTTGGTATACAGATTATTTCATCACCCAGGTAATAAGCATAGTACCTGATAGGTAGCTTTTCTATCCTCATCCTCCTGTCACCTCCAACCTCAAGTAGGCCCCAGGCATCTATTCCCTTCCTTGTGTCCATATGTACTCAATGTTTAGCTGCCACTTATAAGTGAGAATATGCAGTATTTGGTTTTCCATTCCTGTGTTAGTTTGCTTCAGCTGTGTTACTGCAAAGGACATAAGCTCATTCTTTTTATAGCTGTGTAGTATTCCATGGTGTATATGTACTATATTTTCTTTATCCAGTCTACTGTTGATGGGCATATAGGCTGACTCCATGTCTTTGCTATTGTGAATAGTATAGCACTGAACATGTGTGTGCATGTGTCTTTATGGCAGAACAATTTATATTCCTTTGGGTATATACTCAGTAATGGGATTGCTAGGTCAAATGGTAATTCTTTTTTAAGTTATTTGAGAAATCACCAAACTACTTTCTACATGACTGAACTAATTTACATTCCCACCAGAGATGTATAAGCATTCCCTTTTCTCCACAGGCTCGCCAGCATCTGTTATTTTTTGATTTTTTAATAATAGCCATTTCTTAGAACGAATTCTGAGCCCAAAAGAATTCAGGCCTGGTGATAGCTATGTTGTAGAAACAGTTACGTGAGGAGCTTCTCATTACTGAGTAGGACATTTGCCTTATTCCTGTGTTTAAAGTAGCCTAGGCCAGGCGCAGTGGCTCACAACTGTAATCTCAGCAGTTTGGGAGGCTGAGGCAGGTGGATCACCTGAGGTTGGGAGTTCGAGACCAGCCTGACCAACATGGAGAAACCTCGTCTCTACTAAAAACACAAAATAAGCCAGGCATGGTAGCGCGTGCCTGTAATCCCAGCTACTTGGGAGGCTGAGGGAGGAGAATCACTTGAACCTGGGAGGTGGAGGTTGTGGTGAGCCGAGACTGCGCCATTGCACTCCAGCCTGGACAACAAGAGCAAAACTCCGTCTCAAAAAAAAAAATTTTTTTTAATAAAAAAAATAAATAAATAAAGTACCCTAGCTCTGTTTAAGATATGGGTTTTTTCATTTTTGTTCTTGTTCAGAGTTGGATTCAAATTGCAAATTATGTCTGATGATCATTAAAATATTTTTTAAAACTAGAATGTTATACATTTGGTTTTAAAATCTATATATTGTTCTCACACCTTAATTGTTTATCAAGGACTTTGAGCCAATTGATGTGGCTTTAAAAACTTAGCAAAGGCCGGGCGCGGTGGCTCAAGCCTGTAATCCCAGCACTTTGGGAGGCCGAGACGGGCGGATCACGAGGTCAGGAGATAGAGACCATCCTGGCTAACCCGGTGAAACCCCGCCTCTACTAAAAAAAAATACAAAAAACTAGCCGGGCAAGGTGGCGGGCGCCTGTAGTCCCAGCTACTCGGGAGGCTGAGGCAGGAGAATGGCGTAAACCTGGGAGGCGGAGCTTGCAGTGAGCTGAGATCCGGCCACTGCACTCCAGCCTGGGCGACAGAGCGAGACTCCGTCTCCAAAAAAAAAAAAAAAAAACAAAACTTAGCAAAACTATAAAAGTTCTTTTCTCATTTCGTACACAGCACAGACAAATCGGAGTTTTTTTTTTGTTTTTTTTTTTTTTGGAGACAGAGTCTTGCTCTGTCACCCAGGCTAGAGTGCAGTGGCACGATCACAGCTCACTGTAGCCTGTATCTCCCAGGTTCAAGCGATCCTCCCACCTCAGCCTCCTGAGTAGCTGGGACTACAGGCAGATGCCACCACGCCTGGCTGATTTTTGTATGTTTTGTAGAGATGGGGTTTTGCCATGTTGCCCAGGTGGTCTCAAACTCCTGAGCTCAAGCACTACTCTCGCCTCAGCCTCCCAAAGTGCTGGGATTACAGGCATTGAGCCACCACGCCCAGCCAGGAGTATCTTTTTTAACATATAATTCATTTACCATAAAATTTATCCTTATGATAAAAGTGTACAACTCAATGCTTTTTGGTATATCCACAACGTTTTGTAACTATCACCACTATCTAATTCCCAAAAAATTAAGAATATCTGAAATAGAACTTACTACATCATGGAAAAACAAATTTTTTTTTTTGAAAAACAAATTTTAAATCCAATAAAATTCATGTGAATTTCCTTCCTTTGCTGGGAAATCCACATAGAATATCTTTTGTACTCTATGGAATTATAGCTCACCTACTTTTGGGGGAATCATGTAATTTTATTTCATTATGTATTGTTTTAAAATGTGTCTACCTTTTTGAAGTGTCATGTTGTGGTTGTTTTTATTGAGATGGGGTCTCACTATGTTGCCCAGGCTGGTCTCGAACTCCTAACCTCAAATGACCTGCCCAGCTCAGCCTCCCAAAGTGCTGGGATTACGAGCATGAGTCACTGCGCCCAGACAAAAGTGTCATTGTTTAATCTTGGTTTGAAAGAACTTTAAGTATTTAAAACATTATGTGGTTCTTTTATCCAAGTGCTTTATCCCTAACTTGTTTGATTATCCAGGGAAAGTAACTCTTTCTGACTTCTGCACTCAGAAAGTGCTTGGTCTAATTGTGTTCTCCTTCCTATCTCTTAGCTTCACAGGATAATGCAGCTGGCTGTGGTTGTATCAGAAGTACTTGAAAATGGTTCCTCAGTTTTGGTCTGTTTGGAGGAAGGCTGGGATATCACTGCACAAGTAAACTATTAGACATATTTTTTGATACTTCATTTTATATTTATATTTCCATTTGGTGGTTTTTAAATTCTTCAGATGAATGTTTTGTATAATGACTAATGTGTTTATGGACAGAGAAAGTCCTGTGTTAAACACCACCTGTTATCCATCAGAAAACTCTGTACCATGAGCTCTTAGCCCCTACGCAGCCTGGAGCTCTGGCTCCAGGCATCAGGCTCTCCCACCCACAGATTTACCATGCAGGCTTGTGGATGGAGCCCTTGACCAGCAGTGTGAGGCATGGACCATCCTTTCTGGGTTTTGTCAGTCCATCCCCTGGCTCTCTGTAAGCCCCACCTTAACCCACTCCAGAGTGAAACGTGAGTTCAGACTACATTAAGACATTAATCTGCATCTGCCAAAAAGTAGAATTGATTTTAACTGATCCTCTGGCCTCTGATTAACTTAGGAAAAGGTTGTTGTCAGCAAACTGGCCAGTTAAGGATTAAAGGCTTAATTCCCTGAAAGTAAACTTGTAGCCAAAATGAATTTGAGCTTTAGTTTTTACTGGAAAGCTTACAGAATTCATTTTATTGGCCATCCTGGAATGGTTAGTGAACAAATTTGCTGTCCAGGTAAATTTGTGAATTAGCTATTATCAGAAGGAAGTGCTTTTATCTTAGTAATAGGACTTTTTCAGAACTAAAATTAATAACAATCCATCCTGTTTGTGCCCTAGGTGACATCCCTGGTTCAGTTACTCAGTGATCCCTTTTATAGGACACTTGAAGGCTTCCGGATGTTGGTTGAAAAAGAGTGGCTCTCTTTTGGTCACAAATTCAGTCAGCGGAGCAGCTTGACCCTCAACTGTCAGGGGAGTGGTTTTGCTCCAGTCTTCTTACAGTTCTTAGACTGTGTACACCAGGTAAGTAGAGCAAGCTTGAGTTGACTTGATGTGAAGGAAACAACACAACATACTAGCACTGATGGAGCACTGCGATGGTGTGCCAGGTACCTTCCTATCATAACTCTGATTAACTCAGCCATAGGACGTGCTGAAATCTTAGCAGTAGACTCCTAGAAATGGAAAAGAAAAAAAATTAGTTGGTTTCTGAAACGAGGACAGCTAAGCTGGCTACTGGGCTTGCCCCAAGTGAAGTAGCCAGCACTCTAAATGACCATCTTCAAAGAAGAGGAGCAAACTTGGGCTTATTACCTAAGAACAAAATCTCTAGGTAATAGGGGTCCTGAAATCCAGCACATGGTCTGCGCAGTTCAGGGGGACCCCAGCTTGTGCCTAGGAACATAAGAGGTAAAGCCTAACCCCTGGAGAAATAATCAGGGCCCAGCCAGACGGACATACAGGCTTGAGAACACTGGTCACTTCTACCACATTGAGAAACCGTGGTACATATACACCATAGAATACTATGCAGCCATAAAAAAGAATGAAATCATGTCTTTTGCAATGACATGGATGTAGCTGGAGGCCATTATCCTAAGCAAATTAATGCAGAAGTAGAAAACCAAATACCTCATGTTCTTACTTATAAGTGGGAGCCCAGGTATATCCATTCAAATGCAGTGAAGGTAGGGGAGATGTGAGTGCTCTAGGCACCCTCCTGCCTTCATCGCAGGCACATCAGATACAGACCTCTGGATGGGACCTTGGTCAGGACTGGGTTTGAGAATTGGATGGCACCAAGTTTGCAAGTTGAAGACTGAATTGGCCTAGGAAAAGCAGACCTATTTCCAGCTTTCATTTGACCATAATCCCAGGGTTGGATGAATGAGTTCTGGCATGTCAAACCTGTCTGTGGGAATGGTGAGCCTCTTTGAAACACACTGGCCTCAAATATCAATTGGAAAGAAAAGTAGAACTATGTTTTCAGGAACCAGAGTTGAAACGAACTCTGATGACACCAAGTTAGTAAGTGGTTACGTTTTATTTTGTTTTTATTCTAGTAATCACTTGATCAGCTTTCCAAATCACTACATAATTTTTGTTAATAACAGCTTTATTGAACTATATATCATACAATTCACCTATTTAAAGTGTTCAATAGTTTTGAATCCATTCACAAAGTTGTGTAACAATTACCACAGTCAATTTTAGAGCATTTTATCACTCCAAAAAGAAACTCCATACTCATGAGCAGTGACTTTCCAACCTTCCGCCCCACACACAGGAAGCTATTTTTTTTTACTGCTCTAATTTACTTATTAACGAAAAGACCTATTGAAGAATTTCATTGATCTGTCCAAGCAGTAACTGGAGGAGCTCATTACAAGGTTAAGCATGTACCTTTAAACTCTTTGCAGCAAATAGTATACTATATTTGTTTTCTGTTTGAATATTGGCCCTTTTATTCATACTCCTTTTGGCAAATAGACAAAGGAGAAGTTTGGAGACCATTGTCTCTGAAACAGAAAGCTTACCTGAGGCCAAAGGAGAGGAGCAAGCATCTCTTCTCACTTCTAGGCAGGTGAAAGCATATGAGTTCTTCATGAAAGCACTTCTTATCTTTTTATTATGCTTATCAATTGGACTAGACTATTTCCTGCCTCCATATACCACCATTACTAACAATTACTAATTTATGTCGACTGCTTACTATGTGCCAGGAACAGTTCTGAGCACTACACATGTTAGTTTAGTTCATCATTCTTTGAATCTTTCGCTGACCCTCACCCTCCCACTTCATTTATATTTCTAATGAGTCAGTATAGACATCTTTGATAGCATCGATAGCACGAAAGTATATTTATTTGTATGTAAGTATTGCCCTCTACTTAATCTGAGAATTCCCAGGAACAAGGACTATGTCACACTAGTCTTCATATCCCTAGTATCTAACACAATTACAGTCTCAGTCTCTGGAATATAATAGACAATAAATAGATAATCTCAATGAATATATGAGAATTTGAAAGACCATAAGTCTTGTTCATGCTCTTACCACCCTCATCAAGACCATCTAGAATATCCTGGCCAGGCATGGTGGCTCATGCCTGTAATCGCAGCACTTTGGGAAGCCAAGGTGGGAGGCTTACGAGATCAAGAGGTCAAAACCATCCTGGCCAACATGGTGAAACCCCATCTCTACTAAAAATACAAAAAATTAACCGGATGTGGTGGCACGCATCTGTAGTCCCAGCTACTTGGGAGGTTGAGGCAAGAGAATCGCTTGAACCTGGGAGGTGGAGGTTGCAGTGAGCTGAGAATCCCCCACTGCACTCCAGCCTGGTGATAGAGCGAGACTGCGTCTCAAAACAAACAAACAAAAAACCCATCTAGAATATCCTAAGTAGAATTGCTGGCATAATCTTCCAAAAACTCAGATACAATCCTTTTATTCCCCTTCACAAAAGTCTTCAAAGCAAACAAACAAAAACCTTCAGTGGCTCCACATTTCCAAAAGAATTACCCTTCCACATATCCAATTTGAATATAATTGGGGGGAACCAAAATGCGCTACAGTAGGTGAATGACTACACAAACTGGGATACATCCATACCATGGACTACTACTCAGTAGTAGAAAGGAATTACTGGCACATGCAACACCTTAAAGGGATCTCAAGGACATTATATTGAAAGGGAAAAAAAAGGCAATCTCAAAGGGTCCAATTGGGTATGATTCCATGTATATAATTTTTTTTTTTTTTGAGACAGAGTCTCACTCTGTCACCTAGGTTGGAGTATAGTGGTGTGATCTCAGCTCACTACAACCTCGGCCTCCCAGGCTCACGCAATCCTCCCACCTTGGCCTCCCAAGTAGCTGGGACCAGGGGTGCACACCACCATGCCTGGCTAACTGTTTGTGTTTCTGGTAGAGACAGGGTTTTGCTATGTTGTCCAGGCTAGTCTTGAACTCCTGAGCTCAGGCGATCCATCCGTCTTGGCCTCCCAAAGTGCTGGGATTACAGGCGTGAGCCACCATGCCCAGCTAATATTTTCATAATGACAAGATCATAAATTATTGGTTGCCAGATTCAAGATAGTAGGGGAGAAGGAAATGAGTGTGACTATAAAGAGGTAGCATGAAAAACAAACCAAATGTCCATCAACCGATGAAGAGATGAATAAATTCTGGCATATTAATTCAGTGGAATACCACTCCACAAAGGGAATGAAATATTAATATTACAAAGACATGACCAATCTTGCGATCATTATGCTCAGTGAAAGAAGCCAGGCAGAAAAGACTATCTACTACATAAGTTTATTTATATGACATTCTAAAAAGGGCAAAACCATAGTGACTGAAAGCAGATCAGTGACTGCCTGGGACCAGTGACCAAGGGAGGGGATGAATCGTCATGCAAACGGCATAAGCAAACTTTTCAGTATCAGGAAACTGTTCTGTATCGTGATTGTGGTGATGGTTACACAGCTGTGTACAGTGACCAACACTAATAAAACTATACACTTAAAGTAGGGAAATTTTATATTTAAATAATACTTCAATAAATCTGGAGGAAAAAATAATAATCTATAATTAGTAAGTCCAACATCTCAGTAAACTAGAGTTCCAGAAAAAGAAAACAGCAGCTACCTTGTTTCTACGGAGAAGAATTTGTCTGGGGCCCCAGAAAGTACTTGCAGGTCTGCCTGCTTGCTTTCTGGAGACGGGGCAGGAAATAGGTCCAGGGAAATCCCAGTTCAGTATGCAGACTTTCGTTTTTTCCATGCTATTTTCAGTGTCTCCTAAGTCTCATCACTAACCCAGTTGTGTCTGGTGTTCCCAAGTCTAGAGCTTATCAGGTTTGTTTTTTTGTTTGTTTTTCAGAAAATAAACCTCTGATCTGTTGCTCTGAAAAGAGTAATCATATGACTACATGGAGTGGGAAAGGACCTGGGGTCTACGTACTGCCTCCATAGACTTCTAGCTAGTCCCATGATAGCCTCCATTTCACCCCTGCAGTACTCAATACTTGGGCCTCTGTGCCCTGAGCCTTTATGGGTTTACCTTAACAGCAAATTGTTACCTTCTCAAATCGTTTTCCTCCTGGTAGGGATCCCAATATAGCTTCTCCTCTTCTATCATTTACTGCTATTCTTCCTTCTATTTTCCGTCTTTCAAAAATTTGCTGAATTGCTTTGGCCCAATACTGTGTCTCCTCCCATTCTCCCCACTCCCTTTTGGGTTTTTTTACCTCTTAAAAATTCCTTTAATGGGGGCGGATTCCAGGGGAATGAGCTTGTACAGCCAAATTTGGCTTAAGTTAAATGTACTACTTAATATGTTAAATCTCTATGTTCAACTTGCAGAATTCTGCACACCTAAACACTAGGGTCAGCAAAATAATCCACCCACAATCAGTAAGAGAAAGGAGGTTCCCATGTAAGACATGCTATCCTCAAAGATGGGAGCATCATTATCTCCCAAGTACAATAATGCTTACTTGCAATGAAATTCTTCTATTTTATTATTGGGAATGGGGCTCAGGGCGGGAGGAGTGGGAGAGGTCTAGATGCTGGAAGGTAACCTATATTCTGTGAGTATCCCTTAAGCGGTATGATTAAAGCAATTTAACATACACTAAGATGTAGCATAACTTACATTCCCATTATCTTTAGAATACATTACAATAGATGCTAAAACTACAAAATGCTAAGTTAATTAAAACAATTTGGGGTATATGTTTAATTTCTGCTGTTTTATTTACTAATCAGCTGAATTTAAGATTCATTTGGGTTTCTTTTTCAAGTAAAGAGTTAAAATTCAAATGTTCTATATAAACCAGTTGATTGTGAAATCAAAAACAGAAGTTAACTTTTAATTAAAGTTCGATTATTTGTAGGTGAAAGCTTCACAAACTGTAAAAAGTAGCATTGTTCAGGATCTAGAGACCCTATTAGTATGATTTCAAATCTGGCTGTGCCAAAGTAAAATTTTTAAAATTAAAACATAAATTTTTAAGAATTTGCCTTAATCCTCCTTTCACTTAATACCTCATACGTAATAACCTAAGTGCAGACAAGTCATAGCAAAGCAAGCATATGACCTTAATTGCAGTAAGTAAAGCATGCTTGGCTACCAGAGGTATCAGCTTTGGTGATGCAAATTATTTTGTGCTGAAAAGGGATTGTTTATTCACTCAAAAACAGAGGAATCTAAGAAGACTATAGTTAACAAATAGTTTTTCTGACTCTTGCTGACTTAATTATAAGGTAGTGTTTCATCATCTTTGACATACGGTTTTAGGCATTAGAAAATGCCTTCTTTGAATGCCTTTCAAGTGAACACTAGCGCTTTACATGACTCTGGCTTTTACCAGATAATTCGAATTAGTGCGGCCCTCAGTCTCTCAGGGACACACAACCCGGCTAGGCCCAAGAACATCAAAAAAATAGGTTCAAAATTACACAGCAGCAAGTGAAGCTTTCCCAGATGGAATATGTTCCCTGCTTACTAACCATTTCTAACATTGAATGCCAAAAGGCAGTCCATGGACATATGCCTAGACTTGTCCATTAGTACTAATAAAGTTACAAGAAAACAGATGAAGCACTGATCTTAAATTAGAACTGCCTCATTGTATAAAAAGCCATTGTTTATGCCAGTATATCCAGGTGTCAAATGAATTATAAATGCTAGCTCACTGTTTCATAATAGCAACATCTGGCAGATTTTTTGCTTCTAAAACAAATTGGCTTAGTTCAAATGATATCATTATAGGACTTCCTTTTCTTAAAATAGTTGAGCCAAATTTTTAAAAACTCCAATATACAAGGATTAAATTTTTATGTAAAATTTCCTTTAAAAATATAATACCAAGAGAAAACCATATGAATTGTATGAATAAAAACATGAAGAAAGCATCCCCTTTATTCTGGCATTAGAGTAAATCTTTGAGGGCATCTTAGAACTTTTTCAGGATTTTTGACTTTGATTTCAAAGTTTATTCAAATTGTAAATTGATTCAGTCTGGTCTGGCTCTATGTGATTCTCCTCATGGTTACCTTATGATAGCACTATGCTAGGTCCGACCCCAAAGAGAAAAGCTATTTGCCTTTTGAAGATATGAGCCTTCCTTGTGAGCACATATGTGAGCTGCTAAGCTGCCGGCACACAGGATGGTTATTCTAAAATTTATCCATTAATATTGGCAAAATAGCTGTAGCTGATGGATTCTTGGTATATTCAAGAGTTTCTGCTGTCTGCTTCCTATTCAACTGCAAACTGGCAAAAATGAACATAATCCAATCTGTTTTATAACAAGGCAATTTTGCATCAAAGCTTAATATTTAAGGCCATATAATATGGAAGGATATAACACAAAGTACACAATTAATGTTTGTTAAATCTTAATCTGTGAATACAAAAATTAATATTAGGTACATACTGCTCTAGGGTCTGTTTAACCCTATCCACAGTTTTTCACGTGTTGATGTATAGTGTCTCTTATAGCTCAATATTTATAATTCTGAAAGCAGAATCCAGTTTTAATGTATTAAATTTTATTTCCAAAATGTTGATCTTTCCAGGGATTTGAGTCATAGCTTATTTTTATGGGCCTTTAAATTTTACAAAGTACTTAATGGCACATGGGCAAAAAACAAGACCCTATAAATTCATGTTGCTCCAAATTCCATTTCAGATTCTCTTCGTGTAAATAAGTGAAGTTGGCAAGTTTCACTCCATAACGGAAAAACAAAACTAAAATGCTTCATGCAGTTTAGTCTTTTAAATCTATCTACCTTTTAACCTGCAACAAAATAAATACAAAATTATTTTGAACAACAAAATACAGATGATGCCTGTGAGAGGTCTAAAACTCTGTTCATCACCATACTTAGGGAAATGCTGACACAGAATTAATTTACTAGCTGAAATACCTATCATTCCCAATTCTATATAATATAATAAAGCTACATTTATTTGAAGCACATTGCCTTTAGGCCCCCAAAATCTTGTGGCCAACAATAAAGAAAACTAATGAAACCAAAAGCTGTTCTTTGGGAATATTTATTGATATAAATATTTGTTGATATAGCTAGAGATAAACCTCTAGCTAGACTGCTTGAGAAAAAAAAGACACAAATTACTAACACTGGAAATGAGAAAGATGACGTCACTACAGATTCTACAGATATTATAAGGCTGATCCCGGGTATGGTGGCTCACGCCTATAATCCCAGCATTTTGGGAGGCCAAGGTGGGATCAGTTGAGCCCAGGAGTTCAAGACCAGCCTAGGCAACACAGCAAGACCCCACCTCTTAAAAAAAGCAATAAATAATTTGTTTTTAAATCCCTGTTAAACAAATGAAAAGACAAATCACACAGTGGGAGAAAATATGTGTAAACCATATATTTGCTGAAGAATTTATCTAGAATACATAAAGAAACCTTAAAATTCAATAATAAGAAAACAACCTTTTTTAAATTTGAGATGGAGTCTTGCTCTTTCCCCCAGGCTGGAGTGCAGTGGCAAAATCTTGGCTCACTGCAACCCCACCTCCCAGGTTCAAGCAATCCTTTTACCTCAGCCTCCCAAATAGCTCGGATTACAAGTGTGCACCACTACGCCCAGCTAATTTTTGTATTTTTAGCAGAAATGGTGTTTTGCCATATTGGCCAGGCTGGTCTCAAACTCCTGACCTCAAGTGATCCACCCACCTCAGCCTCCCAGAGTGCTGGAATTATAGGCATGAGCCACTGTGCCAGCCAACAACTTATTTTTTTAAATGGGCAAAACATTTGTACTGATTTCACCAAAGATATACAAATAAGCACATGAAAAGATACTTGACATCACTCTTCATTAGAAAATGCAAATTAAAATCACAAGAGTCTAGGTGAGTTCCATTGGCAAAGAGGAAAAGAAGCCAATGAAGTGGACAAACTGTGTCACTGGGGTGCAGGACTCAATGGAGAAAGTATGATTTTACTTGCTTCCTAGAAATCTAAGCACCAGTAAGAGTTCAGCCATCTCCTCATTTCTTCATACATGATGGAAGAAAGACATCTCAGAAAATTCCTTATTTTTCTTAATGTCAGATTCTAAACATAGTATCTAGGTACTAATCAACCCAGTCTTGAGGTCTATCTGACTTTTCTTTTCCACCAAAGAAATGCTTACATGCTTGTTACTTTATTGCTGAAGAGTAAAACAAATTGCTCAGCATCTTCTCTTCCACTTCCAGTAGACCTGATCATTAACCCCAGTTTGGGGGCAGATTGTTTTTCAACCCCAAACAGCAACTGGAGGTGCTCCTGTGGCACACAGGAGGACACAAGCATAGTGCCCCCAGGTGTATACACCTTGATGCTCTCCCCAAGCACCCATTCCTGTCCCAGTGGAGTGGGTGCAAGAGGCCTCGGAAAATTGTCTAACCTTTCTAGCATAATTGTAGAGGGCTTGTAGTGAGGCCAATATACTGGGCTATGAAAGCATTTTTTGACTGTAAAGAAATTTCACTTTTAATCTGAGTCTATGATCTCTCTGAAATGCCTGTAAGTTCAACTTAAGATCATATTTATTATCATTTCCATTCTACTTTTACCTCAGAAGTGGTTCTTCAAAATTGTATTCCTGAGTAGATTAAATATCAGAATAATCAAGAAAAGATACAAGTATGTATGAGGCATGTGGTTTCTGTGGAGAACAGTCATTGAGAGAAATGTTGTTTTGAGGCTTTAATAAAGAGTTTTTTTTTTTTTTTGAGACAGAGTCTCGCTTCGTCGCCCAGGCTGGAGTGCAGTGGCGCAATCTTGGCTCACTGCAAGCTCTGCCTCCCAGGTTGAAGCCATTCTCTCGCCTCAGCCTCCTGAGCAGCTGGGACCAGAGGCACCCCCTACCACACCCGGCTAGTTTTGTTTTTGTATTTTTAGTAGAGAGGGTTTCACCATGTTAGCCAGGATGGTCTCGATCTCCTGACCTCGTGATCCACCCGCCTCAGCCTCCCAAAGTGCTGGGATTACAGGCGTGAGCAACTGTGCCTGGCCCTTGAGGCTTTAATAAAGATTTTTAAAAGAGATTTTAGAACATATTACAGACTGGATCAGTGGAAAGAACTCTTCCTTCCCTAGAAACAGTGAGCGAGGGGCTGACCTGTGACTACTGAAGATTTATTCCAAGGGCTGTTGGGGCAGTTGCCCTTGGAGCTCACCCTGCCTGAGCACACTGCAGATTTCTCCTCCCCGGACTCAGATGGTAGGGAACCAAGTTCCATCCTCAGTTTCCCTGTCCCCTTCTTCTGTACCAGCACCCACAATCTGAGTCACCCCCCTGTCCACCACTGGCCCCTTGGGGTGGGGCTGTTGATTCCAAAGCCACAGCTCAGACTGGAGAGCTCTGTATGGCATTACAGGACAGGTTGAGGGGGAAACTTGAGGTCTGAGCAATGCTTAAGGAAGGAGCCAGGAAGGCCAGAGAACCAGGCCTAGTGGAGAGTCAAACCCAGGGCCTTCTTTGCTGTGCATAAGTATTAGTAGGGGCAAGCATTTGAATGAGAATTGCTGTATTAAGGGACATGGTTGACTACTGAGACACACATAGAAGGCTAACAAAACAAGGAAATAAAAGGTATTTTTTAATATTGATCCTTAATTATGTGTCAGATCTGCTTGTTTTATTGTAACTATAAACTATTCAAGTTTAGCCTTTATCATTTTTTCATTCATTCATTCAGAGACAGGGTCTCACTGTGTCACCCAGGCTGGAGTATAGTGGCACAATTACGGCTCCACTGCAGCTTCAAACTCCTGGACTCAAGCGATCCTCCTCCTCCGCCTCCTGAATAGCTGGGGCTACAGGCACGTGCCACCACACCTGATTAATGGTTTTAATTTTTGTAGAGAAAAGGTCTCACTGTGTTGCCCAAGTTGGTCTCAAACTCCTAGCCTCAAGAGATCCTTCCACCTTGGCCTCCCAAAGGTGCTGGGATTACCGAGTGAGCCACCGTGCCCAGCCAGTTTTTATAATTAGTTGCTCATATTACATGATCATAGGAAACCCATGATTTCTTATCCCTTCATTTTCACTGAGGAGAAAACTCATACTTAATACAAATGCTTGCAGTTCTAAAAACCTGGAGTATGGCACACTACCTAGCTATTCAGAACCATGTCCCATGGAAAGCTCTGCTGTCCTGTGGAGATCTGATGCAACAGGAAGGCATTGGCTCACATCAAGGAAGCAGTTTCATGGTTTGCAGGCCTACTGCATAGGAGTCAAACTTTTTTAATGCATCTTCCTAAAATCTATTTTATTTTGCATTACTTGCAAGCTAAAATTTTAGTTCAATTAAAAAGCCAATAAGAAAATGTAGGAAAAAAAGCCCTTTAATCATCACAGAAAACCAGGTTCCTAACCAGATGATAAATTTTGATAAATCAATGTCCAGATCATAACTTTAAATTCCCATTGGTCCACTGGACAGTCAACATACTACACACATGCCTGCTCACTCTGGCTGACCCAGCTGACTGACTACAGGGCCGTATTGCCAAATTAAACTTGGAGGAGAACGCTGACTTTTAGACAGCTTGCCTTAGTGTTCATTTGAACCAGGTTTTAAGCAAGTGCAGTTATGACTGGAACTTATTTCAACCAAACAAAATTTTCTAGCTGGTCATGAGAGATTGTTTGAGCAATATAGAGGTGAGATTGCGAGGCGGGCTGGGGAGTTTCACAGGATCATCAGCCTACCCTCTGCCAACGTGAGATGGCTCCACAGTCTGTATACGGTTTGCCTAAAGCATGCTATGGCTCAATGACCATTCTAAGCTTTGCCCAGCCTTCTACCTCCCATGTCATTCACTCATTCCTTTTCCTGTGCCCAGTGACCTCACTGCCTAATTTACTGATGAAAAATTAGAGCTAAAAGGTATTAGCTCCTGCCTTTTCCCTTGGCACTTGAACTGTCTTTCTCTTGCCTACCTTTCAGCCCTCCCTGTTTCCAAAGCTGTTCCCTAAATCTGGGCCCAAGCCTCATTCATTCTTGCTTTCCTAGGATCTTATTATCTTAGTTATTAGCTAACAAATTTTTCTAAAATGTGTTCTGTTGGCTCCTTCTGGATTGCCTTCAGACACACACACATTTCTTTTGACCAGAAAACATCTCTTGCTGTCCCCTTAAGCCACCACCTTCTCTTCTCAATCCTTTTCATTGCTAAACTTCTGTAGGAATAGCTTTCCTTGTTGTATGTCACACTATTACACCACAGTTACCTGGAAAGCAAGAACCATAATTTAATATATATCTATCACGTGCCAAGCACAGTATAATGTAGTGAGTGGGGTAGAGACTTTGGAGCCTAATAAGCCAGGGTTAAATTTGGGCTCGCTAATTACTGTTTAATATCATCGGGTAAATGTCTTAATCTCGCTGATCCTTTGCTTTCTCAATTGTAAAGTGGAGATAATAATGCCTCTCTTGCTATACATAGAGATTAAATGAGATTATGTTTATTAAAAAAAAAAAAAAAAAAAACCTCGTCTGGTGTCTGGCACATAGTAAGTACTTGGAAAAGCTGGTTCCCTTCCCATCTCTACTCATGGTAGGGATTCAGGTATTTGTTGAGTGAATGACTGAATGGTCTCCTGCATGTTTCAGTTGAGCCTTCAGTGGCCTGGCATCCCTTTTTGTCTGTTTGATTCTTACTCTATTCTTTGCCTTGTGTGTTTCAGGTTCACAACCAGTATCCAACTGAGTTTGAATTCAATCTCTATTACTTAAAGTTCTTGGCTTTCCATTATGTGTCTAATCGCTTTAAAACATTTCTCCTGGATTCAGACTATGAAAGATTAGAGCACGGTATGTGTTTGTATGCCCTTGTTTCATCTTTTTTGTTGGTTCTGCATGTTTTTAATGAAAATTCTAATAATGTAACTACTCCCAAGAGTGACAAGCTGAGTTAAGGTTTAACTCTGAACTATGAATGTAGAGTGGATAAGTGGCCAAATTCTGAAATTATGTACCATGTTAGCTCTTAGCAGGCGGTCATTCCTATAGCATCTTTGTAAAATTAAAATGTTTATTATTGTGATACCTCAAAGTGATCACACTGTTTGAGAAGGAACTTTGACTCATAGTTTTTCCAATCCTGATGCACTCTGGTAGGAAGGGTGCCTGCCCTTGGAGACAGCTTGAATAGCAGCTAAGACACTGTGGTCTGGACCAAACAGACCAGGGTAAAATCCCAGCACCAACTGAGTATTTTGGGGAGGGGTTAAATGCCTCTCTGAGCCTCAGTTTCCTCATCTTTAAAACGAGGACAGTGATACTATCCCACCTGTCAGGGTCATGATGATCACATGAGAAAATAGTTGTGAACTCTTCACACAGTCACTTAGCCTCTTAGCACAGTCACTACTGCATAGTAAGCACTCAGTAAATTTTAGACATCGCTAGCATTATTAATGATAGTGATGAACTATTTTTTTAATAGCAGTGATAGTTGTAATGAGTAGATTCTGAAAGTCAGCCCTGGTAAAAACATTTCCCAAGGGGATTTTACATTCTTTTGTAACTGTTACAGGGGGAAAGGAAACACATGACTATTTTTGTTAAGACAAGCAAACAAAAATCAGCCCTGTTCAATGTATTATATGCACTCAGTATCATAAAGAGAACTCTTAATTCCAAAAAAATATTTACTGATGTTCTCAGTTTGAAATCTGAAATCAGGAAATACTGCTTTCCAGGGCATCCTATTGAAATTGTCTAGTATGATATTTCATACTTTTGATAAGGTAAAGAGCACTGGTGAGACCATTTCCCATCCTATTTATACTTCCAGTCCTTTGTTAACTCATGGAATTGTTATTCTTCACATCACAATCAGAAACCTTAATTTCTAAAGCATCTGCATACTGCTTATTGGGAAGGTAGTAAGTATAGTTGGTTACAACTGCCCCAGGCCTGATCTTTTTTTTTTTTTTCCTTTTTTATTGAGATTGAGTCTCACTTACTCTGTCTCCAAGGCTAGAGTGCATTGGTGCAATCTTGGCTCACTGCAACCTCTGTCTCCCAGGTTCAAGCAATTCTCCTGCCTCAGCCTCCCGAGTAGCTGGGATTAAGGCCCGTGCCACCATGCGCAGCTAATTTTTGTATTTTTAGTAGAGACAAGGTTTCACCATGTTGGCCAGGCTGGTCTTGAATTCCAGGCCTCAAGCAGTCTGCCTGCCTTAGCCGCCCAAAGTGCTGGATTACAGGCATGAGCCACCGCGCCTGGCCAGGTCTGGTCTTAAGTGGACTGACCTATACCTACAGGGGTCACCATATCACTCAGCTTTATCACTGAAAGGAACAACATGTACAAATATTGGTGGGAGTAAAACGCAGGTATTTGCCTCCCTGGAGTAGTTGTGTTTTTTGGGGGTTTGTTTTTTTGTTTTGTGGGGTGGGGGGGTTATTTTGTTTTGTTTTGCTTTGTTTTTGAGGCAGGGTCTCGCTCTGTCTCCCAGGCTGGAGTGCAGTAGTGGCAGGATCTCGGCTCACTGCAGCCTCTGCCTCTGGAACGCAAGCCGTCCTCCCACCTCAGCCTCCTGAGTAGCTGGGACCACAGGCACGTGCCCCCACGCCCACATAATTTTTTTATTTTTTGTAGACATAGGGTTCTGTCATGTTGCCCAGGCTAGGTTTTTGGTTTTTTAACAAAGCAGTTTGTTTTGCTGAATTAAGCTGATCAGCAAATTACCTTAGCAGCATGCAGATGTGGCCAAAGACCAAGGCTTCTCCTATAGCAGATGACTGTTCTCTTCATTAGAGAAGCAACAAGGTCTAGTGCAGTGGTTCTCAGACTTGACTGAACATTATAATCACCTGCGGAGCTTTTAAAACTTCTAAGGTCCAGGCAACATCCCCAACCACTGAAATCAGAATCTGTGATGGTAAGGCCCAGGCATCAAGAGCTTTTAAAACTCCCCAGGTAAGGCCAGGCACGGTGGCTCACGCCTATAATCCCAGCACTCTGGGAGGCCAAGGCGGGTGAATTGCTTGAGGCCAGGAATTCCAGACCAGTCTGGCCAACATGGCAAAACCTCATCTCTACTAAAAATACAAAAATTAGCCAGGCGTGGTGGCATGTGCCTATAATCCCAGCTATTTGGGAGGCTGAAGCACAAGAATTTCTTGACCCCAGGAGGCAGAGGTTGCAGTGTCCAGCCTGGGTGACAGAGTGAGACCCTGTCTCAAAAATAAAGAATAAAAAATAAAAACTCCCCAGGTGAGCCTATTATGCTGCCAAGTCTGAGACCCACCACTGGTCCCACAGGTAGAGCCATAGATCAAGAGTCAGAAAATGTCAGTAACTTTGGGTAAATTACTTCATCTGTTTCCGCATCTGAAAAACTAAATAGCCCTGCCTATCACACAGGGCTGTTGAAAAGATTAAATAAAATGATGCAGATAAAAGGATACATTTGGTATATATTGGAAGATTGTCATGATTATTGGAAAATATAAGCATTTCCATCCTATGAAACACGTTTCCTCTTAAAACTCAAAAACACAGGCTGGGTGCAATGGCTCACACCTATAATCCTAGCACTTTGAGAGGCTGAGGTGGGCAGATTGTTTGAGCCCCGGGGAATTCAAGACCAACCTGGGCAACATGGCAAAACCCCATCTCTTCAAAAAAAAAGAAAAAGAAACGCACAAAAAATAGCTGGGTGTGGTGGCATACTCCTGTAGTCTCAGCTGTTCAGGAGTCTGCGGTGGGAGGATCACTTGAGCCCAGGAGGTCAAGTCTGCAGTGAGCCAAGATCACACCACCGCACTCCAGCCTGGGTGACAGGGTTGAAACCCTGTTTCAAAAACAACAACAAATAAACATGCATTTCAAATCCTAGAATGTCATTGCCGAAGGCTCAATAGAAATCATCTACCCAGCCTCCTCTCTGGATGTTAGGCCACCTATCTAATCAGCATCAAAGAAGCCTGGTTTTGTGTCCCTAGTCCAGGCTAGGTTGCCTACTTGAGGTCGGTTCCTTCTTGTGTGCTGGTAGATGCACTCGTTATCAAGTCTACAGTGAAACCTTGTTTAGGAACAGCTGTGGTAGCTACCCTGTATATGCCAAGATGATAAAGTAAGTAATCTCAACCACTGCTGGTAGAATTCATCAGTCATAATTTTTTTTTTTTTCCTTGAGCTGGAGTCTCACATTGTTGCCAGGCTGGAGTGCAGTGGTACAATCTCAGCTCACTGCAGCCTCCACCTCCTGGGTTCAAGTGATTCTCCTGCCTCAGCCTCCCGAGTAGCTGGGATTACAGGTGCCCGCCACCATGCCCGGCTGATTTTTGTATTTTTAGTAGAGAGAGATTTCACCATGTTGGCAGGCTGGTCTCAAACTCCTGACCTCAAGTGATCCGCCCACCTCAGCCTCCCAAAGTGCTGAGATTATAGGCGTGAGCCACCGTACCACGCTGAGTCATAATTTTTAAGATCTTTAGCAGAAAAACTTAAACACAATGAATTATCCTGTGTCCTAAAAGTTTAATATGTTGATTATTACATACTGGATTATGGGGTTGTAATTTGATAGTATTTGGCACTAGCTGTCTGATTTGGACTGTGATAGTATTTGGCACTAGCTGTCTGATTTGGACTGTTTTTAAGATGTTCCTTATATGTGTACATGTTGCCCTAAGCCAGCCATATGGATATTGTAAGAAAAGTCCACTGGACTTGGTTCCAATTACAAGGTGTTACAATAGCCCTGAGGAACAGAGGGCCAGGTATTGCATCTCCTCTTCTGCTTTCAGCTCATTCTCTTTCTGTCTACAAAGGTGCCTAGAGCCTATTTCAACTGGGGCTGACTACCACACAGCCTTTCAGTCTAATCCATGCCTCAAGGTGCCAAATGGAGCAATATACAAGGTGGCTGTCCAAATCTTACTGCGACCCCTAGAGCAGTCGCAACTTTGGACATTGGAGTCACTTGAACTTTTAAAATAACTAATATCTTGGGCCATCCCCAGAGATTCCGATTTAATTGGTCTGAGGTGAGACCTGGGCATTGGGATTTTTTTAAAGCCCTTGGTTTTTCAAATGTACATCCAAGGTTGAGAACTACTGCACTGGACCCTGCAGTTAAAAGGTAGAGAAGAAACTGTTAATTAGTCTTAGGGGCCCCACATATTATGAATTTCATGCCATCTGGGGCTTGAGACATTTTTTTTTATATATATATAAACTGGTAAAATGCATGTTGATTTTGACTGAGTCACTTCATTCCAAGCAAGATACCACTGCTGAGACACCCTTCATGGCCTTTTAAAGAACTACTTTTTGCCTCACCCCAACACATTTTCCTCCCTATTAAAAACAAAGTGGGCTCATGTTAGTAATAGATTGACTATTTGAAAAAGGTATAAAAGTTCTGTTTTTATTTTTAAATCACCCAAGGACACAGACTACACCCTTCTGTCATCTAGAATCTCAGTAACCATGATCTGTGGTATATATAAACTCCTAAACAAGAAAACACTTTAAACGGCTTCATAATAAACAGCCAACAACTTAAAAGAGAAACATAAAATTATGGTTTTTACTGAGCTTCATCGAATCAACTCTGAAGTCCTTCCATTTTCTCTTGAAAACTATAGACCGCCTCCTGCATGGACTTCTTTGAATCTAGATATAGATGCAGGAGGAGGGTTGGAAGAGTCATGATTGATAGACTGCTGGTTGCTGAGGCAAACTTCATCAGATGTTTCCTCCATCTGGATTTGTTTGCCTATAGCTATGAAATTCATTCCTGTCTTTAGCTTTGCAGTTATTTTCTAACGTTTTTGCACAAATGTTGCTATTTTTAAAGCCATAAAAAAAATCCACTTTTTTATCTGCTACATGCATCATACTTTTTTTTTGCAAAGTGTTAAAATTTATTGAATTTTGTTTTGTTGGATTTTTTTTAACTTACAGGAACTTTATTTGATGATAAAGGAGAAAAGCATGCCAAAAAGGGAATCTGTATTTGGGAGTGTATTGACAGAATGCACAAGAGGAGTCCCATTTTCTTTAATTATTTATATTCACCATTGGAAATAGAGGTAGAGTAAGAAATCATTTATGTTTCATTTTCTGAAATTTTGTGTTAAGGTTTTCCTTAGTTTTAACATATATAAGCTGTTTAAGCTTTTTATAAACATTGGACTAGGTTTCATACCAAAAAGCTATGTCAAAGTTTAGATATTATAGTTTTGGGTTGTGACACAAATGGAGACTGTTCCCTAAATTCTTGCCACAAAAATTAAGAGCTGGCTCCCAAAACCTAGAAGGGAAAACTTCTAGAGAATCAAAGCAAGACAACTTTCCCCAGAAAGAAAGAACTAACAGAATTTGAAATATCAACAGGTGGTCTAAGCTGAAAAACCTTAAAATACTTTAGAAAAAGTTTCTTTAAGTCTATCTGTACCAAAGCCATGGAAGGACCCCTATAGGAAGCAGAGATGTTTGGAGCTGAGCCCAAGAAGGATAACATATCTCAAGGCAACTGTGCCGCACCATGCACATCTACATAACACACGCCCTGGAATGGAACAGATTGGTCTGATAAGCAGTTCCACCATTACTTAGGGCCAAGAGAGGTCCCTCCCCTGGGCCCCAATCATAGAACCCTAGTCTGGCCTTCCTCCAGCTGCATCCTCCTCATGAGGTGAGGAGTACAAGAAACCAAAGGTACATGGTTAGATGCCCCTCCTTCATCTAAACCATGCTCTGTCTGGGCACTTCAGAATTCTTTGCCCAAATTCAGGCTGCTCACCAGGCTACTTCTCCAAGTCAGTCTCCTATGTTAGTACATGGACCCCAAGGCCCAAAGAATGGCAAAAAGTAGCAGGTTTGACAGAGTGGACAGAGTTTGACTTTCTGGGCTGGGGTATACATAATCATTCATGTAAGACCCTTAGAATAAAGATAGGGGTGGGAGAAGAAGAGAGGCCCAGGACAGGGGGCTGGGGCCAGCTCTCCCAGTGCCACCACTTGTTAGTATAAAATTCTGAGGAATCCAAGAATTCTCTATTGAACTTGACCTTCTAGGTCATTAGGAAGTTACATTTCTCAGTGTAGGAGGGAGGATTGGAAGATGTTTTATTTAATAATTTATCTTGATGTATGACTTTTAAATTAAGATTTAGACATATGGTATTTGAACTCCATTCATACTCTTCCTCCTCTGGACTCTACAAATGTTAGGGGTTTGCCTGACAGTGAGCTTGGGGTACTTTGGGGTCAAGATGAAACTATATTTCTGTTTTAACAGGCTCTAAAGCCCAATGTAAATGTCTCCAGCCTCAAGAAGTGGGATTACTACATAGAAGAGACCCTGTCCACAGGCCCTTCCTATGACTGGATGATGCTAACCCCCAAGCATTTCCCCTCCGAAGACTCTGACCTGGCTGGAGAAGCTGGGCCACGGAGCCAGAGGAGAACAGTGTGGCCATGCTATGATGATGTCAGCTGTACTCAGCCCGATGCTCTCACCAGCCTTTTCAGTGTAAGTCAACTGTAGACACACACCTGGGGCACCAGGGGCCCTGGAGGCACGAGGCCAGAGGAACCAGGCTAAGTTAAGAATGGTTTACAAACTTCTGAACATGGCTCTGCTTACTCTGGGCTAGGGTTATGGTAGCACCCTCCGTGTATGAAGAAACCAGATTTGCTTCCTATCATCAGTGGGGAACCAGGCTTCACTACTGGAAAAGAGTCTCAATAAAAGTGATTTTCCCCAGCACTTTGGGAGGCCGAGACGGGCAGATCACGAGGTCAGGAGATCGAGACCATCCTGGCTAACACGGTGAAACCTCGTCTCTACTTAAAAATACAAAAAACTAGCCGGGCGAGGTGGCGGGCGCCTGTAGTCCCAGCTACTCGGGAGGCTGAGGCAGGAGAATGGCGTGAACCTGGGAGGCAGAGCTTGCAGTGAGTGGAGATCACGCCACTGCACTCCAGCCTGGGTGACAGAGCAAGACTCTCAGGAAAAAAAAAAAAATGATTTTCCAGCATTACAAGGAAGCAATCAAGCAAATGGAGCAATTTACTCCTTCCGGCAGCTTCCCAGCTGTTTCAGTTGCCTGAACAGCCTTAGTCAGGCCTTGGCTGTGGCTTTTGTGGGTGCTTTACTTCCTCTGGTCAGAAGTGTGGGTGGTCAGTGGCCTGATGGGAGTGCTGCCAACCATCTTCTGCAAGGAATGTTCCAGAACCAACCCCTCCTGGCAGTAGCCAGCCTGAGGAATAGCTTTGAGCCCTGATATAGGCCAGACACTTCCTAAAGAGTCTTCCCCCTCTGGTTTCCTGACCAGGAAGAGTATGCTTCAGTAGTCATACTGTCACAGAGGCAGCTGCCCTGATCTCCAGCTTCTCTGTCAGAACGTATATCTGTTTCCTTAGGTATTTCTTGGCTTATTCTTTCCACATCTGGTTTGAATCATCAGAGTTGAGGGGTTCCTCCTGTCAAGGACTGGCTTCTCATCTACCTCAGCTATTAGGGCTGGGCCATGGGCCAGTGCTTGACCTCTTGCTTTGGCTATCAGATTTCCCATGGGCTGCCCAAGGGTGCAGATGTCTGAGATACATATTTCACATTCTAGTATGTAAGCTATCCTGTACAAAAAGGCCTAGTTATAGGTCCTAATAAACCATCTTCGCCACAGTGCGGCACACCAGCTAGAGCTCTCACCACTATTTCTGGCTGGGAGACCTCTCAGACCCATGTCCACCACTTAACTGCCCTCTGGCCATGCTGCTCATCTGGGCCTAGTACAGAAGCAGTATGGCTTTGGGGCACATCCTGATTTCTATGAAATACTGATCAGAAAACTTTTCATTTCTTTGCAGGAAATTGAAAAATTGGAGCACAAATTGAACCAAGCCCCTGAGAAGTGGCAGCAGCTGTGGGAAAGAGTAACTGTGGACCTTAAAGAAGAACCAAGAACAGATCGTGTGAGTTGGCAATGCCCCTTAAGAGCTACTTCTGAGTTTTCTGAGGGTGCTAAGTCAGGTGGAGCCCACTGCCACAGGTGACAAGACCCAGCTGGGTTTATGGCCAGAAGGAAGGGTGGAAAGGGGAGGGGTCATGTCCTGGGGGTCCAGGGCAGAAAGTTCCAAATGACTGAATACTTCCTGAGTGTCTCACTTCACCACAGTGACATACTACTTATGTCTCAGCACCCGAAATCCAAGGGAAATTATTGGGTTCTTTCCTGTCTCACTGCCTGTGTGGTTTCAGCGGATCTTCTACCACATGAGGGAGGAGGGGAATGCCAAGACCATGTTTGCTCCACAGAAAGTATTTTAAAACAACAAAACATGCCACTTTGTGTTGTTCACAATCCCTTTTCTGTTTCTGACTTAAGAAACATTTATCATAAAAATATTTTAACGATTGGGCAAGGTGGCTCACGCCTATAATCCCAGCACTCTGGGAGGCCGAGGCGGGCAGATCACGAAGTCAGGAGATCGAGACCATCCTGGCTAACATGGTGAAACCCTGTCTCTACTAAAAATACAAAAAAAAAGAAATTAGCCGGGTGAGGTGGCAGGCGCCTGTAGTCCCAGCTACTCCGGAGGCTGAGGCGGGAGAATGGCGTGAACCTGGGAAGTGGAGCTTGCAGTGAGCCAAGATCGCACCACTGGGGGCGACAGAGCGAGACTCCATCTCAAAAATAAAAATAAAAATAAAATAAATAAAATAAACCTGCTTTTTCACTCCACATTGGCATACATGTCCTTCCATCTGTCACTGTGTGTAAACCAATGTCTGCCAGGCGCACTGTAATCCCAGCACTTTGGGAGGCTGAGGCAGGCAAACCACGAGGGCAGGAGTTTGAGACCAGCCTGGCCAGCATAGTGAAACCCCGTCTCTACTAAAAATATAAAAAATTAGCTGGGCATGGTGGTGTGCACCTGTAATCCCAGCTACTCGGGAGGCTGAACCCAGGAGGCAGAGGTTGTAGTAAACCAAGATCACACCACTGCACTCCAGCCTGGGCGACAGAGTGAGACCCTGTCTCAAAAAAAAAATCATCTTTTTTTTTTTTGAGATAAGGTCTCACTCTGTCGCCCAGGCTGGAGTGCAGTGGTGTGATCATGGCTCACTATAGCCTCAACCTCCTGGGTTCTGGTGATCATCCCAAGTAGCTGGGACTACAGGCACACATCACCATACTCGGCTCATTTTTAAAATGTTGTTTGTAGAAATGGGGCTTCATGTTCCCCGGGCTGGTCTCGAACTCCTGGACTCAAGTGATCCACTCACCTCGGCCTCCCAAAGTGCTGGGATTACATGTGTGAGCCACCACGCCTGGCCATAGCAACATCATTTTTTAATGGCTGTCTAGAATTCCACTGTATGGAAATGCCATAATTTGTTTAATGTCCCTAATAATGGACGGGTAGGTTGTTTCCAGTTTTTTACCATGATAACTAACTCTGGGACTGATAGTGTTGTACATTATCATTGCTTATTCGTCCAGTTTTTTCCCTGAGATAAATATTTGTAAATGAAATGTTCCAATCAGTGGCTTAAGTGTCTGTAAAGGTTTCCCAGCTCCTGTCCTGTCTTTTTCAGCCCCAAAGACACCTGTCGAGGTCCCCAGGAATTGTGTCTGCCAACCTCCCTTCCTATCAGAAGAGATCTCTGCTACATCTCCCAGACAGCAGCATGGGGGAGGAACAGAATTCCAGCATCTCCCCATCCAATGGAGTGGAGCGAAGAGCAGCCACGCTCTATAGCCAGTATACGTCCAAGAATGAGGAAAACAGGTGACATGCTGAATCCTGCTCGGTGTGCTGAAGACTTCCCCACACCACCTGAGGCTAAACCACAGGCCCCTCAATAAGCTAGGCCTGTGCAGTACAGTCTTTTATAAACTTGAAATGGATTTGCTTTAACTTTTGTAATGTTTTAGATGTCTCTTTGAAAAGAAAAAAAAAAATTACAACTAAAAATAATGCCAAGAGGTTGTAGTTATTTGTAGTTGAGTCCTGATGGCTCTTATCTCCTGTCTGCCAGAACGTTTGAGGGAATATGTGTTAGCCAGCACTTTGTCAGTGGCAAACATCAGAAATCCAGCTTATGCTAGCTGAAGCAAAAAGGAATTTACTCACATAAACTAGGACAGTCAAGGGTATGCTAGCTTCTCACACAGTATCTTCTATCCGTTTCCCGGCTCTGCTTTGCCCTCTCTCTGTGTTATGTCAGTCCCAACATGGCACAAAAGATGGCTACTGATCATTCCAAGCCTCACAGATGTGGTAATCCCAGCAGAAAGCAGCAGTCTTTCCCCAGGGGTCTAGTAGCAAAATTCCAGGGAGAACTCTTATTGGCCATTTTTGGATCATCTAGGGGAAATAGAGACTTGACAAAAACAACAGACATCCCCTCCCCTTTACAGCATTTCGTAAGTGTAAATCAAAATTAACTCTCCTGTCATCATTTCTTCTAGGTCCTTTGAGGGAACACTTTATAAAAGAGGGGCTTTGCTGAAAGGTTGGAAGCCCCGTTGGTTTGTTTTGGATGTAACAAAACATCAGGTAATACTCTTAAAGCCAAAAGAAATTATTTCTGTCTAGGCTAGTCCCAGTCCCCGGCTATTATGTGGCTCTAGCAGACAGATTCCTCATGTACAGACTGCTTTTTTAGTGCCTCTCATATGCAATCTGGAGGCTCCTCAAGGGCCCCAGATGTCCCTGAGTAAGGGCAATAGCCTTCCGAGGAAGTTTCCCAAGTAGCTCGGCCTGGTACTTGCGGCTGAGGCAGCAACAGTTGAGCCCAGAGCATACAGCAATAGAACTCTTTTTTAATGCTCAGATATCTCTTGCTGCCTGATCTTAAAACCCAGGTGAGGGGATTCCTGAGGTTTTCAGCCTGTTGCATACATGCACATATAAGCCTGTGCCTGTGAACCCTCCTCAGAATACAGGTTACCTTTGTCCTTGCAGCAGAAAGCATCCATTCAAAACGGAGGGCATTAATTTATTCTACAAACATTTATCGAACACCACCTCTGTGCCCATTGCTGTACTGGTTAGTAAAGAAGGCACTGTTACCCTTCAAAGATGGCAGCAACAGGGGAGCAAAGGGGCCCCAAAAGAGGCAGAAGGGGATGTGCCCACCCAAACTTGGAATTCACCGTGGGCAAGTACTAGACTGGACCTTGCTGACTATGTCAAGAAATCTTTTGACTACTGTTAGGTTCTTAGCTATTCCTGTAGCAGCCTTTGCAATCCTTAGCATCATAGTCTTTACTCCAGTGATTTCAAGGGAGAGCAATTCCTACCCAAACCTCCAGCAGCTCTGCACCCTGCATTACTGAGAGCTGCATGGTCTCCTGTGTTCTGACTGCAGGCCTTACTCTACCTTGGAATTGACCACTCAGCCTTGAGGCTGAGGGTTACACATTTTGATTGTCAGTGCATTTACTATAAAATGGAATCTGTTAGGAAAAACCTGAACTGTTACTCCTATAATACAGTGCTTTGGTTGGACCTGCATCTAGAAGACTCCTTCCAAATGAAGACTATATTTGGGGTCCAGCTTTTCCTCTACTTAAGGAATTTCATAATGATTACAGAGTCTTTGTGGGACAATATAGATAATTTATGTTCAAATATACAAATGGAAGCCCTGTTAGGGAGCTATACTCTGAAATCATAGAGCCTACACTGTGTAAAAAAGTTCCATTAAACTTCTAAATATAACGTAGGAGAACGTCATAATTTTTCTATAATTTACAATTACATCAAATTATACTTACATTCTTACCAGTCTTCTGGACTTCTTTAACATGAAAGATACAGTTTTTCCACTTATCCCTGCTTATACCATGCCTGAGAGGAGAGAGAGAGAAAAGTCTCAGGCCAGAGCCACATTGTCAGAAGCACTACTTTCCTGCCATGTACACTAGAGAGTAAAATCCACAGATTATGGCCCAATAAGGCTTATTCCCTAGCAGTCTCTTTGACATTTTTCCTTTTTTTTTTTTGAGGCAGAGTCTTGCTCTGTTGCCCAGGCTGGAGTGCAGTGGTGCAGTCTCGGCTCACTGCAAGCTCTGCCTCCTGGGTTCTCACCATTCTCCTGGCTCAGCCTCCCAAGTAGCTGGGACTACAGGCGCCCGCCACCACACCCGGCTATTTTTTTGTATTTTTAGTAGAGACTGGGTACGGGGTTTCACTGTGTTAGCCAGGATGGTCTCGATCTCCTGACCTTGTGATCTGCCCGCCTTGGCCTCCCAAAGTGCTGGGATGATTTTTTTTTCCTTTTTTTATTATTCCAAAAGGCAATATATGCTTATTATACCACATTCAAACATTTCATACAGATCTCAAAATCCCCTGTGTCGTCAAACGCTAAGCTATTTATTGTGTTCTTCAAAAATCATTTTTTATCTACATGCTGTTGGCAACTTGATCTTTAAAATGTCTTGAACAGTTTTCCTATATGAGTTCTGTATGAACTCATATAGATCTTCCATATTGTTTTTGAAAAGCTCTATAGTATTCCATTTTATTGATGAATTGTCATTTAATGTATTCACTGCTGCACTGAAAGACAAATATGTCTTTTCCAATGTTTAGCTGATAAAACAAAGCTGAAGGAAACTTCTTCATACATCTTTCTTTGCATGCTTATAGGAGTATTTCTGTAGGACTACTTTATAAAGGTGGGAAAGGTGTTTCTTTTTTTTTTTTTTTTTTTTTTTTTTTTGAGATGGAGTTTCACTCTTGTCACCCAGGCTGGAGTGCAGTGGTGCATTCTCGGCTCACTGCAACCTCTGCCTCCTGGGTTCAAGCGATTCTCCTGCCTCAGCCTCCCCAGTAGCTGGGATTACTAGTGCCCACCATGCCCAGCTAATTTTTGTATTTTTAGTAGAGATGGGATTTCACCATATTGGTCAGGCTGGTCTCAAACTCCTGACCTCAAGTGATCTACCCACCTCAGCCTCCCAAAGTGTTGGGATTACAGGCGTGAGCCACTGCGCCCAGCGTGGAAAGATGTTTCAATAGGCATAAGCATTCTAAATTTTAGTTGATATTGCCAATTTGTTCTCCAAAAAATTTCCAACAAATTATATTCACACTGGCAGTATTTGAGATGATCTAGTACCTTATTGGATATCATCAGCCATTTTTAATATTTCTCAATCCAAAAGTGGAATCTCATTTATTATCATTTACTTTTCTTTGATTAATGAAGTTGATCATCTTTTCAAATATTTGTAAGTCATTTGTATTTCTCTGTGACTCGCCTGTTGAGATATTTTGAGCATTTTTTCTACTAGATTGTTTATCTTTTTCTTATCAATTTCTGGGAATTCTGTATATTACTAAACATTAGCCCCCTTTTTATATGTTACATATACTTTTTACAGTTGTTACTTCACTTCTTTTTTTTTTATTATTTTGTTTTTTGAGACAGGGTCTTACTCAGGCTGGAGTACAGTGGCAGGATCTCAGCTTACTGCAACTTGACCTCACAGGCTCGAGCAATCCTCCCACCTCAGCCTCCTGAGTAGCTGGAACTACGGGCATGCACCACCACGACTGGCTAATTTTTGTATGTTTTTGTAGAGACAGGGTTTCACCACATTGCCCAGCCTGCTGTC